>NC_082691.1:63851113-64483755 GCF_949987515.2 Delphinus delphis
AGTAGTTGTGGCACATGGGCTTAGTTGCTCCACTGCATGTGGGATCTTCCTGGACCAGGGCTCGAACCCATGTCCCCTGCGGGTGGATTCTTAACCACTGTGCCACCAGAGAATTCCCTGAATTCTGGGTATTAAGTTTGCTATAAGTAATAAAATTATTTGTCTTTTGAATCTTCTGCAAGCATCCATGAAACTGTGACAGATTAACTTGTTAACTTGCAAGTAGGGTAAAATCTTAGACCCTACACAATTCTTGACAGTTAGGAAATGCTGAAATATGTCCTTGGAGGTAAAAGAGTCTAATCCTGGCTGTGTAAACTAGGGTGGGATGGGGTGGAGTAGCTGGGGGAAAAGCTATGAAGAATGGAAAGGAAAAAAAAAAAAAGATTCAACAATGTATGTCGCCAAGGTGCAAGAACCTTCCAAACATTCTGGAATATTGAATCTCCTTGCAATTTTGCTCCTCTGAGACAATTAATCTCAGTTCCTATTGCTTTCCTTTTAGGTTGTATTTTCTAGACATCAGTTATGTTTTGCTACTGTTCTTTTTTATGCTTTATTTTTCCAGGTGTAGAATTTCTGTTTATATAATGAAACATAAAGTGGTGGTGGATCATTGGTAATAGCTCTTTTAGATTTAGGAAAATGAAAGAAATACACATTTATTGACCATGTATTGTATACCTGGCACTCTCCTAGGCACATTACATGGGTTTTTAAGTGTAATCTTCCATGCTACTCAGGATTTTGGTATTATTATATTCAAGAAGCAACTTGGGGCTCTGAGGATGTGGTTGTAATAGTCATAGCTAACATTTATAGAACACTTCCTACACCAGCTACTATGCTAATAGTATATGATACTATATAATAGTATATAGTACAAGATATTTTCTTATCTCATTCTCATAATGACCCTGAAATAGTTACTATTATTATCCTATTTTATGCATAAGGAAACAAAGAACCAGAGAGGAAGTGATCCCAGGTCATGTAATTAGCAGAGCTATGATCTGAATGCAGGTATGCATCTATGACTTCAATGTCAGGTCATTCCCTCAAGCCTTGATTTAAGGTTTTATGAACATAACAGTACTATGTGGCTTGAGCTTAAGGTGACTATGTAGTTAAAATCCAAACTAGACATTTTGGAAAGGAAGAGGGGCAATATTAATAATTGTACCAGGACAAAAGGAATAAGCCCAGACTGTCATGGAAAAGTAGATGTGTGGTCACTCAGTGATGTGCAAATAAAACAAGTTCTAGGATAGGCTGAGCATATTTGCACTACTGATTTTTGAGTTGTGGTTCTAGGGTATTATCTCCCATTGAGTCAATATGTTGAATTCAGATAGCTTTAAGTATTTTAGTGTTCCTTTAAAAGTGTTTTATTGCGAAGGTAGATCCACCCTTACTGACAGTTCCAATATAAATAAAATGGATTACTGCACATCCTTTTCTCACACCTCAGAGTTTTATGGGTACCAGAATTTAGTATGGCCCAAAGTAGAGTGAATATTTACGACATTTTTAAAGCAAAACAGGAGAGAATTACTTTTCTCTCTCCTTTCCACCCCCTCAAACTGAGGAACATGATTGACTTGGCTTTATAGGGTCCACGTTCCTAATCTTAATGAAACACAGCTGAGGATGGAAAATTGCAACTCTATCTTGTCCTCCCAGTGTCAACTGACAAAGGATAAAATACTTAAACTTTGCTTTCCTTAACATCATTTTCAGTGGGAGTTAAAATAAAGAGAGAATAGTATTTAATATACAGATCTATAATAACTATGGTAGTTTTCTTGTTGTGGCTTATACATAGTTGTTTAATTAGCCTCTACAGGATATTACAGTGCTTTTCAATTGATTTTTCTCTATGGCACTACTTGTTAGATTTTTTTGATGTCAGGGTTAGGATAGCTTTGTATATACATTTTGTGCATTTTTTTTTCTATACTGAAGTATTTTTGAAAGGGTATATTCTGTGAAATGATCCCACTATCAAATAATCTATCTTTTGCAGATTAACCATACACTTTGGCATGTTAGACTAAGAGAAATGCGTGTGAACAAATAACTTGTTCACTTTCTTTAGCCTAGCATTTCCCACATTTAGACACCAAATGTCTGTTTTTGTTTGTTTGTTTGTTTGTTTTTTTGTGGAGCATCTATTAACTTTCTGTAGAACTTTAGAAGCACATTTTGGAATCCATCAGTATGTGTGTATTTCTACCCTTATTTGTTATTATATCTCCTTTTCTTTCCTAATTTTGTGTTGCCGTCACTTCCCCACTTTTTTGAGTTTTGCCTTGAGATTTAAAAAAATTCAACCAGAACTGTTTCTATTATTTATTTATCAAACTTACTCTAATTCATTATGTTTGAATCTCCTAATCCCCCTTTTCCTGCCTACTGTGGTTTGCTTTGTTCCTTTTTCAAACTTCTTACTTGAATGCTTGCATCATTTATTTTAATTCTTTTAGAACACTGAAAGCATGTAAGGCTATGAATTTGTCTTTGAGCACGGTTTTGCCAACATACACATTTAAGTGTAGTGATGAAGCAGTATGGCTTGGTGAAAATACCATAGGCCTAGGAGGCAGCTGGACCTTTATTAGGATCTTGTCACTTATTTCATGACCTTGAGTCTCACTTTATGCTGCTATGAAATGGGACTGTTAATACTTAGCTTTCAAATTTACTAAAAAAAGTAATTAAATTTTGTCTGTAGAGTTCATAGCATATAGTACCTGGATGGTAGATTGTTGACCAATGGGTACTTACCATTATTATTTTTATATTTTTACAAATAATCTATAATTTAAATTTTTATTTCCCTTTGACACAGTAGTTGTCCAGTAACTTTTTAGGAGAGTGATTTTACTTCCCAAATAGCAAGATTTAAAAACATACAGTTTTCCTAATATTTAGTTGTTTTATAAGCTGATCAGACCATGTGTTCTTTAGAATTTTGCATAGGTAAACCTACACAGGCAAGGGATAGATCTGGATTTTGGTGGAAATATTTTTTGAAGGCACAACTCTCTCTGCTTAACCTGACCTTCCTGTTCAGAGCCAGAGTCACATGGTTAGTAGAAATTACTCCTGATGCTGGTGGATAGTTGACAAATATTTTTACTTGGCAACGCTTTGTAACTGGGCCTTTTTTGGTGTGCTTTCAAGAGGACTAATGTTGAAATAGGAGAAAAGAGCAAATCAAGTACTGTGTGCTAGCTACCATGTCAACCAGAAAGCCCCCTATATTATATTTGTTATTGTAAAGATAACCAAAGAAAAAATATGTTATAATATTCCCAAGAAACTCATTCCAGTTTGTCCAACACTTGTACCAGGAATTTTTTCTTAAATTATTCTCAAAAATCTTTATTTTGCAGTATAATTCCATTATGATGTGATTTTATAAATGTTATGTTTCTTTCATGATAAACCTAGAGGGTTCCATGAAAAACTAGCTGATATCATCGGATTCAAGGTGTTCTTTTTGGCCATTATGCTAAAGTATTAAACTAAGGTAGCTTTGTTTCTTTTCTTTCTTGTTTTAGCAGAAAAATGCTCTCAGAAAATCAAATTTGTATATTTTATTATTCAAAATAAAAGATGACTTGAAGTAAAAACTATGTAATTTTTAAAAATTAGGTCTATAGGAGAGTTATTATAATGTCTAAACAAATTTTTATGATAAACATGCTTTTCCTTTTTTTCCAAGAGATTTCCCCCCATTTGTATCACATGCGGAATATTATGCTCTATGAGTTTCCCCTGTAGGATTTCAGAGTTGAGGAGCTATTTACCTGCTAGGATCCTGTGTCCTTCACTCTCTCTTAAGGCACTGATCCATTCTATAATTCAGACCCTCAGTTGAAAAAGAACTGACATACACGTGAAAAAGAGAGGGCTTATGTATTCCTTGAGGCATGTTTCATTAATCACCTAGCCACTTTACCAAGGAGACTGAAAGCTGTGAATCATTTCCTCCAGTGCTACAGATTAGAAGACCCTTGACTTAGGAATATGGATAATGTGTGCTACAATTAACTCCTTTATATCTGTTTTATTTCTGTTCTTTGTTTTAACAGGTATCATATAGTTTTATACTAATACAGAGATAAGCAATTAAAAATTTGCATTTCCTAGCATCAAGACAAGTCTTTTATTGATGGGTACTGATAGTTACATGAAAACACATTGTATATTAATCAATAATTTACATTCAGTGACAGTCATCTGTGTAATGTCTTTCCTCTGATACATCATTGGTACAACACAATTTGGCAGTGAGATAGCAACAGTTGTTAATCGATTTTGCATTCCTTCAGCAGAGTTGCATCAATTTTCCCATAACCTAATCCAGCAGAGTTATTAGATAGATTGCTATACTGTACTTGCATTTGAAATTTCTTCCTCTGTTTTTACTCTGAGTATTTATTTTCCATCATCTTGTAGCATTGTAGCATTGATTGGTGCAAGTAATGTATTATTCATGCCATTCTGGTTTCATTCCATTAGTGCTATCAGCATTAGTATTCAGTCTAAAGAGATACACTTAGGTCAAGAGCTCTTTGGATCAACCTGTTCCATTTTGCATGTTTCACATTCATAGAAGAGACTTCTTTTGTATAGTAGACCGTTTTATTTTGTTGGTTCCAATTGAAATGATGTAAGAAGCTAAGATGAGGCTGATGTAAATGTGCCCTCTTAAATAATTTTTTAGTTTACAAGTAATCATTGTGCCAAATGTGGAAAATTTGGAAACATATTAAGGAGGAAAATAAAGTCATCCATAATTTCATCACCCTATTCACGTCTTGATCCAATACCTTGCCTTCTACTCTCTCTCTTTTTTTAAGTTAAGTTCATGTTGGACTTCCCTCGTTGTCCAGTGGTTAAGACTCCACACTTCCATTGCAAGGGGCACAGTTTCTATCCCTGGTCAGGAAACTAAGATCCTGCATGCTGCAACATGTGGCCAAAAACACCCAAACCAAACCAAACCCAAACAAAAAAACCACAAATAAAAGTTAAGTTCATGTTATATATACAGTTTTGAATATTGATTTTTCCTTTACTGTTATATGTAATAAACATTCTGGAAAATTTGATTTTTTAATGTATTTGTAATGGTTCATATTGTATCATTTTCAAACATTATTAATTTTCAAGCATTTATATTTTTCCATAGTTTTATTTCTATCAGTAGTAATGCACATCCTTCTTCATAAATCTTTGGTCATATCTCTGATTATTTCCTTAGAATAGATTTCTAGAAGTGAAATTATTGGGCCAAAGAATAAAAACATTTAAAAAGCTCTTTTTTTTTTAAACATCTTTATTGGGATATAATTGCTTTACAATGGTGTGTTAGTTTCTGCTTTATAACAAAGTGAATCAGTTATACATAGACATATGTTCCCATATCTCTTCCCTCTTGCGTCTCCCTCCCTCCCACCCTCCCTATCCCACCCCTCCAGGCGGTCACAAAGCACCGAGCTGATATCCCTGTGCTATGCGGCTGCTTCCCATTAGCTATCTACCTTATTAAAAAGCTCTTGATACATATTGCCAAACAACTTTCCCCAAACACTGAACCATTATCTTCTGGTCAAAAAATGTAATCTTCCGGTTTTAACTTATGTTGTTATAGTCATTTTTGGGGTAATGTTATATATCTCTGTTTTTTTTAGTAATATATTCACTTTAGTAGACACATTAGGGCACTATTAGATTGCTAAAATAACTAAGGCAACTCCTTGGATAGCTTCCTAATGCTAAAATCTGCCTGATGTTTTGGTGGACCATCTTTCCTTAGCATGTAATTTTTGATGACTTAAATTGTTAGTTTCTGTAGCTAAATGTATGAACAGAAATATGGCATGGGTCTGAGCATTCAGACAGATAATAACAGTTCTGCTGTCTGCTGTGGAAAAGTGAGAGCTACTATCTACTGCTTCATGAATAATAACTGAGCTTTTATTCTGTTTCACCTGTGTTTTTACCTAGTTCCTAGAACCATTTAGTGACCTAGTTTTTTATTTATAAATATGTCTAAATTAGTAGGAAGTCTAGGTACTTTATCAAAACAGGTTACATTTGATGTAATATATCTGCTCATTAATTTATTGAATCTTAAGTAATGGGGATCTAGAATGTACAGTGATGGTCATGACATAATTTTTTATGAGTTTAAAATAATAAGTGGCTTTGACCTTATAAAATATGCAGAAAACACTAAGTTCAAAGGAAATATTTTAATTAGAGTGTTGTGTCTCTGTTACTAATTTTAGCTTTCTATCACAAGACATTTTAAAGAATATTAGGAAATCTCACATCCTCTGTAAAGACTATGTAAAATGAATAATGATTTCTATTCCTCTGTCCAAGCTTGTGGGAACATTGGTTTGATTAAAAAGTAACCCTAAAACATGGGCATAATATAAATACTGCATTTTGGGTATAATATAAATAGTGCATTTTACTGCTCTTTCTACTTGAATATCTCTCTTTGGGTCCTGCATTAGTAGACTTCTTATTGATGGTGAAGGGAAGGAAACATTGGAATATCAAGATACTTGGAGTCATTCGAATATTTTATCTGTAACATTTACTAGCTATATGACGCTTTTCAAGTTCTAGATACTTTCTAAGCCCCAGTTTTCTCCTCTGTTAATGAGGAATGACATTGCCTCAAATATTTAAGGGAATAATGAGTGAAATGCCCCATTTGTAGGAGGTCCTTAATAAAAGTTTGTCCCTTTCTAGTCCTTATATGTAAAATATGTGGAAGGTTAGGGCTAGACCAAGAACTGTGTTGAAAGGCGCCAAACCATTAAGCTCGCAGCCTGCAGCACTCAGAAAAGTAATACCATCAAAAATATTTTTTTCCTTTCTCTGCAATACAGATGCATCAATAGATACTGAATTAAATGCCTAACCTAGTGTGTGGGTTGACAACATTCTGTATTTGCAACTCTCTTGGTACTATTTTGCCCAATTTGCAGGAATCATAATTATGAATATGTTATTCACTAAATAGCAGTACATGTTCACTATGGAGACATATTTTCCATGAAAATCATTAAATTGGTTCCAAGAGGATTTAGTGTGTTCTCTTGTGACACTGAGTGTTTGGTCCCTTGTGTTTCTGATATGTAGAAGCTTAAGTGCTCAGAATTGTCAGTATGATTTGGCCACTCATCACATTGAAGCAAGCATTCTGTGCTGAGTTACCAGGGCATTTTTGGGGGCAAGAGGTGGCACAACATGTTCACTTGGGCAGGTGGCTTTAGTCCCCCCATGACCTTCAGTGTAGCCTTGCCCAATTCTTTGATATGGAGAGATAACATACTTGCAGGGTTTTTTAATGGAAAGTGCCATGCAAATGCAGCTTCAAAACCAGTCAGCCCCCTAACTTCCAAGCAGATTGCTACACTGAGGCTAGAGCCACTACAATTTGGGACTGCTTGATTTGAGCAAGAATTGTTGGTTTGCCATCACCTACTACCTTTCTGCTGCTTAACTCTTTCCTGAATCTTGGAGATGTGGGAACCCTGTACCAAAAATATATGACCACTGCTATCACTGGTTGTGAACTTAGATCATATTTTTGCATGCATGGAATAAGTATGTTATAGTGTACTTGAAGAAAGATGCTCATTAGTTAAAATTTTTTCTTTGTTATCATTACTGATTGCTGTAATATTCCTTTGGTCGGTGTACCCACTTTGAATCATCTAACATCTAACTTCAGATGATCATTACTCAGAAAGTTATTTTCTTAAGTGTTGTATAATTGACACTTGTAATCACGTAATTTATAATCTCACACTCTCATACTGGAAATAATGAATAAAAATATTTGGTTTTTTAAGTCCAACCCAAAGGCATTAGATCTCCTGATATTACTTAACACTCCAATCCACTGTTGACTCCCATTTGCCATTACCGCTTTTTAGATCCACCTTGACTGTAGCATTTATGACATTGCATTGCAATCACTTGATAACACATCTGTTTTAACAACGTTGTGAGCTGTTTGAGGGGAGGGGGCCTGTCTTCTTCAGTGATAGCCCTAAGTGTTAGTAATTGTCCCCATTGTAAATAAGCTCCAGATAATTTTTTTCCAAATGATCTTGAAATGACTTAACCATGAAACATTATATAAAACACTCAAGTTATAAAGCATCAGCAGTCCAAGATCATTTTTGTGTAACTTGACTTGGAACTGTGACATGATTTATTTAACATGAATTTTGGTGGTTACATTTGTACAAGAGTGAGGAAATTTTAATAGATGATTCAAAATACCAGGAATTATTATTTTTAACTGTTATTTTAAAAATGGAAGTATAATTGACATAATATTATATTAGTTTCAGGTATATAACATAATTATTCCATATTTTTATAGATTACACATCATACAAAGTTATTATAAAACTATTGATTATATTCCCTGTGCTGTATATAGCCCTGTGACTTATTTAATTTAAGACTGATAGTTCCCCTTCACCCATTTTGCCCCTTCCCCTATGCCCCTCACTTCTGGCAGCCACCATTTTGTTCTCTGTGTCTGTGAATCTGTTTCTGTTTTGCTACATTCGTTCATTTGTTTTGTTTTTTTAGATTCCACATGTAAGTGAAAACATACTGTATTTGTAAGCAACAACAACAGCAAAGTATCAGGAATTAAATAAAGAAACAGCCTTCAGCTTTTAAGTGTCAGTTGGACCAGACTTCTAGAATCCATCTCTGTTTATCGCAATCTTCAGGCCCATCTCAAACATTTAATCCTTCAAGAAGGATAATCAGAAACCCCCCAATTCAACGTCATTTCTGTTGTAAATTGAGTTAGGATAAATTGAAACTTGCCTTGGAATTACCCTCTTTAATGTCAGAGCAAGGCTCGCCCTGTTGGGAAAGGCCACACCGCTGACCTCTCAGCTCCCATACCACTCTTCTTCCAAACAGTGGTTTGAGAGTATTCATCGAACAAAGCCTAGTACTATATCAGGTTAACTCCAGGGAATTTTTAGTGGATACATGAATGTTTGTTAAACTATAGTTTTAATTTCTGAATTTCAGAGAAACATCAGAGTGATATCCATAAGACTTACTTCCAATTTCTTTGGGAAAATTCTTTTGAATTTTATATTAATTGTTTAGCTAGAAACACGGATTTATATTGAGGATTACTATGCACAAGAAGTAAGAGCTTCTTAGATAATGGTGTTCATGTGTCTTCAGTGTATCTTTGGGAACAGCTTTTGTGCTTTAACAAATAATATATTCAGTATTTTTGCTAGGCATGGTGTTAGGTTCTAAAATACAGAAATGAAAAAGACACAGGCTGTCTTCTTTACCAATTCTAATCCACTGGCAAAACAAAACAAAAAGTACTTTGAAATACCTTGTGATAAGGGCCACAATAAAAGTTTTGTGTTGTTTTGCTTTTTTAAAACACCATAGAACTAAACTGATTGGCTATCTATATACAGTAAGTCCCCTACATATGAATGAGTTCCATTCCGAGAGGATGTTTGTAAGTCCAATTTGTTCATAAGTCCAACAAAGTTAGCCTAGGTACCCAACTAACACAATCAGCTATATAGTACTATACTGTAATAGGTTTATAATACTTTTCACACAAATAATACATAAAAAACAAACAAAAAGCAAAGAACACGTTTTTAATCTTACAGTACCTTGAAAAGTGTAGTAGTACCGTACAACAGCTGGCATACAGGGGCTGGCATAGAGTGAGCATGTTCGCATCTTTGAAAGTGAGCAGCTTGAAGGTTCATATGTAGGGGACTTACTGTATAAAAAATACAATTGGATCTTCACCTCACACCAAAAACAAAAATAAATTCTAAGTGAATTAAATACCTAAATGTGAAAGGTATGGCTTTTATGAGAATAGAAAAGCATATTTTTGTAACATCAGGGTAGGGAAGAATTTCCTAAAGAAGCTACAAAAAGCACAGTCCTTAAAAGAAAAGATTGATAAGTTTGACTATGTTAAAATATAAAACTTTTGTACAAAAAAAGAAGCTATAAAAAAGATTAAGACAAAATGTTTTTAGTTCATTCTACCAACAAAGGAGTATGTAAAGGACTACATATAAATAAGAAAAACAAACCCAGTGGAAAAATGGGCAATGTGAAGAAAATTGGGTATGTGAAGAAAATTCCCAAAGAAGAAATGTAAATAGCCAAAAAACATATAAAAAATGCTTAGCCTTGGTAATAATCAAAGGAATGTAAACTAAAACCACAGTGAAATTCCATTTCACACATATCAAACTGAAAAAAATATTAAAATGTGTGTTAGGATAAAATATTGGCAAGTACATGGAACCATGAGAACCTACCATATGCTACTAGTAGGAGTACAAATTGGTACAATATTTGGAGAGCACTTAAAATGAATTAACTAGGGCTACATCTGTCAGCATTTAAAACAATCTCAAAAATACATTGTTGAGAAAAAAGAACCACCTATGGTGTGATGTCAAAGTTAAACAACATGCAGAATGTATTGTTTAGGTATACATACATAGTAAAATATGCAAACACTGTATTCAAGATACTGGTTACCTCCAGGGGAAGAGAGGGTAATATGATGGGAGCAAGGCCCAGAGGGGCTTTGGCTGTATCTAAAATGTTTAATTTCTTAAAATCTATGGCAAATATGAGATCATGTAAGACATTTGTTTATTTGTTTGTTTATTTATTTATTTTGGGGGGATCATGTAAGACTTTAAATGCTGCCTATTTGTTATATTATTTCCTATACCACCTTGTATGTTTTAGCTATTTCATACTAAAAGGAAAGGAAGAAAGAGCACAGTGGAGAATTAATTTTCTGAGGGAAGATCAGGGAGGGCTGTTTGGAGTAGGTGCCCTTTAAGCTGGTTTTGGAAAAGTGGTATACTATGTGGAAAGGCATGGGGTTCTGAAATAGCATTTCGTATTCAGGGACCTATATGCAGTTTGTTATTTCTGCAGTTCCAAGACAGGGGTGTGGATGGGATGAGAAAACAGGAAGGTTATTATAGATGAGCTTAGAGAATGAGCCAGGAATCATATCTTATACAGGATATTCACTTCCCAAAGCTGGTAAATTTTCTCATACACTGCTATTCTCTACTTTAGTTGGGGCATTCAACTCATTGAGTTATGATGTCTAGAGCTCCAGAAGAAGACCCTTTTGACCTTAGTTCATAACCTTTGCTAGGTACTTATAGGGTTTGGAGCGCTCTACTGGTACTTTGGTAGATAGGCTACTAACAATGAATACAGAACTTTCAAGCCTCAAGCTGATTTACAAACAGTCAAAATGCCTACATTGTTGAACAAGCTTTATGGCTCATCCAGTTCTAAAGCCTGGGGCCAGCTCAGGTTTGAGGGGCATGCTAGGCATGGCCCTAGTTGTCTTTCCTGGGCCAGCTGGAAAGATCAGTTTCACCCTTTCTTACTACCACTCATATGGTTCTGCCATACATGGTTTTGTTTCATTCTTTTTTAATACATTCATTTCTTACAAGAACTTTCTCTTGGAATGCCCTGGACTGTTTTGATTTTTGAGTGACTGCCTGTGTGAGCTCTTACTATGTTTTGCTTATATCAAATAAACTTATCTGAGTTTCAAAGAATGCCCTTTACAGTACTATTTTGGGGAAAAATACTATTATCTTTCCTGTGCCATCCATGATTTCATAGATTTCTAATTTTCCTTCCCAGCCTTCATTATTCCAGACTGAAACATTTCTGTCTTCATAAGGATGTACCCACACCCACTTTTCCTCTTTCTTATTGATTCTTAAGGGAGTTCCTTCCCCTCTAGTCTTTTCTGATATCTAGAGTAGGGCACAAGGAACTGTCTGCAAGGTGGGCAGAGCAAGTAAGGTCAACCTTAGCAGTTAGGTTTTGCATGAGGTGTTTGTCTAGAACAGTACGTGGTATATCAGGGGAAATTTGATATGAAGTCAGAAAATGTTTTCTGGTAGTATAATGTAAAAAGGTTTAGAATTTAGGAATGGCAGTTTTCTGGCTATGTAATTTTGGAAAAGACTCTTAGTATCTCTAAGCCACAGTTTCATCCATCGAAGGATAGAAATAATAAAACTTATATAGTTTTGTAGTTTATTTTAAAGTGCATTGCAAATTATATAGTACCTTACAAATACAAGATATTAGTGTCATCAGTATTCTTCTTAATGATGCTTAACGTTCTCTTGACCTTTTTTGGCTTTGTCAATACATGATGTCAGTGTGCTCATAGGTCAACATAGACTTTCATCCCTATTTTTAGTGGCCTTTGTTTCATAAAGAAAGGGTAGATTATTTATCCATAGATGAATTGCAGCTGGGGGCATCCCTTTTAACACAATAAAAGTCACTAAATATAACATGGTACTGGTGGAGATGCTACTACATGGTGCATGCAGGGTTGTGGGCCACAGTGCTTAGTTTTGGGGCGCTGTCCTCCAGTCTTTGGATGCCATGGTCAAGAACTTGATATCAATAAAGAGAAACTGCCAGAATTTCAGCATTTCCTTCCCAAGGAAGTATTTATCAAGAGCCTAAAAGCCTACTGAATTACAAAATATTATGTTAATTGATGTTAAAGAGTCATTGGAAATTCTTGAATGTGGAAAAATTCCAGGATCCATCAGTGCACATTTAGATAAGGTAGGCAAAGCTCATGTGAACCCAAGCTATGTCAAAGAGAAGTACAATGAAGTAAAACCATCCAAATCTGGCGGTCTAGTGTTTTTTTGTCTGCCTATATGAGAAAGAAGGAAGATGACTTTGGATACAGCAATACCTTTGGGCTTTAATAGTACTCAGTACTATGCTGGAGATTGGAAAAAGTGAGCAACATATGAATTTTCAGAGAATAAACAAGGTAATTGAATTTTGAACATAAGTTAGCCCTTGCTTTCTATCAATATATATGCAGCCTGAGTTAGTGGAATGAAAAAAAAATGTCTAATGCTGGTGACACCAGATAATTTGTAGGGTGATTTTGAGCAAGTCATTTACTATTTTATTCTCCTTATCTATAAATTGAGAATACCACTGACCCCTGCCTATTTTGAAAGGCTGTTGAAGATTGACTGAGACAATGTATGTTACTTGCCGTGGAAATATAAGGGTTAAGGTTTTAAGACTTAATTTTTATCTAGTTTAAAATAGTTCAGTAGTGTTCTCAAAGACCAGGCTTCTTGCTACCTAAGCAAGAAGTGTGACCTTTTGTGTTAGTACCTCCTTTGTTCAAATACGCAACGTGTTAGACCAGGAGATCAATAAACAGACTTGACTCTAAAGGATAAAAATTTGGGAGCCAGAGACATAAATAAAATTTGAACAATAAAAATATATTAGCAGCATCAAAGGAACTATGGAATGGTATATACCCATACGACAGTGACATAACTTATAATTCAGTAAATGGACGTGATCTACAGGAACAGAAATCAGAAGAATTCTGCTTTCATGGAGGGAAAGGAATTAACTGGAAAAGGGAATGAGGCAACTTTCTAGTTCTATTTGCATATCTTTTTTTTTTTTACATCTTTATTGGAGTATAATTGCTTTACAATGGTGTGTTAGGTTCTGCTTTATAACAAAGTGAATCAGCTATACATATACATATATCCCCATATCTTTTCCCTCTTGCGTATTTCCATGTCTTGAGTAGGGTGTTGGTTATACAGGTATATACATTTGTCAAAACTTATTGAACTCAACACTTAAAATTTGTATATTTTTGCATGTAATTATGCTTCAACAAAATAATAAAAGCAGAAAAAATGTTTAAATGGAAAAATTACTAGGTATGAAAGAAATAATCAAATGGATACAGATTATCATAGTATAGGTAAAACATTTAATTTTAATGGAAAACAAAGTAAAAAAATCATCAAAGTATTTGGAGTGGAGTTAATCCAGGAATGCCCCCTATTTGGTGGGTTCTTGAGCTTGGTTTTGAGGAAAGGATGAGATATAGATTGCCAAAAAGAAGGGAAAGGCCTTTCAAATCCTGGAAACTCATATGTACAAGGGCTCACAGGGAGCAGGGTACAAACTGAGGCAGGATAGCAGATTGATTTTTTCAAAGAATTCATGATGAGTAACAATGCTTTAATGTGTCTATTCATAAAATGAGAACCCAGTAACAGCTTGTAGAAACTTAATAATTAGTCGTTTAATGATATTTTTGGATTATTACTGCATAAAAAATGTATATTTCTTTAGAATGTTCTTTTTGACATCTTGAGTATTCTTGTTACTAAAGACTGAAGCTTGAACACCCACATTTTTTTTGCATTTATATATCTAAGATCTCTATTATACCAGGAAGTCAGTGTTCACATGGTTATTATCCCTTTTAATTGGAACTAACGTGCACTTTGATGACTTTTGTTTTATTTCATTACCTTTTTGATTTGTTTTGTTTCCTAAAAATCCATTATGAGGACTTCGACTCATCTTTTGCAGAGCTCAGAAAGTTTAAGATGTGTTGAAGGCATTCCTTTAATGGTTATCTCAACTCAACACATAAAAATTGCCCATCAATTATAGGAATGTTTTCAACCATCCCTGGCATATACTTCTAAGAAAATTTCACATTCAGTCAGTTTGACAGTTGAATCCATAAACTCTTGGTCTAAAAGCCCTTGATACTAATTATTGTATTAAGTTCGTCAAAGAACAGGAAAGAGATTAAGATAACAACAGTTTGCATAATTCAGGCTGTAATATAAAACACAGAAAAAGAGCAATGTGGTTTGTGGTGTGTAAGCTATATGTAGAATACAAGTATGAACTTTTAAAAACTGAAATGCATTTTCAAGAAAGTATCAGTGGCATGTATTTGAAATACTTTGGAAACATTTTACCAAATTAATAATATTATTTGTGGTGGAATTAGAAGGGGTGAAAGTTAATAATTTTAGAAAGTTTTTTTAAAATCGCAAGCTAAAGTATTACAATTGATTAAAAGGGAAGTGAGTCCATTTTTACTGAAAAACTATTACTTTCTTTTGGGTGGGAAGGAAAAGGTGATTAGCACCTCACAAATCAACAGCAATGATGGGAAGCTCCAATGTCTATACACCAAATTTGAGAATTATTGTCCTTCAAAGAAGGTATGCATTAAAGATGACATGATCACTTATATTTGTCTGGTTATCTTGATATTTATCAGATTTCTATAGTTAACCTAGGTCTGGTTAGAGTTATAAGCCGCTTTCACCTGGATTGGTCCTTGTCCAATTTTTACACTATGTAAATATAGGCAGAAATAAAAAAAATTTTCCTAAGAAATAGATTTGAAAACTAAGGAAGTCTGTTGGAAATAAATATAAAGTATTTTTGGCATCTTATATGTCATGTGTGAAAAGCTAATGAAATTGGTTTTCATGACTAGCTAATGGAATTGGTCTCCTTATTATATTGTCACACCTTGTATATGGGTAAATGAGTAGATCGTATACTCATTTCTGTGAAAAATTATGACCACTCCGTGGAAGAACTGGCAATATTATCAAGAGCTTATGAATTGGAGCATGATTTTGATAAAACTGGACTTTGTCTTAAGCCAAATGCCTTAATAACCAAACTTTTCAGTCTGTACCTGTTCACCAGAATTACTTGATTTTGGTTTGATAAAAAGATGGAGGTGGGAAATGAGAGTTGCTTGTCATTATATCTGCTGGTTCATAAAAAGAAAAATGGAAATTTTCATCCCTGCATAATTTGAGTTTTGGCTAGTAGAAGAGTAGTTTTGTCACTGATTTCTCTTAAATCCAGACATCCTGTCTTCTAGGGCCCTCACTTCCATTCTGGGAACCCATATATTATTCTTACCTTTGGACTCCATGCCTTAAATATTGTTTGTCTCCCAAGGATATTAAGTTATTTTTACATATTTTTATGAATACCACATAGAATGACATATAAAAGTTTTTTGACCAGTGTGAAATAATTTGTATTGCTACAAGAGACTTAATATTTTATTCCACTTTGGAAGCCATATTATACATAAACATGTACATTTCATCATTTAAAAAATATTGAAAATAACTTGTTGGCTCTCCATTTTGACCTTTAAGGAGTCCACATTGGAGGCATTTTCTTACAGTCCTGTTAACAAGCATTGATCTATTGATCAAGACAAAATGGGGTACATATGACACCAGAGCTCTTCTCTATGAACATGGATTATAACTTTTTAAAAGTGGTTTTACTTGAGACTAGTTTAGGGCAACATAGTGAATGCCTGAGAAAAGAAGTCATCAGCAGAGGTTAATGAGTTACCAAAACAAAGGGTTCAAACCATGCTCACCAAAAGTAGAAGTAGTTAAAAAATTAGAGAAGGTGTTTGAATTGATGAGCTGTTTGAGTTGGTCCTCTGACCTCTGAAATGACCTTTCCCATTGCCTCCTCAGGTTTGAAAGATAATTCCTCTCCTCTTCTTTCCCCCTAAGGCAACCCTGGCCAGAATTTCAGTTTGTCCTTTTGAAGGGTGATATCATGGTGTAATGCATTGGGTCAGGATATGACCCTGCACATCTGTATTTCACTAGGACCACTGAATAGACATGGCTACCACTGTTGCTGCCTTTGGATGGGGGCTTAGGGTGGTGCCTCCCCAAATCCAAACCAGTCTGCATCTTGATAGCTTCTAATAGCAGGAGGATCATTCTATTCTTCCCAAATGGTTTTTTCTTTCATTGTCAGTTTTAGAGAACAATGACTCTATTATTCAAGGGGATAAAAATGAAGTAAGTTATTTGAAAGTGGTCTAATATGATAGTTATTTTATATTATGAAGATTTTTAAAAGTTTCTCCTAGTTTTCAACGTGTTTAGCTGCTATCTTCATAGCACTTCTGGAGTTGTAGTAATAAACAGCTTAATCAGGTCTTATAAATTTGTTGTACACTGCTAAGGACTTTAATAGGAAATATAATAAATCCTTTAAGTAAGGACTAGTCATTATAGAAAGCTGATTTGCAACAGCTGAATGTTCGCATTATTCTAAAGTGAGATATAAACACTCCTTCATAACTTGCATGTCATTATAACACACAGATGTCTTGGCTCCAAGAACACGTGTATTAAATGAGTGCTGGCTTGGATTTATGCCAGGGTTGAGGCTTAGTGATCTTAAGTAAGAGCCCAGAACATCGCATGATGGGAGGTCAAGCTAACTGCCTTTTTATTAAAAGAATTCTAGTCTATGCTTTGGAGTCTGTAAATGGTAGAGAGTAGATGCCCAGTGTAGTCTATTCTACAACATACTTTAAAATCTCTCACAACTAAAGACAAAGCCTTTTCAGTACATGAAGACCTTAAGATATAAGTTGAAAATCTTGCAGAAGACTCTTGCTTTAGGGCAAATAGTGTCTGGTTTAGTGGATTTAAGAACTGCTGCATTTTCCACAGTTTTTGGTTATGTGGGGAAGCTGAGAGTGTAGATTGCATCTTTCCCTGTGTTTAAATAAATTGTGTGTGTGTGTTGGGGGGAAGTGAGTGGAAGGAGGGAGGGCGAGAAGAGGAGCAAGGCTATATGCTAGGGCAGATCCACTAGGTCAGATTTTGAATTTTGGTGAATCTGATCATTATTGGAAATGAATCCATATAAGGACCTACATTTTGTGGGAGGAAGCATGAGTCTGGGTTTTAAGGCTGTAAAGCACTGACTGATCAATTGCTGGATCCAAAGGCTAGTAAAGATTGAACTGTGATGATATTACTATTAACACTATTATTATTTTAGTTAGTACTCTGATTACAGAACTGTATACTTTTCGAGTGGTCTGCCCATAATCCTCCACCCACTACTACCCACTGCCTGCCATAGCCTTGTTATTTTCATTAGGCAGTTTTTCAGAATGTGATGTTTTGCAGAAACACAAATATTGCATTTATGTCAGAAATGCTTGTATACCATGGTAAGTATTTACTTAGTAAACTACTTACATGTGTGATGTATAGTTAAATTTTGTTATAAGACCTCTGTGACCAGATTGAGAAGCTGAGGCATAAAAAGTTTGAGTTGTTATCATATAATTGGAAGGTTCTCTGTTTATCAAATTGCTCCTCTCTTTGTGAAACTATTTTAACCTCTCTAAATGGTATTAATATATTTTTAAGCAGATAATATAGAATTGTATCATTATTCTTTCAAATAATACATTAAGACCTACCGCCTCAAATTTAAATTTATTCGATGTGGGAGTGGGTATCCTAGGATATAGTTGCTTGAGATGGAAACAGCAGCAGCAGCAACAACAACAACATCACTTTATGATAGAGACAAAGTCACAGTGCTTTATAAGGGAATAAAGCAAGCCCTAAAAATGCAGTCCTGTGAGCAAGAGAATAATTCACATGAGCCATAAGTTCCTGCCTTCCTATGTCTGCTATTAGGGTACAATTCTGAGTCCACAGTGTTGCCAGTCGGTTAATATCTGGATATTAAATATTATGTTAATATTTAATTAACTAGTATTAATAATTAATAATGAAATTAAGTATTAAAGCTATTTTCTTGAAAGAGCTCAACATTCCCTTACAACGTTAGGTGTCATAACTATCATTATATCAAATCTAAAACTAGGCAAATGTCAACTATCGAGTACCTGCTCAGTAGCACAATCATATTTGATAAACAGCCTATCTAAAGGAATATTAAGGTCTTCATTTAAGCTTTATTGGAGGTGGAAATGTGGCATCTGGCCAAGAAAAGGCAGAAAATGATCAAATGAGAAGGTGGCTTAATTCCTGCCTTCTTCATTGCCTTGTATTTCTCCTATCCTATCAAAAAGATGATACCACATTTTCCAGGATCAGCCACTTCCTCTCATGCTATTGAGGCGAGTGGTGAGCAATACTAGAGAGAAGACTTGGATTGCTTGCCTTTCCATTCCCTTGGTGTGAAGCACACCAATCCCCAGGTAGGATCTGGTGTTGAGCACAACAGAGGTCTTCCAGCTGGCATCCAGACAGGGCCCGAACATGTGGAGAACAGATTTAGTCTGAGTTGACTGTGGGACTCATTTCATCCTATATTAGGCCAAAGGTGGCAATCCCTACTCTCAAGGGAAGACTTCTTACTAGTTTAGGGGGAAAAAAAATCCAAATACGGGCAGTAAAGGTTCCAGTGAATTTATAAGGTAAGCAAAGAAGCATGTCATATTATCGAAAGCCAGGATCAAACCTTAGGAGCATCCATCCCCAAACCATGCAAGTATCTTTAGGATTATGTTTCTTACACATTATCATGGAGGAAGGAAAAGAAAAACAAAGATTGCTAAAGATGTGCAAGAGACAAACCAGAATGTTTCACTTTATTCCTATTTGGCAGTTCTCTCCCTTCACTACTAGGTCAGATGACCACAGACTGATATTACGATGAGAAGCCTGAGATCCACAGTTAATTACTGAAGCTGCAGGGAAGCAGTCATGGTGGGCCTTCACGAAGGAACAGACTTCAGAGGAAGATAGTCCAGTCAGACCTGGTATTTCAGAGGAGAAACCTCATTACAATTAGCATTTTCAGTACTTAATGAAGTAAATAATAATAACAAATAAAATACATTTTCAGTAGTCATAGCTTGAGTTGACTTTGAGTATTGTCCTGACATTTTCTAAAATTTGCATCTAGAAAATTTAGATCTGATTTAGGTGCTTGTTAGAAGGTTAGTCATCTAATTGTTCACCAAAAGGCTTTCCTATAATGTTTTCCTTAATTTGCCACTAGATATATTTAGTGTTGTTTTACATAAATGTACCGTTGATCTGTTAAGTATTTTTTTGATGTCAGCTGAATGATTAGCAGCCAGTCTGATATGGCCACTGTGGGTCATGTGTCTATTAGAGAATTTCTGCGAGTTTTAAACTAATGCTGACTTTGGATCACTTTTGCCCTAGATACAATAGATACATTATTTTTGGAAGTTTCAAAAAAAATTAGAGAATCATAGTTGATTTTAATGAAGAAAGGAAGGTGGGTATATGTTGTTCAGGGACCTCAGGTTGCCTACATGGTGTCTAGCACCCCTTTTCTTACTAGTAGAACTCCAGTTTTATTTGGGGGTTGGGGAAAGGAGTGGGTGGGCAAAGTTTTATTGGTACCTAGTTAAAAGCCCCTCCATTTTCTAGGCTCTCTTTCAGCTCAGAGTGGACATGTTCCACAGATCTGGCCAGTGAGATGGAAGTGGAAGGCCTCCTGCCTTCTTTGATGTTCCATCACACCGATTCCTGGCTGCCAGATTTCTGCCTCTGTTAGCCGTGATAGCTGCAACTTTGCTCACCATGTGGGAAAACAAGGACTCGCTCTGATCGGTGTGTGTACCAGTACCGCACTGTTTCTTTGGCCCCCAAATGTCCTGATTTCAGCTCTGCTCAGACCTTCGGATATTTCCCCAGCTCAGGCCTCTCTCTCTTCTTTGTTTCCTAGCTTTACTGGTGTCTGACACACATTCTCTTAGACTGGGGTTGGTTTTTCAGATTGAGATGTCGTCTGAGTGCCTTCCCTTTGTCATGGCAGTTTTCCACTTTAAGGGCTCTGGTAGATAGTCTCTCATTTGCTGTTATGAGGGCAGCAAAGGGTCAGGGTATAGAGCAGTCACTATGGAGAGTGACTTTATAGTCAGACTAACCTGTATTTGAATCAATGTCTAACCTCAGAAAATTTACCCAGCTCACTGGTGCCTCAGTGTTCTCATTTCTCTAGTGGGGTAGTATTTTCCTTATAATATCGTTTGTGTGTTAAATGAGATAATGGACACAAAACTCTGAATATGATTCATGGAACACACTAAGTGCTCAGTAAACTATATTTATTATTAAATATTATTTAAAACAATACTTTTTAATGTTTCATGTATTTCAAAAAGACAGTAGAGTAAATGTAATAAGTTATGAAGGTACGAGAGTCATTGTAGGAAGACACTCTAGCAACAGTGGGAAGTAACAACTGATTGTGTGACTGGAAGAAAGAAGACAGACACTTAAAATTAGATATAAGAGCAACAATTGTTCAATAGTTATAGTCATGTAGTATAGGATCAAAAGAGCTTTCCACCTCTCCATAATTTCTTCCAGCTGAATAAATGTACAGCTGAATACAGCAGTTGATATTCATAATAGGGACTTCTTTGAGTCATCAGGAAAAGATTAAATTATGTGAAGTGAACTCCATTTAAGAAGGCAGTGGGGTTGGAGCACAATTTAGAAAGGTTTTTCATCAAAATAGTGCCTTTTTTACTGATGGCTCTGCAGACCCTCAGCCTATATAAAAATCCCTGATGTTCCATATGAACATTTAAAGTGCTGGAAAGCAGGCTAGATCTCAGTAGTTCTGGAGTAAGAAGGGCAGTGCCATTAGCAAGACATGCTTTTCAGATGATGCAATGTTCCAGAGGATTTACATCCTCTGACTCCACTCACAAAAGCAACTGAGCTACAGGGAAGAAGGGGCTAAGTGACCCTTGCTGGGCTGACATTGCCAGCCTAGATCTAAATACATGTTACTCTGGATTTAAGCAGGACTTAGGAGCCTTTTGGCTCTTCACTGAGGGTAAGGGTTGCCCCTGAGCCCTTCCTCCTTGCTCTGCCTGGGAGGCAGTATTGTATAGTGG
The DNA here is from genome assembly GCF_949987515.2 of Delphinus delphis. Taxonomy (NCBI): domain Eukaryota; kingdom Metazoa; phylum Chordata; class Mammalia; order Artiodactyla; family Delphinidae; genus Delphinus; species Delphinus delphis. The sequence continues at coordinate 63,872,793 of NC_082691.1, forward strand.
TCAAGAGCATGAGCTTTGAGATCAGCCACTTAAGGGATGCTTTTGGCTGTAATTGAAACCCAACTCAGACTGGTTTAACCAATAAGGCAATGTATGGGTCCATATAACTGAAAGTCCAGAGGATTCAGGGTTGTCTATCCAGTGGCTTCCATTCTGTTTTCCTGTGACTCACTTGGTTTTGCCTTCCTCTGTGTTTTGGTTTCATCCTCAGTCTGGTAATGGTGCGATGTCCACAGTAGTGCTGGACACGGTATTTCTGGAGACTTACAGAGCATCCAGCAGACTTTTCCTTCTGTCTCTCTGGTCTATATTGGGTCTTCTACTCATTTTGGAAGCAATCTCTGATTCTGGAGGAATGTGAAATATTGAGTAGCTTAGTCCAGGTGCCTGAATCAGTCATTTTGAGGAATGGGATTATCATGATTGGTTTAGACAAATCATGATTTACCTCTAGAGCTGGTCAAACCACCTAAATCACAATGGCTGCTACGCTGTGGGTGGATAGGTGTTGAGGATAACACAGTATTCTTTCTAGAGTCAAACAGGACTTGTTCCCAAGTTTCAGCTCCATCATTTACTAGCTGCAGGCCCCCGCCTAACATTTGTGGGCCCTGAGGGAAGAATACAAATGATGGCTCACATACCGTATGTCAAAACATTTAAAAAACTTATAAATCAAGCCAATTTCTCCTACCCTGACAAATTTACCTTTATAGTGACCTGGAAAGTCATGTTTGAATTTGAATTCCTGGATATTTCAGAGTTCTGCCCTAGAACATGATTACACAAGGAGAGTAGGACCTAGGTCTGCTGTCTGTGTCCGTAGCCTCCCTGCCTCTTATCCTACACTGTAAAGTGTTGATATGCCAGCCCATAGTCCAGGCTGTGTCTTTTTTTTTTTTTTTTTTGCGGTACATGGGCCTCTCACTGTTGTGGGCTCTCCCCTTGTGGAGCACAGGCTCCTGACGCGCAGGCTTAGCGGCCATGGCTCACGGGCCCAGCCGCTCTGCGGCATGTGGGATCCTCCCGGACCGGGGCACAAACCCCCACCCCCTGCATCGGCAGGCAGACTATCAACCACTGCACCACCAGGGAAGCCCCAGGCTGTGTCTTTCACACTCAGAAGGCCACCCCTTGTCTACCTTGGGCCTAGGCTTGTGGGCATGTGATACCTGCAGTACAGTCAACCCTGGGGAAGGATTTGGGAAAGAGGCCCTGGAGGTGAGCTTGGGGCAGTTTGGGCAGGGAATTCTGAGCTAATCAAAACATCTCTAGAGGGCTTACCTGGTGGCGCAGTGGTTAAGAATCTGCCTGCCAATGCAGGGGACACGGGTGCGAGCCCTGGTCTGGGAAGATCCCACATGGCACGGAGCAACTAAGCCCGTACCACCACAACGACTGAGCCTGCACTCTAGAGCCCGCGAGCCACAACTACTGAGCCTGCATGCCACAACTACTGAAGCCAGTGTGCCTAGAGCCTGTGCTCTGCAACAAGAGAAGCCACCAGAGTGAGAAGCCTGCACACGGCAACGAAGAGTAGCCCTTGCTCGCTGCAACTAGAGAAAGCCCGTGTGCAGCAACAAAGACCCAACGCAGCCAAAAATAAAAGTAAACAAATAAGTTTATTAAAAAAAAAAAACCGAAATATGTGACTCTTGGTTGATATATACCCTTGGCCTTATACCCTGTTGTATCCTTGGAGAGAAGTATAGAAAGGAGGGCCCCACTCTGGCCTTTCAAAGCTCAGTACCCAGGGTAAAGGCTCATCTTCCTGGTATAAGGGCAACTCTGATGAGCTATGAGACCACAGGCAAGTAACAATTCCCCTGAGACTCAGTTTTCTTTTGTGAAGTGGGAAAATGCATGTAATATCCAGTTTATTGAGTTGTGAAGGTTAAGTGAGATGAGGTATGCCAAATACTCACCAAATGCCAGGTTCATTTAGTGTCATTAAGTATCCCAGTACACAAGTGTTTCCTGGCTCTGATTCTCACTAATGGGAAGACCTTGGACAAGTAGGTTGCTTCATCTCTTCAAACATCACTTTCTCTTTAAAATACGGTTGGTGGTGCTTTTGGAGCTGTTGATGGATATAATGGGGGGAACATAAAATACACAGCAGCATAGCCTCGACTCTCAGGCAACTGCTGTGTTTCTTTTTTTTTTTTTTTAATTTATTTTTATTTTTTAACATCTTTATTAGAGTATAACAGCTTTACAATGGTGTGTCAGTTTCTGCTTTATAACAAAGTGAATCAGTTATACATATACATATGTCCCCATATCTCTTCCCTCTTGCATCTCCCTCCCTCCCACCCTCCCTATCCCACCCCTCTAGTTGGTCACAAGCACCGAGCTGATCTCCCTGTGCTATGTGGCTGCTTCCCAGTAGCTATCTATTTTACGTTTGGTAGTGTATATATGTCCATGCCACTCTCTCACTTTGTCCCAGCTTACCCTTCCCCCTCCCTGTATCCTCAAGTCCATTCTCTAGTAGGTCTGCATCTTTATTCCCATCTTGCCCCTAGGAAGGTGAAGTCTTAACCACTGGACCACCAGGGAAGTACCCTCCTGCACTCTGTATGACAGTCTCTGGGTCCATCCACCTCACTACAAATAACTCAGTTTCATTCCTTTTTATGGCTGAGTAATATTCCACTGTATATATGTGCCACATCTTCTTTATCCATTCAACTGTTCATGGACACTTAGGTTGCTTCCATGTCCTGGCTACTGTAAATAGAGCTGCAATGAACATTCTGGTACATGACTCTTTTTGAATTATCATTTGCTCAGGGTATATGTCCAGTAGTGGGATTGTTGGGTTGTATGGTAGTTCTATTTTTAGCTTTTTAAGGAACCTCCATACTGTTCTCCATAGTGGCTGTATCAATTCACATTCCCACCAACAGTGCAAGAGGGTTCTCTTTTCTCCACACCCTCTCCAGCATTTATTGTTTCTAGATTTTTTGATGACGGCCATTCTGACTGGTGTGAGATGATATCTCATAGTTTTGATTTGCATTTCTCTAATGATTACTGATGTTGAGCATTCCTTCATGTGTTTGTTGGCAGTCTGTATATCTTCTTTGGAGAAATGTCTATTTAGGGCTTCAGCCCATTTTTGGATTGGGTTGTTTATTTTTTTGATATTGAGCTGAATGAGTTGCTTGTATGTTTTGGAGATTAATCTTTTGTCAGTTGTTTCATTTGCAAATATTTTTTCCCATTTGAGGGTTGTCTTTTCGTCTTGTTTATGGTTTTCTTTGCAGTGCAAAAGCTTTTAAGTTTCATTAGGTCCCATTTGTTTATTTTTGTTGTTTTTTTTTTTTTGGCGATCCACGGGCCTCTCACTATAGTGGCCTCTCCCGCTGCGGAGCACAGGCTCCGGACGCGCAGGCTCAGTGGCCATGGCTCACGGGCCCAGCCGCACTGCGGCATGTGGGATCTTCCCAGACCAGGGCACAAACCCGTGTACCCTGCATCGGCAGGCGGACTCTCAACCACTGTGCCACCAGGGAAGCCCTATTTTTGTTTTTATTTCCATTTCTCTAGGAGGTGGGTCAAAAAGGATCTTGCTGTGATTTATGTCATAGAGTGTTCTGCCTATGTTTTCGTCTAAGAGTTTGATGGTGTCTGGCCTTACATTTAGGTCTTTAATCCATTTTGAGTTTACTTTTGTGTATGGTGTTAGGGATTGTTCTAATTTCATTCTTTTACATGTAGCTGTCCAGTTTTCCCAGCAACACTTATTGAAGAGGCTGTCTTTTCTCCACTGCATATTCTTGCCTCCTTTATCAAAGATAAGGCAACCATATGTGCGTGGGCTTACCTTGGGGCTTTCTACCCTGTTCTATTGATCTATATTTCTGTTTTTATGCCAGTACCATACTGTCTTGATTACTGTAGCTTGGTGTATAGTCTGAAGTCAGGGAGCCTGATTCCTCCAGCTCTGTTTTTCTTTCTCAAGATTGCTTTGGCTATTCGGGGACTTTTGTGTTTCTGTACAAATTGTGAAAGTTTTTGTTCTAGTTCTGTGAAAAATGCCTGTGGTAGTTTGATAGGGATTGCATTGAATCTGTAGATTCCTTTGGGGAGTGTAGTCATTTTCACAATGTTGATTCTTCCAATCCAACAACATGTTATATCTCTCCATCTATTTGTATCATCTTGAACTTCTTTCATCAGTGTCTTATAATTTTCTGCATAGAGGTCTTTTGTCTCCTTAGGTAGGTTTATTCCTAGATATTTTATTCTTTTTCTTGCAGTGGGAAATGGGAGTGTTTTCTTAATTTCACATTCAGATTTTTCATCATTAGTGTATAAGAATGCAAGAGATTTCTGTGCATTAATTTTGTATCCTGCTACTTTACCAAATTCATTGATTAGCTCTAGTAGTTTTCTGGTAGCATCTTTAGGATTTTCTATGTATACTACCATGTTATTTGCAAACAGTGACAGCTTTATTTCTTCTTTTCCGATTTGGATTCCTTTTATTTCTTTTTCTTCTCTGATTGCTGTGGCTAAAAATTCCAAAACTATGTTGAATAATAGTGGTGAGAGTGGGCAGCCTTGTCTTGCTCCTGATCTTAGTGGAAAAGGTTTCAGTTTTTCACCATTGAGGATGATGTTGGCTGTGGGTTTGTCATATATGGCCTTTATTATGTTGAGGAAAGTTCCCTCTCTGCCTACTTTCTGGAGGGTTTTTATCATAAATGGGTGTTGAATTTTGTCAAAAGCTTTCTCTGCATCCATTGAGATGATCATATGGTTGTTCTCCTTCAGTTTGTTAATATGGTGTATCACATTGATTTACGTATATTGAGCATCCTTGCATTCCTAGGATAAACCCCACTTGATGATAGTGTGTGATCCTTTTAATGTGCTGTTGGATTCTGTTTGCTAGTATTTTTTTGAGGATTTTTGCAGCTATGTTCATCAGTGATATTGGCCTGTAGTTTTCTTTCTTTGTGACATCTTTGTCTGGTTTTGGTATCAGAGTGATGGTGGCCTCGTAGAATGAGTTTGGGAGTGTTCCTCCGTCTGCTGTATTTTGGAAGAGTTTGAAAAGGATAGGTGTTAGCTCTTCTCTAAATGTTTCATAGAATTCCCCTGTGAAGACATCTGGTCCTGGGCTTTTGTTTGTTGGAAGATTTTTAATCACAGTTTCAATTTCAGTGCTTGTGATTGGTCTGTTTATATTTTCCATTTCTTCCTGGTTCCTTCTCAGAAGGTTATGTATTTCTAAGAATTTGTCCGTTTCTTCCAGATTGTCAATTTTATTGGCATATAGTTGCTTGTAGTAATCTCTCATGATCCTTTGTATTTCTGCAGTGTCAGTTGTTACTTCCCGTTTTTCATTTCTAATTCTATTGATTTGAGTATTCTCCCTTTTTTTCTTGATAAGTCTGGCTAATGATTTATCAATTTTATCATCTCAGAGAACCAGCTTTTAGTTTTATTGATCTTTGCTATCATTTCCTTCATTTCTTTTTCATTTATTTCTGATCTGATCTTTATGATTTCTTTCCTTCTGCTAACTTTGGGGTTTTTTTGTTCTTCTTTCTCTAATTGCTTTAGATGTAAGGTTAGGTTGTTTATTTGAGATGTTTCTTGTTTCTTAAGGTAGGCTTGCATAGCTATAAACTTCCCTGTTTAAACTGCTCTTCCTGCATCCCATAGGTTTGTGGTCATTGTGTTTTCATTGTCATTTGTCTCTAGGTATTTTTAGATTTCCTCTTTGATTTCTTCAGTGATCTCTTGGTTATTAAGTAGTGTGTTTTTTAGCCTCCATGTGTTTGTATTTCTTACAGATTTTTTCCTGTCATTGATATCTAGTCTCATAGTGTTGTGGTCGGAAAAGATACTTGATACGTTTTCAATTTTCTTAAATTTACCAAGGCTTGATTAGTGACCCAAGATATGATCTATCCTGGAGCATGTTCCATGAGCACTTGAGAAGAATGTGTATTCTGTTGTTTTTGGATGGAATGTCCTATAAATATCCATTAAGTCTATCTTGTTTAATGTATCATTTAAAGGTTGTGTTTCCTTATTTATTTTCATTTTGGATGATCTGTCCATTGGTGAAAGTGGGGTGTTAAAGTCCCCTACTATGATTGTGTTACTGTCAATTTCCCCTTTTATGGCTGTTAGTATTTGCCTTATGTATTGAGGTGGTCCTATGTTGGGTGCATAAATATTTACAATTGTTGTATCTTCTTCTTGGATTGATCCCTTGAACATTATGTAGTGTCCTTCTTTGCCTCTTGTAATAGTCTTTGTTTTAAAGTCTATTTCGTCTGATATGAGAATTGTTACTCCAGCTTTATTTTGATTTCCATTTGCGTGGAATACTTTTTCCACCCCCTCACTTTCAGTCTGTATGACTGTATGACTTCAGACCTAGGTCTGAAGTGGTTCTCTTGTAGATAGCATATATATAGGTCTTGTTTTTGTATCCATTCAGCCAGTCTACGTCTTTCGGTTGGAGCTTTTAATCCATTTACATTTAAGGTAATTATCAATATGTATGTTCCCATCACCATTTTCTTAATTGTTTTGGGTTTATTATTGTAGGTCTTTTCCTTCTCTTGTGTTTCCTGCCTAGAGAAGTTCCTTTAGCCTTTGTTGTAAAGCTGGTTTGGTGGTGCTGAATTCTCTTAGCTTTTGCTTGTCTCTAAAGCTTTTAATTCTCTGTGAAATCTGAATGAGATCCTTGCTGGGTAGAGTAATCTTGGTTGTAGGTTTTTCTCTTTCATCACTATAAATATGTCCTGCCACTCCCTCTGGGTTGCAGAATTTCTGCTGAAAGAGCAGCTGTTAACCTTATGGGAATTCCCTTATGTGTTACTTGTTGTTTTGCCCTTGCTGCTTTTAATATTTGTTCTTCGTATTTAATTTTTGATAGTTTGATTAATAAGTGTCTTGGCGTGTTTCTCCTTGAATTTATCCTGTATGGGACTCTCTGTGCTTCCTGGACTTGATTAACTATTTCCTTTCCCATATTAGGGAAGTTTTCAACTATAATCTCTTCAAATATTTTCTCAGACCCTTTCTTTTTCTCTTCTTCTTCTGGGACCCCTATAATTTAAATGTTGTGTTTAATGTTGTCCCAGAGGTCTCTGAGACTGTCCTCAGTTCTTTTCATTCTTTTTTCTTTATTCTGCTCTGCAGTAGTTATTTCCACTATTTTATCTTTCAGGTCAATTATCCGTTCTTCTGCCTCAGTTATTCTGCTATTGATTCCTTCTAGAGAATTTTTAATTTCATTTATTGTGTTGTTGGTCTCTGTTTGTTTGCTCTTTAGTTCTTCTAGGTCCATGTTAAATGTTTCTTGTATTTGCTCTGTTTCCAAGATTTTTGATCATCTTTACTATCATTATTCTGAATTCTTTTTCAGGTAAACTGCCTATTTCCTCTTCATTTGTTAGGTCTGGTGTGTTTTTGCCTTGCTCCTTCATCTGCTGTGTGTTTCTCTGTCTTCTCATTTTGCTTAACTTACTGTGTTTGGGGTCTCCTTTCGCAGGCTGCAGGTTCATAGTTCCCATTGTTTTTGGAGTCTGTCCCCAGTGGCTAAGGTTGGTTCAGTGGGTTGTGTAGGCTTCCTGGTGGAGGAGACTAGTGCCTGTGTTCTTGTGGATGAGGCCGGATCTTGTCTTTCTGCTGGGCAGGTCTACATCTGTTGATGTTTTTTTGGGTGTCTGTGGCCTTATTATGATTTTACACAGCCTCTGTGCTCATGGATGGGGTTGTGTTCCTTTCTTGGTAGTTGTTTGGCATAGGGTGTCCTGAACTGTAGCTTGCTGGTCATTGTGTGGAGCTGCGTCTTGCTGCTGAGATGGAGCTCTCTGGGAGATTTTTGGTGTTTGATATCACGTGCAGCTGGGAGGTGTCTTGTGGACTAGTGTCCTCATATTGGCTCTCCCACCTCAGTGGCACAGCCCTGACGCCTGGCTGGAGCACCAAGAGCCTGTCCTCCACACGTCTCAGAATAAAAGGGAGAAAAAAATGAAACAAAGGAAGAAGATAAAATAAAGTAAAATAAAGTCATTAAAATAAAAATAATTATTAAGAAATTTTTTTTAAGTAATTAGAAAAAAAAACAGAACCCTAGGACAAATGGTAAAAGCAAAGCTATAAAGACAAAATCACACACAGAAGCATACACATACACACTCACAAAAAGAGGAAAAGGGGAAAAAAAATATATATCTTTGCTCCCAAAGTCCACCTCCTCAATTTGGGATGATTCGTTGTCTATTCAGGTATTCCACAGATGCAGTACATCAAGTTGATTGTGGAGCTTTAATCTGCTGCTCCTGAGGCAGCTGGGAGAAATTTCCGTTTCTCTTCTTTGTTCACACAGCTTCGAAGGTTCAGCTTCGGATTTGGCCCCGCCTCTGCGTGTAGGTCGCCTGAGGGCGTCTATTCTTCACTCAGGCTGGGGTTAAAGGAGCAGCTGATTCGGAGGCTCTGGCTCACTCAGGCCGGGGGTAAGGGAGGGGTATGGGTGCGGGGCGAGCCTGCGCGGCAGAGGCAGGCGTGACGTTGCATCAGCTTGAGGCGCGTTGTGCGTTCTCCCGGGAAAGCTCTCCCTGGATCACGGGACGCTGGCCGTGGCGGGCCGCACAGGCTCCCGGGAAGGGAGGTGTGGATAGTGACCTGTGCTCGCACACAGGCTTCTTGGTGGCGGCAGCGGCAGCCTTAGCGTCTGTTGCCCGTCTCTGGGGTCTGCGCTGATAGCCCCGGCTCACGCCAGTCTGTGGAGCTCCTTTAAGCGGCGCTCTTAATCCCCTTTCCTCGCGCACCAGGAAACAAAGAGGCAAGAAAAAGTCTCTTGCCTCTTCGGCAGCTCCAGACTTTTTCCCGGACTCCCTCCCGGCTAGCTGTGGCGCACTAGCCCTCTTCAGGCTGTGTTCACGCCGCCAACCCCAGTCCTCTCCCTGCCAACCGGAGCCCGAGCCTCAGCTCCCAGCCCCGCCCGCCCTGGCGGGCGAGCAGACAAGCCCCTCAAGCTGGTGAGTGCCGGTCGGCCCCAATCCTCTGTGCGGGAATCTCTCTGCTTTGCCCTCTGCACCCCTGTTTCTGCGCTCTCCTCCGTGGCTCCGAAGCTTTCCCCCTCCGCCACCCGCAGTCTCCGCCCGCGAAGGGGCTTCTAGTGTGTGGAAATCTTCCCTCCTTCACAGCTCCCTCCCACTGGTGCAGGTCCCGTCCCTATTCTTTGTCTCTGTTTTTTCTTTTTTCTTTTACCCTACCCAGGTACGTGGGGAGTTTCTTGCATTTTGGGAGGTCTGAGGTCTTCTGCCAGCGTTTAGTGGGTGTTCTGTCGCAGCTGTTCCACATGTAGATGTATTTCTGATGTGTTTGTGGGGAGGACGGTTATCTCCACATCTTACTCTTCCGCCATCTTGAAGCTCCCCTTAACCTCTGCGTTTCTGATGAAATAAGGTAGAGGTTCTAGACCACTACTGCCCTCCATAATTTTAAAGGTAAAATTTTCCAAGTAAAATTTACTGCTCACCACATAATTTGTTCAGACTTCAAAGAATTCAAGTTATTAAACCAGAAAGAAATTTTTGACAAATTAGCCCTGTTCTTTTATTGTACTTAAGAGTATTGCCTTCATGTCCCACCTCTACTCAAGGCAGTCTGACAAAGTTACTCTTGTTTTTCCTTGACTTTATTTCAGCACAATTATCCCCATAATGATAATTAACAGGTTCCCATGGCATTTGAGACTGTAGAAAACTTTCGGTGGTGAAAAAACACCCCCGTGTGGTATGGTAACCGGGATGTGGACTTTTTCAAAAAAGGCAGAGTATCTGAATGGGACTCCAACTAACGCAAGATGAGAATCACAGGGGATTGTAAGAAAAGCCTTTTATTTCCTTTTATTCCCATTCCCATAGCTGTTAGTGATAAGCAGTTGCATATTTGGCTCAACATATTTTGTTACAATATTAAAAAAGAAATCATTTGTTTAATTAGTACTATTAAGTCAATATATCTGCCTTTTATATATTTAATAAGTGATTTCAGAAATATTTGGAATATGTGGAGATAATGAAATTATTGTGCTGGGGAATAATTCACCATCAAAGCAGAAGCATGGGATCAAACACACATGCGCGCGCGCGCACACACACACACACACACACACCATTAATCCAAGATGTGTTTATGTAATGTTAGTGTTTTTTGGTAAACAATTTTTGTTTAATCATAGAAATAACAAATATTTTAGTTATAGTACACAGAAAGCGAGTAAGTATCTTGGAACTGATTTAGGGGTGGTATTTTTAAAAATTTAAGTTCTAAGTTAAATCCTTTAAACTATTAGGTAACTTCAATTTTTTCACATACTTTGAATTTGAATGTAGGTACTGGAATTAATTCCGTGTTAAAGGAAAAATATGCATTTAATTAAGAAAACATCATTTTCACAGTGGTAGCTGTATTGCTGTAATTTTGAATGAAAGAAAAGGTAGATAACAAATAAGATGGTGTCTTCACTTCAGAAGCTTTCTTCTTAAACATGTGCTGTACTAATTCATATTAGTCTAATATGAAGAGTCATTTTTAAGTTGTAATTGGAAGACTCTTTTACTTTGTTCTAGGTGGGTTTTATGACTTTTTTTAGAGTTAAAAAAGCAAAGCTCAAGTGAGAACCAGGATTTCCCTTGTGTTTTTTCTCTCCCCCTGAACAAGTTGTTTTCTGTATCTTAGGTTTGGGTAAATAAATGCCTCTTCCAGGTAAAATGGAAAGTTTAGGATTGCTATCATAGAGAACAAAACCGTGAATATCGGGTCCCACTAAATAATGTCCCTGCATTTCCTGCAGTGTCAGATGGAGCTTTAAAGAAGTGGCAAGATGTAACATCATTCAAAAAGTTCAAGTTTTTAAATAGAACAAATAGGCCATAAATAGAAGGAATACCAATTATCTTTAGAACTGATTTTGATTATGAGATGGTTTTTCTTAATAAAATATGTTTGTAGAACAAACAAGTCACACTGTTAATTAGTAGGGTGACTCATAAGTAGGGCTGAGACTTGGTCTCCATGGTGCATGGTGGAGAATGTGTGTATGTAGCCCCTAAGAGGGAGGCATAGGTGCACTCCAGAACTATTTTAAAGCTAGTCTTTTGGGAGATAGATTAGGATTTATCCTTTTGCCCTCTTCTCTGGCTTCTGTGGGCCTCCTCAGACGTTGTTTACACAGAGGGTCATCTTTCTGGAACATCCATGGAACACACTGATTAATGAGTCACAGAAGCAGTTAGCTTTGTAATTCTGAGAGTTATTGGCAGGAGGCCACGTATTTTCCTAAGGTACAAGAGGAAGGTCAAGAATGAAATAAATTAGCCTATGCTTGCTCAGAGGAGTTTTTACCTCCACAAAACTAGTCTCTTATTACTGATACACTTTGAGAAATAGGGTAGGGCAGATTTCAGGACCTTTCTTTGGCTTGCCCTGAGGATAACATTCTAAGACTTTCTCTGGACCAAAGAATAAGGATTCATGAATCTTGGCTGTTATTGTTTTAATAAGCCTGTCCACTATAGTTAATCAATGAGAGATGTCATGATACTCATTTCCATACATTATGAGATCAGATGCCTTCTTTTTTTACTTTTTAAATTTATTATTTATTTTTGCTTCATTGCTGGGCACGTGCTTTCTCTAGTTGCGGCGAGCAGGGGCTGTTCTTCGTGGCGGTGCGTGGGCTTCTCATTGCAGTGCCTTCTCTTGTTGCGGAGCACGGGCTCTAGGCACGTGGGCTTCAGTAGTTGTTGCACGCGGGCTCAGTAGTTGTGGCTCGCGGGCTCTAGAGCACAGACTCAGTTGTTGTGGCACATGGGCTTAGTTGCTCCGTGGCATGTGGGATCTTCCAGGACCAGGGCTCGAACCCGTGTCCCCTGCATTGGCAGGCGGATTCTTAACCACTGTACCACCAGGGGAGTCCCAAGATCAGATGCCTTCTGAAACTTATTTGTTGATAGAATAAGATGTAATTTTTGTACTTAAAATGTTTCACAGAATATACAGAAAACATGTATCTTAGGAAAATCTTTTGCATTCTTCTTAGTGAGCTGATAATTTTGAACTCAAGATTAATTTTTCTGGAAATGTAAAAGATTTATCTGTGGAAAAACTCGAGTGAAATTGTGTCTGAAAAGAGTGTTATTTAAAGACTACAGTATCTCGATTTAGAGTTTAAAAATACAATTTAAGTTTGATTTGACAACTTTTAGCCAATGCTCTTAAAGTGTCCCTTCCATAAATTACCCTATCATTTGCCAAATAGTTGCCATTTATAGATCAATAAAAGTCCAGAGAGGTTAGGTAACTTGTCAAAATAACACAGCAAGCGGCAGAATCAGAAGATTCAAGGCTTTAATTTCTAGTCTTTTGCTCTAAGACAATTAGCTAGTTCTCCCTTGAGTTCAGCACAAGACAATTTAAACAGGCTTCCAGGTGCACTTTGTAAAAGGGACAGTTGTCTGGCCTGGATGAATCTGTGCTTTTTTTCTTTTTTTTTTTTTTGGATCGTACTTGTTATAGAAAATGTCTGGTTTTGGCTAAACTGTTTATGTCACTCTTTAAGAAGGAATTTAAAACTCAGCTGAGGAATGGGGTGAATGAAACACATCTGTAAAGTTGATTTTCTGAATGAGAGAAAAAATGAAAGAAACTTCTTCTACATTTTGAAAAGATTGCTCTCAGAACATTATGCCAGTGTACCTGTTTATTCATTTGACTCATAAGTTTCTTCCTTGAGAGCACCTAACGTCGATATATAATTAGATTTGCCCTTAAGGTTCGAGTCCAGTTTAAGAATTTGTGGAATTAGCTTATCATTTTGGAGAAAATGTTCATATTAACTATTCTGCACCTATTTCTCTTTGTGAAAAATCCTTCTTTTAGGCTAGAATAAGTAACAAGAAGCTAAGGCTTGTAGCTAATTGTCTAGAATACAGGATTAGAAATCCAGTTCTGACAGAAGCCAAATGAGTTACACTGAATTTGGCACAGGGTGTAAAAGAAACTGGTCTCTGTTAATGACATGTTCTTGTTCATAAACAGGTGTTTGCCCAAGGGGAGTATACTTGCACTTCTTTGCAAATGTTATGGAAGAGTGATTCACTGGAATAGTTGAACATTTCTCAATTTCACACCCTGAAGATGTTATGGCAATTCTTTTAGTGCTCTGAGTTCAGTGAGCTTTCGCTAGCAGCGGAAGAGATGGGATTCCACTAACTGTAACACCCTCTTTATTTGGTGTTTCTGAGTTTAACCGAAAGTCTGTTGTCCCTGTTCTTAATTAAATTGCTCTTCAACCCAGTGTCTTTGAAAGACAGCTTTTGTGAAGTGTGTCAAGCACTAGGGCTTTTCTCTTTTCTGCCATGAAGCTTTTCAGCAGCAGTGGGAATGAAGTTAGGGGATCAGGAGTATAGCACTAAAATAGTCATTAAAAAGGCCTTGCTGCTGATTGCTGAGGAGGAAAGAAGAGGAGAAATGTTAAAGAAGAAAAAACAAACCCCTTTCCCCCAAGATCCCTCTTCTTGTTGCTATATTGGCTCTTTAATTTACACCAGCCAGAATCTCACAGCATTATTTAATCAGTGTGTTTAACTATCAAGTTTTATTTAGTTCATCATTTTGAAAGTTTCTCTAGAGCATGGTTCTCAATGTGGGGAGGAGATTTTGTCCCTTTCCACACCCCCACCCCCAAGACATTTGGCACAGTTTTTTTAACAGCTTTATTGGAATATAATTGCTTTACAATGGTGTGTTAATTTCTGCTGTATAACAAAGTGAATCAGCTATACATATATCCCCATATCTCTTCCCTCTTGCGTCTCCCTCCCACCCTCCCTATCCCACCTCTCTAGGTCGACACAAAGCACCGAGCTGATCTCCCTGTGCTATGTAGCACACTAACATCTATTTTACATTTGGTAGTGTATATAAGTCCATGCCACTCTCTCACTTTGTCCCAGCTTACCCTTCCCCCTCCCCGTGTCCTCAAGTCCATTCTCTACGTCTGTGTCTTTATTCCTGTTCTGCCCCTAGGTTCTTCAGAACCTTTTTTTTTGTTTTTTAAGATTCCATATATCTGTGTTAGCATACGGTATTTGTTTTTCTCTTTCTGACTTACTTCACTCTGTATGACAGACTCTAGGTCTATCCACCTCACTACAGATAACTCAATTCCGTTTCTTTTTGTGGCTGAGTAATATTCCATTGTATATACGTGCCACATCTTTATTCATTCATCTGTTGATGGACACTTAGGTTGCTTCTATGACCTGGCTATTGTAAATAGTGCTGCAATGAACACTGTGTTACATGACTTTTTGAATTATGGTTTTCTCAGGGTATATGCCCAGTAGTGGGATTGCTGGGTCATATGGTAGTTCTATTTTTAGTTTTCTAAGGAACCTCCATACTGTTCTCCATAGTGGCTGTATCAATTTACATTCCCACCAACAGTGCAAGAGGGTTCCCTTTTCTCCACACCCTCTCCAGATCTATTGTTTGTAGATTTTTTGATGATGGCCATTCTGACTGGTGGCACATTTTTGATTGTCACAGTTGGAGAGGAGGGGATAATGCTATTGGCGTCTAGTGAGTAGAGGCCAGGGATGCTGCTAAACTTCCTTCAGTGTGCAGGACAGTCCCCCATAGAAGCACGGGCCCAAGATGTCAATAGTGCTGACAATGAGAAACTCTGCTCTAGATGAAGAAATTAAAGGGCTTTTGAAAGAACTGGCCTGTCTCTGCAAATTCATAGCCAGTTTGTGCAAGCAAATATTCAAAATATCCTGGTCCAGATAGTAAAGGCATTGAGCTGTTTTTGTTTTTGTTTTCAGCACTGCCTTACTTCCTGACACTGGAAGATGTTCCAGGCTCATCTTGTATATTTCCTACCCTAGCCCTGGAATCAGTTATTTCTCCAAGGAGGCCGTGTTCTTTTATTGGACAGTAGTAGTATTAGAAACCACAGTCTGTGTGCTGAGTGTGTTCGTTGGCAGCGGGGTTTTAAACTCCATAATCTAAACTTTGTTTATTCATTGGGTCATTTTTTAAACCTTGTTCTTTACCATATACATGGGTGTACTTTAAAAATACTTTTCTTAAAAAATTTTTCTTTTCTGATGTTTGAACTTATGTAGAACATTCATATTACCCAGGTAATACTGAAATTTGAAATGACAGTTTTATAAACAATAAAAGCTCTAATAATATGATTTGTAAAGTATATTTCTTCTTTTATAACACAATGATGGCATCTGTTGCTTTAAGTCAACTTTTGTTATTGAACACTTACCACATATAGTTTTATTTAGTTTTATTTCATAGCCTCCTATGAAATAGGAGGTTGGAAGGTGCTTAGTCCTGCCCTGTCTACATACGGATAATTTGTTCTGAAGTGTGTAAGAATCTGCATAATGGTGAACCTTAATAAGAGTTCTATTATGATTAAGTTAAATTTATTTGATAGTCTTTAGTCTTTCGTTAGTCAGTGTTCATATCTCTGTGGAAATTTAAGGTTTAATTTCTCCTAAGATGATTTCCAAAATTTCCTGGCTTTACCTTTAACTGCTTTGCTTATTTTAAAAAACTGTCTCTATACGCATGATTGATCTACATTACTTGTCAGGGTTTTCTCTTTACGTGTCACCACTGACTTTTAAAACATTTCACATACAAGTAAAACAAAATAATGCAGTGATTTTTTCACACTTCAGTGTACATATAAAGAAAAATACAAACAAAATAAATTGTTTAAGATATTTTTAAAACTTTTTCACATTCAGGGTCTGTTTGGGATCACTTTTAAACTTAGAGTTGTCAATATCTGTATTTTTCCAAACATTATTGTCCTCAGTGTTATCAGAAATTTTGGTGATATAGCATTGTTAAAGAATGATTTGAGATGAAATTCACATAATATAAAATTAACCATTTTAAAGTGAACAATTCATTGGGATTTAGTACATTCAGAATGTTGTGTAACTGTCATTGCTATCTAATGCCCCCACATTTCTATCACTCCAAAGTAAAACCCCTTACCCATTAAGGCATTTCTTTCATTTTACCTTCCCCCTAGCTTCTGGTAACCGCTAATCTGAGTTCAGTCTCTGTGGACTTATCTATTCTGGATATCTCATATAAATGTGATCATACAATATGTGACATTTTGTGTCTGGCTTCTTTCACTTAGCATAGTATTTTGGAGGTTCATTCACATTGTAGCATGTATTAGTACTTTGTTCCTTTTTATGAGTAATATTCCATTGTGTGGGTGTATCAATTTGTTTATCCATTCATTTGTTAATGGACACGGGTTGTTTTTAACCTTTTGGCTATTCTGAAGAGTGCTGCTGTGAACATGTATATATATGTACTTGTTTTATTACCTGTTTTCAGTTCTTTGGGGCATGTATCTAGGAGTGGGATTATGGGATCATATAGTAATTCTGTGTTTAACTTTTGAGGAACCATCAGACTGTTTTCCACAGTAGTGGAATGATTTTTAAAAATATTCTTTATGTCTGTTATCTAAATCAAAATACTCTATTTGGAAGTATACTCTCTTCAGTGCTTTGATTTTTTTATTAAAAAGTAAATTAACATATCCACTGCTTTTTCCAAAGCTACTTAGAAAATCTTTGGAAAATTCCCATGTTCCTCTCAGGTGAGTTTGTAAGACTCTCAGAAAAAGATTCAAGGCTTTTAATTTCTAGTCTTCTGCTCTAAGACAATTAGCTAGCTCCCCCCTGAGCTTAGGGTAAGCCAATTTAAATGTCCAAACACAGAATCTGCTTTCCATGTGACTTGATAAAAAGCAAAACAAAAACAAACAAGAATTATACTGGGTGTTCAATGACCTTTTATATATTTAAGGAGACAATAAATATTTTGTTTAGATCTGCATTTTAAGATGTATCCATGAAATAGGATGCTAATTTTTTCTTCTTTGCCATATTGGCTAGAATTTTAAAGATTTGCCTAAAAAGATATTATTTTGCATTGGACCCTTGTAACTTCATATAGCATATGTTTTTTACCAAGTGGATTCAGAAATAGTGTGTACATTCCATGGTCTTTATTACTGGCAACTAATAGTTTATATTGTTTTCTAAGCACTTCATTTATATGAGCTTTTTATTTCCAAAGACACAGAAAGGGAGCCAGGGATCCTATGTTAGCTCTCTCATACCCTTAAATGAGTCAGAACAGTACTGGTTTATTACCGATGCTTGATAAATACTTGCTGAACTGAATTGATGGTAAATTCTCCAGACAGGAGACTCCATGAATGTAGGAAGCGCATCTGTCTGGTTCATGGGAATACTGCCAGCACCTAACACTGTCTCTTCCACATAATAAATATTTATTGAATGAATGAGCACACCAGCTCCAACGTATAACATAAATATTTTCTACATGGTGATGAACGGCAGTTTTCTGAAGCTAATTCTTCCTATATCAAAGGTCATTTTAATTTTATTTCTCTATTTGGTATTTTTATGATATTCAAACATGAAGATATGTAGTTTTTCCTTGAGATACATACACTAGGTTAATTGTTAAGTAATAAAAGTCAATCTAAATTTGAAATGTTAACTAGTTTGATTACACAAGAACATTTTATTGAGGTTAATACTTGGTTATTTGTTTGCTTCTCTTATTGAGAAATGCTTTTATTATATTAAATAAATAAAATATTCCAAATTTATATCCATAACTGTGGCTTTTATATCCCAGATGTGTTTTGTATTTACAGTCAATCAAATCTTTTCTTGCAATCATTTCCTTAATTAAGGAAATATGTAAAATTTTGTGACGAGAAATAGAATGTCATTGTAGGAAATGAAGTAATATATGTAGTTTCCCTCAGGGCACTGGAAGATGGCACAAAGTAAATTCAACTCCAAGTTGCCACAATTATTAGGTAACAGAGATATCTCCTATGGATGGCTACACTTATCTGAAAACACTGTGGGCTGACAGTACAAGTTATTACAGTATATTGACTTGGAAAATTGGAGTAGTTCAGTTTGAAACTATGAAAGCTTAAAGTACTGTTCACATTATTTCTGGCAGTGACAGAAAAGTGATGGTTAGTTCTTCTTGTCTTTAAACTTTAGAAGAAAATCTGTGCTTAGGCAAATACTTATGGAAAAACATTTAAGGATTCCAAGTGAGTTCTTTAAAACCTATTCCATACAAATGAAGATATTACCTGGAACAAGTCAGAATGAAGTTACCCAGGAAAAGTGAAAGGACATGTCTGAAATGGCAGCTCCTTGCACAGTGGAATTGCTCTGTGGATTTGATTCAAGAAACACCCATGAAGCCCATGCTCTGTCCACTTTCTAAAAAATGTTTTTTTAATTAGGAAACATTTAAAGAAAGTCTGAGTGAGTAGATCAACTACAAAGTCATTTTGCATTTAAACCTTCTTGGGATTTAGAAATGTAAGGGAAAGCCAGGAGAAAATGGGAGATAGAAGCCGGCATGCTTATGTGTGATGTGCACAATAGGAGGCCTGGGCCATCCCCAGGCCTGGGGAGATTGAGGGTCTGCATAAGGAATAATGGATTTGTAGTTTGTCTGGATTTACCAATATTTCTTAAAGGGAGTAGTGTGCCCAGGCTTCCTTTGTGTTTAGTTGTCGCTGGCCAGAGGCTATGTTGTTCAGCTGAACAGTCAGTCAATTAATCAACAGAACCAAACCAAACTGGTTGCTTGGAGTCATATAGACCAAAACACAGATGTGCAAAGGCTTAGATTTTCCCTTTTCAACCAATTGTGCTGGCATTGTATATTCAGAAGTGAAATAGCAAAGGGAGTTTTTAGATTAACTTTCTGACATGGAGCTGCCTCTATCTTCCTCTGTAGATCCAGTTTCAGTTAGGGACCTTGTGAGAGAAAAAAATAGTTGTGTTGTTTGGAGCAGTGGGTGAAATGGGTCCCAAAGTTTTCCTTGTTATAATGATCCCTTCCAGTTCTAAAAATTCTGAGACTCTAGACTGTGAGTTTACATAGTTATTTCTGGGAGCTGTGATGTGCTCTCACCATTGCTCTTAATCTTTTATTTTTATTTGAAGTAAAGTTAATCAAATTCCTCTACCCTGGAACAAGCCTTAGCTAGTAAAATGGGGCTATTGCAGCCAGATATAAACAAAGTTAAAATAATGGTTTTCAAGTATTTTAGGCTTTTAAGCTATTTTGTTAGCCAAAGCAGAAGAGCCTAATTTATATAGAATGAGACGCATCAAATATTATACAAATATAAAGGTGTTTGATTCACTTTTGGAGAGATTAAACTTAAAATTAAAATTTTCATCTCCCTATAAACCCAGAGTTGACATTTATATTTTATATGGGTATGTGAAAACTTTTCAATTGTTTGTTGTTCAGTAGGTTGACAAATCTTATGGCATAATATTCTCAAGTATTTTTAGATGTGCTGATGCTTAAATATACTTCATGTTTTTAAATGACAATTCTGTTGTTTTGTTAAATTAAAATTATATTCCATGTATAATATATCCAAATTTGTATAATGTCTCATGGGACTCGGTCTATAAATGTGGCTATCTTCTTTGGCTAATAGAATTGCGTATAAACCTAAAATAATTGAAAACATGACTTTAGCTTTGTTTAACTAGACACAGACATCATTATCAGAAAAACTAGGTCAAGATAAAACAAAAATGAACCTCATGACAATGAGGGGACTATTCTTCAGACAGCCTGGGATTATGTAAAAAGATAAGAGGTGTAGATTGGAAGATTGAGAATTATTTCCTGCTTTTCCACTTACTCCCTGACTCAGTTTCCTCTTCTGTAAAATATGTTTCTTTCATAGTAGATAGAATGGAAATAATAAAATGTAATAGATATAAAACCAAAAAATTTCTTTATAATTCTGTAGAGTTTTTGTGGGGGGAGTGAGGAATATTTTTCTTGAACTTCATTTTTTCCCCAGAACTTTTTAAAGGTCTCCATTTAGACGATCTGTTTGAAAATATAATCACGTCTGTTTGATAATTTTTTTCCACGTTGGAATATAGGAGGATATATTAATACCTTTCAGGTTGTTCTGATAGATCATGAATGTGGAGTGCTAGTGTTTTCATTCTCAGTTTTTATATTATATATATGATAATATTTAATATTATAAAGCATATTCACCAGTTCTTATTTAATTTTATTTAATTCTCATAATGAGCCCATTTCATAGCTGTTATGAACGTATTTTACAGGTGAGGAGCCTGAGGCTTAGAAACTTACTCTGACTATTACTTTCTCTGCCAATCCCAGCTGTCGCTGAGACGGATGGTATGTGTCAGTTGGTCAGACTTTATAATTTTTAATTATGTTGTTCTTTTAGAGCTGGCAAAAGCCAGTTCTTCCATAAAAGCCAGAGCTTTTGTTTCTTCGTTACTTGGTGGCAGCTCCATGTAGAGATGGAGATGGTGGTTATTGCCTGTAATTTTGCTTCAGAGGTAATACTTTTGGTACCAGAAGGGCTAAATCTGTATTCATACATAAAAAAAAAAGTATGAATGGTTCTGGTTTCTTCGGCTTTTTACCATTAATGCTTCCATGAAGCATATTCATTTTATGATCCTTATGAGGACCATTCCCAGCGCAATTCTCACGGTGGAGTGTGGGTGACGTGGAATAGACCCTGAACAAGTGAACAGTGCACTTGCAGAGGAAGGCCAGCAGGGGGAAACATGAATGCTATTGTCCTAAAAGTACTCCATTAACAAAGTGAAGGATAGTTCCTTTTTTGGCTGTCTCCTATTGAAAAGATAAAATGAACACTCTATAAACATTAGTTAATTTCAGGATACTCTTACTCCATTCAAAATGACGTTTTGAATTATAAATCTCTTTCTGGGACCTATCTGGGTTTGAATTCTGGCCCTTACCAGCTTTGTATTCCTGAGCACGTTACTGCTGCATCTTAGTTTCTTTGTATGTAAAATGGGGTAATAAGAACCTCACCTCGGGACTTCGATGGTGGTCCAGTGGTTAAGAATCCGCTTTCCAATGCAGGGGACGCAGGTTCCATCCCTGGTCAGGGAACTAAGATCCCACATGCTGTGGGGCAACTAAGCCCGTGTGCTCTAGAGCCTGCACGCTACAATTGTAGAGAGGCCAGCGCACCGCAACGAAGATCCCGCATGCTGCGACTAAGACCTGATGCAGCCAAATAAATATATTTTAAAAGTCTTTCCTTTAAAAAAAAGAACCTCACATTTAGTACATGGTACATACTAAATGCTCAATAAACGTTAGCTGCTATCAATATTATCATTATTACTTTTCCCTGCTTTGTTGCTTACAGTTAACTGGAGTAGTAACTTTAAAGAATACCCTTTCAAGCAGTGAAAATAATGCTTTCACTAAATACCCCTTCTAACAATGAAAATAGCAATTTCATTTCTTACTATATTTGATGAACTACAAAAATAAATCAAGAAAGATCGTTTTATTAGGAATAATCATCATGAAAGACACTAATTGATTACTAGATAGAAGAATAAGAATCATGACATCACATTTGACATCCTTAAAAATTAAAAAAAAAAAAAGACTAAAAAGGAAGGATAAATAGCAGTTAAAGAGGAGCAAGAGTAATTTTGTAACCAGGAAGAAACGGGACAATGCCACGTGTTGATCAAGTATAAGTCGGAAAAGTCATACAAGCAGGCATCCAAGCCCAATGGGCACAAACTTGGCCCAGGGGATATGTCTTGGACATGGGCCTATCAGATTCTCTGCTTTAGTGTGGAAAGCTTGGGGTGGAGGGTATCAGCTGAGCTCCTCTGGTGCAGCTTCCTAGATATCAGGACACCTCCTTCCAGCCCCTTACTCTCTCTCCCTTATTATGACAACTGAACTCCTCATTATGAAACTAATGAATAGCAACTATTCAATTAAGAGATTATGGTTACCTTTTTAGTGGAGGTGGAAGCTGTGACTGAAGATGGCCTAAAGACATTTG
Organism: Delphinus delphis; assembly: GCF_949987515.2. Taxonomy (NCBI): domain Eukaryota; kingdom Metazoa; phylum Chordata; class Mammalia; order Artiodactyla; family Delphinidae; genus Delphinus; species Delphinus delphis. The sequence continues at coordinate 63,894,835 of NC_082691.1, forward strand.
CTGCATGCATCCTTAGAGATGGGGGTGGAGGGATGGGAGGGGCTTGATTCTGACAAGATGGTTTTCCAGGGAGCATTCTATGCATATCTCTAGGTTGTCTGCTGGCTTAGTGACTTGAACAGCAAAACACTGCCTTACATTCCAGTTTGTTTACTAGATCCAGAATTATATATGGTCTTCTGTGTTTTTATCACCTTCCAGCTCTATTTAAAAATCATTAGAGAGCCCAGATTCTGTGTTAAATTTCCCTTGTATCTTCTTTGGGGCTGGACAAGATCATTAACTTTAATTCGTTCTTGTTTTCCTATTCCTAGTTTACACAAGTAAGTCTACCCATTCATCTGTATATTTTTTTGCGTTTTGGCACTGTTGTGTGACCCTTTCTTTTTCAGATGTCCTTCTTTATCACTTATCCAGTTGTGCTGTGGAACAAACCCCTAGCCCAACCCCACTTTTATAATTGTCTTATAACTATTAGTACTCTTGATATAATGTGTTAATTTTCTGTCTTAACTTAGGGTTTATAATGGAATTTTCCTACATAAATGAAAGGATCTTGCTGGAGTAGTGGTTTAAAAGCCAAATTCTTCATTCAGAATTTATCTTCTCTCCTTTCTTGTTTCTTTCACTTTTAATCATGACTCTTGTCTGCCTTCATTTTTTTTTTTTTTTGGGGGGGTGTTGTACACGGGCCTCTCACTGTTGTGGTCTCTCCCGTTGCGGAGCACGGGCTCCGGACGCGCAGGCTCACCGGCCATGGCTCACGGGCCCAGCCGCTCCGTGGCATGTGGGATCTTCCCAGACCGGGTCATGAACCCGTGTCCCCTGCATCGGCAGGCGGACTCTCAACCACTGCGCCACCAGGGAAGCCCTGTCTTCATTTTTGCTAAAATATTGATCATTTATTATACTGGCTGAAGACATTTTACTGGTGTCTTTGAACTTATTACAGGCCACATGGGTAACAGAATCCATTAGCAGCCTTTTGTCATCTAATTTGCATCAAATTATACCAATGTTAAGTCCGTAGGAATTTAATATAACCTTTAGCGATTTTGATATTTCTGACTTCTGTTGACACAGAACAATAGCTGTGGACTTTATGATACTACAGCTCTTTCTCCCGTCCTGAACAACTATTATGATTCTTTAAATTTTTGGATTACATTGAAAATTCTGTCCTAGACTAGACTCACCATGTTTAATCCCCAAAGCTATCCTCTTCCCAAATCTATTCATCTCTTATAGATCCTAAATTTAGGCCCAGCTGCCAGGAAATTTGCTCTATTCTCCATTATTTTAGCAATGAAAGGTAGTTCAGTCAACAGAATGAATTTAATCTGTTCAAGATATTAAGCTGGACTTCGATTTTGGGGGTTCTTTTGCATACATACAAGCAAACAACAGAACAGACATTGCACATAACATTGTATCATCCTTAGGTGATAGAAATTACATTGAAAAACCAGAATCAGCAATGAATAAATAGATATTTCTTGTGCTGAAAGATAATAAATGATGTAGATCTTTTAATGTGCAGACACTCTAATAGATTCTGAGTAGTCAGTGTACCTAGGTGAAACAGGGGTTGAAAAGAGAAAATGTGACAGCTTCTGTTAATGGGAAGGAGGAAGCAAACCAGTCCTGAGGCTGAAATCTAAATATGTAATTACCTCATTGAGTTGTCCAAATCCCTGGCTAAAGAATACATGGTCACCTTGAAAAAGATTGCGTCCATTACTTTGCTGATAATTGATCAAACCTTAGACATAATAGTCTGTGATCTAAGTGTTCAAGGGATTATTCATTTTTAGGGAAAAATGTAGCTACAGGAAGATGCATGTGTTTTTTCACTCTGATGTTATAGAAAATAGTGGGAAGAGGAAGTTGAAAAGAGGGCAGTCAGAGAGTGGATAAAATAGCTAGGTGTTGCAGGAAAGAAAAAAAAAGATTCAGTATTAACGGGGGCAGTGCAGACATAGTGAGTTGACTCAAGTTCTTTCAAGCCCAGATATCTTTCAGTACTTTTTGAAAACTGTTTAATAGATTCATGTCACTATGAAGGCGGACCCCATCAAACAGTGATAAATTCTTCATTTCTGATCTAGATTTAGAAACCACTCTTTTGGAGGTTGTACTAATAACCACTTATCACAGAGGAGTAGATTAACTGTGCATTGGTAAGTAGTGTCAGACTGGTCAACACCCCTTCTAGTGATTCATTGGTGGAATCTGAGTCAAAATAGAGGGACTGGTGAATGCATTCTATCTTAGTACACGTTTCTCTTCTTAGCTACAGAAGAAAAACAATATGAGTTACAATTTACAGAATCTCAGACAAGGGCAGTCTATCTTACGTTGCATTCCATTTGGTACAGACCTGTGGAGTGGTCAGTGGAGTCAGTGTGTGCAGACATCCCTGCACATTTTTGGATAACAAGATCTTGGACTATATTTTAAAGCCTGCTTTCCAATCAACATCAGTTTTATTTGGCTAAATAACTTTGATATGTAGTGTATCACATATCACAAAGCTCCTATCTCTTAACAGACAGGAGGAATATCATTACTAAATTAGATGGGGAATAATAGAGAAATTACTAAGAGGGGGAAGATGTTTTCTCAGCTAAGATGCAAAATGAAACAGTTAACAAAATGGGAAATTATCTGGAGGGTTAAATGAACTACGAAAAATGTGAAGTCTATTTGAAACCCTTTTAATTTTTGCAAAACTAAGCAAAGCCAAAAGAGTAACTTCTTTGGACCAGGCATCTTACCCCACAACTTTCCCAGCTATTAAAAAAGAATAAAGAAAAGAAAAGCTGCTTAGACCTCAGTGGTTCCAGAAAGCATGTAACCCTGGTTTGTAACTCAAAGTGCCTTAGGGTTTGACTTTGCTTCCGTTTTTCCTTATTGTGTGCCCTTGAACAAACCAGCTGGCTATGTTGTCTTGATTTTCTTACAATAATATCTTCTTTTTCTCAAGAGTATATACTTGTGAGCACATTTAAGGAGCCTTTGTTTTAATTACTATAACTAGCAGACGTCCGTGTGTTAGATTGGATTAGTTCTGAGAGAGCCTTTGTGAACTTGGAATTAGAATGTAAGCTCCTTGGGGCTTCCCTGGTGGAACAGTGGTTAAGAATCCACCTGCCAATGCAGGGAACATGGGTTTGATTCTTGGTCCGGGAAGATCCCACATGCTGCAGAGCAACTAAGCCCGTGCACCACAACTACTGAGCCTGCGTTCTAGAGCCCTCGAGCCACAACTACTGAGCCTGCGCGCCTAGAGCCTGTGCTTCGCAACAAGAGAAGCCACAGTAATGAGAAGCCTGCACACTGCAAGGAAGAGTAGCCGCCGCTCACCACAACTAGAGAAAAGCCCGTGCGCAGCAACGAAGACCCAACGCAGCCAAAAAAAAGAACGTAAGCTCCTTGAGGATCAGAGGCTACATATTACTCATCCTTGGAACTGAGGGCCTACCTAGCACAATGCCAGGGGCCATGGCGCTCTCAAGAAATGCTTATTTTGCTAAACCAAACTGTGGTGTTACTTTGCTTTTTCATAACAGTATAGAATTACGTGATTTTCCCCCCACAATTTCACAATTTATTTTAGTATTAGCTTCCTAAATGTTTGTAAACAGTGAATACCAGCATACTTTTTCTCAGATAAATGATTTGCTACAGGTCAAACAACTATTTCTATAGTGGAAAATTAGAACCTAGGTTTTTTTATAATGGCCAAACCTTCTAAAAAAATATTCCTTTTCTAGTGATATTCAGGCTCTCTTCCTGACCTCCTAATGTAAATTCCATTTCTTCCCCTTTGTTATTAATTTATTTATTATTCTCCTGTAGATCATTTCTAGTTTTCCACGGAAATAGCAAGCTTTTTCCCTCTATGGATATGTATGATGCCAAAGCTCGGTGATGAATTCCCTCTTTTCAAAGTGGTACTGGACTTCTATCTCAGTGTAACAGGACTTGGAAGATGGAAAGCCAAGGGAGGCAGAAAATAGCAGTGAGTGCATACTCACCCTGAGCTATGATAAGATACTACCGCTGAAGAATTAAAAATTCTATTGTAGAAGAAAAATCACATTCAGATTAACAGTTGTGGAAGGCTGTTCCAACAAGCAACGTATGAAGGATGCAAGAAAACCCTTGGACCAACTCTGTTGCTCTGAAAATCTGAGCAGCTAAATGGACATACAGAATGAAACTGAAGGGGGAGGATACCCTGGGGTCAGGAGATGTTGAATTTTGAGTACGCTTTTCAAAAGAGGGGACAAATAGGACTCAGGTGAGAAATAGATGGTGATGGTCTTAGAAGATTCTATAATGTCATCATGCCACATACTGGTATAGGTTGTCATCCTGAGCATTATTTATTAATCAGTTTTCAATTTGACATCCTCACGTGGAATAATGTGAGATTTTTAGCTGATATCAGTAAAGAAGTATGTTTTTCTTTAGCATCAATTCAGGTGACTTTTTGTTGTTCCAGTGGCTTATTATCTAATTGCTGACTTATCCAAGCTTCTTGTTTCTCCTGTTTCATTCTTTCACTTGACTTTTAAGTGGACAATCATAGTGGGACAAAAGAAGAATGATGAAGTGATGATCTTTCATTTATTCTAAAATCGTCACCTATTTGCTTGTACAGAAGTTGATGGAGAAGAAGTTTTAAAAGAGTTGGCTAAAGTGAGATGTTGGAATTGATTTTGGATTTATCAGCAGTATTTCTTTTTTAGCATAAAAGATGACAAGTTGGATGTGTATAGAATTAAAGATTGTTCCACTGTGAACTCCTGGAGGGTGGGAGTTGTGACTTATACCCCTTGTTACACATCTAGCCCATAATAGGTGCCTATTAACTGCGGTGGAATAACTGTCTGACTAGAGCTAGAAGGGAGCTTAGAGATGCAGAAATCAATGTCCAGGAAATTTAAGGGCATTCTCATTAGTAACAGAATCAGGACTGGTCCTAGGTCTCCTTACCTTCCATCCACTGTGCTTTCTACTACACCTCATTGCCAGAGGCCATGGCAGTACTAGCTATGTAGAGCCCAACAGCCAAGCTGGAGGCTGTGCCCAGGGACAGGAAATCGGAGGCAGCTGGGGCGAGAGGGATTTCTTGCCAAATTTGCAAGTGTTGGTTGTCAGCAAACCAGAATTACAGAGCTGTTTTAGAAAATTTCCAGTTAAAGTGGAATTTTCAAAACCAGTAGCTGCTACTAGGTCAGCAAAGTTGGTTTTCTGGGAACCCAGGGTTCTGTACAGCTGGTAGAGCGGACTGGTAATGGTGGCTTGGGTTGAGGACTTCCGTCGGGCTGAATTGCCTCTGACCACAAGTGCCTAAAATCATCTACTCCCAGAGATGTTCTCCTCGTCATTTCTTAGGACAAAAACCCATTTTCTCTCTAATGCCTTTTGGCCCACAGAGTAACTTCCAGAGAGACATTTATTCATCTCATCTTTCTGTAGGTACCAACTGAGAATTAGTGAAGTAAGCAAGAGGGTGTAGGAGTGATTGCTCAATGATAAATAATAACTTGTACAGAGAAATGATACTTTTATTCCTTCAGAGGCAATAGGCATATCTCAAACACTGTGAAGATGTTCAGGTGAGCTTATTAAATTTTGAAAGAAAAGAAATAGATGAGGAGTAGATGAGAATCTTGGATGAAGCCCTAGACCTTGATCATGGAGGATTTTATTTATTTTTTGATATTTAGAGTGGATAATAGCAAAGCAAAATTCATAAAGAGGATCATTTTCCAGGAAAAATGTAGCACTGATTTCTTATGTAATACTTGAGAAAATATCTCTCAGAGAAGATTCTGGATCTAATTCTAGCAAGTGGGCCAAATGTAATAAGTAAGCTTGAAGCTAGGTGACCTCTCAGGTCTAATAAGATGAGGGCATGATGTTAAACAACATGTGGGCTGGTGAGTACTTATGAACAGACTCTCCCTAGCAGGTGTGGCATTAGTTAGCTGCTTAAGAAGTTCTTTAGCAAAGAGAGAATTGCAGGATACACTGACCATCAGAGTTTATAGTTGAAGTTAAGGGCATAGTTGGTTGTGTGAGGTATTTGGGCCAAATGGCCTCTTTTTATCCTGTGGCTCTTTGCGTCCTAACATACAGTAGCATTAGCTCCATCCTTTTGATCACCCTTGTTTTTCTCTTCTGGTGAATGTATAAACTTTATTTTTTGTGGAACTCACCGCATGATAAACATTGTCAACAGTGTCAGTGATCATAACCACATAACAAATTGCCTTTCCACTTGGGCCAACTTGTAATGAAATGATTCATTCCAGATCTCTTCTTCATGGTGACTTGATTGGGTATTGATCTAATTCCTGGTTCCACAGGGTTTTGGATTCTATTTAACCCCAGGCTCTAGTTTGGCCGTGTGGACCTGGATGGTCCTGCTGAGCTCCAGCTCTGGGATGGACCCTTTTTTGTACTTGGGAAGACTTTCTCCTTCATGAAATTGAGACCATCTTGTCAGTCTTGAAAGAGGATGTCTTCCCCCACCAGGTTTATATTGAGGAATTAATGAAGACAAATCACCAAGTATAGGGACCTTTTAGGAAGAACAGTGCTTTGAAATAAAAAAATACTGCCTGCACGCTAATGTGTTTTAAGTAACTACATTCAAATTAATTTATGATACAAGCTTCACAGTCTTCTGTACGCAACATTTAAAAATAATAGTTTTCCAAAAGCAGCTTCTAAAATCTTTGTGTTTGTGTGGTTAATTGCAGTTTCCATAATATTTTCTCACTCATGACTTTGATTCTGACTAGAGTGTCTGCTCCTCCTATGTGTTTCCATGACACTGTAAACTTCTGTTCTGTGATTCCTTGTCTTATAATTCTCGATGTATATTTATCATTTTCCCCACCAGATGGAAGCTCCTCGAAGGCAGGGGATCATGTCTTACTTGCTTTTGTGTCTCTAGAACCTAACACAATGCCAGGTGCATTATATATTATGTAAATATGTGCTGGGCTACAATACATCCTGTGGAAAATGAGGTTCCTTACACTTCGAAGATTTTAAATATCCATTTGGGTTTGGTGCATCACAAATTCGAACTGATTAAAATCCAAGTTGTGGTCTCTTTAGTTGCTGCTGACTTTTGGAGAAAAGATTGCAAGCAGCAGCCGCTGGTGCCGTGTGCTGCCTGTGGTAAGCCTTTGATTATATCTCTGCAAACGTGGCCTCTGCTGGTTTAAATTGCTCCAGTTGCGATGGGAAAAGGAAATAGTTACTCTTCACTGTCGTTGTTGGGGGAAATTTAATTTGCTTCAAACCAGAATTGTTTTACTTTAGAATTTATATGCATTAGGGACCCAAACATACGTACACTAAAATATAGACTTAAGGTAATTAAAAACTCCTGTGGTTATTTGGGTTCAGCCCTTTTTATTTTTTATTTTTTTTTGCTTCTTATCAAGTCTTTTTGCCTCTCAATTTTAATTTTTTTCTTATTACTCATGTAATACATCCTCACTGTGGAAAAAAATTTTAACATACAGAAATCAGGTTGTTTTCCCTCTCTTACTTCCCCTATCTTTGGAGTATTATTCTTTCCCTAGCCTTGGTTGCAAGGTGGCTACTGTAGTTCTAGCTATCACATCCAGACAATATAATATCCAGAGGAAAAAAGAGGACATCCCTTTCTGTATCCTCCTTAGAAATAAAGGATGTTTTCCCTAATGATCCATCATTATGTCTAGCAATATTCTTCTCCCATCCTAATGATCTTATGCCTTCCTGAGCAGTCCATTCCTAAGCCAATAACTGGCAAGAACAGTAAAATTACCATCACTGGCTTTCAGGGGTTGGCAAACATTTTTGTAAAGGGCTTTGCCGCTCATCTGGTCTCTGTCACAACTATTCTACTCTGCTATTGTAACAGTAATAGACAAAAAGTAAATAAATGGGTGTGGGTGCCTTTCAATAAAACTTAATTTATAGAAATAGGTGGCAGGCCTATGGGCCATAGATGGACAGCTCCTGGAGCCTTAGACCGTGACTCCAAAACATTAGCATGTATCAGAATCAACTGGGAGCTTGTTAAAATATAAGGTCCCACACTCAGAGTTTCTGATTTAGCAGATTTGGGTTAGAGTCAGAGAATTTGCATTTCTAACTAGTTCCCAGTTGATACAGTGTTCAAGATCGAGTTGATGCTGGTTCAATAATAGACCAGGGTTTCTAGATACTTCTTTGTCATGTGTGTGGGAACTGTCCTGTACGTTGTAGGATGTTTAGCAGCATCTCTGGCCTCTATTCACTAGATGCCAGTAGCCTCCTTGCTCCTCCTTTAGTGCAATGACCAGAAGTGCCTGAAACATTGCCAAATGTTGCCTAGGGGACAGAATCTCTGCTTCTCCCTCCCCCTTAGACTTACACTATTCAGATCTATCCCCTGGACCTGGGAATAGGTTCATCTTTCCTTGTAGCATTTTGGGGAGCAGCGTCACTATTCTGCGAGGAAAAAAGGGAGAGGAATGATTCTGTTGGATAGGCAACCAACAGTGTCTACTGCTGATCACATCAGAGCTCCTGAGAAAAAAGACCTCACTGACCAAAAGAGTCCAGAAAATGGAACAGGAATACCAATTTTCTAAGATTTTTCTTGAGCATAATGTTGACTGCAAAATTGAAGGAATTTTACAGAGAGTTTGGCAATAAATACAGAGGGGTGGACAAATAATATGTAAAACATTCTGTTAAGTAAAGCCTTAGTTAAAGGTGACATCTATATTTTGTTCTTATAGAATTTTTTTCATGCAAAGTCTGTAAAAGAGTTAATGTCATATTTATAAAATTTTGTTGGCTTTTTCAAAAGATCATTAACAGACAATTTATTTTCTATTTTTTATAGTTAAAATGTGAAACACCTGTTTTTGGTAAATTTATGGGACTTTTGCTTAGGAAGTATTTATTCTTGGATAGTATTTGGGCTAGAACTTTGACTATTTATGTAGGTAATAAAGCGTGGTGGAAACCTGTGTGGTTACTGAGCCATTCCTCACCCTTTTCCAGTTCAGATCTGTGTCATAGAGGGTTGTGGGCCACATCTCTCAGGATCCATGTAAGCTGGGGGGTACTGGTAGGAGACCTGAAGGCAGCATGAATTTTGATGTCAATGTTTCCTTCCTTATCTGCTGCGAGCAGCATCTCATTAGTGGCTGCATTTCCTCCAGGGCTCCAGCTCTCTCTGAACAAACCTGACATTGGTGATCCTGGATCCCTGGTCTCTGATATCTCTGTTTCTTTTCATTATCCTTCCAGCCTGTGAGGTAGATGGTAGTAGTTTCCTACTGCTGCTAGTCTCCAGGTTACCTCACCACCCAATCCCTGCCTGGCTTCTAGCTCCTCCATACCTATTAAACCCTATATCAAAGTCCTTGAACTGTAAATACTCGAAGTGGTTTCTGTTTTCTCGATTAAATTCATACTGATGCAAAGCCCAACCACAGCTGTCTTGTCATACAGACCTAAAAAATTTACATCTCTGCATGAGATTTTGTACAAATAAAATATCTATTAGAATTGTCAATAATAACTCATATGCTAATGTGTAACCTTGATAGCTGTTAGTTTCAGATTCTTATGAAAACAGAAAAAGGAAGTTAACAAGTTCACTATAGTGGGGACCCTTTATAGCTTAGAGACAAAGAAAACTAGTTCTGAAGTTGAACTGTCCAGGTTCAAGTGGGCCATACCCCTTCCTAGCATTGTGGCTTTAAGCAAATGATCTAACTTCTCACTACCTCAGTTTTCTTGACCATGAATTGGTGATAATAATGGTACATATTACGCCTCAAAGAGATTGTTGGGAGGATTGAGTAATACACCAAAAACACTTTGAGAAGTGCTTGGCATATAATAAGCACCCAATAAATATTAGCCATCATCATCACTATTGTTGTTAACTTACCCTAGCCATAACTGATTGAGTCAGCCTGTCTCTATGGAGAAAAATTTTAGGCCCTAAAAATAAGTTTCTACATGGAATAAGGATGAAAGTACGTATCAGAGAGAAAAGTGCATTTGAAAGTATGCTCCCTGAAATACCTCCTTTTTCCTCCTAATTTGCTTACTGTAAGTCTGACTACTTTAAAGCATATATAAATTAATATACATGCCCACACCTTAATATCTCATAATAGAGATTATTACTTAAAAAAAGCTTTTGTGAATGTCAAGACTTCAATTTTTTTTATAATTTTTATTGGAGTATAGTTGATTTACAATGTTGTGTTAGTTTCAGGTGTACAGCAAAGTGAGTCAGTTATACATATACATATATCTACTCTTTTTTAGATTCTTTTCCCATATAGGTCATTACAGAGTATTGAGTAGAGTAGCCTGTGCTATATAGTAGGTCCTTATTAGTTATCTATTTTATATATAGTAGTGTGTATATATCAATCCCAATCTCCCAGTTTATCCCTCCCCCCCTTATCCCTCGGTAACCATAAGTTTGTTTTTTATATCTGTGCCTCTATTTCTGTTTTGTAAATAAGTTCATTTATACCGTTTTTTTTTTAGATTCCACATATAAGCGATATCATATATTTGTCTTTGTCTGACTTACTTTGTTCAGTATGATAATCTCTAGGTCCAAAATAGAGATTATTACTTTAAAAAAGCTTTTGTGAATGTCAGGACTTCAATTTTAAGAAGAGTAAGATAAGATTCTCCTGATTACATTGGTTTAATTGACCCACGGCAGTTCTGTTATTCACGCAATGTCCTAAAGCTCTGTGAATAAGCAAGTATACATTAGGTTGTTCACCATAGATATATTATTGACCATGGGCATTTTAATCATTGAATGTAAGCAGTGGGCTTCTAGAAGAGCCTTAGCTAATTCATTAAAGTTTGTGTGGTCACCACAAGTTGTGCAAACACAAGAGCTAATAGGTCAGAAATAGCAAGAATATCCATTGAAACTTACAGAATGTGTTGTGTTTTGTTTTTGTTTTCTGGAAGAAGAGAGAAGTCTTCTGAGCGATGTGAAAAAAAAGCCAGGAAATATTAATCATGACTTGTTAATTATTAAAATGCTCATTTAAAAAGAAAGTTCTTCTAACTCAATGGTTTGACTTTTCTATGGATTGCACTACTATTCATTAGCCCTAAATTTCTCATAAGAGATCTAAGAAGTTGGAAACATATGGTGTGAGATGTGAAAATTTGTTTTATTTGTCTCTTATTTTCTGCTAAGTTCCTAAAAATATTTGGGTTGCTTGTTAGATTTGTCAAGTATCTTGCCCCAAAGTAAAACTGAAGTGATAACAAAGAGAGAAAAGCATCACTTCCTTCTTTTATTCAAGATTGCACATATTATTTATGAATTTTAACATTAATTGCTATTGTATAAATTTAAAGAAATTATTATTGGGATTCATTTTGTAAGTAAAGATCATCCCATAAGAGCTGGAGCTGCATGCTGATGTGATGTGACATAAAGTGTGATGTAAGACTCAACTAGCCTTAAAATATCCTATTATTCCAGCTTCAGATGCTTATAGTTTTTATCACTAATTTGTTTTATTTCAACACTTGTATGGAAGATCCTTATAACATGTTTACCCAGGGAATGTGGCATAGAAAAATCCCTGTGAACACATTTGCCCGCATTAGTTCAAGCCGACTGGCTAGTTGTCCTTAACTAGTTAGTTAGCTGTGCCATCTGTCAACAGTTGAAGATTGGTAACACTGATACATCAGGGTGAATTGGGTCAGTGAGACCTGGTAGGGGAGTGGTAGAAGAGAGAATCTCAAAGAGAGCTTTGTGAGTGTGAGTTCATTTTAAGTGAAGGAAATCATATGTCCCTTGCTTCAAGCAGCAGGTAGGTTTACTTGACTCAGCTAGAAATTCCAGATCTGTGAAATAATAATGGATGTGGGCCATTAAATATGATGGAGGTGATGAAAGTAGAATATTAAAATTATGATACCTGTGAACCTTTTTTGAGGTCAGAGACTCCAATGGGACTCTGAGAGCTTTGGGCTCTTTCCTCCAGAAAAATACATAAAAACATCTAAAATGTTACTTACAATTTCAGGATATTTACAGACCCCTGAAACCCATTCTTGGGCCCAAGTTACAAACCTTTAGTCTAAATGAAAAGTTAGGATTTTTAGGAAAATGTCAGTTTTTATAATTTTATTCATTTGGAAAGCAGCTGGGAGCCACTGTAGTTTTCTGATTGTGGGATTGGCATGGTCATGGTAATTCTTACACTTCTTATAGAATATCTATAGAATTCTATTATATAGAATATAAAAGCTGATGCAAGGTGCAATAGAGTTAGAACTACGTATTTAACTGAAAAAGAGCAAGAATTTCAAATGTTTATCAAGGGAAACACAAAAAAGTACATTAAATGTAATTTTGCTTCAGAATAAAAGGTGTTCTTATGGGAAGCTTTGATTTTAGTCAAAACAATCAGGAAGATTTGTTAGCAATTTATTTGTAATTTTTTTGAATTTGAGAGATGATTCCAGGTTTGTTGTTTGTTTTATTTTTCTTTTCATTCTACATAAATCAGAACATGATTCATTAGAGCCACATATTTTGCTTTTATAACTGTTTGTAAACCTTCATTTAGACAATCTTAACAAGTCTGTAAAACAGTGAAAGTAGATTGTTCTTCCAAATAGGCAAGAGAAGCAAAGTTGATATTAGTGGTTTTTGGACCTGTTTAAATATGGTATTCTTGTTTTCCCAAACATAATTTATTCTTGACTGATAATATTACTTTACTGTCCATTTACTAATAACTGACATTCCTGAAATCAACGTTATTAAGCAAAGCAATCAGGCTGGGTTCAGAGTATGACTATACAATGTAGCAAGCAGTTATGTCTTTTTTGAAGGATTTCAGACCATTGGGTGCCAAGCTTGTTGACTTTTAGTCCTACATGGCTCAGCTCAGGAGGAGTCACAGCATTGTTTTCCTGTGATAATGCTCAGAGAGGAAAGTCTCAGTAGAGAGTTACCCGAACTCTGAACTCTAGAAACAACTTAGAAATAGGAGGAATAGCTGTAAATTATAAAAATTCTTCTAAATTCTTATTAGGAGCATGCAATTACTAGTCACAGCCAAATTCTTATCTCGCAGTATTAGCAGCAGCAATAACAATATACTGTTACTTACTAATTTTGTACAGGGCTCTGTACTAATTTCTAGGAACACAAAAGAAGGATAAAGCAAGTTCCTTAGTTGTAAGAAATTGACTGTTTAAATGGAGAAAGACCTTTGTACCCCCAAAGGTAAATTACAGTATAAGAGAGCGTAGACTAAGTTTCAAAATGAATAGCATAGGTAATAAGTGGCAGAGGAAATCTGATCTGGGAGGAGACATTATGGGCTAGGACGTCGTGTCCAAGCTTCTCAGAGGAGATTTTTCTGATGGGTGCCGCAAAGTTCTGTCATGTATCTTGACCTAATGTTTATCACATTTTGTGTTATCAATTTGTTAGTTGTCTTTCTTGGCCATTAGTGGGTAGATTGCTTAGGGGCAGGGCTGATGGGTGCATTGTCCACCTCTGTATCTTTAGCACTGGGGCATAGTAGACACATAGTAAATATATGTTGAATGAATGTATAAATGAAGGTGATACTTGTGTTTAATTTTGAGGGAAGGGCACACATTTGAGAGGACATAAGAAGGACTTATAGTTAGACAGAGGGTAGAAGTTAATGTATGGTCGTGGAAATCCTTGAGGAGTCTAGGAGATGATGACTGGACCAAAGTACTTGTGATGAAGAGGCTGATATAGGAGAGTAACAAAGTTGAGATTAGGTAAGATAAACACTGGCAAGGTTGGGAAGACTAAATATTGTTATTAAATTACTCCATAGCATGGGCAAGATCTCCAACTTCCACATGTATTTCTTTCTTTATAAAATGAGGATACAAACAGATCAGTTAGGAATTACAAATACAGAAAATGATATTTTAGAATTAAATTATATAGTATGATATTTATTGTATAATGTTGATTTAATTAAGCAAACACCTAAAATATCCCATTCATGTGAACTTGTGTATATATCTATACATGTGTAGCTAGTCTTAGAAAGAATTGTCTGAAAAGATGTTTCCCAAAATATTAATAATGGCTCTCTCTAGGTAGTGTAATCTGAGTGAACTTTTTCCCGCTTTTTCAATTTAGCTGAAGTCTCTTTCAGTAACTTAGGGGTGATTTGAGGAGGATAATGATGGTTGGGGTGGGGAGGAGGAAATAAATATGGGGAGGTGTTTTGAAGGCAGAATTGAAAGGACTTGGGGGGGTCTTACTTAATAAAGCAGATCAAGGAGGAATTGTGAGTTAAATATGGTGTTGAGGTTTTGAGCCAGTTGGCATGGTTGATACCAAAATTGGGAGGGGTATGCACCCTGTAGGTTGGGACACTTTTCATTGGAAAATTGGCTTATTAATGTTAATATCTTGAACTATTATGTAAATACATGAAGCAGCAGCTGGAGTAGTAGCTAGTAGTGAACTAGATCAGGTAAAGAAGAGACTGGAGTAAGCAGAGGCTGGTAGTAAATTGTGATTTTTTCTACCACAGAATTCAGCATTCTTGAAAAAACAAATGTCTTCTCAATTCTCATATTTTCTTGAATAGAATGGACAGGTATGATATATCCTCATTTTAGAGACTGAGGAATTAAGAATTAGGGAAATGGAGAAACTTCCAGTTATGTTCCAATGCTTACTGAATGGCAGCGGAAGGTCCTTCCTGTTGGTTGCCTACTGTGTTGCCTTGTATAGGAGAAAAAGTCTATCACTGATGCTCCTGTATCCCATTGTGATTGGCCCTCCTTTGGTTGTAACTCTTTCTTCTTTTTTAATCCAGATAAAAGAGGGCTTTGTTTTCAAAAGCCATGGTGGCCTATTTTTAAAGTTTAACCAATAACATAGATGAGATGCCATGAAGAATGGCTCAAAATAGAAAATACAATTGTATAATTGAGACAAAAGCAATATCCTGGAAATAATATTATGTTTAGTAGTAAGATTTAGAGCTTCTAATTATACTGGTCTTTTCCCTCCTCTAATTACTAATTTTAGAAAATGTTTCTTTCAATTTAAGAGTTAGTCAGCCTTAAATTTGTCTACTGAAACTATGTTGGAAACCACATTATTTCCAGTTCAGTTGAAATTACATGGTATTAAACCTGTATCTTTCCAGGTACTATAGACTTTGGCAGAAATGTTGGAATTTAAAGCATTAGTGCTTCAGTGGCTTTCAAAGGTTAAGACCCTCTTGTTTGGGCCATACACACTTTACCAGTTTTGTTTCTGGGCTGTTCTGGAATGGAAATGGGATTTATTCATTTCCTTTGGATAAAAGTATGTTATTTATCCCTATTTAAGGGTGGATTAATAAGCCAGATTCTGGATTGAAATCAAGGGAAGAGGTAGTTTTACATTTTAATCTCATAGCTTGAATAAGTCATGAATTCTAAATGAAGAATAAACACCTTTATTTTCTTCTGTGAAATAGCTTAAACATAGACTGAAATGTTTGATAGCCTCTCTTAAAATAATTTGGTCCTTGGCCTTGAGCAGAAAATCCTTACATTTTGTAAAGAGAAGTAGTTACACTCTGTATTGACCTGGCCCAAGATGGAAAAACTGGGCACTTGGCCTTTGGAGTTACCAAGCTCAAATATTTGATTTGATTCATTATGTCCTCCTATAATTGAATTTTCCAGGACTTTCTATCTTATAACTTTTGCTTTTTTCCCATGGCTGTCTTCATTAGTGTATGAAAACATGGTGTCACTGGCCTATGAAAACAGAGTCACCTCTGTGCCTTCACTGGCATATTTACCTTACCTGGAATCACCTCCAGTCTTCTTTGACAGAAGGAGGTTAGGTTCTCCAACCTTCAGTGAGTCTTTACTAAGAACTCCAGGCTTCATTTATTAAGCTCATCAAGATCATTCCTAGGAAACACTTTGAAGTTTACCACTGAATTCAGTACCCTGTGATATTTCCTTTGGTTTAATAGATGCTAATTTGATCTCAACTTAAACTTTTACTGAGTATCACCTTTAAACTTAAAGACAGGAACCTTCTTTTTGAGGCAAAGTGTCAGGCACATAGTAAATGATCAACATTACTGGCCTTAATAATAGAGGAAAAGTTCTGAAATGACACTTATTGGGCTGAGACTTAAATATTTGCTAATGTTAATTGAGCTATTGAGACTATTTTAATTGTGCTCAGCCTGGCATAAGCCACTTAAATTAAATTCAGAAAGAAGTTGTTGTTAATTAGTAGAGTCAGCCCAGTAGTACCCAGGAAAATCTAGAGAAAAGTACATTAAATCAAGGTAGATTTCTCAACAAGTCTCAAACAATCTGCATGGAAATGTATAAAACATATTCCTTCATTGCTAGACATGGACCACAGATTTGACTTATCTCTAAACAACACAAAGTTGAGATCACAACCATTTAAAAGATTCTTAATGTTTAAAAAAACAGAGGACACTTTTTTCTTGTTTTAGTTTTTTGACTGCTTGTTTATTTTTGTTATTGTTTGGTTTTTCAATAGCAGATTTACCTTCCTAATACCAGGGTCTGAAAGGAGTTTTTCTCCTCAGTCTTTATAAGGTGGACATGGTGTGATATAGAGAATAACAACCTTGACATGAGTGGGAAGATATGGTCAAATTAGTTGAATATATTCAAATCCAAAATTAAACAGTTGATTAGGTGTGAACCTTAAAAAGACCATTGATTCACTTTACCCAAATTGTTCATTTTTGCCGGTTCTTTGCTGCAGTGGAGATAGCCACTGGAAAAAAGATGAATTCATTCACTGATTGAATCCAGTGCCTGATGATTCATGAATAGTTGGGTGTAATTCTTATGACCACACAATGGTGGGTTGAAGCCTGATTTCCTAACTTTAGAAATTAATCTTTTTTAAGCTCCATGTGTTGGGGGGTATGGCAGGGGAACAACCAAAGTAGTCTCTGTCTTCTCCAAAATTTAGGGACATAATTTAACCTTGCTGTTCAGGACTCTCTGCCAAAGTTGAGTCTGGGGCAGTTTCTTTTTTTCTCAGTCTAAATCATCTAGGCTAAATCATTTTTTAGCTTAAAATTAGGAGCAATCTTGGAATAAAGGTAACTGTCACAGCACCTCAAATTCATAATATTCAAGTGGGCTGTAAATGGTCTCCTCATGGATGTATGTGCTGGGGCAGCCCCAGAGAGAGCCCCTGGGAAAGGAAATGCTGGAGTGAGGGAGCCACGGTCAGAGAATCTCCTCTTCAGCTGCATGACAGTGTGCTCCTGAGAAAAACCTGTAAAGAAATGAAATTTGTTTCAATCAAATTCTATTTTTAGTGTACTTAGAGAGTTGCTGAACATAAAAGGGATTCTGTTAAGAATCATTTCTTTAAAGTGGATAAACTCCTCCAATATTGTGTGATTTCATATTTTTACATATTCAGGGATCCTTGCCTAACTCACCAACCAAGTAAACATGACTCATTGTCTTAGCTAGTAATGTCTTTTATTGAGTATAGATTGAGTTTGTGATTTGTTGGGCTGTTTCTTACCTGATGTCTTCATCATGTGAATGTGCCAAGCCAATGACTATATTTTATTTTAGATATTGAAATTCAATACCAGTGTTACAGAAAGCAAA
Source organism: Delphinus delphis (assembly GCF_949987515.2). Classification (NCBI taxonomy): domain Eukaryota; kingdom Metazoa; phylum Chordata; class Mammalia; order Artiodactyla; family Delphinidae; genus Delphinus; species Delphinus delphis. Next base: position 63,912,559 of record NC_082691.1, read on the forward strand.
AGATCTTTCTATAAATTTTTTTGATATTGAAAATCCTTTGATCCTCACCTGTGGCTATTGAATGTCCCCTCTACTTCTGTATTATCTGGCAAATCTTTACTCTTAAATAGTTTAATAACAGATGCCAAGGATTCATTGTAATTCATTGGTATCCCCATTTCTTAAACAGTAATCTGTTCCAGATGCTGTTATTTCCAGATATTATTTATAGATGCTATGTATTTCCAGATACTGATTTTATATTCTTTTCTTGTAAATTAGTTTAATAGAGACCTCAGTTTGGAGAATATTAATTAAGAATATTTGGAGCTGTTAAGTTCCTTATTCTTCTAGTATAGTGACAGCTAACATTTATATTGTATCTCACAGTTTACTAAAAGCTATTACATACATTGTTTTAATTGGCCCTTATAATAACTCCGTGAGGCAAGTTAGTATTACTTTGCTACTTTTTACATTAGGAAAATGAGAATCGTCGAGAAAAATAGAATGACTTGCCTGAGCTAAACAGCAAAACTGGGACCCAGACTGTTAAGTCGAAGGCCTGTGTTCTTTCTGTCACATCAAGCAAACTTGAGACAGGTTTTTGCTTCTGGAAGAAGTGGTCTGGGCTATTTCTTTTCCTCTTTTATTCCATGCCCACATTTTGATCTCCTTGATCCCAGTAACTCTGGCAAGAATGGCCAGGTTATATGTCTTGGTCTCTGCCCTTTATGAATTGTGTTGTTCTCAACTGTTAGGAAACACCTTATGCCCAACCTGAGAAAGGGTTAAGGTAGAGGCTCAGGTTCTCCTATAAAGAAAACATCTCAACTTAATGACCCAATATCACAGCCTAGTGATCACAGGGAAAATAATCATCAGTGTCAGAGATGTGATAGACTGTAAACTGTATATGAGATCAGCTATAAAAATTATAAAACTGTGACAGTGAAGAAAATTACTAAATTTCTGGGAAAATAGAAAGTCAAAACAAAGCCAGACTATGATCCTGTTTTATGGAGAGACCAGCTTCAAGATTTCCTCCTTCCTCCAGCCAACTGCACCTGTGCCCCTTATATCAATTTCTTTTTATGCAGCATCTATGTTTCCCCCTTTTGTGCCATCCCATTTTCTTGAGCACTTGGACTAAATTCACTTCCCCTTCCTAGCTTGTTCCTTGTAGGTAAAGAGTGGCATGTTTTAAATCCTCTGTGCCTTAAGAGTAAAAGCTAAGGCATGGAGTTCTGAGGTTAATACACTTTTAAACCTGCCATGTGACCTTGGCATTTTGCATTTTTTCCTAATAAAATGAGGATATAGGTGCTTACTCCACTTGATTTGAAAGCTTGTTGTGAATAGTTAATGAGACAGTGTAACTAAAATCCTTAAAGCAGGATGTGAATGTGCCCTGGTTCTAATACTAACCTTCTATGTGATTTTAGGCAAGTCACTGAACCTCTCTGGGCTTTAGCATTTTTTATATATTTAAAAAATAAGGGGCTTAAACTAGATGATTTTGAAAGTCTTTTTAAGTTCAATTCAGTTGAATTCAGATGAATGTATTGAATATTTACAGTGTCATGAGCTTTAAATAAGGATGTAGTCCTTGGTCTTGAAGAACATAAAATCTAGGGAATGGAGACATGTAAACAAATACTGTTGGGTGATATAGTAAGTGTCTTATGATGTAGCCCTCCAATTTTGATTCTGTTATTGCTAAATTCTTCTCCTCTTGGTCTCATTAATATTAGAGTTTATTTCTCGTCAGAGGAAAGGAATTTATCAGACCTCTAGATAAGTAGTTTCATATTAAGGAATGGAGTTTGCTTGGTTTTTAGCAGAACATTACTACTAATTGATAATATATGTGAGTGGTTAGCATATCTGAGATACCTTATAACACTCAGGATAGACTTCTTTAAATCAAAATAACCAATTGAAATTGCCATAATGACAAACTATTGAAAAACCTTTGGTCTAGAACATTACAGAAAACCTTGTGGATATCCCTAGTTAAGATTTCTGTTCTTGGGACTTCCCTGGTGGTCCAGCAGTTAAGACCCTGCACTCCCAATTCAGGGGGCCCAGGTTTGATCCCTAGTCAGGCAACTAGATCCTGCATCCCACATGCCACAACCAAAGATCCCACATGCCGCAACTAAAAAAAAAAAAAAAAAAGATCCGCAACAAAGATCCCGTGTGCTGCAACTAAAGACCCAGTGCAGCCAAATAAATAAATAAATATTTTTTAAAAACCCAAAAGATTTCTCTTCTGGAAAGACATTAAATTTGATTGGGAGAAGAGTCAACTAGTAGAAGATTGGTCTAGAGATTTGGTCCTAACCCACCCCCCTCTTTCTTAAAATGAATCTGATTCTAACTCTTTGTTGCTGAAGTTGCTGTTGAGTTTTTCTTCAGTAAGTGGAAGGAAAACTTGGATATTTAATACCTTATCAAAGTAGTGTTGATAACCAAAAGCTTTCTATTGCTCCTATCTCTGTTCAAGCAAAAGTTGTTATAAAACCAGAGAAACAATCTAACTATCCTACATATCGGTAAACTAAGATGTGACCGGTCAGCCTCTCATTCTCAGATTCCTGCCAGAATGGATTTCTGACATCCTGGAAGTTTTGTGGTGAGCAGTTCCCCAGCAATGTGTATAATCTTTCATAAAATTGTTTTTTAATCATCAAACCATGTATTTTTAAAGATTGCTAAACTCTACTTTTCTAAGGTGTTCTTAGGAGACTTAAAATGATGGCTGCAGAATAAAACACTAGAGAACTGAAACAAAGAACTATTTCCTCAGGGTTCCCAAGCCAAACTGTAATCTTTCCCATCACTCATGCATGCCCCAAAAGTACCAAGATGGCATTCTATCCCCAGATTAAAAGTTTCTTCTCTCGGTGATTTGGTGTGATATCTGTTATTTTACCCAAATTCAGCTTGTTATCACATTTTTGGATATTAATTCCAAGAATTTAAACAAAAAGTGTCTGTGTGAATCAGTTACTGGTGTGATGATAATCTTTTTCTCTTGTTATTCTCTGAAAATGGATTCCGATTTCTGGTAAATGGACTCTATTGGAGGATTCTGATTTAACCTCTGACACCTGTTTGGTTTAACTAAGTAAACTAGAAAGTGAGTTACTTTTAAAACTAGCTTGTAACCCATACCTGTCTCATCAGATACTGTCTTCCATGTACAGTCTATTTCAGCTACTTAGAAGGAAGAAAAAATATGTGTTGGACTTAGAGGGACCTTTTTTGTTTTGTTTTAATAAAAAATATGTTGATCAGATGTTTAGCCAGGGAACAATGAATAATAATAATATTAATACTTCTAAGCTCTATTGAATACTTACTGTGTGCTAGGTGTCGTGACAAACACATTTATGTTGTATCTCATTTGATCTTTACAGCAAATGCCTCTCTTTCACAGAGGAGAAAACTGAAGCTTAAAGAGATTACGGGCCTCTCTTAGGGTCAAACCACAGTGAGGGGTGGGACAGGACGAGAGCCCAGATTCAGGTTTATTCATTTGTGATGCAGCTGATTTCTACTTTGTCATACCTGTTGTAGTTGTTTTATGTTTGAAAAGTTTGTGATTATTGCAGGGATTACAAACTCAAATGACTACAGGGCCAGGCAGGTAACAGAGATGTAGATGCAATACAGCAAGGAGTGATGTTCAGGACTCACGAATGCTTTTCTGAGCCAAAGTCATTCAAACATTCAAATGTGGATTTGTTTAAAAGAAGGGCAAAGGGTCATGAAGAACCTAGGGGTAAGGCAGGAATAAAGACGCAGACCTCCTAGAGAACGGACTTGAGGTTATGGGGAGGGGGAAGGGTGAGCTGTGACAGGGCGAGAGAGAGTCATGGACATATACACACTAACAAACGTAGTAAGGTAGATAGCTAGTTGGAAGCAGCCGCATGGCACAGGGATATTGGCTTGATGCTTTGTGACAGCCTGGAGGGGTGGGATAGGGAGGGTGGGAGGGAGGGAGATGCAAGAGGGAAGAGATATGGGAACATATGTATATGTATAACTGATTCACTTTGTTATAAAGCAGAAACTAACACACCGTTGTAAAGCAATTATACCCCAATAAAGATGTTAAAAAAAAAAAAAAAAAGAAGGGCAAAGGAATCTGTGGGTCCTTCATCCCCAGAAAGTCACCCTCCTTGGTGGGGAGGGGTCGTTTATAGATTTGTCTCATACTAACCCAATAATCATTTGTATACCACTTACATAACATAGGTATGTGTGTGTGTGTGTGTGTGTGTGTGTGTGTGTGTGTGTGTATGTCTATGGGCACAGTGTGGTATGCAGGGAAGTAGTTGGGCTTTAGAGATTTTAGTCCTGGTTTGAATATAGGAACTGCTGTGTGATTTTGAACAAGTTGTTTAACTTCTCTGAACCGTGTTTCCTTAATCAGTCAAAGATAATAATTACCCAGAGGGGTTGTTGAAAGGTTTAGGAGTAACATACATGGAGTTCTTAGGATTGTGCCTGGCACATAGTGAACACACAGTAAGCAGCAGCTGTTGTTTTTATTAATATATTTGTTTTTATTGCTAGACTGTTCTTTGCAGGCAGCTGTTAAGTCACATATATCCTCATCACTTAGCACAGACTTGACATTGTACATTACCTTTGCCAATTTGGTCATGCATAACTCTTAAATTCTTTTCAGTAAGTAATTATAGCCATCAAAATACTTGAGATGAATAAGAATGAGCTATTTCCCCACAACCTTTCTTCCTCATTATAGTGAAAGTAAGTCTCACGTAAAATTTTGCTACATGTGAAGACATTTATTAAATAAACACATAAGCATGCAACCATTCATACTCTAGGCTTGGGGAAGGCTCATCTCTATGTCTTTCAGGTACTAGAACATCACCTTCCTGGAAAGGTTCACTTGAGGCAGATAGGATAGTAATCCAAAGCAAGATCCATTTATCCTCATAATGAGCATCAGATAGCTAGAAATTTTCTGCTCCAAAGACAAGACAAAAGATCACTTAGGCTCAAGACTTGGACCATATCCCTTCAGGGTCTTCCTGGATTCTTATATTCTGTTCAGGCAAAGAAGAGTATGAGTGTAAAAATATTCAGCTAATTTACTTATCTTAAATACCATTAATTTTGTCAATGAATCTATTTCTAGAACCCATAATGCTAATTATCAAACCTCTGCACCAATCAAAACTCATTTCTGACATTCATTTATGGTAATTAGAAAGTCTCCAGTGTTACTAGAGACACCAATAGCTTAAGTGTTTGTAGTAGACCCCTCTGGCTTGTGAGCTTTGCTTCTGATTGGAATGGCTGTTTTGAGCACAAATGCAGACTCCAGAGGAGCGATTCCCAACTAGTATGATTTTGCCCCCAAGGAGACATTTGGCAATGTCTGGAGACATTTTGGTTGTTACAACTAGGGGGAGGGTGCTATTGACACCCTCTAGTGTGTAGAGTCCGGGGATGCCACTAAACTTCCAACAGTGCCCAGGACAGCTCCCCATATCAAAGAATCATCTGGCCCCAAATGTCATTAATGAGGAGGTTGAGAAACTCTGCTCTAGAGTGTAGCTTAAGCTGATTCACATTCTTTCATCATATGACCTTGTCTATGATGATGTATTTTGAAGTTAAATTACAGACTTTATAACACTCACCACATAAACTTAGCAGCAAAGACTTGAATGAATTTAGTAATTCATTGCAATACTATGTGTGGAAGGCATGAATTTAGAACCTAGTTATTTACTATCTATGGTAGACCCAATAAATAACATAGCCTATAAAAACTTTTAAAAAACGGTAGGTTCTGGTCTTGTTCACCTGGAATGTAGGGATGGACTTCCATTGCCCAAGTAGTGCTCCTGTAAATTGGCATCTTAATGGACACTCTGCTGCTGAGTTATTAGGCTTTTTAATTTACTTCAGTACAGCAAACATGCTGTGAGCCAGAGACTATGGGAAGGGTACAGCAAACAATAAAATAGTCTCTGACCTGGAGGAGCTTACAGAACTGTAGAAATCCGGCACAACATGTCTTCAAGAAAGCCACTTACAATTATAATGTCCCTACAGCCTGTGATTGTAGAGATGCCCATAGTTTATCTTGGTTTCACTTCATATGAAACCAGGAAGCTCCATTTATTGCCTTTTATATTATTTCCATGTTGTCTGAGCCATATAGTCCTCTATATGTCTTGCCAAAGTACTACCAGATAGTAGTGGTATAACTATGTATTTTATCTAAAAAAAGCAAAAATGATTAAAATTCACAGGTGTTCAAGAGAAACAGACCCTGAAAAAGCAGATGTTTTAAAGGAAGATTTAAAGAAAGAAAAAACTCAACAGTTTCACTTTTTTGTGAACATGTCATGCTCACCTCTCAAATTCTGGAACCAAGGAAATGATCAGTAGCATCACTGGCACTGTTGGGGTCTCCAGTCTCTCTTTTTGCCTTTGGGTGGATCATCAGCATGCCTTAATTGATCACACTGAATAATGTGTCAGCATTTGCTAAGGAATGCTCTTAGAACACCTGCCAACTGCCCATCTATTCATCATTTCCCCTCATTGGAGATGGCACTCAAGGCTGTGTGGGTGGCTACATAATTGCTGACATGTCTGCATGTAAGAATGTGGCCTGAAACATTCTAAACTTAGAAACTATTCAGATCAGACCTCGTGATTGTTGTTTTTGGACAGTGATAACTGTGGCATTCTCCAGGGTTTGTAAAATGAGCTTTGACATTGCCAGCCGTAGGTTCCAGCTTTAATAGTGATCTGTTCAATGAGCAACGGTGGTCCGGAGAGCATTCATTCTTCTGTTTACAACTTGAGTCCATTAATTATTATTTTTCAAATCGGGGTTTCACTTGGCTATAAGTAGATAATTTTATGGAAAGAGGTAAAAATTTGGTCACCTGGTGTTGGGGGGCAGTGGTCAGAGCAGTAATCAGGTTTAGACCAGTTGTATTTTTGGCACTATATTAGCCAAGCACTGGAGTTAGTTTCCCTTCAGCTGGTTAAGTTACATGTCTATTTGGTGAATAAACTTTGCAGAAATAGCAAAATTTGTCTCTGTGTCACTTATAAATGATTTATTATCTTTTTCATTTAACATTTTTATGTATCAATGGTATATATTTTAAAAGTCCCAGCCAAAGTCTATATTCCAGCACTGCCTACCTTTTATATTCTTCTGGGCAGAACATTAAAAAAGAAAAAAAAAGGGTTCTACAGTATATAGTATAAAGAAATTTCTCAGGAGTAAGTTGTTTTTCTAAAACCAGTTTTATATGAATTCTCAAGGCATTTGGCAAGTGTAGATTGGTGTCAAGGAAAATTATAATCCTAGACCAGAAAAACCATCAGGGCTTCAAAGAGTCACAAAGATCATACCTTGCTGTTGCAAAGCATCAGGTGATTTAGGCAATTAGCAGGTCTCTTTTTATGAAGATAAATAACTTGTGCAACTGAAGTTTTTTACTGAATGGGTACACTTTCTCTGTTGTTTTAATAGCTACCCCAAATGGTAGCATGGTTAAAAATGTATGCTAATCCTGGGTTTGGTTTAGAAGTTTCAGCTAAATGCATGTTATAGGGGTATCTTAGGTTTTTTACTTCATGTGAGGTACAATAGAATGTAATCCAGTCCCCTATCCTATTTATACAAAATAACATAGTAGCAAAGCAGCTAAGAATTAGATTCTTGCTATGCCTCTGAAGTAAAAACCCAAAGTTCTCTTTTATCTAGCTAAAGGTTCAGCACATAGATAATGAAACACTTCTTATATGCTCATCTGGCATTTAAATCATCTCTATGCCCTTTCTTTTTTCATTTTGAACCTTATTTCACTGTGTTTTGGTAAAAGAATAATTCTCTTGGATACAAATTGGATCTTTTCAACCAAAGTAAAAGTTGAGACCTGGTAAACCTTTTCTTCTTCCTTATTGCAAGGCCTTTGCCATGTTGGAGTACGCAGCAAATGCCATGACAAATAACATGGTTGAGTAGGAAGCATGTCCTATTTCTTGCCTGCTTCCAAGTCTCCCCCAGATTTAAAGTGTCTTTCTAACCAAAGGGCAGCCATGTGAAGAATAAATTAATTTCATCAGTCATTAGAGCTGTCTGTAGCTTGGCGTTAGACAGCTGTGGCTAAAGGTGAATTGGAGAGATTTTTTTTTAAAGTACATGACAGATATATTGAGGTAGGTCTGTTGTTTCCATGTGACATCACTTGAGTCCCATTCAAATTGGGAGCCTGACAGTACCTGATTGTGTCCAGGATTTAAGAAGTAGTTTAGTATGGCTCCTAGTTGTGCTGGATTTTTAGGCAGACTGACTTTGAGGTTCACCAATTCAACCAGCATTATGGGACACCCACTGTGTACTGAGTACTGGAAAATTGAGGCCATGTTGGGTGTAACTTCATAAACATTTTATTCACATCACCAAATTTTCTAGCATTTTCATTGAGGTACAAAGGAAAATCAAACAATGTCTCGCTCCCTGATTAACAAGCCTCAGAGAATTTCTAGAGCACAAGTCATATCAGGCAAAGTTGTGTGTCTGTGCGTGTGTGTTTTAATAGAATTGCTAAAGAAGTAAAAAAGGGAATCCAATACATGTAACTTACATAGCTTGTAGTAATATATTGAAACAGGGTCTCATGACATTTTACTTGAAACTGGATTAAACTTGGCTACAGAATGAGCAGTGTCCCATTGAGTGACACACAGAGAGGGCCAGGGAGCACTGCAGAGTTATCAGCTCTCCTGCATCGCCTTAGGAGGCGGTAGTTGGTAGTGTGCCTCAAGTACCAGGAGAAAGGTTTTCCTTTTTCAATGTCATTGTTAGTCTAACAGAAAAAGTAGAATTTACCAGCTGTTACTAAACTGAAATAAGCTTTCAACTATAGGAAATAGTAACCAGGAGTGTTGTTTTACAGGTGAGAAAACTGAGCCTGAGAGAGGTAAAGTAACTAGCCAGAGGTTGTACAGCTAGTAAGTAAGCATTACCAGCATTCGGATTTAGATCTAATAGACTCCAAAGTCACGTGATCATTCCATCATCTAGAATGTCATTAAGCCCCAGTTGCAATTTGATATAACCATTAATATATCAAAATTGTTTCTTAAAGTACATTTGTTTGTGTTAATTTATCTACCTTTTATGAATTATTCTTTCATAGTACTTTTAACTTCTCTTATTATTATTAATATATATATATTTTTTTGCGGTACGCGGGCCTCTCACTGTTGTGGCCTCTCCCGTTGTGGAGCACAGGCTCCGGACGCGCAGGCTCAGTGGCCATGGCTCAGGGGCCTAGCCGCTCCGCAGCATGTGGGATCTTCCTGGACCGGGGCACAAACCCGTGTCCCCTGCATTGGCAGGCGGACTCTCAACCACTCCGCCACCAGGGAAGCCCCTCTTATTATTTTTAACAGCTTTATTAAGATATAATTTACATGCATACAATTCGCCCGTTTAAAGTGGACAACTTAATGATTTTTAGCATATTCACGGGTTATGCAACCATCACCACAATCTATTTAGAACATTTTCATCCTCCCTAAAAGAAACTCCATACCCATTAGCAGTCACTTTCCATTTCCTCCTGTCTACCACCCACCCCAGCCCTAAGTAATCACCACATGCTTACTATGTTTATAGATTTGCCCATTCTGGACATTTCATATAAATGGAATAATACAGCATGAATAATACAAGACAGTCACAAAAAAGACTTTTTGTGACTAGCTTCTTTAACTTAGCATATTTTTAAGGTTTATCCATGTAGTAGCATGTGTAAGTACTCCATTTCTTTTATGGCTGAAGAATATTCCACGTTTAATTTATCCATTCATCAGTTGATGAACATTTGAACATTTGTTGTTTCTACTTTCGGGCTATTATAAATAATGCTTCTGTAAACATTTTTGAACAAGTTTTTTAGTGGATATATATTTTCATTTCTCTCGGGCTTAAACCTAGAAGTGGAATTTCTGGGTCATATGTTAATGTTTAACTTTTTGAGGAACTGCCAGATTGTTTTCCGGAGTCACATACCATATTTCCACTGGCAAGGTATGAGTGTTCCCATTTCTCCACATCCTTGCCAACACTTGGTATTGTTCATCTTTTTACTTCTGTAATTTAATTTTCATAATCCTATGAATTAGTCAAAGAAAAACATTCTTACTAGTATTGTATAGATAAAAGCTTCAAATCAACAAACATTAAATGAGAAACGCAGTATGTGTACAAATAGAGGGGAAGAAATGGATGGATAGATGGGGAAGGAGCATGGATAGTTCAAAATAAATCATACAGAAGTAATTTAAAAGTTTTTGCATCTGACACATCTATGATGGTTGTTAGAGATCATATTTCCCACCCCTACATTTTAAAGGTGATGAAACCATAGGCCCTGAAAAGGGAAGTACATTGAACACTGACCTAAAGTTGTTTAGTAGGGAAGCCAGGACTAGAATCTCTGTCTTCTTGGCTCCCAGGCCATTGCCTGTTCCAGCACAGCCTATTGCATTCTGTCCTGGGGGATATATAAACTCATCCATATCATAGGAACTCCATTTTCCTAACTCATTCATCCATGCTGACCTTTTGTTAAAATAAACCTATCTTAATTCGTATGAGGTATTGGAACATCAGCAAAGCTGAAACCTCCCATTGGGAAACTTTTGATAGAATTTGTTCCACATATTGCCTATGATGAAACTGATGTGCAGGCAGAAAATTAATGCAGGCAAGGTTACTTGGTGACGTTTCTTGGGTCAGATGGCTTGGGTGTGAATTCTGGCTGTCACTTGCTAACTGCGTGACCCTTTCTGTAATTCTGTTTCCTTATGTTTTAAATGGGGGCAGTACTAGTATCTACCTCATAGAATTGTTTTGAGAGTGAAATGAGAGAATCCCTGTAAGGACGTTAGCACAGTGCCTGGCTCCTAGAAAGCCCTAAGACAATGTTAACAATTATTGTTATATACCATCAACTTGCTTAGACCACGGAAAACATTGTACTCTATGATTTATAGACAATAAATCAATCATTCCTTTTAAAAAAGTAGCTTCACTAGAGGAGCAGGCCTAGGAAATAGCTGTTTTCTAGTCTTCATAATTTTGAGTTATATAGAACATAATTAAATTCCCTTTGTTAAGAGAAAAAAACTTACTATGTTAACTTCCCATCCTTTACAAATTATGAACTAATTTCCTTTATACTGTAACTTTGGGCAGAAACCAACCTGGAAATTTCAACCTATGTTAAAAGCCCCAACAATGGGAAAACTTAACTAAAGCACATATATCTGTTATTGCTACAATATATTACTAGTGTTTTTCCTCAGTGTTATTGTTTGATTATCAATATAAAAATCCACCGGATTACTTTGTGGCGCCAACTGTATACGTTTGTGTATCAGTGAGAAGAAAGGGCACCCAATGGGGAATCAGGAGACAGCATTAAAATCTCTGTCCTTCCCTGCCCTTGTTCATTACCACAGGCAGTGTGCTCATCATTTGAGCATTAAGCTCATCAGAGCTGTAAGCTTCTGTTTCCTCATCTGGAAGTGGGAGCCGAGGTGATGAATGATTTTTATCTCAGAGGGTATCATGAGGACCAAGTGATAACCTGAGTATAACAGCACTAGCCCAGGGCCTGGCCCACAGTCAGGGCTCAGTAAATGGCAGCTAAACAGCAATGTAGTGGGGTTCTGTATGCCATACATGAGATTGGGAGCCAGATTCGATGGTCAGTTTAGGTGAAGAAATTGGACATGTCTGTGTTCACATAGTATGATTCATGTCTACTTTGCTGTTGCTGCTGCTGCTTTCCTGTAACCAATTTTAGAGCCTATCTTGGCAGCTGGAAGTATTTGGGATTAATTTCACACTCACTTTATGAGTTGAGCGTTTTCCTGCAAGCAGCTCCCTGGGCCTCTGCCTCATTACTTTGGCATCAATTGATATGGCAGTTGGATAGAGATGTCCTTTGGGGTCTCCATTTTATTTGGAATCCTTCAATTTGAAAAAGCAAAACAAAGGCCATCAACACATTGTGCTTGAAATCATTAGCATTTATTTTTTCCTAAACCTCTCCCTTTCTGTAGTTCTGTTGAACGCCAGGGAACACACATCTTGTACGGCCAGTGATGAGCACTGAAAAATCACTGTCCCTCAAATGTAAGCCCTAGCAGCTGGTTGGCTTCATTTCTCAGTTCCAGGTGAGCTGCGAGATCCTCTAGGCCCTGGTCAGACAGATCTAAATCTTGATGGGTCTAGTTTTTCCATCCCTTTTTACTATGTTAATTCTGCTAAATTCATTTGGCTCTTGTGGAGAACAAAGTAAACTTGGCTATTACGTGTAAAACTAAATTGAGAACATGGAGATCTGTTTAGTATTTCACGCTGGCCAGTAGGTCAGGAAGATTTTCCTTGGGGGTAATTTACATAAGGAATTGTTTATCCCATTTCTTTCCAATTTCTGTGACCATTTGGGGATAGCAGACTCTTTCCACAATGGCACAGAAATATATCCAGCGAGACTGAAACTTAGAGAAACGATGCTTCTCCAGGATTGATGTATTTTGGGTCTTGCTCAGGAAAGATCCTGTGGCTTGGGCTGCTGTCTCACTGAGAAGTCATTCTTCCACCACAGCTGTGTTTAGCAAGTTGGGTGGGTCCACGAACTGACATGCTGTTACACTTAGTAAGAATTTTCCCTTGATAGTGAGGAACGTGCGTAAAAGCCTCACTTAAGTCCCAGCAAATGCTCTAAATGTTTGCTGTGATCCGATGGCTACTTAGAGCACAACCTCCATCAGATAACACCCATACTCAGAATACCCTGTGGCTCTCCAGTAACCTGCACACTCTTCACCTTGACATTTTGGTTCCTCTACAGCAGTTGCCCAGATGACCTTTTTTGTCTCATCAAATGCTCTTCCAAAACTGGAGTATTTGCTCCTTCCTGAACAAGCAGCCTCTACATTTGTGCTTTAATGCACTTGCTCAGGTTGTTTCCTTCACTTTTAAAGCCCCCTTACCCAATATCTATTCTTGAGGACAAATTTCAGATACCTCTTCTCAGTGGCATGCTGGTAGATATTTACCAACTGGCTATTCGTGAGGAGCAGGGTGGGTGGGAAACCTAACTTTATAACAGTTGTTGATTTGCATGTTGTAAATACTTCCACCGTGGCTGATTTCAGGCTTCTAGCATGAGGTCACTGAATGTGGAGTTGGGAAGAAATGGGCAGTAGCTCACCATTGCAGAGCGTTGCCAACATACAGATGCGACAGGCATAAATAACCTCAAGGGCCTAGATAACAGTAAAATAATTAGGAAGTAATGCGTATTGAGTATTTATTACTTTTGTTTTCATGTAACTTATTTTTAAGTTTACATAATTTAATTTTTAGCAATGGCCATGTTTAACAACTGGCTCACAAAATTCCTGAAAACTGAATAATCAGTCCTTTCTCCTGAGCTGGTAGGAGCTGGCTGAGCCTGGTCCAGTGGCCACTGCTGCTTCTTCCACCTTTTCCTTCCCAAGGCCCTCTATATTCACTAGTAGTTAGGCCCTTCTCCAAACCTATAAGGTGCTTCAGGTCTCATGCAGACTTCAGAGTGAGAGACTCCAAGTCGAATCCTGCTTTCTCGTTCCCTAGATGATGGTCAAACTGGCTACTTAATTTGCAGTTCCCAGTGCAAAATGAAAATGCAGGGCCTTTGTTAAAAGGTAGAAGAAAGTGCTATTGAAACAGCTACTAAAATACAGTTTTTTCCTTTCTTCAGTGGTCTCTCTTTCGCACCTTCTGGTGGTGCTTTTATTTCCTATTTAATGTTATTTCAAGTAAGGAAAAATTAAAATTTTAAATTGTTAAGCATGAATTCTAAGATTAATCTTTATATTGTGCAATGCCAGTTTTAAATGCAAATATAAGAGCACTTAACTCTCTGAGTTAATGAGCATATCTTCTCTGATCATGTGCATGGTCCATTATCCTATAGACTTCACTTACAAAGCACAAATTCAAAAATAAAGTTATTAAGACTTTCAAGACAGAGACAACAGGGCCTTAAACCAAGCATGGAGCACTTCTAAGCACAGACACAGTTGGCACACTCTATGTACAGTACTGGGCACATTCCTTACATCTGCTGAGCCTCAGAGGCCTCATCTATAAAACAGAGATCTTGCCAACTAAGTCTCAGCGGAGGCGTGAGGATTGAACGCACTGATACCTGTATGGCACAGAGCAGATTGCTTGGCATACAGTTCATGCTCAGTTAATTGGAGGGCTTATTATTAACATAATGATCATAATGTTAGTGGTATTCTCCTCCTTAATAGTCTATAGGGTCTTCCCTATATTGTCAGTGTTTGCCTCCTTGACCTATTTTCCTTTCTCCATTATAAAGTCTTTGAAGATGGAGGTTATCTCTGTTGCCATTGAATTCCCTGTAGTGCTTCCTGCAAATTCTTGCACATCCCTGGCACTCAGGAGGCGTTTATCACCTTGATCTTTGTATGATTTGGGCTTATTGACAATAAGCATCTGTGTCATAATATGATGGCCCCCCACAGTGAGGCTTAATTGATAACATTCACAGGAAGAAGATGAAATTAAACTTAGATTTTTAACAGGAGTCAGTTGTAATCATGGTGAGGGTTGGGGAAGCAGATAATTCCAGGTGTTTTGGTTTAAGGAAAGTGACTTCTCCATGTCCTCGAGGGAACTTCTTGAAGTAATGGGGAAGGGATGAGTTCCAAGCCTCATTTGAGTAAAAGAGGCCCCAGGGATATTAACTCTGGCCCATAGTAATCTGCCCCTTAGCTAGCTTCTTTCACACTTACTTTCTGTGCTGCACAATAAGGACATTATTACAGTAATGCTTCTTTCCACTAATTGGTTGTGTATGTATGTTTCCTGTCCAACAAATTATAAGATCCTCATGGGCTACAGGGTATCACGTACCTTTGAATGCAAATGAAAAGTAGCACAGTAGTAGGCACTCAGTAAGCAGTGTGCTTTGTTAATGCTTACCTTGGTCCCAACGCCCAGGGCTCCCTCTAGAGCTGAATGTGAATTGTGATTGCCTTTCATAACTCCTGCAAGTGGCAAGGAATCCTGGTTTGCCCGGGATTGTCAGGCAAGGGCCTTCAGGTGCTTTGTCTTTCTCTAACCTACATCTCTTTTCCAGTGTCTCCCAGATACTCTGAGGACTGTCCCCTTATAGCCCTTCTCGTACGTGGAATTTGGGAGACCACACAGCTGCAGACTATACTTGTTTGACTGATGATTTTTTAATAGGCCCTTTGGGCCAGTGTCAGTAAGCCGTGAAATATCACCAAATGGATCATCTGCACTAGACTTCTGAAACTCATCTGAGCTCTAGTCCCTCAAGCTGATGGGGACTTGTAGAAAGGAGCTTACATTGCCCCGGCTTTTGCTACTCCAGTTCTGGGGGCTGTCATGTGCCTTGAGCCTCTGGGCTAATCAGTTCATTACTTTTAATGAGCACAAAATTCACCAAGACATTAAAATAAAATAAAACACCAATGGGCTGTCTTCAGTGTTCTATCCAATTGTTAACTTTAGTTCTTTTTTCCACAGGATTATTCAAGAGGATAAAAAAAAAAAAAGCCAATTCTACTCACTCCTGCCAGTTTTATCCTAAGTAGATTTGGCATTGTAAAGCTAACGCACCCTGAACATTTTTTTCTTTCAGGTCCCTGTGGGCTGGTGCCTGACATTTGTGTTAAAAATGACATTGCTTGATTGGTCAAATGTTTGAACATTATCTACCTTTTAAATATAGTAAAGAAACATTGGATATTCCAATACCATGTAAAAAGTAATAGAGGAAGACAGTTATTTTCTGAAAAGGGTATTATGAAGTTATTATTTGAAATTCCAAGGTAAATGCAGTTACTTTGATAAGAATTTTTTAAATTGATCAAGAATTTTTTAGATTGATCAATCTCTGTGACTAGTAATAATGACCGTAATAACTGTATTAGAGGTTACTTATATTATCATATATTGTAGAAGGTGAATCGATGGTGAAGCAGACACTGAACAATGTCCCCATTAAGCTGATTTCGTGGATATTTTCATCTCTTGGCCATATGGATTTGGAATTACTTAGGGTATTTTTTTAAAAGAAGGAAGCGAACAGATGAATGATAACTCTTTTATTACTCAACATAGCTTGTGTTTGTGGAAGACAAAGTTCATGAAGTTGTTTTAAAGAAAAACAAGAGTGTGCCAAATGTAATTTGTTGAGGGCTCAAGAATTGTGAAATTATCCCTAACTGAAGTTTGTAATTTCTGCAGGTAATCTCTCTAGCAGATGCAGTAGAGGAAAACCAAGACAATCTGTTCCAGTCATTCACCAGGCTGAAAAGTGCCACCCATTTGGTGATTCTGCTGATCGGGCTGTGGCAGAAGCTTAGCGCCGACCAGATTGCTATCCTGGAAGCGGCATTTCTGCCACTGCAGCAGGACACTCAAGAATTGGTAAGGACCCACAAACCTGCAGTGGTAACAGCCAGCGTTATTGAAAAAGGTGGTGGTTTTAGGAAAATATCACATGGCTATCATGTTTTCTAAGGTATCAAATGAAAGCTTGGTTTTGTTTTGTCTTTTTACCCAAATCCTGTTTTCCTTTTCTTCAAACCATAATAAAAATGTCAAGTAAAGGCCTTTTTTTTTTTCTAGAGCTATTTAAAAAATAGGTATATAGTCCATTTTTATGTGGTATCCAGTCTATTTTTTATATACTCTTCAATCACTTAGAAGCCAGGGAAACAGTCATTTGACCGCCGGGGTGATGGCAGTAAACCTTCAGATTATCTAATCCTTTCCTTTTCCATGAGAGAAAACAATTCAGCCATTTTAATTTGCTCAACATTCTTAAATTTAAGTGTCACTTCAAGGGTTAGAGAGAACTGAGGTGGCCTCGCTAAATGACAGGGATATTTTTTTACATTTATGTAATTCTTTATATGTAGTTTATAAACTCTTTTACTCTTGATCCTTTGAATAGGCAGTTTAGAACAAAAAGGGAAAAAATGGGGGCATGCATTTGGAGTTTTTGGTGAAGGATGATATAAATAAACATCTTAGATGCTTTGAATCATGAGGTATGTGACTACCAGGTGCCGTTAACGCATGCTTTTATTTACAAAGAAATATATACTTCTTTGAAATCAGAGACGCTTGAACTTATTTTTTTGTATTGGAGGAAACCGTTTCAACAAAAAAGTCATTTCAGATCCATTTTTAAACACAGATGTGAAAACATGGTACTAAAGATAATAGTACTAAAACTGAAATTTTGGGGTGTTAACTAGGTACCATGTTTTCTTTTAAGTGTTTCACAAGGATTATCTCATTTAATCTTAAACAAGGACCTATAATATAGTTAAGGTATTGTTTTCATCCCTGTTTTACATATGGGAAAATTTAGGCTTTGAGAGTTAAGTACCTTTCTGAAATTAGTGAGTGGTAGAGCCAGAATTTGGACCAAAGTCTGTCTGCGTCCAAAGACATGTTTTTAACCTGTATACGGTATTTTACCAACAAAGTCATGAACACGATTTTGAAAATCACAAGCTTTGTCAGTTGAATCTAATTTTCTACAGTTGGGTCAAAGGGTTGTCAGAATAAAAAAAAAATCAAGCTATATTTTATATCCTTAACAAAACAGTAAAATAAATTAGAAAAAATTTAGAGTACACATTATTTTTAGATTGATAAAATTACAGCTAAAATCGACCTTTGAGAAGCTGGAAATGTACACTGTAATAATAGAAATTAAAGAATAGAATGGTTAAAATTATATATATATATTTTTTGAATTTTATTTTATTTATTTTTTTATACAGCAGGTTCTTATTAGTCATCAGTTTTATACGCATGAGTGTATACATGTCAATCCCAAACTCCCAATGCATCACACCACCACCTTCACCCCCCACCGCTTTCCCCGCTTGGTGTCCATACGTTTGTTCTCTACATCTGTGTCTCAACTTCTGCCCTGCAAACCGGTTCATCTGTACCATTTTTCTAGCTTCCACGTATATGCATTAATATATGATATTTGTTTTTCTCTTTCTGACTTACTTCACTCTGTATGACAGTCTCTAGATCCATCCACGTCTCTACAAATGACCCAATTTTGTTCCATTCTATGGCTGAGTAATGTTCCATTGTATATATGTACCACATCTTCTTTATCCATTCGTCTGTCGATGGACACTTAGGTTGCTTCCATGACCTGGCTATTGTAAATAGTGCTGCAATGAACATTGGGGTGCATGTGTCTTTTTGAATTATGGTTTTCTCAGGGTATATGTCCAGTAGTGGGATTGCTGGATCATATGGTAATTCTATTTTTAGTTTTTTAAGGAACCTCCATACTGTTCTCCATAGTGGCTGTATCAATTTACATTCCCACCAACAGTGCAAGAGGGTTCCCTTTTCTCCACACCCTCTCCAGCATTTGTTGTTTGTAGATTTTCTGATGATGCCCATTCTAACTGGTGTGAGGTGATACCTCACTGTAGTTTTGGTTTGCATTTCTCTAATAATTAGTGATGTTGAGCAGCTTTTCATGTGCTTCTTGGCCATCTGTATAAGATTATATTAATAAGAATATTAACTATCACTATCACTATGAACTCAGATTTAGTAGTCAAAAAGACTTGGGTGGCTTGAGGTGCTGGTTCCAGCAAAGTCCTTCTGGTCAAGTTTCTTAGCTGATCTAAATCTCTGCTTCTGTAGCTCTAAAATGGAAACAATTATGTTAGCTGTCCAGTAAATTGTAATAAGAATTAAATGAGATAATTGGGTAGAGTGCTAATCATCATTAGTAGTGGTTTGTCTACTTTATATGTATTATTTATAGTCCTCACTAAAGCCGTGCAAGGTAGATATTACTACCTTTTCATGGTGATTTGTCTCCTCGACTACACTTGAGGGCAGGAATTATATCTTACTCATCTTTATATTCTCAGTGCCTGGCACAATGCCTGACCATAGCGCAGTTGACATTTGTTGGGGTGAATGAATGGAGATAAGGGTGGAAGCTAACAAGAGGTGATTTGGCAGAACAGATGCAGTGGATCGAGTCTGGAGCATGAGGAAGCAGGGCAGGGCCAGCTGTATAATTTACGAGGTTGAGTGCAAAATGAAAATGCAGATCCCTTGTTCAAAAAAGTAGGAAAATATGCTAAAGTGCTGTTAAAACAGGTACTAACCACATAGCTTTTTAGTTTCTGTAGTCACTCTCTCATCGTGGTATTTTTGTTTGCTATTTATTTATGTAGTTCTAAATAAAGAAAAATTTAAAGAATTGCCACAATTATACAATATATACAATACATATACAATATATGCAACTTGTATTTTGTAGCTCATATGCATTTTGTTCTTATGGAACTGCAGAATTGCTGCACAAAACTTAACTGTCTTTATTTTACTTCTTAACCAGTGCACATCTACCAACACTCTCTACCTTCAGCTTCCTGCTAAGTAAGGAAGGACTGAAGGGAAAGGAGCTCTGTGTCACTCCATTTCCCTTTCTTTCTATGTTATCATTTTCAGTGTAAATGGTTGGTTAATACAGGGAAGTAACAGGAGTGTAGTGGGTTTCCTTAGTCATTCCTGTTTCTTTGAATCTATTGCCTTCTTTCTTAATTCAAAACAAGTTCTGGTTCAAATGAAAAGCCTCTCAGGGCTGTCAGTTCCTTCGCTTAATCAGTCTAGACAGAATAGGCCTTCCTCCTGCTTACTTTGAGTCTCTGTGAACTCCCACTCATCCTGGGGCCACGGGAATTCTGAGCTATGGGGCTGTATGGGAATGGGGGGAAAGAGGGAGGAGGCATGCATATTGCACATATTTTCCCTTCTCACACGCGCTTCCTTGTCTTATCAGACTTCACTTACAAAACACAAATTCAAAGATTAAATTATTAAGAATTTCAAGATGATGACAACAAAGCATTAAACTGAGCACAGGGCCCTGTGCAATTACACAGCTTGCATGCTTCTGAAGCTGGCCCTGAAGCCTGCTTAGACCCAAAGGAAGAATTTCCTAGAAATAAACATTCTCAAATGTAGGAATTGAGTCCCAAGAGAGACTGTGGTATTTCTGACTCCAGAGATCTTTAAAAACAGCTTCATTTGCCAGGAGTATGTAAGTATGCTCATCCCTGTAGGCAGGTGAATGGACTGAGCATCTTCTCAAAGCTCCTTTCTACCCTGCCTCTGTATTCTCTACTATCATACCTCCCAAATCATGTAAGAAAAAATTACTTCAACTCTCTTCTGAATTTGATGAGATTAGAAGGTGTGTATACTTGTTATGTCTATAGAAGTCATTAATGAGACAGGACATTTGATAAAAACATAACTCGGAGAAGAATGAATCAAAAAAGACATTTTAATACTGCTTGTTATGCTCTTCATCTTTAATTAGGTTGTGGTATTCACTTTGGACTTACACTATTGAGACAGCTTATATATCTTGAGAAAAAAAGGAATCCTTTTTCATTCTTTAAGACGTACGCATGCAGTATGTGGTTTGGACATGCTGGTTCACAATCCTCCACATTATGCCTTTAGACCTCACAAATAAATGTTATGTGATGGGTATCCCGCTGAGACGTGAAAATGAAATATGCAAACCTGAAATAACTTGGAAGGAGGGTGAGGCGGGGAAGAAAGGAGTCTCTGACCAGAATGTTGAAATATATCCCATATTGAAGTTATTATGATACCACAAAAATCTGAATGTAATTTAGACGGTTTGGTTGAGGGTGGATGGCAGAATACATTGTGAGAGGGAGAACTTTAGACATGTGGGCAACATTTTCAGAAGAGACTCTCAGTTCAAGGTCAGATGTCCCCACAGTATTGAGAGGTAAGAGAAAGTGCTCAGAAGATGTTTTATTTGCGGTTCAAACAGCACTGCATAATGGTTTATTGTATTGTTATTTAGATGGCATGTGTCACAAGACAGGCTAAATACCATAGTCAACTCTGGAATATTTTCTTCTTAATAACCTCGGTTTCACAAAGCAAAAATGTTTAGAATTCATTATTGCTAATGAAAGATAGTGTTCTTCACACTATATTATCAGTATTAAAAAAATACCATCCCATTTGGAACAGAATTCATCAGTGTTTTCTTTGATCTGTCTCTTTAGTAACACTTTTCCATTTTTGCCACTTCTCAGTACTTTTGGAGGGCAAATAAATGCTGGTGTTGCTGACTATTATATGTGATTTTTTAAGTTGCTGAAAGTTATATATACCAAATGTGTTTTTGTAGGGATACTCCCTATCACTTTAAGAAAAACGTTAAATGTTTTATTTGGCGTCTCCAAAAAGAGGTCATAAACATAGTTCTGTCGGTGGATTTGATAATATAGTATTATCCCTATTGTCTTCCTGTGATGCTGGAAAAGTTTTACCTAAAATAGTGTTCTATCAGAGTACCTGTTAGGGAAACTCTAAAATGAATTTTCTTACTTTTCTGAGGATATTTCAGAGTATTTGGATCCTCAATGCAGAATTTAAATACGCCTCTACTGACCCTCTATCCACTTGAAGCTCTATGGAAAATACAGTCTCCTTAGACTTACCTAAGTAAGTCTACTTAGGTCAATGTGTTACTGGTTTGAGCCTGAGAGAGTATTTAATTGTGATATTACACACATCTCCCCCTCATTATGCTGTACAGAAGCCAAAAGCTGCAAAACTACACATACCTCAGGATTGGCCTAAGAGGAAAAATCTTTTATCCAGTTCATTTGTTATCCATTTTTTCATTCAATGAATATTTATTGAGCACATGCTATGTTTCAGGCAGTGTTCTAGGCACTTAGCATACCTCAATAAACCAAATAGACTTGGTACCCATCCTTTGGGGATTTACTTCAACATTACAGGCAGACATATTCTAGTCATATTCTGTTGTAAACATATTGGCTATCTAATATGGTAGCCACTTGTCACATGTAGCTATTTAAATGGATATTTAAGTGAATTAAAATGAGGTAAAATTAAAATTTCAGTTTCTCGGCCACATTAGCTGTATTTCAGCTGCTCAATAGCCACATGTGGTGAGTGGCTACCACACTGGACAGTATAGATACAGAATATTTCCATCATTGCAGAAGTTTCTGTTGCATAGCACTATCAGTCATTAAGAGGGAAAGGGTTTTTTCAGTTGAGTTAATAACTTAAGCACATTTTAACAAATTAGTGAAAGCAGAGTAGGATACTGCAGCCCTTATTTCTGGTATTCTGGGATCAGCCTGGTCATTTTCACAATAACCATATATTTTCCCAGGAACAAGAAACTTCTCTAGGGAGATGTGTGCATCTGCATAAAGGAGAGGCAAGAATCTGGCACAAGGGCTGCTACTCCCCCTTCATATGGCCTTGGTAGACGTTATAATCATCATAGACTCTTTCCTGTTGAGCTGACACCATGGCCTCAGAATCCTTTTGAATACAGCACTCTAGGTAGTTACTGTCCCTTGGAGTTGGTATGTGGCTGAATCCTTTTTGCCCTTCCTAATCTCTATACAGATCTGCTTCTTATTTTCCTAGTAAACAGCTTAGATGACTAAGATTCTGTACGGTGAAGTCCTGCAGATGGCAGGAAAACAAGGAGAAGCAGTGTTGGTATTTCCAAATGGTTGTCTCAAACTTCTTCTGCTCTAAATGTTCACGTGTTCCACCTGATTCCAGAGGAATCTCTAAAGAGCAACAGTGCACTGGTTTGGGGGCCTGATTACGTACAATCCTAGAGTTGGAAGGAATATTGGCACGTTGCATAGCATCTTGCCTTTTTCTTTTCTTTCAAAGTGCATTTAATATCTTTAGTAACTGTTATCTGCTATTTGAAAAAAGAAAAGCTTTATTGTGTCCTTTAGAGGTTTAATAGTTACCTTCCCTAGTACTGAACTTTAAAATCCCCTGGGGAAGTTAAGATGGAAATTTACATCAGTGGGGGAAGGAGATTTGGACCTTCAGCCTTACTTTTTGATTGATTATTCCTTTTACAAACTGATATGGAAAGAGAAACTTACTTTTAACATTTTCAACATGGTTCATGTGAGAAAACAGATGTTTATAATAGGAAATCCTATTGTGTGGAGGGACTTATCAAGACTCACTTACAAGACTTAAAGACTTCTACGTCACAGGTCAGATTTGATGCAAGGGCCATTGTGCCGCCTGTCTGGATTGAGTGATGACTGAGATGGCTAATCATTACTATTATTAATGACCTCTTCTTAAAAGGCAAACAAAAGGAGGAAGTCTGGTGTCAGTATCAAGCCTGCCTTTATGACTGCTAAAGTATCATCACAATTATAACTGTCTATGGGAACATAGTGCAGAAAGTAAATATTTTGGTAATTCCCATGATCTTAGCCAGCAAGATAAACATGAAAGAATTAGTTTTATGTTCATAATGGCCACATACTCTGTGTTGTTGCTAGTTAGGTGCAACTGGTGTTATGTATACTTGACTAGAGTTGAATATAATGTATCTCAGAGCTTTTCTGATGACCTGCTTGCAGTTTTAAGAACTGAAATAGTTGAAATACATCAGAATAGGAGCCAAGTAGAATACATTTACAGGTGGTGACGTGTAATTTTTTAATCTTTCCTTATGTATATCAAATATGAAACAGCGCTTTAATGGACACATTTAATATTATTCATGCATTTAAGAATAAAGAGACTAAGTAAACGAACAAAGAATTGATTATTTGAAGCTACACTCTCACTGTATGTGAGATCCTTTGTGAAATAAGGTGTGATTTAATTATAAATAAGTAAAGTAAGTAAAACTCACGCTACCACAGTGAGGAAAATAATGATCATCGCCATGCTTATAATGCTTACCAATTTGATTCCTGGCTGGAAGTGTATTTACTTAGTTCAATTTCCTTAAAATACCTTTACTGTGCCTAACTTGAGTCTACTAATTACAAAGAGATGATTTTGCCATTTCTGGGACCTTGCATTCTTTTACAAATGTACACCTGGAAATTGGTGACTCTTTCCTCTAAAACCGGCGCTCCCTCTTTGCTGTAACCACAGGCAGAGCTGCACCTCCAGGTTTAGTCAGTCACCCTAGCCTGTGGTTGTTCATTTGGAAATGTTTCTGGGAACCCCCCTTGGCTTGCGTCCTTGTTATTCTACCTGGCTTTCTGTGGTGGCATTTGAAGTAGCCTTTCTACCCATGTTTTTGCCTTTCTACCCACGTTTTGCCCTGCACATCTCTGCAAGACTCAGCCCACTGCTCTCCTGTCACACATCTGCTTACATACTTTCCATGGCTCTCTTTGCCCCTGGTCGAGTTTGGATTCCAGTGCCAGGCATTCAGGACTTTCAGTCACTTGGCTCCACTGTATCTTCTTTCTGAAACTCCTTTTCTGCAACTTCCCAGCTTCCCCACTTTGTTCTGGGAAAGCTGACTTTGCATGGATACGCAGCTTCTTTCCATCAAGCAGGGCTAATAGAGCTTTTTTTCCTCACCTAAAATAGTGTCCTCTCTTTACCCTTCTATCTACCCTCTTTAAGAGGCAGATCAATTTTCATTTCCTCCCTATTTATTCTGGCTTTCATTCTCTTGTGAATTTCACTTGGGGGTATGACATAATTTAGCTCTCATTTTATACTCTAAAATTGAATATGTGCTTGTCTTGTATTCTAATTTAAGGACAGATTCTTTTATATCCCCACAGAATTAAAGCTTAAATTAAGCATATAGTCAGATATAAGATCTGTGGATTGCTTGATACCCCATTTACTTTCATAATGTTTCACACAATTACAGATTGTCCTCCAACAACTGTGTAGCTTTTTAAAAGTCATTTTTAAAAAAGGAAGCAATCTATTTCCATTTTGAATTAATCCTTTTTTTTGCAAACAACCTCAAATTTTTGGGGCATTCTATAAGAGAAAACTTGATCTTTCCTGTACAGATGGTAAAAGATATAGGTAAACTGATAGCCAGACCACCACACATAAATATTTATACATATTTTCATTCACATATCCTGTAATTCAAATCAGTTAACATAAAAATTTTCAATCTTACCAGTGATGAATATATGCAAGTGTAAACAGCTATTAGGTACACTTCACCTTTATTGATTTAGTCAAATTTGGTAATAAATACTACTAACAAGACATGTAGTGAAATAGACACACCCAGCTATTTCTGATATAGTCTTTCCAGAGAGTCCTCTAGGAAAATGTGGGTCATAAAACTAATCCAACACTTGGGCACCAGTAATCTAAGTTAATGCACTGAAAGTAGTAAACTAAAATCCATTTGGTACCATAATGTTTATATTTATGATTATGAAATACCGCAAGCAACCTAAATGCTAATAGTTGGAAAATACAAACTGTGGTATATCAGTTGAATAGAATATTATGTCAGACTGGGGTTCACATCCCTTTTAGAGCAAATACTTAACTAGTTGGGCATCCTTAGGCAAATTACAGAACTCTTTAAGCATTGGTTTCCTTATCTGTACATTGGTGAACGAGACCAGACCCCAAGGACTGGTTCTGCTTCGAAGAGAGTTGAGAGTGGCCATCCAGCTTTGATTTCACCTTACTTTCTCTTTATATTCCTACTGAACCAGTAAATAAATGGTACAGAGGAAGAACATGACATAAAGAAAGTGAGTGAACTTGGCTCCCCAATGCCTTTCTCATGAAGACATGCCCAGAGTTTGATGGAAAACACAGTTGGTGCCGAGTGAGGAATCTGCCAGTTCAGAGGTGCTCAGAACCAGAAACTCACTGCCCTTCGCACAGTTAGGTTGGGAGAAGGGCCATGTCAGCATCTGAGGAGCTGTTACACATGGAATTTCTCTTTACATTTCAGGTATATCCTTTCCTCTACTATGTGGTTTTTTTTTTTTTTTTTCCACGTAATCTGGCTTTCCTTAGGTTTGGCTATGGTCTACTATTCATGATTTACTGAAACACAATAAACATTGAATAAAAATATGTATAAAATAAGGTTTTTCTTCTTCAATAATACTTATCCAAATTCTATTTCCTACACAAAGTAAGAAAGTTACATTGCTCATTTGGTCTCAGTGAACTGGACCATGTACTGAGCCTCCTTTGGGTGTCTTCACCATCATTTTTAGATTCAGGGTTTTGATTGTAGTTATCTATGTCAACTGGAAGACCAGAATACCACTACTACCACTACCACTACCACTACCACTACCACTACCACTACCACTACTACTACTACTACTACTACTACTACTGCTATTATTAATAATACCACAGAAGTGCTAAACCGTATTTAAAAAAAATATTACTCATGTGAACTCATTTGGAAACTACTTGTCAAAGATGTGCAGATGTTAAGGACACCTTTTATAAACCTCTTAAGGTTCATAGGAGGACTAATTGAGGAAATGTACATAAAGTGCTAAACGTGGTGCTGGGCATATACAGTCTCCAAGAATTACTAGCTCTTGTTACTACTATTTCAACAATAGAACGCCATCCATTGTAAGTGACAGCATTATTTTATGGACCACTTAGAAAAAAAAACAAACACTGCCAATTAAACTATGACATAGTGTGTTTTATCACTTAAAATTTGAGCTAATTATTGAAAGATTTTAGACTTTAGATTTTAGATTTTAGACATACATTTTATCACATCTTACTCTTGAGCCTCAGTAAGAGGAAAGCAGCATAAATTGGTTAAGGTATTCCTGAAACTTCTTCATATTCAAAGTTTGATTCTCTTAAGTCACCTTGCAACTACAGGTGATCCCTATCCTTGTTTTTACACACAGCATTGTCCTGTGTGCCACGAAGAGCATTTTGATGTAACCTTAAGAGTGTACCATTGTTGCCTTCATGATTTTTTTCTGAGTCCCTAATATCCATTCTAAAAGTTTTCCATTTTGACTAAGCTCAAAGCTTCGTTTTTTTCCTTCAGTTGAATCATATATTGGTGCAAGTTAAGAAGCTTCTATCCATAGTTAGCAAGAAATTTTAGGCAAATTGATGTTTACTGCTTTAACAATAGTTCTGTGTGATACATTAATTAATCAAACCACATCTATCCCAGAGATTTGGCAATTTCTCTTACTTCAGTTGCATTGTTTGACAGAGGATAGTAATCTGTGTGCATGTATCTCAATAACAAAACATAATACATTTCTCCTATCTGTATCTTCTTGTTTTACATCCTGGAAGGCACTTAGCTTTTGCTTTGAAAGAACATATGGAATTGTTGTCATTCTTCTGTCATGAATATTTGCTTCACTAATGTCAAATTTATACTTCCAACTGTTCTATTCCCATGCCTTTCCGTGCACACAACTTTTTTGTTCAATGATGAGTCATAGTATAATTTTGATATTTTAAATGATAATCAGTTTGACAGGAAAGTATGGCCATTGCACATCCATCAATTGAAGTGACAAAATATGAACAGCTAAGACAAAGACTGCGCATACACAGGCACTGACAGCAATAGCATGACTGGTGCCTGGAAGCCAGAGGTTGTCAGATGCCGCCGAAATTGACACAGTCCATTTCAGAGATGTTAAAATGTGAAAAAATTGCTCTGGAATTGATGGAACATAATTGTAGGCACAGAGTAAAAGATTTTAATTACAGTCATTTTTTATTAACAGGAAATTTGTGAGTGGTTTGAATTGGGGACAGGAAGTTATAGGAAAGGGCAATGCCTTGGTGTTCCATCTTGGAGCAGGCATCCTTAACCAGAAGCAGATTTCATATAAATAGGAAAGATCTTACCAGTTGTTGCGCTTTGAAGAGAAAGCTGCAAATAAACTGTGAGAAGTAGTGAAGGTTGCTATCATTCTTAATTTGGCAGATTGCATAACATGATTATGAAATCTAAGCTTTGATTTCACTGATATGTCATTTATGAGGACTGCAGGAACACAGGTCTTCTCTCCCACCACAGTGAATGAGACTATGTGGATGAAATCACTGATATTGTGAGCAGGAATATACTTCACTTTCTGCATTTAAAGTGGTGAAACTTTCCAGTTTCCTACGAAATCTAATTTCTGTGGTTTAATGGCAGTGATCAGTTGCAGTGGTTAGTTGTTTTCTAACCCATTGGCTGTAAATTCAAAGTCATAAACATCTCTATATAATTTTTAGCAATCTCAGAACCACATCCAATAAACTTCACTAATTAGAAGACATCCCTGTTTTGTAGAGAAATAAGGATAGAAATTAAATACACACACACACATACACATTCATACACACACAGAAGATATAGGCCTGCCTCCCCCACTTCAAAGAAATGTAAGAAAACTAACTTATTGAGCATTATTAAGTACTACGCATTGGCCAAGGACTCTGCATACATTACCCCATTTAATCCTCACTCTGTGCTGGCTGCTGTTTGTGCTTCACCCGTGTCTCTCCACCTCCTGCCATTCCTGAAAGCTTCTACATGCTGGACACCTGCAGTTTTGCTGCTTGAGGATTCTCCCTGTTTGGCAGAGGCTGTGCAGCCACATGTTTGATCAGTGACTGACAGGGGTTGGTGGATTAATACGCCAGCTCCCTCATCCCTCCAGTTGGCAAAGTCCAAGGTGCATTACACACCCAGAGTAGTCCAGCAGGCTTGCACCAGTTACCTACAGCAGTAACTGCTCACAGCCCAGCAGTTTATTGTCTTCTCCCCCTTCCCCCTCTCACTCACTCACTTCCCACCAGCACCTCTTGGATCAGCTGTCAGATAAACTACTTGCATCCACATCCTTGCTTCACAACTATTACTTCCAATTTATAAATGAGGAAATATGCCCAAGGTCATATAGCTAAAAAATAGCAGAGGCGAGATTTGAACCCAAGCTAAGGAGCTTCACAAAAATGAGAAACCTGACTCAGTGGGGGAACTTCTGACAAGGTGATCATACTGAAGTTTTATTCTTCTCCAATATGACTACTTTAACAAGGATAAGTAAAATTTATATTTTGTATTATGTGTACCCGTGCTGGATTCTATATTAGAAAATGCTAACAAATTTAATCTACTTATTTGCTTCACATAACACTAAAAAGAACTCAAACTATATAATTAATTTTTTCACAAAGTTGACGGGAAGGTACCTTATTATGTAGACAATTACTATTTAACTTTGAGATTTGTGCTGCTGTGTTGCTGTTATCTTAACTTGATTGCTGTGAAAAATGACATGAACATTGAATGGTGTACAGTCAGTCACTTCAGATCCCATTTTCTATATTTTTTTCTTCGGACTTGAATTCTATTTGAAAGAAAATAGAAATAGAAATCTAGTATTTGGACCTTCCTTTGCTGTTTCAGATCCACCAGTGGCTTTGACCAAGAAAGAAGTAGGTAGGCAAATCTTAAAATAGTGAAGCTTCTGGGTGGTCCTGAAAAGTACAAACTAATTAAAAGGAAGAGAGAAACACAGAAAGAAAGGGATCCTAAAGAAAAGTGCTTTACACTTAAATCAGTGGTTTCGTGTGTTCTGGGACATTTTTTCTTGAATTTGGTTATTTCCTATTCTTTGAGATTTTTAAGAACACGGCGTTGTTAGGGAGGAGTTGATGCCTTCAGTTTATTTACATGGCTCTTCTCTTGTCCTAGCTTCAGTAAGATTTTCCCCAGGCTCTGTCAGATATATGGGTATTTGGGGAGTCTGTGACCCCATGAATCTTTTTAAAAAATAATTAATTAATTAATTTATTTATTTATTTTTGCTGTGTTGGGTCTTCATTTCTGTGCGAGGGCTTTCTCTAGTTGTGGCAAGCGGGGCCACTCTTCATCGCGGTGCGCGGGCCTCTCACTGTCGTGGCCTCTCTTGTTGCAGAGCACAAGCTCCAGACGCACAGGCTCAGTAGTTGTGACTCACAGGCCTAGTTGCTCTGCGGCATGTGGCATCTTCCCAGACTAGGGCTTGAATCTGTGTCCCCTGCATTGGCAGGTAGATTCTCAACCACTGCGCCACCAGGGAAGCCCCCCTAAATCTTTTGATTCCATAATAAGAATGGGCTCTCCAAGTACTCTCAGTAATGAGTCCTTGAAATGAGCATCTATAACTCAGACTCATCAGAGTCAAGTCTGACCATTGTTATGTTTTCAGGGGATGTGGTGTCCCAAGGCCATTCCGAGATGTTAGTTACAGTAGTCTATGCAGGTGCTAAAAGCTTTGACCCATCCAAACTGGCACAAATCATAGTGCTTTTTGATTATGCAGTAAAATCTTATTTAATTGTATACAGTATAGACTATTCACTTGGATAAAGAAGCTGATTTGAATTTTGGTTCCATGAATATGTTAATTGTGACCATAAATTTTCTGGGGGAAGACCTCATATGATATTTTCTGCCTAAGATGATCTGATGAAAATAGATTGAAAGGCACACATGATGACATGGGAAAAAAGTGGTCTGTAGTATAGTGACCAAGAGCATGGAATTTAGAGCCATACAGTCCTGGATCCCATTACAGCTCTTACTTTTAATAATTGTGTCATTTGTGGTGAAATGCTTTGCATCCAGAACCTTAGTTGGAAGTTACAATACCAATTTAACAAGATAATTATTTACAAATAATATTTGTAAATTTCTTAGCATACTTTCTAGTACATAAGAGGTCCTAAATAGTTTTTTCTCTTGTTGTTATTTCTAGTGTCATTATTATTCACAAGAACCAGCCCCCGAAAGATCAACTTTTAGAGACAACTCCCAGAAGTAAGAATAATAGCATGGAATTCAGTAACTACAATTGCTAAATATGTCTCATTAAATCTAAAAGCACCTGGCAAAGGAAATTATTTTTCTGATTTTTAACTGATGAGGAAACCGAGACCCAGAGACCTAAAATAATTTTCCCAGAGACATACAGCTTATAAGGAAAGGTGCCACATTATTTAGGCTAGGTCTTCCAACTTCTAACCCAGTTCTCTTCTCATGAGCCATGCTGCCTCTTACATGGAAATACATAAGCAAGCATAAGTCATAGCCTGAGGTGGTGAATAAGTGAAGGACTAAAGCTGCATGTTAGTCCAGGTAACTAATGACCTCAGGGGAAAAAGCAGCCACGAATTCAGGACTCATTTTCCTGGGCTTCCCTTGTCCCCTGGATCTTGACCTGGTAAGTACTATCTTGTTAGCTTTCCTATACCTTCAAAGAAGTGATTTTTGTATATGTTTTCTCTAGTTATTCTCAGTGGGATAATTGGTCCAAATGATCTAATCTACCATCACCAGAAGCAGGTTTCCCTTGGAATATTCATTATCAATTTTATTTTCCAGTTTTAATATTTTTGTAAGTTGTTTCTGAATAGTGCATGTGACTGGAAGCTTTTGCCTGAAGCAGACTTTAATGCTTAGTCAAAATGATTGGCTAGGGACTTGCCTGGTGGCGCAGTGGTTAAGAATCCACCTGCCAGTGCAGGGGACACACGTTTGAGCCCTGATCTGGGAAGATCCCACATGCCATGGAGCAACTAAGCCCATGCGCCACAACTACTGAGCCTGCACTCTAGAGCCCACGAGCCACAACTACTGAAGCCCGTGCGCCTAGAGCCCCTGCTCCGCAACAAAGAGAAGCCACTGCAATGAGAAGCCTGTGCACTGCAATGAAGAGTAGCCCCCGCTCGCCGAAATTAGAGAAAGCCCGCGTGCAGCAACGAAGACCCAACGCAGCCAAAAATAAATAAATTTATTTTTAAGAAAATGATTGGCTATGTGGGACATCATTAACGTTTTGTTTTGTTTTAAAATTGAATACGGCTCTCCAGGATCAAGTTTCATGATAATTCAGGTAATCTACTTGTGTTCCTTCCTCTGTCTAAATCTTTGGGGTCAGAATGGGAGTACAGGTCAAATGCAAATTTCTTAGCAAAACGTAACTTTAAAAAAAGTATCAGAGTAGGTTGATTGGAAGCAACCTTGTGTTTTCTGCTTGTACTGCTGCTAAACTCCATGAAGATTGCTTAGCTTCTGTTTCTCAAAAAGGTTTTAGATTTTCATCCAATAGGAAGCAACGTGCTTCATTTTCCACAATGCTGTGTTGATAAGGCTGGCACCCTGTTCTACTTCTGGTTAAAATCTGAATGAGATTTTTACAGCTTTTGAATCATGACAATACTGAAGTCCAGTAAATCACTTCAGTTTAAGATTAAAAGATGATGATATTGGGGAGTGCTTCATTTTATTAGTGATGGGTTGAAAAAGTTTAAGCTGATTTTTTTTTTTTTTGCGGTACACGGGCCTCTCACTGCTGCAGCCTCTCCCATTGCGGAGCACAGGCTCCGGACGCGCAGGCCCAGCGGCCATGGCCCACGGGCCCAGCCGCTCCGCGGCATGCGGGATCCTCCCAGACCGGGGCACGAACCCGCGTCCCCTGCATCGGCAGGTGGACTCTCAACCACTGCGCCACCAGGGAAGCCCCTACACTGATTTTTTTCAATGTTTTATTTTATAAAAGCCACTGAACATAATTTTAAACTCATTAAGGTGCCACGTAGGCCATACAGCTTGGTTTCATTTTTAAATTTTATTTTATTTTGTTTCAGGTTCAAAGAGTTATTTTACTCTTCAAAGGTAAATAGCTCAACATTTCAAGCCCTCCTTTGCATGAAGGAAGATTCACTGAATAAAATCTATTCTTTAGAAATAATCTGAACCTAGATAAATCCTGAAAAATTCTTATATCTTCCAAAATATATAATTTACAACTAAAGAACTAAGTTTATTTGTACCTAAGTTTACAATGACCCTTCATTTGATTATTTTTCCTTATCTTGGATAATTATAATATGATACAATACAAAGTAACAGTAATCATAAGATCAGTCATTAATACCAAAGACTTTTAATTGTGAATCCTTTACATCTATTCAAGAGGAAATTTATTTCTCTTTAATACAACTTTTTTTCAAGTAAATGAATACGATGTACAGGTCATTTTACCTTCAAATGTATAATGTAAGATGGGCCATTTCTGAGAGTCTTCTCTCCTCAACTGAAACCTGGGATGTGGGTACACAATCTCCATTTGTTCCTTTACACAGATTTCTTTTTTTTTAACCTTTCCTCTCTCCCTTAGAGTTAACTGTGTGCACATTTGGTAAATGCTACCATGGCATTGTGTGGTTTTTCCCTATACTACTATAGTTGCGGATGTGGTAGTGTTTCTATTATAAACATAAGTTTGCAGAAGTTTATAATTTGTTTGAATAAAAGTTTAAAGATATTACTCTTGGGCTTCCCTGGTGGCGCAGTGGTTGAGAGTCTGCCTGCCGATGCAGGGGACACGGGTTCGTGCCCCCGTCCGGGAAGATCCCACATGCCGCGGAGCTGCTGGGCCCGTGAGCCATGGCCACTGAGCCTGCACATCCGGAGCCTGAGCTCTGCAATGGGAGAGGCCACAGAAGTGAGAGGCCTGCGTACCACAAAAAAAAAAAAAAAAAAAAAAGATATTACTCTTCACATTGGATTCCAATTGTGTATTTGTATTTTCTGATTTAAAAAAAGTAGGATTGATTTACATGCTTATGCCATAGTATCTTCTGCTTAAGATTTGAGTGCCTTACCATTCATGTAAAATTGGCATGGCAAATAGTGTTATTCCTGTTTTATGGAGACCTTAGATATACCCTACAGAGATTAAGTGATTTATCTAAGGTCATACAGGGAAGAGGCTGTTGAGGTGAATGAGGTTAAGTCAAAATCCAGAAGCCTTGGGGCAGTTATCTTCAACTCGGCTGTTTTAATTTGCAGGTGGCATGAGAATACTGTTTTAGTTTATTTTTTTCTTTGGTTATTTTGATTGATACCCTAGGAAATTAACTTGACAAACTTGGTCAAACTTTCTGCATCTTACCGTTTCTGAAAAGCCACTTGCTTATACTGGTTTTTAGGCACAATGACCAGTGGAGACTAGCAGGGCAAGTAGAGCAGGGAAGTCAGAAACTCAGCCATGGCTGTACGGTCTCTGGATAGCAAAAAGCTTAGCTCAGTTGACTTCAGGCAGTAGGAGGAACAGGCTAGCAGAGGCTAAGGCCTTGAATTTAAAAAGCTTCCTCATAGAAATAGGGCATCACACTGGTACAGAGAGGCATCTGGGACCAGCATGGCATATAGGAGCCTCCGCACAGGCAGGTGAAACATGAAAAGCCATGTTGGGGAACGCACGCAGCAGGCAACTTGGCACTGAAGTCAGGCAGCAGGGCTACAGCCTTAGGTCTAGTTTCTTGAAAGGGATTTGGCAGGAGCAAGGCAGCCCAGTCCTTTAAGGAGTGACCCTAAGCAGGCTCCCAACGTAGGGGCTCAGGTAGAAGGACTAAGACAAAAGTTAAGTTACCACATGGGGTAGAGCCTAGACCTTGTGAACAAAGCAAAACTCCAATTGTCAATACTAGACTAGATATAGTAAGCACAAAAAAGCCCAGTAAATAAATTAATTTCTAGTACTGACAAGGCCCATGAAGAAGATAAAACAGAGTAACATGTACATTTAAATTTATTTATGGATTTAGTCACACATTTATAGCTGTAACTTCACACCTACTGTGGTTTTCTAAAAGCCATACATGGGTTAACTGGGACTTCAAGAGTTAGGCTATGGATTTGAGAACTAAAATCATATCAACTATCACCAAAGAGCACTTGCTTAGTAGTTTCTTCCCTTTCAGATGTTTTTTAGCACCATTTTACCAAAATTAAGATTTTCTTTCACTCTTGCAATTAGGAGAGGCAATCGATGTTCAAGTGATAAACATCAATTGATGTTCAATTATTAGTACAATTGGTGTTCAACTTTAAAGGATAAGGGTCAGGTATGTGCATATGGGGTGTGTGTGTGTGTGTGTGTGTGTTTAGACGTTAAAACTGAATATTGGACTTATCAATTTAAGGGCTGTAAATAAAGGTAATGGATTCAAACACCAAAAAGGTGGTTAAAATAGCTTATCTTTAATGTACTTCTCATACTTGAGATTCTAGATTTCCACATAGTTTTGTTTCACATTTTATCAGGTAAGTATGCTACATGGTTGATCAGTGGATTATCACATTGCTTTTTTTTTTTTTTTTTTTTTTTTTTTTAGCGGCACGCGGGCCTCTCACTGCTGCGGCCTCTCCCGCCGCGGAGCACAGGCTCCAGACGCGCAGGCTCAGCGGCCATGGCTCACGGGCCCAGCCGCTCCGCGGCACATGGGATCCTCCCGGACCGGGGCACGAACCCATGTCCTCTGCATCGGCAGGCGGACTCCCAACCACTGTGCCACCAGGGAAGCCCTCACATTGCATTTTTAAGGCTCTTCTTTTGTCTCATAAACATTCCTTTTTATTATCATATTTGAGTTTATGTAGCAATTCAGGCCCTCCAGATAATAACCCTGTATTTCAGTAACAATATTTTTGAAGTATTGGCATCATGCCTCATTATATTAAAGAAATATCCATGCCAAATACCTAAACATGACATGGTTTTTGACTTGATCTGCAAGTTGGCAGTAGAAAAGGAAATTCTGTAGTACCTCTATATTAAGTAAATGCCATATCTACTTAAATTATCTAATATGTTACTGTAACCTACTTATGAAAACAGTAGTTTGCTTAGATGAATAGTCTATAAAATAGTAGGAACTGTTTTAATGCTGAAATGACCACAGAGCACACAAATGCCAAATTATATACAAAGGATTTTTCCTTCTTATACTCCAGAGGTCGTCATCAGTGGTTTCAAAAACAACTTGAAAATATGTCCTCTCCAATGACATTTGGGTTACTATTTTGTCTTAATTTACCTCTTCCCATTATTATTGAAATACAATTCAATTTTAAATATTTGTCTAGTTTAGGTTTTGATATTTGTATAGAGATGTCTTTGTAGTAACCAGCGGTTTATTATTCTTTAGTGGTTTGGGATAGGAAGCTGTTTTTATAGCCTTTGACATCTCATTTAAAAATAATTAATTTGTTTCCTAATTTGCCATCTATAATGGGTCAATAGAGTAAAAAATCCTGATGTTGGCAATCAGCGGGAAGTTCTCTAGTGGATATATACAGAGCCTGCACTTTGGTCCAAAGAACCAGCTGCTTAAGCCTACAAGGAAGATGTGTGGTGAGTGTGGAAAAGGCCTGAGGCTTAATCATCTGTTTGCTCGTTGTGACTCAGGAGTGTGGTACAGCTGCCAAGAGAGCAGAGGCAACCAGAGGCCAGGCTGGCAGTGAGAACTCCCAGTAAACAGGGGGAGGCTCTTTCCACCCTGCACTCCCATCCCCAGCCTGGTGTCTTGGGGTCAGTTTGGGGTTCTCTAGTTAGCTGTATAAATGTTTAAGTATTTAAAATTGGAGCTCATTCAAAGACAAGTGGTCAGGATGGAGAGAAAACTTGAAACCATGTTTATATAAGGAAGAGCTGGAGGAACTGAGGATGTTTATTCTGGAGGAGAGGGTACAGAATTGCTGTCTTCACAGATATAAAGGGCTGTCATGTAGAAGAGAGGTTAGATTTATTCTGCATGGCTCTGGAGGATAGAATAAGGGCCAACGGGGCAGATTTTGGCTCAGTTTAGGAATAGCTTTCTGCTGGTTACACATGTCCCTGAAAGGAATGAACTGCCCCCAAACGTAGTAATTTTGGATCTTGGGGACAAGCATACCTAGGCAGATGGTTGCTACTGTATTCCAGGGAACGTCCCATGAGACTGGACTAAAGATCTCCAAAGTCCTCCCAATCTAAGATCCTAGTTCACCATCTCTCCGTCCAGCAAACACATTTCTTGACCAAGCACAGTGCTAGGGGTGCGGAGACCTCCAGGCACTGGAGAAACCAGGCATGCAGATGGTGGCCACTGCACAGGGTGAGGAGTACAGTGATGGACCTGGTTGTGTGAGGTCTCAGAGTCCTGGAGAGGGCCCACGAATGCGATGCTTGGATGGTAGTGCCTGAGCTGAGTCGTAAGTAGTAGTTGGCCAGGTAACAAGTGGAGATAGGGCATCGCAGCAGGAGGGCCGAGCATGTGTAGAGGCCAGGATGAGAGTGTGGGTGCAGATGGACAGGGAGAGAATAAAACGGAGCAGGAGCTGGAGCAGAAAGTACTTTATATGCTAAACTGAGCATTTGGCTTTAGGAGTTGAAGTTTAGGAATAATGTAATCTGATTTGCATGTTTGAAAGGTGGCTCAACTGATAAGGTTGAGGATAGAGTGGTACCAACAGTGAAGTCACCCAGGGGCTCCTCTCTGAGTCTCAGGTTACTCACCCCTTATGTGAGGGGCTTGGACTATTCTGTAGTATTCTATGAGGATAGTCATTCAGTATCATCCTTTATAATTTCACTTTGATTGTCAAGCCTGTGGTGTTCTAAGTCTCACCAGCCTCTGGGTACAAATGCAATCACATTGGCGATAATACCCAGATTTCATTCACACTTCTCTATTTTGCTGCTTAAGACCTCCAGACCCCCCGAAACTCATATCCAGTTATCTCTGGGGCCCCCTGGGGATGTCCGATTGGAGAGCATAAGCAGACCCCTCCCGCTTCTCATTCTGTTGTTATCTGAACCCACCTGAGGGTGGTGCTTCCTCATGCCAATCCTCTGTGATGACACCGCGGTCCCTGCCCACCATAGATATCCCTAGAATTACAGCTTGCAGGGTGCTAAGGTGACACTGCACTCCTCATGGTCTTCACTGCAGCCCAGCCACACTGTTCCCAGCAAATGGGGGTAAACGGCTCACTTCCTCACTTCGTGTCACTTTTGGTCACCTGGGCACGGGAGTGGGACTGGGTAGGCTTGTGTCTCCCAAAATCCCTCTTGACAAAGCTCCTCTGGTTTTGGCCTACAAACCCAAGGCTGTGGAACCAATAGCTGAGAGAGACATCAGGGTTTTCTCTCCCTTCCAGTTTCCCCCAGTCTCTCCTTGTCCTGGCTCGTTCTCCTTCAGCAGCAAAATGAACTATAATCCCAGGGCTTCACTCTCTGGATCATCAAACATACATACACCCGAGATGATGATGATTATCATGCCTGGCACAGGGCTAAAAGCTTCTCGTATACCATCTCATTTAATCACCCCAACCCTTGGAGATACATATTATTGGTATCCTCATTTGTAGGTGAGGATGAGGCTAAGAGGAATTAAGTAATATACTCAAACAATTGACAGAGCTAGAATTTAAAACCAGACTGGTCTGGAATATTCCAGGCACCAAGCTCTTAACAAGTCCCCAACAGTGGGACATAAAAACACTCATAATCTTATAACTTGATTAACAGTAAAGTGCTTACTTTGCTCATTTGTCATCTATGCATAAATTCCAAATTGGCTTTTGCATCCAGGGCTGGGAAGAAACAGTGGATGCTGCTATTTCCCACCTTTTGAAGACCTGCCTATCGAAGAGTTCCAAGGAGCAGGCTTTGAACCTCAGCAGCCAGTTGAGCATACCCAAAGACACAAGCCGATTGAAGAAACATATCACCTTGCTGTGCGATCGATTAGCCAAAGGTGGACGTCTCTGCCTAAGTACTGACGCAGCGGCTCCCCAGACCATGGTCATGCCAGGTAAGAGCTCCATTCATGCTCCCAAAACACAACTGTACTTTGGCCAAATTAAAGGAATGTGCCTGTGGTTGTACTTGGGGTTTACATTTCATATTAAAGTGATGATAGCCAAGAAAATTACTTTCATGTTTCCCCTCAGATATCCCAGGGTAACCACTTGGATAAATATTCTTGGGGTATTTGCTTGCTAGACATTTCTAGAATGGTACGTCTTTTTTCTTCCCTCTGCTTTTAAATATATGATCCATTTTGTTTTGCTTCTAACCAATAAAAAGTGGATTAGAGAATAAAACTATTTTTAAGGAAAATTTTACTAAATGTGATCTCACGATACCATATTTCATAAATGTAAATAGGATAATACAAGCAGCTAATATAGTCCAGATGAGTCCCATCCCTTCTGCTGTTTCCTGGTTGTGGTCACCAGAATAAGGGGGAAGAGACAAAGAAAAAGACTGGAGATCAGGAGACATGAGCAGGCTTCAAGGCTGAGGCCTCTATGTGTCAGGGGGAGAGAGATCCAGGTTGCCCAGGCCTGGGCAGTCAGTGATGACCATGGGCATCCAAGTCAGCCCTTCCCACAGTCAGGGGCTGAGCCGTCAATAGCGCTGCATTCGGTCCTTTAGAGGCCGCAACTCCCAAGTTCCGCTTAGCTCTACTTAGTGTGTCTCTTTATGGCAGCAGCAAGGAGCATAAGTAAGTGAATTTATTAAACGCAGCAGCGGTAGCATCTATTTCCTCCTAAAGCAAGGACCATAGTATGGGAAGTGGTGTGGAGTTTTTCATCTTCCTCCTTACATGCGTTTTGTACACTTACTGCCCGCCCCCCCATGCTGATGTTACTGCTCATATAACCTGGATATGTTTCTTAACTTTCCAGAGTCTAGTTTCTCCTTTCAAAGTGGGTATAATAATGCCTTCCTTGTTGCTAGGGCATTATATGTTTGTAAAGCACCTAGCACAATTCTTGGAACAGAGATATACTCAAAAAATTCAAACTATAATTATTACCATTGTACAGATGTATGCATAATTCACCTTATAAATTTGGGGTGGAGAGAACGGCTGGCTTGGGACCATGGGATTCTGTACTCTATGGTTTGAAAATTTTTTTGCCTTAATCATACACAGGCAGAACCTAACTTTCATTCCAAAGTAATATTTCTAATGTGGCATCTCAGAATAGAATTGCCTTCCTACTTAGAAACAGTTCTAATAGTTTGTCTTAATTTAGGTCTTCTTCATCTTGCCCTTGTTAACATCCTCCTAACTGGTCCTTGGGCCTCGATTCATCCATCTCTGTCCACTGTTAGGATGATTTTCCTAAGAAATAAATATGTAGGCTTAATGAGATACTAAATGAAAAATATTCACTATAATCAGCAATCAGTATATGGCTCTCCCTCCTTTCTTGCCAATTGGAGAAACAAAGGAGGCTTGAGGGAGAAGGCCAAATACATAAAAGGGAAAGCTTAAAAAGAGATGGACTGACCCCCTGATTGGCTGGTGTGTTTGTCAGTGCAGGCCTTGGTAGCCCTGCCTTGTCCTCCCCACGTCCTTGTTGGAGCCTCTTTGGAAACAGCCACTGGGAGTCCGGTGGCATTGCTGTGAGCAAACACCTGGACACCTGGAGAGAAACGATGCTTCTTTAGTCACATTTATTGATTATAGAACTTTAGACATTTGTTTAAATAACTAGATTTGGAAGCAACTTCAGGGCTGTGTCCTTTGAAACCCTTGATGTAAAATTTCTGAATGTTTGGAAGGAAGAGGCAGAGGAAAGGAGGAAGAGAAGGAAGGGAGGGAGAAATGAAGGAAGATGGAAAATGTGTTTGTTCACAAACCAGGAATCTGGAAGCCAGGTGTGTGCCTGTCACACTAGTCTAGCCGAGTTCATCCCGTTGGAGAGATTGAGGCTGTGCGTATTTGTCGCGGTCATAATTGCTTGCTTTTACTTAATGATGACCCACTTTTTGACTTTAGTTGAGTGACTCTCCCTCCCACCTGCCATATCCAATCATGATAGCAAGTTCTTAAAATTTGTTAAATCAGTGCTCTTCGTCATTACCATGCTCCATTATTGCCTATAATACCTTTCCTCCATAGAGCTCAGATTTTTCACATACTTATTTCTGTACTTAACACGTTTCTGAGGTAGAAGAAACATGTAGAATTATTGCTGTTTTACAAATAGAAATTGAGTTAAGGAAAGCTAAATATCTTTCCCAGAGTTACATGGTTACCAGAAGGGTTAGGTCTAGAATCCAAATCTTGTAGTGCACTGTGCTTCCCTCTAGACCACACAGACCACACGGTACAAATATATTTCTAGCCAGAGCCTCCTCCTGTGTGAGCTATTCTTGATCTGGCCTTGTTTTCACTTAAATTGGCCTAGAATTGTGGGAGGAAAAGGGCAGAAATTTCACACAGTCTCTTTTCTTTGCTATGAGGAATATAATAAGGATTTACCCTGTATTTGCTTTGTGCTTAATTTTTATTATCTCAGTAGGTGACATGGTACCATTATTACAGAGATTATTTCTGAGTTATTTCTGCTTCAAACCAGTAGTTGTGAAATTTCTGATGTTTAGCTGTAGTAGTTGTTTCAGAATATGTGAAGGTAAAGTGGCATATTAGAAAGGAGTAGATTACTGAACACATAAGCATACAAACATTTTTCACAGACATGATCTTTTTTTAATAGCTGGGCAGGAACTCAGAAATCATCTGGTTTACTTC
The DNA here is from genome assembly GCF_949987515.2 of Delphinus delphis. NCBI lineage: Eukaryota > Metazoa > Chordata > Mammalia > Artiodactyla > Delphinidae > Delphinus > Delphinus delphis. The sequence continues at coordinate 63,953,960 of NC_082691.1, forward strand.
CCCCTCTTAACAGCTGAGGTAAGGCGCTAGGAAGATGAAGTGACTTAGTGGTTGGTATTAAAAGGCAGGGATGTGTGTAATTTTACCATGTTCCCTATTAAATTACAGATGAATCTCAGAATAAAAAACTCTTGGTCTTCTCTAGCCTCATGACTTTATGAACCCAGCACCTTGGATGTGCCCTTTCTTTGCTCCAGTAAAGGCCATGATGACAACATCCTCCCTGGCGTCCAGAATTTGAAAATCTTTCCCACTGGGAATTACCTTATGGACTTCTTTGCCTCACATTTCTCCTGCTTGCCTTTATCAACCTTCAGCTTCTCTATCAGGATTTAGCCTAATCTTTATTGGGTATTCTTTTTATTACAGAACCATCAAACTTGTATTTTTCTTATCTGTACCTCTGTATTCACATCTTTCAGCTGGGGAATATTGCATTTTCATTAAATGTCTTTTTTCTAATCTCAGTGGTATGTATTCTACCCTTAGAACAAGAGTTACAGAGGGCCACCAGGGTAGTGTTTTAAAAAAAATCTGAATGTGAATGCCTTTAGTTGCCTAGCTGGCTTTCTCATACCTGTTTGTTACTTGCTGCAACCCTGCAGGTGCTTGAGGCTGAGGTTTACCTTAGATTGCTAGTGATTATAAAGTATGGAAGGTTCGAGACTAATTGGTATCAGAAGAAGACTACCTGAAACTGGAACCAACATTTCATTGTTTTCATTAGGAAAACAAAAGATTTGTTTGAAAAAGAGTAAAGTTAAAATCAACAGTAAGTTTATCATATATTTGCCAGAATTTATGTTATGCCTGCAATTTTGTGCCAATTCTTAGAGACAGCAATGAAGAAATTGCGTGAGGTTTTTGTTTTTGCTTTGTTTCTGGTATGATGATGGACACTCAAATTTGACCTAACTAGCACCTTCACAAAGAAGGTAATTTTTAGGAAAAAATATTCCAAGGCATTATCCATTTTCCTAGGGATCTTTCTTTGATCTGCAAACCATTTTCTTCAGAAACATCTATCATGTCATCATTCTAGCCAATTTTCTTCTCTTCATTGTTAACTGGACCAATTGCCAGATTTTCTTTTTTTTTTTTTTAACATCTTTATTGGAGTATAATTGCTCTACAATGGTTTGTTAGTTTCTGCTTTATAACAAAGTGAATCAGCCATACATACACATATATCCCCATATCTCCTCCCTCTTGCGTCTCCCTCCCACCCTCCCTATCCCACCTCTCTAGGTGGTCACAAAGCAAGGAGATGATCTCCCTGTGCTATGTGGCTGCTTCCCACTAGCTATCTGTTTTACATTTGGTAGTGTATATATGTCCGTGCCACTCTCTCACTTCATCCCAGCTTACCCTTCCCCCTCCCCGTGTCCTCAAGTCCATTCTCTACATCTGCATCTCTATTCCTGTCCTCAATTGCCAGATTTTCTCCAGGTACTGTCCTTGCATGTGATACAAGCGGTTCTCTAATAACACTTTAACTGCATGGCATCTTGCATCATTTGCAAGGTTTGTAATTTCCCTCTGCAGCCCATTTATGCTGTATTTGCAACAGTTTCCAACAGTTGGTGAGAGATGAACCAATACAAAAAGTTGATAGCAGATGGGGATTCCTCTAGTGTTAAATGTGGAAAGATACTGGAGTAGAGACTAATTTTATAAGTGGCCAATTCGTTTTTGAGTGAATATCTTTGTATTATGCTTTTGCTTTTTTATGATTACAATTGGGATAATTAGAACATCTATAAGTAGGAGAATCCCCCCTCCCCAAAATTATGTATGTAAGAATTTAGAAGGTGTGCTAGCCTGAATTCTGATCTCATGTGCTAATGTGACATTTCAAAGCAATGGAGAGTGGACAAGGTGAATTAGTTGAAAAATGTTTCTGGGAACAGGCCAACCATTTGGAGAAAAAATAGATTCCCTAGCCCATTCTGTGTGCCACGATACATTTCAGATGGATAAGAGATGTAAATGTAAAAAAAAAAAGGAAACACAAAAACACACAATGAAATAGAGGTAGATACATAGACATGGAGGTGCAGGATAAGTCTTTCTAAGTAAGTCAATAAAGGCAGAAAGCAAAAGACAGAGCTTCAGTGATACACGTCTCAAAATCTGGTCCAGACGCATATAAACCGAGGTGTATGTTAATGATAATTATACTGGGTGCCACAGTTATAGGTGGTGTCTGAGTGTCCTCCTGCTAGTTCTCTTCCATATAATGTGTACATTTTCGTACAAATAACGAATATAACTTTTGTAAAAAGAGACTGTGATAGAAAATGCCAACAATAAAATGACTATAGTTGTATCAGAAATGGTGGTAAGGAAAAAACAAGGACTGGTGTCATAAATCAGGAAATTAATGACTTTTATGTTATTCAAGGGCAATGACCTGTATTTATGGGGCTTGTTTGTATTTCAGTTCTGATAAAGAGACCCAAGTACTTTGCAGGACTTTGTGCAGCTAGTTTATGGATTCTGCCTCCTTCCTACCTCTGCCTCTCCTCTCCAAAAGTAGGCCAAATCATGCAAGATATTGATCTCTGAGCACTTTTTTAACCTTTTCCCAAGTGGCTACATAATTGCTAAATTGGGTGAACACACAACCCCCTTGACTGCTCTGCAGCCTTTTTCAGTAAGACCATTTCCTTCTTAAAACGTTTTCATTCCTTGGCTTCTCTTTTACTGTTGGAAACTGTTCCTGGCTCCCGCAGGCTTATCTTTTCCAGTCTGCTTTATGCCTTCTTGTTCCTTTTTGTCTCTTGACTATTGGTGTTCCATCTTTATGCTCTCCTGGACGATCTGATCCAACTACCACCTGAATTCCATGTGCCTCTAAATTTGTACCTTTCTGTCTGGCGTCTTCCAGGTTTCACATGTCTCCATTAATACCCCACAGTCCTCTCCAATTCCACATGCCTGAATGAAACTCATCTCCTACGGTGTGCCTGATCTCAGTCGATGATATTACCCAATGCCCAGGCCAGCGTCCTCAGAAACAATCTTGAGTCTGTTTCCTTTCCTCTCTATGTTCAGTCAGTTACCAAAACCTGATGGTAGCACCTCCCAAATATATCTCTTTTCACTGTCCACATTGCCATTACATTACTAATGCTCTTATCTCCTATTCAGACTACTAAAATGACGTACCAATAGTCTTCTTGTATTAAAAATCCTCTTTTATTTTTAGTACTACCATCAAAAACAAACAACTTATGAATGTTCATAGAAACATTATAATCAAAAAGTGGAAACAATCCAAATATTCCTCAAATGATGAATGGATAAATAAATATAGTATATCCATACAGTGGAATATTCTTTAGCAATAAAAAGAACTACAACATGGATGAACCTTGAAAACATTATGCCGAGTAACAGAAGCCAGTCCAAAAGACCATATATTATGATTCCATTCATATAAAATGTTCAGAATAGGCAAATTCATAGAGATAGAAAGTATATTAGTGGTTGCCTAGGCCTGGGGGTGAGGTTGGCATGGGGAAGTGCATAGTGATGGCTAATGGTATGGATTTTCCTTTCTTGTAGCTAAATCTGTATACATCCATAATGAATTTATACCTTTCCATGAATATGAGTTTCTTTGGAAAAACAGGGATATGGGTATGTTACTTCTCTGCTTGAAAATATTCCACAGGTGTTACCTACCACATTAAATCAAAAGTTCTAAGCCTGAAATACAATGCTCCTTACTAAATAGACCCACATTATCCTTCTACCCTTATATTCTGTACTTTCTTCCTTAAAATCCTTTACTAATACTGAATTTCTCAGTATTTTCCAAATACACCACGCTTTGTAAGCTTCTATGCTTTTAAATAGTTTCTTTGACTTAGAGAGTCAGTCTTTAGCTGGTGGTAAAATTACCACTAATTTCTGAAGACCCAGAAGAAATGATATTCCACAAAGCATTCATTGGCCTTCCTGGCACTACTTGTTCTTCTGTGCTTCCCTGGTCTCTGGTATATGGCTTTTACTGTACTTATTGTAGGGTACCATTGTTTAATATTTTTATTTCATCCCTTACCACTGTATTAGTTTGCTAGGGCAAACTAATAACAAAATACCACAGGCTGGGTGGCCTAAACAACAGAAATTTATTTTCAATCACAGTTTTGGAGGCTGGAAGTCCAAAATCAGGGTGCTCATAGTTTTGGTTTCTCCTGAGGTCTTTCTCCTTGGCTTGCAGATGGCCACCTTCTCTCTGTGTCCTCACATGGCCTTTTTCTCTGTGCATGCACACTCCTGGTATGTCTTCCTCCTCTTATAAGGACACTAGTACTTTTGGGTTGGGGCCTCACCCTCATGACCTCATTTAACCTTGATTACCTCTTTAAAAGCCCTATTTCCAAATACAGTCATACTGGGGGTTAGGGCTTCAACCTGTGAATTTTGGGGAGGACATAAGTCAGTCCATAATACCTCCAGATAGAAAGTAAGTGCATGAAAGACTCAATATATTGATACATTGTATTCTTTTTTGTGAACACAGCATCCTACTTATGCCTGGTATATATATAGTTGATGCCCATCATATCTTTTTTAAACTTCTTATTTTAAAATAATTACAGACTCACAGGAAGATGCAAAAATACTACATAGAATCCCATGTACCCTTCATCCAGCTTTCCGTAATGGTGATATTTCATAGACTGTAGTATAGTATCAAAAATAGGAAACTGCCACTGGTCTACCTTATATTTCAGAATGAATCAGCGGAGCTGTTTCGAAAGAGGCTAAGTCTTGAAGTAGGTGTGAATTTTAGACTTTTAGAAAGGATAGTGGCAGATATTATAGATAGAGTTGGTGATCTAAGCAAGGAGATATGGGTCTGTAAGTAAACTGGTTAAGTTTCAGATTAGAAATTCAGTTTGGTAGATCAGTAAGCATCCTTTTTTTTTTTTTTTTTTTGTGGTACGCGGGCCCCTCACTGTTGTAGCCTCTCCCGTCGCGGGGCACACGCTCCGGACGCGCAGGCTCAGCGTCCATGGCTTACGGGGCCTAGCCACCCCGTGGCATGTGGGATCTTCCTGGACTGGGGCACGAACCCTTGTCCCCTGAATCAGCAGGCGGACTCTCAACCACTGTGCCACCAGGGAAGCCCAGTAAGCATCTTTTGATATAGGAACTTGAAAAGCTGGATAAAAGAGATTGAGCATGATGCAAATGGTGATGGAAGCTATTAAAGATTCTTAAGCTATAAGTGATTTATGGAAAAACAGTGTTTTGTTCAATTTAAAAAATGGTTTAAAAAACAAAACAAAACAAAAATAACCCCCAGTGTTTTAGAAATACTAATCTGATGGTGGTATGCAGGATAGAGAGAAGTATGACGAATAGGGATGAATATAGATAGTTCATCAAGTTCTTTAGTTGCCATTGATGGAAATGATTAAGTTTGTAATTTTGTTATGAATAATGTGCTTCATTTCAAATACAGTGAGCTTGAGATGATTAAGATGCATCCAAGAAAAGAGATATGTCAATAGCTGGATCTGAGGGATTTGAGTTGAAGGGAAAGATTAAAGCTTGAAAGTAGATTTTAGTATCCTCAGCTTAGAGGTCATCATTGCAACTTTGCAATTGGATGAACCCTTTGGTAGTGAAGGCAGAAGCTGGGGAACACTGGATTTGGGACTTATCTGCAGAGCCAGACAAGAGGTGGATTCTACAGGGAGGAAGTGGATTTCAAGGAATTCCCAGAAGAGGTTGTGTCAGTACTATAAAGGACAGAAGAAGGTCAAGGAAGATCCTTCTGTAACTGGACGGAACAGTATAGGAAGGCAGATAGAAAAAGAAGTAAATAGGCTATGATCAAGGTTTTTATTTCTTTTCTTTTTCTTCTCTTTAGAAAAGATATTTCAAGATGTTTGAAGGTCAGGGGATGGTGGCAAGATGAGAGTGCTAAAATCCAACATTCATGTTAAATGGGAACGTTTGAGGAGGCAGAGGAATAATCTAGAATACAGGTAAACTGAAAAGCGTTAGTATTTGAGAAGAGAAAAAAATGAGAACCCAGATATAAATTGGAAGTGTAGGGAGATTTAAAGAAAAGAAAGTTTAATGAAGTCCAGCCACATGAGCTTTGGAGAAATAGAGTTTTATAATAATCTGTGAGCAAGAAGGGGTGAATGGTGAGGTGGTAAATTAAGGTTGATTTGCCGTAGCTGCTGTGGGAGGGGCAAGCTCAACCATTTAGCAATTGTGCAGCTACTTATTCTTCTGGAGCCATAGTTTCCTCACTTGAAATATTGAGGTAGCACCACCTTGTTTTGAAATAACACACTGTTTCAAAATTGTTTTGAAAATCAAACTATATTGTTATAAGTAAAGAAAGCATTCAGTTTTTAATAGGATGGTCATAATTATCCATTGTAATAGGGAGTCCATACTGGGATGAATAAAGGTTAGTGGAAGAATATTTGAATCCAGGATTAGAGTTGTATTTGAGAGGAGAAGCAATTAGGAGTAACTATCCGGGAAGGCCTATCATCAAAGACCTAATAGAATAACATTCTCCCTTTGTGTACTTAGCAAATACTTGTTGCTAGACAAGCTGGCTGGTAACTAATTAGAATGTGATGACCAAAGCCCAGTTTCTTGGAAGTAGGGCTGTTAATACAGGAATAGAATACCAGGGGAGTTTGAGGAATTTCCTTCTCTACAGATGTTTAAACTAATACAGATAGTCAACAGTCTAAAGATAATTTGGGAAAAACCCTGCCTGAAAGTAGGGGGGATGAATTAAATAACTTTTAAAGTGCATCACTATTTCTATTTCTTTAGTTGTGTCATATGAACAAATATATAAAATGAACATTTTAACCCTCATCCAGCTGTAAATGTGAGCTGTCTTTTCTTTGGACTATTCTCATATGAAATATTACAATAGAAACCCTAACTGTGTAATTTTCAATATCCTTAAAAATTACATAGGTTGACCAAAAGAAAGAGTATCTTTGTAACACTGGAGCATCCATGAGGAAAATATTTATGTCTGAGGCTTTGTATGATATCAAAAATAACTTTTCTCACATATTCGATAGACATTTGGGACTGTTTTATCTTCAAATGGGAGGATGAAAAAGTTTGTATTTATTCCAGCCGCTGTTGGTTTGAAGGGATTTCTACAAATTCAATTTGTAAATTTTTTTTCTAGTTTTCTTCCCCTCAACTTCTACCCCTGCCCGAACTTCTGCTATCTCAGTGGGTCTGCCTTCAATAGTAAGGTTTTACTGGTTCACCTCAAAATTGTAGTAAATACACACCCTGTTTTCTTCCCTTCAACTTTTACTCCCAATACCTGCTGTCTCTCTGAGGAATTCAATCTTCAACAATAAATTCTCTGCTTTCAGTGTAAGTTCAGGAATATTATTAAAGTTGTATTTATTGTTTTTCATTTTCCTTTAGACTTTAGGGTGCCTGGATAAAGTATTTCAAGTGCTTAAAAGCAACTCACCGACCAGATACTCATCTGAGAAGGTCACTAAAACTTATTTTATATCACTTTATTTTCACTTAAAATATATGCATAATGAGAAAATCCACAGATAGATGGGGCAGACCCAGTGATTTGGCCTACTCCTGTGGCTTAGTCATTTTTAATTTTGGTCAAAATACCTGGCCTAACCTCAGAATGGCATTCTGCTTCTGACACTGCACAGACACCCACAGGGGAAAGGTGATGTTCTTGCAGTTTGAACTGCTGAATGAAGTCAGGTCTGAGCTGCTGGCCTTTAAAAAAAACTTTTCCTACTAAACTTAAAAAAAATTTTTTTTAGTGTGTTTATTCAAATAAATTGTTGGAATAATTAGCCCCTTCTGATTTATGTGTAATGTGGTTATTTCTTAAACAATTTAAAATTAAAATGAAAAACTTTTATAGCTGGTGGTTCTCGGAGCATATAATCTGATTCTGAAAAGTAAAGCACCTTTAGTTGTACTCCTCTGTACAATATGTCTCAACTCTGTATGTTTTTTAAAATGTAGCTTTTTGTTTTTAAAATGTTTAATTTTTTATTTAAAAGTAAACATTTTGGTTAGTTAGAATTTTTGTATTTCTTTCACGTCTACTTTCTGAGCCATACTCCATGCCATATGGAAAATGTTACTGAAAAATAAAGTGATGTCACTCTCTAGCTTCAGGAGCTGTGATTTATGCTAATACCGATAGGATCATTTTTATTTGGTACAGGTATTTGCATATTGGTTGTTCTAAGATATTTTTGGCTTTTATTTTTTTTGTTAAAAAGTAGGCTTGGAAGTGACTGTAAGCATAAAACGAGAAGCAAATACATTGTACTAGTGAATAGTGTGGCGAGGGGTACAGGGCTCCAGCTTACTAGTATTCTAGTTATAAGCAAGTGCCAAGGCAGATACCAAGGGTTCTGGTGTGAAGTCTGGTGGGTTTCAATGAAAAAATAAAGTTGGATGCAGCACACTTTGTCACTGGGACATTTAGTCAGTATACTTATGCAGATAAGTTACCTGATGTTGTTATCTGTTTTTATTATTTATTTATTATTTTCATAAATTAATTATTTTATTTATTTATTTTTGGCTGCGTTGGGTCTTCGCTGCTGTGCACAGGCTTTCTCTAGTTGTGGCAAGCGGGGGCTACTCTTTGTTGCGGTACGTGGGCTTCTCATTGCGGTGGCTTCTCTTGTTGCAGAGCATGGGCTCTAGGTGCGCAGGCTTCAGTAGTTGTGGCACGTGGGCTCAGGAGTTGTGGCTCCCGGGCTCAATGGTTGTAGCTCATGGGCTCTAGAGTGCAGGCTCAGTAGTTGTGGTGCACGGGCTTAGTTGCTCTGCAGCATGTGGGATCTTCCCAGACCGGGGCTTGAACCCATGTCCCCTGCACTGGCAGGTGGAATCTTAACTACTCACCAGGGAAGCCCTGTTTTTATTTTTTTAAGAGATTAAAAAAATAATCTCTCCTTTCAAAATTAGATAAAACATGAGTGCTATAATTTTTAAAACTTAACATGTTAACTCATGGAAAATCATTGATAATTTATACACTTTATAAATTTATAAATTATGTACTTCATCCATCATTTCCGTTAGAAAACACATCATATAACAAGCCAAGATTGAGACCCCAAAGTGAAATTGTTGTTGAGTACTTACTATGCTTCAGGCACTGTTCTAGGTACTAGAGGCACAGTGATAAACTGGACAAACAATTCCTGCCCTCGTGGAGCTAACATTCTGGCATCAGGCAGTCAATATATAGAAAACCAAATTTTAGACAATGAAAATGCCAAGCAGCAAAATAAGTCAGAGTAAGGGGAAAGAGTGCCAGCTATAAACCATTTGTGCCTGTGTCTTTCTTATGACTAAAGCTTCTTTCTCTTTTCCTTCATTTAGTGAAATGGAAGGATGGTATATTTTATTATTTGAGACAGATTCTTTATGTGACTAGTTAAAATAATTCTGTTTGGTTATATAATTTAGTTTAGTTTATTACTATTACTATTATTCGGGCACTATAATTTTCAGAGTTTTCTGATGAAAGAATGTGTTTCAATTTCCAGAAAAAGAAGCCAAATTCTTTTTAAAATAAAATTTTATTGAAATATGGTTGATTTACAATGTTCTGTTAGTTTCAGGTGTACAGCACAGTGATTCATTTTTATATATATATATATTCTTTTTTAGATCAAAGTAATTCTTGAGAAATTTTCCTAATAAATTTGATAAAATATCTGTAGTGATCATTAAAACACTTTGTACCATAAAAACAATTTTCATATTATTTTCGTCATATCTTTGAGTTTATTCTTATTTTTGTGTTAGATCATCAGTCATTATTGTCTACTCTCTGTTGACATCAGCTTTCTAAACTATGACATCTCTGAGGGCAGAGACTGTCATTCATTTCCATACTCTAGAATCTACACAGAAGGTGCTCAGCATATCCTTGTGAGACTGATTTGAATTGAACCATTTACCTGAACATTATCTCCTCCCTTTTCTGATTTCACATCACTCAGTTCTCTTTTCCTCTGTACCCCCGCCTTCCATCACCCCCACTCCACCTCCGTCTGCTCCTCCATTCCCTTTTTGCTCTGCCTTGTGGAACCCCATGGATTTCTAACCTAGTTTCCTTATCAGTTTCCAGCCTGAGTAAATCTTTGGCTTTCCTTGGATCTGGTCTGGGACCGGAAATAGTTGCTAATATTAATCATAAAACTGACCCAACTGCTTCTATCTTCTTTCATGCTGTGTGACTTCACCTGGACCCTCCCCCTGCTAATTAGAATGCTATTTACATGTTTTTGATTGATTTCCCACCTTATTTTCAACAGAAATTAATCCTTGTCATTTTACTCAAGATCCCACCTCTTCTCCAAACTGAGCAGAAGACATCCTCCTGCTATACCATGAAGATCAAGACTGTCAAAGCAAACTCTGCTTCCCATCAGTTTATTTCAGAATTTCTTTTGTAATTTTATTCATTGTTTGTCTTTCTGTTCTTTCTCAGAAGAAGACACACTTGATTTTAGGATTAAACTCAGACATCTTACTTTGGCCTACAGGACTCTGCTTCCTTTCTCTCCATCCAGTCCTCTACCAGCAATTCCCCACAATTCCTTTTGCTCTCTCTGCTTTAGCCACACAAGTCTCCTTTCAGTTCCACTCATCAAACTTTTCCTTGTCTCTGATCTTTGCATATGCTGGTCCCTTTGTCTTGAATACTGTCCTCTATTTACCCCCAAACTTTTACCTGCCACAGATACTCATGCTCACCAGCTAATTTATATCCATCCTCAGGTCTCAACTTATAGGTCACTTTCCTGTAAGAGTTTTTCTATGACCCTTGTTATTCTCACACATGGCCTCTTGGACTGTTTCTTCAGAGCATAAAGCATAGTTCAAAATTATATGTTCATTATGGGTTTATTTAATATTTTCCCCACTATACTATAAGTTTCATGAGGAGAGAAACAATGTCTGTGTTATTCACTACCGTATACTGCTCAGCTCAGCGCCTGCCATGTAATAAGTATCCCAAAGGCAGTTAATGATTGAATTGCCTCCTCTCCTGTATTCTTGTTTCCTCAGGGACCTTGTAGCCCCATATTCATCTCTCTTGAACCATTTGCCTTTTATTTTCTGGTGTTGCTTTCTCATTTCTAAACTTTGCTCAGTTTTCACTCTGTTACATTACATTGACTATCTTCTTTTTCTTCTCCTCCAGACTTATAAATTATACCAATTATATTGTGGTCTCTTAAATATAAATTTGAGATGAAGCTAATAGCAATATCTGTAAACAATTCATCTTTGGTATAGGGAACAATATTAGAAGTAAAATTTGCACATGTAAAATTTCTGAAAGGGGGAAAGGAGTTTTCTTCATGAAATAGGACTATTTTTTGTTCATTTAACAAAAATTTAAAAAAAAAATACCATCATGTTCCAGGCACTATACTGGGCATTGGAATGTACTGATTAAGAAGAGAGACACCATTTCCACCCTCATGAGAGCTTACATTCTGGTGGAGGAGCCAGATAATAAACAGAAGAGCTGCAGGTTGTATTATGGGCGGGGAAACAGATAGGAAGTTGAGAGTTGCCAGTGGGGGCTTCTTTAGACAGGGTGATTGGGGAAGGCTTCCGTGATGTGAAAGAACTAGGGGAAGGGCATTCCAGGCTGAACAAATAGGATTCAAAGGCCTGGATTTGCTAAGAGAGTGGAACTTAAATGTTCACACACACACACACACACACACACACACACACACACACACACACGTAAATATGTGAGCTGATGAATGTGTTAATTAACTCATTGAGGAGAATAATTTCACAACATATTATATATCAAATCATCACATGTACAGTTTAAATCTCTTACAACTTTATTTAATTACACCTTAATAAAGCTGGAGAAAAAAGAATTTAAAGGGCTGTAGGTGATAAAGGGCTTGGTGTATTCAAAAGATACTTGATGGCTTGATCTTAATGAGGAAGTGTGGCAGGGAGAGCCACATCATGCTAGTATTCCTTACATTTATGGTAAGGAATTTAGATGTTATCCTATGAGTAGTGGGAAGCCATCAAATGGTTTTAAGCAGGGAAATTATATGATCAGATCTATGTTTTTAAGAATTACTATGGCTACTGCGTCTGGAAGGATTTGGAAAACAGCTGGAACGGAAACGGGGAGAGCTAGAGAGACTATTGTAGAAGTGTAGGCACGAGGTGACGATGACTGGAGTTGTGGCAATGGCATATTTTAGAGGCAAGAATACGTAGAACGTGGTGATGGGGATTGTATGTAAGGGGTGAGATGAGGGAGGAAGCAGAGATGACTCCTGGAATGTTGGATTTAGTAACAAGGTAGACAGTAATGTTGTTGGTGAAATGGGGAATATGGGGGAAGAACAGGGTGTGTGTGAATGTGGATGATGGGGAGGACAGAATAAAAGACTCAGTTTTGGACCTATTCCCCCTGTGAGGCCTAGTGGGCACCCAGTCGTAAATGTTGAGTGGTCTGGATCTCAGGAGAGAAGCCGGGGCTGCAGAGAGACTGTCGGGAGGCGGCAGCCTCTGTATGGTATTTGAAACTGGATGGGCTCACTTGTGTGGAAAGAGAAAACAGAAGGGAGGCCTCATCTAAATCTTGAGGCCTTCCAGCATCTCGAAGTCAGGAAGGGCAAGAACCAACATCGGAAATTGAGGAGAAGTAGCCAAGGAATGAGTAAGATGAAAACTGTGAGAAAAGAGCCACATGGAAGCCAAGAGAGGGGAGAATTTCCAAGGTCAGCATTGTCACATGCTGCTGAGATGGAGCAAGATGAGGGCAGAGGTGGGAGCTGACAGACTTTTACCTAAGGTTCTAATATATTTTGTAACATTTCTTCTTTTGTATATTTATTCCTTATCATTAATGGAAATAAATTTTATGTGTCTTGCTAGCATGTTTTTTTCAGTTTATAGAAATAGAGAGTTTAAGCACAGTATCAAACAAATCAGTACTTTGTCCCCATCTTGTTATTTCTTTAGAAGTACACAGTATCAACCCCATTCCTAGCAGAATGTACCAAGTTTCTTGTTTTAGGTTCAGGCCCTTCATAATCTGGCTTAATCGTTACTTCTTTCACTCCTCTTTATCCTGAACCCTTAGCTCCAGTTAGGCCAGTTTCTTTACTTATTCCTTCTTTATGTTCCAGGTACTACTGCAGGTGGTGGAAAATTGATGGTGAACAAAACAGACATGGTCTCTCCATTACAGAGTCTATTTTGTCAATTAATGAAATAATCATACAGATATCCAGTTACAAAATGAGGTACATACTATGAGGCAAGAGATGATAGAGGCTCAGACTTGGGAAGTAGCAGTGGAAATCAAGAGGAGCAGATAGCTATGAGAACTTTTTCAGGAGAGAAAATCAGCAGACTTTATTAATTGATTGGAGATAAGGGTTGAGTGGAAAAGAGAAGTACTGGGGAGGGCTCCTGGATTGCTTGTTCTAGTTGGCTGGTGCTCCACTCATCAAGAGGCATCTTTGGAAGATGACGAAGGTTAAAGGAGACAGGTCATGAGTTCAGTTATATCCAAATTAATTTGAGTGCTTATCTCATGTCTGCTTTTCCTGCAGGAAGCCTTCCCTGAATATTCTATCCTTTGCTAATTATTCTAACTCCTATAGATTAAATAATGTTAGCAGTTTCATATGCTTCAGCCCAGTACTTACTGTCAATACTTCCCACTGGCACTTCTTATTATACTGTCTGGTCCTCTACTATACTGTATATCATTCTAATTTAGAACACAAACTCCATGTGGGCAGAGAGTACATGATTACTATTTTTGTTTATACAGTTGACAACACTTGGCAAAGTATGATGTTATGTAGTAGTACGTATTTGAATCCCCAACGTTACTATGGGATTTTCTTAAAATAAGACTAATTTCTTATGGGTTAATTAATAATCTACAAAGATTCATTAGATAACAAATGTCTTCCAGGGCAACAGGAATGAGTGAGTTTATTGACATAAAGTGAATTATATACTCTGACATTCTAGTGGAATTTGTTCCCTATCTGGAACTACATTCAAATTAAAGATGTGAAACCCCTACTACTTACTGTGTTGAGTATTATTAACTGAACTTTGAGTAAAACACAAGGATGGTGAACCCTTGAGTTTTGCCAGTCTTATATTTTGCTTTTTGTGAGTTATTTCTTTAATACATTACAAAACATCATCTAAATGTATGTCTGTTATAGAATTTGATAACCCCTTCCTACTTCAAATTGGCCTCAGAGACTTCAGCATTGGAAAATTGGGATTTTATTTTCCCAGCTCTTTAAATGTAATATATTTGAAGACAGAGGCACTGTCCTGTAAGTTTATAGCCTAAATAAATCTATTTTAAAGGTGTGCTGGTCTGGGGCCAGGTGGCATAGTGGGATGACATATGAGCTATTCACATTTGAAGACCTGGCACTAAACACATCTCAGGATGCCAGGAAAATGACATTAGAGCTGTCAATTTGCTGGAATCCTTGGTGGGCATCTGAGAATATCACAGAACCATTGTAAGGTCTTACATAATGTATCCTCTGTAAATTATATTGCTACATTAGCCACCTAAGGTACAAAAGGGCAATCTGAATGACTTCAGTAGGCATTCAAAAATCTTGTTTTAATAAGTAATGAGATGTACACGCCATGAGAAGTACAAGACTATCTGAAAGAAAACCAGCCTAATCTAAAGGGTTGTGTGTGGGACTGGGAGTTGAAACTTAATCTTTTATATTTCTCTAGTCTTTATCTGGCTCATCAGTTATTTAGCAAATATTTACTTAATCCCCCTTTTCTGAGCCTTTATCATTTCAGGCATGGATTTTCTAACAAGACCAGTTACCTTTCTTCTTCCTGGATTCAGGTCTCCTAAAAATGCCAATAATAATATTAAGAAGTGTCATGAAAAAACTTATTATTACTCAAAAAAAAAAATACCATGATAACCCTGTCTTGAATACTTGTAAAATCATCTCTCAATAATCCCAAGGTGCTTAATTGGACTGCTTATCTGAAGATCTTTTACCTTTTTTCATTTGCCTTTGCCAAGAATGTCTAGAAATTATACACTCAGTTTCCATTTGAATAGCTTTCTGAATTACTTAAAAGGCCATCAGCATGAATTCATATTTAGTATCCGGATCTAAGGTTTCCTTATTGTAGTAACACATTGTGTGCTAGCCAGAAACATCACTTAATTTGAGAAAGCATAAAATGCTCAAAGGTACCAGTCAGACTTTGATTTTTATTGTGAAAATATATTGCAGTAACTCACAGACTTACTGTTTGTTAACCTGACCTATTTAGTTCCTTTCCTTTTGCGTTTAGCATAAGTCCTTTGCACAAAATGGTCTGTTTAATGATTTTTTTCAGAGGAGAATCTAACCAGGAAGGCAGCGATGGTGGACCATGACAGCTGATGAGGGGTGATCCTGGGCAAAGTTTGTCTGTCTTCTTTCTTTATCCAAGAGGAGGATTCAGTCTGAAACCAAGCTACACACAGATTTGTGGCATTTCTAAAGAGTTGGTCCAAGTTGATAGTGCTCCAGGCTGCTTCCAGGCTCTCTTCTTTCCAAAGATCCTCCTGTTGGCTAGGGTGGTTGGGATCCTCCATGGAGTGCAGGATGCTGAAAGACAGGCAGATGGTGTTTCACTCAGCGTCTCTGAAGCTCAGTTTCTTTTTCCTTACCTCTAACTGTTAAGATCTCGGTATCCCTGTCTCTGTGAGTCTGTGATACAACCCTCTACAATCAACAGTCCCAAGTTCTAGGTTATGGCTTGTGACTCTGCTGATTGCTTGGGCAGAGCGCTTTGATGGCCCATAAAGTCTGTTCATAGAAAGGTGTGAGGAGAATTGGGGATAAATTGTACTTCTTTAATTGAAGAGGTGATTTCAGGTTAAAATATACTTTAATCATTATCTCTTGGAATTAAAAATTCATTTATTTTATAAATCTTTATCGAGTACTCATTATGTGCCTGTTACCATTACTAGAGTCTAGGTATATAGCAGTGAACAAAACAGATGAATGCTCTGCCCTAATAAAACATCCATGCCACTGGGGAAGGGAGGCAATACACAAACAGAAAAAGATAATTATAAACTGTAATAAATAATATGAAGGCAATAAGCAGGGTAGCGTGGTAAAGAGTAACCAGCAGAGGGAGGAGGAGGTATTGAGGAAGGCTTCCTGAAGAGGGGTCATCTGCAGTGAGACTGGGAAGATGGGAAGGAGCCATCTGTATGAAGATGCCGTTGGTGGGGTAGGGACTGAGAGTAGGGGAAGCGGTAGACATCCCAGAGAGAGAGAATAGGAAATGCAAAGGATTCAAAGCAAGTAGGAAAGAAGGCCAAGGTGACTGGGGAGAATGACAGGAGATGAGATTGGTAAAGTGGGTAGGGTCCAGATCTTAGAGGAGGCCTTGCTTCAAAGTTTAGGTTTTATTAGGAATGACAATCCTTGAAATAGGACATTTTTATGAACCTGTTTTCTCTTAGACCAAATGAAAGGTGGCAGTCCTAACCTTGACTGGCCAACATGCATTCATAATCTGGAATGGTTTTGAGCAGAACCCAGCAGCATGTTGAAAAAGTACTTTATTATATTCAAAGGCCTGAGACCACTCAGTTGTCAGGCATTTATCACTTGAAAGTGGAGGAGTAGAAAAGTTTAAAAGGCTGTAGCAATAACATTTGAGGAAATGAATAATTTAAAGTGAATTAAATCATGAATAATGAATTGTAAAAAAAGAATCCTCGCTTGTGATTAGAGATTCATAATTTTCATTTTACAGCAAAATGTAGTTGGCTGCCATGCATTCCTGACTTACTTCATCTAAGTACAGTTAGGCCCAACACATTAGTGCCTTGATGTGCAGACTTACGACTGGCTTCTTCTGCTGAAACCGTTAAATTTTAATGTATTCAGCTTGAGCATAAGTGGTCACAGATGATTCATAACACTGCTCCCTGCTTTTGGTGAAAATGATCGTCAGCAAGAGAATTGTCCCCAGTGGCCACACTTATCTTCGTAGTTGATTTCCTAAACATTTTTGTGTCCATAGGAGACCAGGAATAAACATTGCATAGCTGATGGGTAAAGCACAATAATAATTGCTTTAAAACCACAGGATATTTGATGATGATAAAGTAGAACTCTGTAACTGTTGACACTTTCTTTTTTTAATTCTTGGTGTCAGGAGGGTACAAGTGATATATGCTGCTCTTTAAGAATGGAGTTAGCGAACCATGTGTGTGTTTTTTTTTTTTCTTTAAGAAATAAATGCCAAGAATTGCCCACAGTATTACGACTTCATCATCTAGCTGTCGGGCATAGAGGCAGAATAAGCCAGCAGGCTCGCCTGACTGATGCTTTAGACAGCAGCTTAACCCAATAAAAAACAATATTGTGGCTTGGGCATGGGAGACTTACCAGTCTGGTAATTGAATGCTTACCTGACCCAACCACTATCCACTATCCAGGTACTGAGAAATTTCAGCCCGATACGCTGCTAGCTGAATTTACATGTCTTATGCAACCCATGTAGACACACATGATCTGATGATGTCCCTTCAGAGTTGAAGTCCTGATTACCTTCACAATAAACTCCCAGTTATCTACCATGACTCATGAGTCCCATATGATCTGGCTTCTGTGTCTCCAGCCCCTTCACTCATACTTGCCACTTATGCAGCTGCCATTCTGACCTACCCACTAGCTCCCGGAAGGAAGCGTTTTTCCTTGTCTTCAGGTCTCCATTGTCCCCAGGCATACAGCTTCTCTTCCTCGGATTCCCATTTTGCCTGTTCCAGCTGACTGACTCGTGATCTTTTGCAACTCAGAAATTGTCTGAGACCATTCCTGCCTCTCCCCCTACTCCTAATATCCTTCTCTCCCTGAGTCATGGCTCTACCACCATTTGCCCATTGCACCCTCTATGGGATTGCATTGTATTATAGATATCGGTATGCCCTAACCCAACCCTGCTGTGGGCTCCTTGAGGATAAAGGATGTGTTTTGTGCCCTTGGTACCCCCAGCTGTTAGCACAGAATTTGCACGTGGTAGACTCTTGGTGCTAGATGAATTGCTGTATGGAGTATATCTCTTTCTTGGCCCTGAAATGCTATAGAACAACTGGCTTTTCTGCAAACTGGGCTAGGTATCATACTGGATTATTCTTGGTAGTAGCAAGATAACCAGACGTACTTCAGTCTCCTCATCACATTACAATTTGACTGCTTTCCTTTCTAATGAAGACATTTTTACAATCCCATTACTTAATGAAGGAGCATGGTCCAAACTTGCTGTAACTCTGGAAATCCTCATGAGACTCATTCAGTAACTATTATGAGATTAGCCACACCTGGGTATAGGCTTTGATTCAGGTGCTTTGAGAATTGCTTTTATTCAAGCAAAGTCAAAATAAGAGTGCTACTGCCTGCTTCCCCTCCCCTATTCATTGTAGTTTCAGTGCATGTACCACTGAACACTCTGTCTCATTAAATAAAGCAATAGTATTTTAGGGCTGGAAGATAAATCTAAAAGTTTCCATTCTAATACTCCAGGCCATTGTGTATCTAAAACTACCCCAGAAAGATAGATGCTTATTCTTTCTCTTTTTTTTTTTTAGATGTTTATTCTTAAGCATCTCCAGGGATAGGCTTACACAGCCCTCTCAATTATGTATTCCATTATCTCACCAGTCTTCTCATCAGGAAGGTTCTTTTCCTTAATGTCTAACTTTAACCCCTCCTGTTGCAATTTAAACTCATTTCCTTTTGTCCTGGCTTCAGTGGAAATAAAAAATAACTCACCAGTACCCACCCTCCCCTATTTGTAACTGAAGATGTCTGACTTCCTCCAGGCAGCTCTTCCTAGTGCTAAATGGAGTGAGTTTTGCCCTTTTTCTCCTTTTGCCTTTCTTGGAGACTCTTCCTTTTAAAAGTTTTGTTGTTCTTCTTGCACCAAGTATCAGGGACCATACATTTCAGTTCTGTCATTTTAATCCTACAGCTTATTTTTTCAGTCTACCAATCTGTATAACCTTAGTAAGCCACTTAACACATTGAAAAAGAATCAATGGACACCATTGTAAAGTGCTTTACAGTTATGAAATTCTTCATTTCTTCAAGAGATCTGCTACCATTGTCCGGTACCCTCCCTCCCTGATTTCCATACCTAGGGGTGAAATGTTTTTCTTGTCTTATTTCTTCCCTCTTCATGCATACATTTCATGTGGCCACAACTACAGTGTTTCTGGGTCCCAGGTCTACTCACTGCTCTACCAGGATAGCTCAGGGGATAGAGGGAAGAGGAAACGGCTAAGTAGCCATTCGCATTGGCAGAAGCTACAAATTTCCAGCTCATGGAACACTGATCTTTTTGGGAATCTGAGATAAGAACTTGGGAATAATATGAAAAGGAAGATTAGCTGGAACATAAAAATACAACTGTATCTTCCTCCTAAAAATAGGAACGTCTCTCTAAAAATTAGAAAGGAGATAATGATAGGTGTGAATGAGGATGAAGTTAAATTAAACAGCAAGACAAGAGGAAGCAGAGCAGGAAGAAAACACAGATGTGGTCAAGTGAAGCAGAAAAAAATGCTTTAATTTTTGATCCTCTAACCGAAAAATATCATGGTAAGATCTCTTAGTAAAAAAAAAAAAAAGTATAAAATTCTAGACTAAGAACAGTGACTCAAGTTTATAATATAAATATGATAAGAGTTTCTGTTGATGGCTATACTATTAATTCAGTGACTCCTCATAAACATGTTAACAGCAACTGCCTATGCTTTGTAGAAAGATGGGTGTTATTAATTTGACCGCTCAACAATTCTACATAGTCTGAGCCTTCAGGAGTAATCCTTGACTGTAAATAGAGATGTCACTGAAATTACTGTAACTTCAAAGTAACTTCAAATTCAAAGTAGGCATATAAACAGTATTATGTTTTCTACTATTAATTGAAGATTATATTAATGATACTCTGTCTTCTATGTAGCAGTGCCATACAGGGCATTTCAATGAATATCTAATTGGCCCTTAAATTTACCCTTGAAAATCAAAGGAATAAATTGGTGTGCATGGCTGGTGGACTGAATATTAACTCTCTGTAGTATTCAATAGAGGATTTCAAACATTATTAGTAATCACTTTTGGAGGATTCCTTAAGGCGAGATTTCTTTTTAAATGTGCATGTCTGTTTGTTACTTAGGACTACTTAAAATTAACTACAAATACTCAAAAGGAAATGAAATATTCCTTTCTCTTGCTTCTCTGAAAAGGTACCATTTGACCAAAGATTCCATCTGCAGACAGGATGGAATGCCATCTTCCCCTCAAATGAAATTAATTGGCTTCCACTAAATCAAGTGTGTGCCCTATTATAAGACACAGTCTTGAATCCTAAACTAAACTTGAAACATCTAACCTACAAAACTTAAAAAGCCTTATGTCTTAGAAACTTAGTGATAGGAACCATAGAAATGAGAAAGGAGATATTCTTAATATTTTTTACACAACCAAAAATATGCCCATTTTGATGCCATATTGTTGATGCAATGGAGAGCATGAGTAAAAGTGTGATGATTATTATGGAGTGTATTTTTTTGATTTACATTGGTAAGGCCTAGACAATTGCAATGGGTCTTAGATGTGTAAATCAGAAATACTGTCAAAACAATACTCCAGATGTGCTGTGTCATCTATAGTGTCAAAATGGCAAGTTCAGATCTATAATAAAATAATTTGCAAAGATATATATAGATACTCACCTAGATTTGAGCTCCCAGTTTTTAAGGCATCTATACATTTTACTTCAATTTTAAGCCAAGGTAAAGACCACTGGAACCTGAAATCTAAAAATAGATTTATTGTTGGGATTAGTAATAGTTGTTTCCTTTTGATTCATTGTCACCCTATGACTGTCATCCTAAGAGACTTCTTTTAAAAGAATTTACAGTCCCCACAAACACAGGAAGTGAAGTCTACGTGGAAAAAAATCATTCTATTTGAGCCAATTCTGACATTATTCTGATTTGAAATCAAGACATTGATTAGAAAATTGAATTTTGATAACATTTTTATAGCCTGTTTTACAACAACTCTCTGTCTTAGAAAGGAGACAGTGTGGTGCTTATGCTTCAAAGAAATGGTGTGTACTTTTGGCCTCTTATCCAGCTCTTTAAAAGAAACTTTTAATTTTAGTTTAGTGTAAAATTGATTCTCATGTGAATAACTCAATCCTCTATGCCTACTGAGTTGCATGTATGGGTCAGTTTAGTTGCAGTGCATACTGTAAATGATGGCGAAGGGAAGGTATGTCTTGAGTAGGAGTGCAATATGATATCTGTGCCAATCTGCATTTGGTGCTAAAGTAGAGTCATGAGATGTGAAGTAAGGGCTTCTTTGAACACTGTTTATGGTGGACCTTGTTACATGTTTGGAGTGTCTGAGAAAGGAGCTAGCCTAAAACTTCAGATCTCAGTATGTTGTTGCCAATAAGACCAAGTACTGACTGGAACTTATGCTTTATTCATTTTAGCTTTGAAAGAGTAAAAAAATCTTGCCTGCAATTCATTAATTAAAAAATATACTTCATTATATACTGTGTTTTACTTTAAAGATAAAGATTGTGTTCTTTTAAGTTGTCTCCTCTCTGTTTTACTGGCAAATGAGGAGGGGAGGGGGACGGGGGAGAGAGGGAGGGAATGAGAAAGACAGGGAGAGAGATTTCTTTTATTTGCATTTTGTTAACATTACTATAATGTAACTTACCTGCTACGGTTCTATTCTTACACTATTTACCCTATGCCCCTGTATCATCATATTTGTAACTCTCACCTATAATACCTCTTACATTTTAATACTGGAAGGCATTTTAATATAAGGCAAGCAACATATACTTAGTTGGAGGTGATGTGTTTTTGGAGCATGATAGATAGAGGCAGGCCGACATGGATTTGTATTCTAGTCTACCACTTAACTTGCCATGTGCTTTTGAGCAAGTAACTTAACCCTTCTGAGTCTCTGTCTGTCTCCTTAAGTGATACAATGGTAGCATTGCGAGGACCGATGGCAATAATGCATGGAAGACAGTGCAGGATTGGCGTGTGGGAAATGCTCAACTCATGACGATTTTTTCTTTTATTATTATTATGATGGAAAATGATTTATTCCTTTTTGCGTCAGATGTGCTGAAAACTGCCATGGAAGATTACATAAAGAAATTCTTGGCTGTTACTTTAAAGCCCTGATCAATTTCTTCTGGAAAAGAGGTGAAAATGTAGTGTGTGTTCATACTATGATGAGAATAACAATCTCACAAATATTTCTATGTTGCCTTACCAGGCATTTGAGATTGAAAGCAGATCCAGCCTGTTTCTCCAAAAACTGAACTCATTGCTGGGAGATAATCTCTCTTTTTGAGGTAAAGAATGATTTGTATTGATTTTTTGGAACTAACACTTAGGAATGTCTGGCTGCAGATCTGCAGTGTAGATGTAACATCAGAAGGAAATATTTGCATCTTGTGATGGGTGAGGCTACATGGGGAAGTGAAAATAGCTTAAAGGTTGGTATGGGGAGAACCTGCTTCAATCCAGATTCTAACTAGTAATTTTATATCATTTACTCCAGTGTCATTTCTAAAATGATGACTATAATGCCTAATTTGCAAAGATATTGAAATACCAAAAAGATAACATACATAAAGTACCTTGACCTAGTATCTGGCTCATAGTAGCCCTTCCTACAGTATTTGAGATAGTTCCATATAGAACTAACTCTGTTTTTACCACTTGCCCTACTTTCTAGGGTCTCTAACTTTGAGTCATTTCTGACCCACTGTGTTTGCCTACTTGGTAAGAGGAAGCCTGGTCTTGTCACATAAGTTGCGTAGTAGAGTTTCAGGAAAATATGACTTAAAGAGAAATAAGCTAGTACCTATTTACCAACTAAGACCTTGGTGAGCTGTCAGAAAATGCATCAGTACCACTTAATGACTTCCTCCTTACTAAGACCATCACAGTCAACAAAATGATGCTATGCAACAGTTTACTTTCTTCTGTTCTTTCTCTTGATCCCCTGTCTTTTTTGTTTTTTTTCATGATACATGAAGATAGCAGAGACTGTTTTAAATTCTATATTTAGTCCAGAGGTGCCATATTGTGGGTATTCTCTTGACAGTGAAGGAGAAAGACATGCATGTCATTCCTGAAGTTTTAGCAGCCCATCCTCAGGGCTGACTTGGAGACTTGCATAGCAACCAGCATCCAAGTAGGGTCAAAAGCAGAGCCCAGATCAATAATACAAAGCATTAAGGCTATCAGCTCCTCAGATGAAGCATCTGTTGTAAGTATAACTCTAAAATATAGCTATAAATAAATCAGAACACTTCTTAGACAGCAGTTACAAAGCATTTGTTTATACAGGCACAAGGTGGAAAGTGGAAGGGACTGTGTCCCAGGATCTTATTTGGATCATTTATTTATTATTGGAAAAAAGTACAGGGAGCGTGGTCTGCAGATAACATCTGGACCAGTTTTATCTCCAAATTTCTATTTAGGTTTGTTTCCTTTAGACATAGATTCTGTTGATTTCTGCCTATGGGTCACAGACTTCACTTTATGCTTCACCCATTCATGGATATCTGTATATACACAGTATTGATACATTCTGATGAGAAATATTAGTTCTCATTATTGTTGAGATGTTGGCATAATGTTAGATTAGTGATGAAGAAATGCTACAGAAAAGCAATAATGTCAGTAATGTATCTTGAAAAAGATGTCTGCACTTTTGCTAACTTTGAGAGATCTTATATTGCAATATATATGTATGTGTATGTCTCTATATATGTATTATATATCTATAATTTATACAGGTGTATGTGTGTGTGTGTGTGTATATATATATATATATATATATATTCTGATTGTAAGTTATTTCCTGGAAGAGAGTAAATTTTGAGAGCAACATCAGCCTTAAAGTTCCCATTAATAAATAGAGCCAAACATTTCTAATAAGGACCTCCTCACCTAAAAATTAAAGAGGAGGTGCTCTGTTGTTTTGTTTGTTTTGAAATAATATCTATGATTTGGAAGGTAGAGAGAAAAGAATTAGTGTCTTTCAAATTTAAACACTTGCTTGCTATTTTGATAGCTCTGGTTATTATCATAATGGAGTCCTTTTTTAAACAAGGTGAATTAGTGAGTCATTACTGTATGTATACAGTATATTTTTTGCCAAAAGTTATAAAATACATATGTTATTAATATAAAGACAAAACTTTCAAATGAAAGATTCTAAATTGGCTTAAAATTTCATTGAAGAAGAATGTACATTTGACAAATTAGAGACACATTTTTCCAAAGAAAATTACAAGAACAAGTATTAGATCCTTTATGTTAAGAGTATAAACAGCTACAATTTAAGAACATAAGAAAAATAACCATATGAGGAGCTTAATTTCCCCAGGTTGTAAGTTCCTTCCAGGTGGTGGTTCACTGGGATAGTGAGGGCTATAAAAGGAAAAGGAGACAGGAATGGTACTCAGGTTCTGTTCCCCTTCAGAATGGAAGCCTGATGTAGATTTAATTAGATGCATGTTACTAAAGGGATCCCTAATCAGATCCAGTTGGTTCTCTATTAAGCACTTAGGATGAGCCTACCTAAGACCTCATCTTTATTCTTTTTCTTTCCATCTGATGATACAGTGCTCTTTATTTGACCTGAAACTATATAAATTCATTCCTTCTCCCAGCAGCATTCAAACTCAGCTGAGTCTCTCCCTTTTTTTCTGTTGTAAGTACGTACATTTAATATTACGAATATTTCCCTGGATCCCAGGACTCTCAATAGCTGTTGCTGTTTCTTTCTCCTTGTTTCAAAGTCAAACTTCTCTGAAATCATCTCCCTTGTTATCTTCCTCAGCCTCAAGCAGCATCTGGTGCTGCTGGCTGTTCCTTCCTCCTTGAAGTAATTCTTTCCCCCAAGTTCCATGATACTACTCTTTGCTGGTTGTCTCATCTCATTGGCTGCTCCTTCTCAGCCTTCTTTGTGGGTCCCTCTTCCTCTGCTGAACCTAAAAAGTTGATATCCTTCAGGTTCTGTGCTTGGCTCTCTTCTCACTTACTGGTTGACTTTAATTTCTGTCATTACTTTCCGTACTCTGATGACTTCCAGATTTGTATCCTCACTACATTCTCCCAAGCTCTAGATTCATACATCCAACCACTTATTGGCCTTCTTCACTTAAGGGTGACATATGCACCTTAAGCTCAACATTTTTAGAAACTAAAGTCATCGTCTTCTACATCCTGCTCTACCCCAAGCCTACTTCTCTTTGTATTTTCGTATCTCAGGATTAATACTGACATTTAGTTGCCCAAGCTAGAATCCGTTTAGTGCATAAAATCTCAAACCATTTCTACTTCCACTGCCACCAGCTTACTCCAGGCCACCACTATAACTACATTTGTTTTGTTGCAGCAGCCTGTTCTCTTTTCCGCTACTCTTTCTTCTTCAATACATTTTCTGCATTTCACACCATGTATAAAGAAACCCCTTGGCTTAAATCTTAACCTCTGTGGCTCCCACTGTTTCTAGGATTAAATCCAAATTCCTCACCATGGTAAGAGGCCCTTCATCACCTCATAATCTCATCATTGCCTTTTTTTCTAGTCTTTTCTCCCACTCCATGATATGAACAAACTGGATTTTCTCTTTAAACATTTGGACAAGGCCTTATTTTTGCAGGCCCTGCCTCTTCCTACCTTACTACTTTTGCCCAGCCAATTCCTAATTGACCTTCACATTTTGGCTTGCATGGTATCTCCTGCAGAAGCTCTGATATCTCCACTTCCTTCCTCCCATTCACCAAATCAAGGCTTTGTGTTTCTCCTATATACCCCTATAAAGTACCCTTATCATAGCACTTACCCCAATGTATTAGAATTGTCTTTTTACTCTCAACTTTCCCCTCCAGGCTATAAATTCCTTATGGTTAAAGATGTTGAAACTTCTGGTTCCTGTAATATAGTGTATGCTTGAAAAGTATTTCTTGAATTGAGCGTGTAAATGAATTATTATGACTTTTCCTTACTGTTTCCATGGTGGTTTTGCCAATGTCATCATGTGTCACATATTCCCTCAGTTTCAGAATCTCTCTTCTAATTTTATATGAGAACTTAACTTCAAAACATTTTGAACAGTGTATATGGTTAATTAAAAAGATGAAATACAGAATAGTATTACAGTAATCGTCCCTTAAGGTAAGAAGGAAGGTATATAAGATAATATACATGTGTCTGCTTATTCGTGCAAAACAAATACAGGAAGGATAAACCAAGAACTAAAGAGATTGGTTACCTATAGGGAGTAAATGGGAGAGGGGTGGAAAGAAGTGGGGACCTGGGAACATGATAGCAGAGATGAGGAGGGAACAATTCTTTTTCAAGAACTCCTTTGAATATTACCTTGACTCCTGGAACCACAGTAATCTTTTGCATACTCCCTCTCCAAAAATAAATAGGTAAATAAAACCAGGATGTGGGGGAATACAAAATGTAATACAAAATGTAACAGGTGAGTCTAACTTTATTGTGAATTAATAACATATCCACAGTGAAGAAAGTGGGAAAGAAAAACACTAACCTGGGTAATTCTGGAAAACAGTATTTTGACTGGATATTGTGAAGCTAAGGGAAAATACGGTAATCAAGTTAGTGTTTCTTGTACAGGTGTGGGTTGTCAGTTTTGAAACTGCTTTATGTTAAACAAAGAGGTTAGAATTATGGAAGGGGGAAGTAGTATCAGACTGAAAGCATAGGTAGTAGTATGAACTCATGTTTTTTTTTACTATATATCTGTTTATATATATATATATATATATATATATATATATATACACACACACATATATCTGTTTATATACACACACAGAAACATGGATACAAAAGTAAAATAGGTGTGTGTGTGTGTGTGTGTGTGTGCGCGCGTGTGTGGTGAGTATGCATAATATTCCCTTGCTCTGTTTGCTGAGAAGGCCTAGAAGCAACAACATACTAACAGGAGTAAGCACTCCTAGTGCCCAAATTTTGGTTACCATCTTTAATAAAAGGAACAAGGCTAATTATATGGGTAATGCATGCTTATTTTTAAAAGTAGTAGTATATTCTGCTTTTCTTACTTTCTCTATCATAAGTATTGTACTGTGTGTGGAAAAGCATTTCTCAAGATTCAAAGGACATCCAAATGCAAGGGATATTTACCTTAAAAATAAACAGCAATAGCCCTTTTATCTAGTAGAAAAAAGAATTAGAAATTTTAAAACTTGAATAACAACCTAAAAAGGAGCCAATGCTCCTTGGGAAAGGAGTTGATTCCAGACCAGAGGCAAGGAAACACATGATGAGCCTGGAGCATCTTATTATGCCAGAAAGCCTGAAAACATGTTCAAAAGACAGAGAAGCCAGCATCAAGGAGCTCCCAACAGCCAAAGCTGGAACAATTCTGAGCAACAAAATAAATAATGATAGTGTTGGATTATAACCCACTGAATAAAATAAATGTCCATGAACTCATATTGCATAAATAAATAATTGAATAAATAAATGGAGAAGGAGGGACAGCTCTTCCTTATAGTATAATTCCATTTAATAAATGTAGAAGGAGTGAGGAAATACAAAATCACCATTAGAGAGACATCACAATAATAATTATTTCAGGTGAGATCCACCAGTGGTTGCTAACATCAATGGGAGAAAGTTTGAGGAGAAATAGGATATTTGCATAGTCTCCAGGTATCCCCCCCAATTTATTTATGAACTCGAAAGGGGAAAATACTACTTTATAGCAGGGAAAGCTGGTAGATACCACCTTAACCAAATGATCACAGTTAACATCACTTGCAGTAAGATCTATCAACGTCATGTACACCCAGTATGAGGCACTGAGAAGAACACAAGTATCACTTCTCTGGTATTATTTTTTTGGGGGGGGGATACAGTTGTTTTACAATGTTGTGTTATTTTCTACTGTACAACAAAGTGGAGTTCCCTGTGCTATACAGCAGGTTCTTATTAGTTATCTATTTTATACATATTAGTGTATATATGTAAATCCCGATCTCCCAATTCACCCCTCCACCACTTTCCCCTCTTGGTGTCCATATGTTTGTTCTCTACATCTTTGTCTCTATTTCTGCCTTGCAAACTGGTTCATCTGTACCATTTTTCTAGATTCCGCATATATGCATTAATATACGATATTTGTTTTTCTTTTTTTGACTTACTTCACTCTGTATGACAGTCTCTAGGTCCATGCATGTCTCTGCAAATGACCCAATTTTGTTCCATTCTATGGCTGAGTAATATTCCATTGTGTGTATGTACCACATCTTCTTTATCCATTCATCTGTCAATGGGGATTTAGGTTGCTTCCATGTCCTGGCTATTGTAAATAGTGCTGCAGTGAACACTGGGGTGCATGTGTCTTTTTGAATTATGGTTTTCTCTGGATATATGCCCAGTAGTGGGATGGCTGGGTCATATGGTATTTCTATTTTTAGATTTTTAAGGAACCTCCATACTGTTATCCATAGTGCTGTATCAATTTACATTCCCACCAACAGTGCAAAAGGTTTCCCTTTTCTCCACACCCTCTCCAGCATTTATTGTTTGTAGATTCTCTGATGATGCCCATTCTAACCAGTATGAGGTAATACCACATTGTAGTTTTGATTTGCATTTCTCTAATAATTAGTGATGTTGAGCAGCTTTTCATGTACCTCTTGGCCATCTGTATGAATTCTTTGGAGAAGTGTCTATTTAGGTCTTCTGCCCATTTTTTGATTGGGTTGTTTGTTTTTTAATATTGAGCTGCACGAGCTGTTTATATATTTTGGAGATTATTCCTTTGTCCGTTGATTCGTTTGCAAATATTTTCTCCCATTCTGAGGGTTGTCTTTTCGTCTTGTTTATAGTTTCCTTTGCTGTGCAAAAGCTTAAGTTTCATTAGGTCCCATTTGTTTATTTTTGTTTTTATTTCCATTACTCTAGGAGGTGGGTCAAGAAAGATCTTGCTGTGATTTTTTTTTTTTTTTTTTTTTTGCGGTACGCGGGCCTCTCACTGTTGTGGCCTCTCCCATTGCAGAGCACAGGCTCCGGACGTGCAGGGCTCAGCGTCCATGGCTCACGGGCCCAGCCGCTCCGCGGCATGTGGGATCTTCCCGGACTGGGGCACAAACCCGCGTCCCCTGCATCAGCAGGCGGACTCTCAACCACTGCACCACCAAGGAAGCCCTCTTGCTGTGATTTATGTCAAAGAGTGTTCTTCCTGTATTTTCCTCTAAGAGTTTTATAGTGTCTGGTCTTACATTTAGGTCTTTAATCCATTTTGAGTTTATTTTTGTGTATGGTGTTAGGGAGTGTTCTCATTTCATTCTTTTACATGTAGCTGTCCAGTTTTCCCAGCACCACTTATTGAAGAGACTGTCTTTTCTCCATTGTATATCCTTGCCTCCTTTGTCACAGATATGTTGACCATAGGTGCGTGGGTTTATCACTGTGCTTTCTATCCTATTCTATTGATCTATATTTCTGTTTTTGTGCCAGTACTATATTATCTTGATTACTATAGCTTTGTAGTATAGTCTGAAGTCAGGGGGTATAATTCCTCCAGCTCTGTGTCTTTTTTTCTCAAGATTGCTTTGGCTATTTGGGGTCTTTTGTGTCCCCATACAAATTTTAAGACTTTTTGTTCTAGTTGTGTAAAAAATGCCATTGGTAATTTGATAGGGATTGCATTGAATCTGTAGATTGCTTTGGGTAGTATAGTCATTTTCACAATATTGATTCTTCCAAGAACAGGGTATATCTCTCCATCTGTTTGTGTCATCTTTGATTTCTTTCATCAGTGTCTTATAGTTTTCTGAGTACAGGATTTTTACCTCCTCAGGTAGGTTTATTCCTAGGTATTTTATTCTTTTTGTTGCAATGGTGAATGGGATTTTTGCCTTAATTTCTCTTTCTAATCTTTCATTGTTAGTGTATAGGAATACAGGAGATTTCTGTGCATTAATTTTGTACCTGCAACTTTTCCAAATTCATTGATTATCTCTAGGAGTTTTCTGGTGGCATCTTTAGGATTCTCTATGTATAGTATCATGTCATGTGCAAACAGTGACAGTTTTACTTCTTATTTTCCAAATTGTATTCCTTTTATTTCTTTATCTTCTGTGATTGCCGTGGCTAGGTCTTCTAAAACTACGTTGAATAATAGTGGCAAGAGTGGATATCCTTGTCTTCTTTCTGATCTTAGAGGAAATACTTTCAGTTTTTCACCATTTAGCATCATGTTTTCTGTGAGTTTGTCATATATGGGCTTTATTATGTTGAGGTAGATTCCCTCTATGCCCACTTTTTGGAGAGTTTTCATCATAAATGGGTGTTGAATTTTGTCAAAAGCTTTTTCTGCATCTATCGAGATGATCATATTGTATTTATTCTTCAGTCTGTTAATATGGTGTACCACAGTGATTGATTTGCATATATTGAAGAATCCTTGCATCCCTGGGATAACTCCCACTTGATCATGGTTTATGATCCTTTTAATGTGTTGTTGGATTCTGTTTGTTAGTATTTTGTTGAGGATTTTTGCATCTATATTCATCAGTGATATTGGTCTGTAATTTTCTTTTTTTGTAGTATCTTTGTCTGGTTTTGGTATCAGGGTGATGGTGGCCTCGTTGAATTAGTTTGGGAGTGTTCCTTCCTCTGCAATTTTTTGGAAGAGTTTGAGAAGGATGGGTGTTAACTCTTCTCTAAATATTTGATAGAATTCACCTGTGAAGCCATCTGGTCCTGGACTTCTGTTTGTTGGAAGATTTTTTCATCACAGTTTCAATGTCATTACTTGTGATTGGTCTGTTTATATTTTCTATTTCTTCCTGGTTCAGCCTTGGAAGGTTAGACCTTTCCAAGAATTTGTCCATTTCTTCCAGATTGTCCATTTTATTGGCAATAGTTGCTTGTAGTAGTCTCTTAGGATGCTTTGTATTTCTGCAGTATCCATTGTAACTTCTCCTTTTTCATTTCTAATTTTATTGATTTGAGTCCTCTCCCTCTTTTTCTTGATGAGTCTGGCTAAGGGTTTATCAGTTTTGTTTATCTTCTCGAAGAACCTGCTTTTAGTTTTATTGATCTTTGCTCTTGTTTTCTTTGTTTCTATTTCATTTAATTCTGCTCGGATGTTTATTATTTCTTTCCTTCTACTAACTTTGGGTTTTGTTTGTTCTTGTTTCTCTAGTTCCTTTAGCTGTAAGGTTAGGTTGTTTATTTGAGATGGTTCTTGTTTCTTGAGGTAGGATTGTACTGCTGTAAACTTCGCTCTTAGAACTGCTTTTGCTGCATCCCATAGGTTTTGGATTGTCATGTTTTCATTGTCATTTGTCTCTAGATACTTTCTGATTTCCTGTTTGATTTCTTCAGTGATCTCTTGGTTATTTAGTAGCATATTGTTCAGCCTCCATTTGTTTGTGTTTTTTACTTTTTTGTTTCCTGTAACTTATTTCTAATCTCATAATGTTGTGGTTGGGAAAGATGGTTGATACAATTTCAGTTTTCTTAAATTTACGGAGGCTTGATTTGTGTCCCAAGATGTGATCTATCCTGGAGAATATTCCATGAGCACTTGGGAAGGTAGTGTAATCTGCTGTTTTCAGATGGAATGTCCTATAAATATCAATTAAATCTATCTGGTCTATTGTGTCATTTAAAGCTTGTGTTTCCTTATTAATTTTCTGTGTGGATGATCTGTCCTTTTGTGTAAGTGAGGCATTAAAGTCCCCCACTTTCATTGTGTTACTGTTGATTTCCTCTTTTATAGCTGTTAGCATTTGCGTTATGTATTGAGGTGCTCCTATGTTGGGTGCATATATATTTATAATTGTTATATCTTCTTCTTGGATTGATCCCTTAATCATTATGTAGTGTCCTTCCTTGTCTCTTGTGACATTCTTTATTTTAAAGTCTATTTTATCTGATATGAGTTTTGCTACTCCAGCTTTCTTTTGATTCCATTTGCATGGAATATCATTTTCCATCCCCTCACTTTCAGTCTGTATGTGTCCCTAGGTCTGAAATGGGTCTCTTGTAGGCAGCATATATACGGGTCTTGTTTCTGTGTCCATTGATACAGTCTGTGTCTTTTGGTTGGAGTATTTAATACATTCACATTTAAGGTAATTATCAATATGTATGTTCCTATTACCATTTTCTTAATTGTTTTGTTTTTGTAGGTCCTTTTCTTCTCTTGTGTTTCCTACTTAGAGAAATTCCTTTAGCATTTGTTGTAGAGCTGGTTTGGTGGCTGAATTCTGTTAACTTTTGCTTGTCTGTAAAGCTTTTCATTTCTCCATCGAATCTGAATGAGATCCTTGCTGGGTAGAGTATTCTTGGTTGAAGGTTCTTCCCTTCCATCACTTTAAATACATCAGGCCACTCCCTTCTGGCTTGCAGAGTTTCTGCTGAGAAATCAGCTGTTAACCTTATGGGAGTTCCCTTGTATGTTATTTGTCATTTTTCCCTTGTTGCTTTTAATAATTTTTCTTTGTCTTTATTTTTTGTCAGTTTGATTGCTATGTGTCTCAGCATGTTTCTCCTTGGGTTTATTCTGCCTGGGACTCTCTGCATTTCCTGGACTTGAGTGGCTATTTTCTTTCCCATGTCAGATAATTTTCGACTATAATCTCTTCAAATATTTTCTTTGGTCCTTTCTCTCTCTCTTCTCCTTCTGGGACCCCTATAATGCGAATGTTGGTGCGTTTAATGTTGTCCCAGAGGTGTCTTAGGCTGTCTTCATTTCTTTTCATTCTTTTTTCTTTATTCTGCTCCATGGCAGTGATTTCCACCATTGTGTCTTCCAGGTCACTTATTCGTTCTTCTGCCTCAGTTATTCTGCTATTGATTCCTTCTAATGTATTTTTCATTTCAGTTACTATATTGTTCATCTCTGTTTGTTTGTTCTTTAATTCTTCTAGGTCTTTGTTAAACATTTCTTGCATCTTCTTGATCTTTGCCTCCATTCTTTTTCCAAGGTCCTGGATCATCTTCACTATCATTATTCTGAATTCTTTTTCTGGAAGGTTGCCTATCGCCACTTCATTTAGTTGTTTTTCTGAGATGTTATCTTGTTCCTTCATCTGGGACATAGTCTTCTGCCTTTTCATCTTGTCTGTCTTTCTGTGATTGTGGTTTTTGTTCCACAGGCTGCAGGATTGTAGTTCTTCTTGCTTCTGCTGTCTGCCCTCTGGTGGATGAGGCTATCTCTTCTCTGGTGTTCTTGACAAAAACTCACATCCTCTATATAATCATGAGAAAGCATCAGACAAACCCAAACTGAAAACCGTTTCTGAAGATAACTCATCAGTTTGTCTCAAAAGCATCAAGGTCATGAAAGACTGAGGAACTCGTATAGATTAGAGGAGACTAAGGAGCATTAACAACTGAATACAATCTGGAATTCCAGATTGGATCTTGGAAAAGAAATGGGGTGCTAGCAGAAAAACTGGTGAAATTTGAATAAAGTCTGTAGGTTAACTAGCTAGTATTATTATACCAATGTTAATTTCCTGGTTTTGATAATTGTACCCTGGTTCTGTAAGATGTTATATGGGTAAAGGATATATGGGAACTCATACTATTTTTCAAGTTTTTTGTAAGTCTAAAATTATTAAAAATAAAATTTTTTGTAAATAAGAGCTATAAGCATGATCTAGGATCTGTACTTAAAAAGAAACAAATACACCTAGGGTAAAGCTATTGGAATACTGATTAACTTTTGACTTTTACAAGTTAGGTTTGTATTTTATAATTTTTAGGAAAACCACTGAAAGAATAGGGAAAAAAGCAGAAAGAGAAAGAGACAAATAGCCTAAAAAGAGGCAAGAGAAAAAGAAAGAGGAAAATAGAAGGGCAGCTGGAAAGCATAAAATATTCTTCCTATCAGATTAAGGAAAGTTCCTTCTATTTCTAGTTTGTTAAAAGTTTTTTTTTTTTAAATCATGAATAGATGTTTAATATTAAATGTATCTTATGTACCTTTGAAATGATCATTTCATTTTTCTTATTTTTCGGCATATTGCTTTTGGAATTTGAGTCATAATTAGGAAAATTTCCTCCAATCCCAGGTTATAGAGGAAGTTATTTTATTTTATATTTTC
The DNA here is from genome assembly GCF_949987515.2 of Delphinus delphis. NCBI lineage: Eukaryota > Metazoa > Chordata > Mammalia > Artiodactyla > Delphinidae > Delphinus > Delphinus delphis. The sequence continues at coordinate 63,988,271 of NC_082691.1, forward strand.
TTCTACAGTTACATAGTTTCATTATTTTAAAACTCAAATAATAATTATAAGAAGAAGCTAAAGACCTTAGTTTGAATCTAATCTTTAAGTTCCAGTTTTTGCTGCAACCTTTCCCCTTGCTTCTTACCAAACCTGTGTCAGTGGTATGCAGCACATACCTATGTAGTGCTTACTATGTGCCAGATGCTTTTCTAAACACATTACATATATTAAAGCCTTTATTCTTTTAACCACCCAATGAGTTAGGCACAATTTCAGAGAAGAAAACAAGAACCAGAGAACTGAAAGAACTCATTCAAGGTCACATACTTGTTCAGAAGTCCAGTCTACTATTGTATGATAAGATCCTGGCAGCACAGGCAGGAAGATGTTTGCCTGATATCTGTTATTCTTTTCCTGCCATCTTTGGTGACAGAGCCAGGGATCCTCTGGGACCACACAGGTAATCCTAGTAATTTCTGATATAGGAAAAATAAGCATATCTGCCATACTTTGAGTCACAGAGAATATATAGTTTTAGAAGAGGTTATATTTTGGAGGAGTTGGAAAGACCATTTAAAAAGAAAAATTGAAAGGACATTTTTAAGCCTTTATTTTTTTTTCTTTTCTTATCATAGTTAACTGATTGTTATTTTCAGATTTAAAATGTGCAGGCTTTAAACACCATTTCTTGAAATTACAGCTTGGGTTAGTTTCTTATTCTTAATTAAAAAGAAATGATCTCTATTAAAAAGTGGGGTGCTTATCTGGCTTCTCCTTTTATGTAACCTTATCTGTCTTGAACAGGGCTGGCGATAGGATGATTAACCACTGTGAACTCCAGGACTTTAGGCTGGAAAATATTTGTCTTTTTAAAAAAATGAAATGATTAAAAAAAATAGATATTCCAACCTCTCCCAAGTAGAGGAGGACAGAGAAGAATTGATGCTACATGCTCTCTGTTGGCTCAGTCTTCCTTTCAACTTTTTAGAAGGAAGGAATCATGCCTGGATTCCATCACCTTGCATGAAACAGTTCCTCAGTAGGTTGAAAGCCTTAGAGAAATATCCCCTTTCTAAGGAGGGTAAAAGCTTGATTCTGACATATCTTTCCCCTATCATGTTTTAATTGTCATTATTTGTAATAATTTTGTATTATTATGGTGCTTTCACATAAGTTATGACATTTGATTTTCACATCAACCCTGAAATAAGAAGGGAAGCTATTACCACCACTATATAGAGAAAACTAAGGCTTAGAGGTTTCAAGCAATTTTCCCAAGGTTGCAGAGCCAGTGGTGGGGCAGAGCTGGTAGGAGATGAGTAAGCTGGCCTCCTGGCTCTGATGCCTGTTCTCCCCTACCATGCCCCAACACTAGAATATCACAGAAATACTAGGGATAGTCCCATTTATATAAAAATATTTAGTATATTTTTACAAGCGTATTTCAAATTCATGGAAAGTTGTGCTGGAATTTGGGGTAATTTTTTTTTTAAAAACCTAAAGTTAGATAGATACATCAAATAAATTTCAGAAGGCTCTCAAACAAGTTGTCTTCCAGATCCCAACAGTAACAATAATTGTTTAGCTATGGCCTGGTGTGAAGCAAGACAGTGTCAGTGATTGCCTCTTTCTTTCACAGGTAGTCACTCATCTGCTTGTGCTGGCCCTTTAAAACTGTTTTTGCACTTCTCTGCATGTTTCTCTTTTTTTGTGGAGAACTCTGCTAAAGAATTGTAGCCTAGTTTTGGCGAGTAATAGAAGACAAACCAGAAATCACATAGGAAGTAGAGTGTGTTACTACTTACCTTGCACAATCTCTTGTGCTACAGCCTGCAACAAAATGTTATAGGGGATTGGGGTAGGAATTTCTGTTTTATGTTGCATTGCCTTTTAGGAAGGACTCATCACAGCCATGTTCTGAGATTCATGAGCTGTTAAAATCTATTCCATATCAGTGTATGAGCTTTCATATTTCCTACATCTGGGACAAAGGGAAATGGTGTAGTTTTCCATCTGGCTTCAGAATATACTCAGCAAAGAAAAAGCATATGCAAGATCTAGTATGAAGCACTGGAGTAAAGCCTGAAGGAAGTATGCATTAAAAGTACCAGAACATGAAAATCCTCAATGTTCAAAGGAGAGAATTCAGCCCAGCTTTAGACTGTCTCGTCTTGCAGACTCTGCTTTCCCACTGGTCTGCAGTGCTATTTCTCCATGTTCAGAAGGCTCAAGCTCGCTCTTTGGCCCTAAGTGCTAACAGCTTGAAAATCTTATTGTTGGGTATTCCTACTTGAAATCTCTAATAAAAATGGGAAATTTTGGGGCCACCATCCTTTTCGGTATTTAGCTTGGAACTTATCCTGTCCTTCAGGGGCCTCCAAAGACTAACTACTTCATCCTCTGAAACACTTCATTATGAGCTGAAAAGGAGCCAGGACAAAGACGCTGTTCTCTCTGAGATGGAACAGGACAGTATGTTTGTCATTCCTAACATGGCCAAGTCACCAAGCTATTCACCATCTCAAATTGGTCTTATTTATTTGTGTCATGCAAGAGAAATTTATTTTCTAAATTCTTAAGAGTTTGAATATATTTATTACAGTCTTTGGAAGGTTTGGACCCAGCCTGTCCTGAGGCATTAAGATTTGTTTTCCATCAGTTTGAGCCTCAAACATAAAAGAGTTTCAACAGTGGTTGGGATATTACCTGACATTTTAATGATTGGGTGAAGAGAAGTTAAATTATGAGATGACCTGGATAACAACCAGACTTCAGAATTCTTTTCAACAGACTGTTAGTGAGCTGCCCAGTACCCTTGATGGTGGTTAAAAAATATATAATAAAATGTCAGCCAAGCTCTTCAAGACAGATAGAGAATTACCCAATTCCCTCAAACTCTTCATTCTAAGTGTAAGGCAAATGTTCATTTAAAATTTGAAAACTAAGCAGTTTATGTTCAACTGGATGAATTTCTTTCATTTGGGACAGAACAACCACCAAAAAAGTTAGTCTGTAGTGTTTGTTTCATAGCTGGTGTATTCTTAATAAAGAACATTCTTTTGTGTGTCGGTACTCAAAATTGGGACACCAAAAATACAGCAATTAAGTTAAAAGTTTTTATTTAATTATCACCTGTTTGTAACTAATTTATTTATGATAAAAATAAGAGTTGCTAACATTTATTGGCCATATTTGTATGCATGACATATTTTTATGTAGATTGTCTCATTTAATCTTTTTAAAAATTCCAAGGTAGATACTGTTATTCCCCCACTTTTTAGATTACTAAACAGAGGCTTCCATTGATTAGGTTCCTTGTCTAAGATCATACAACTGTGGAGCTGGAACTGAAGCCCCATGAGTCCAGCTGCAGCACTGAGCTCTTATCAGCACACTAGATGGTTTTCTTTATGGAGCTCAGTTCATCCAGGTAATGTGGTCGGTTGATGACAGGTCTACTGGATGATCTCTTGGGAACAGAAAGCTAATCATGTGGCATTGCCGAAAACTGACAACTTTTTAAATTGAAGTATAGTTGATGTACAATATTATATAACTTACAAGTGTACAATATAGTGATTCACAATTTTTAAGGGTTATACTCCATTTATAGTTATTATAAAATACTGGCTATATTCCCTGTGTTGTACAATATATCCTTGTAGTTTATTTTATACATAATAGTTTGTACCTCTTAATCCCTGACCCCTATATGGCCCCTCCCCCTTCCCTCTCCCCACTGGTAACCACTAGTTTGTTCTCTATATCTGTGAGTCTGCTGCTTTTTGTTATATTCACTAGTTTGTTTTTTTTTTTAGATTCCACATATAAGTGATATCATACATTAATTGAGAAATTGACAGTTTTTTAACTTGTGTGTTTAACACCCACATAATATAATTGTAGGCACTTTTGAAGTTAAGTTCATGGAAGTAGGTGGAACTGCAGTTGTATAGTAATAAGAAGTACGACTGCTTTTTTGTATCCAAAATGATTGCTATTCATTATGTTCCCAGATGAAACTTTGTTTTTCTTTTTAAAGTGATAGATACCCATATCCTGCTCATAAGAGACCAGAGAAAACACAGAAGAATGCCACAAGAGACTGAATCAGAGAGTATCCTGGGAAGTTGTTAAAGGATAATTTCATTTAAGGGAAAGTTTTTACATAAAACTGGCAGATGGGGGTTATTCATTTGTCTCTTCTAGAAATAGCTGAAAGAGGTACAACAGAAATCATTCCAATTCAAACATATAGGGAGGTGAATTCAACCAGGATGCTAAGGTAATTTTGGACTTTTTCAGCTTTATAGGCTGAGGGTTTCCATGAATATCACTGAGACCCATGATTCAGAAACTTGGAGGGTTAGAGGTTTCACTCCCTCTGCATTGTAACCCGTATCATTCAGGATAGAACCTTTGGGAAAAATAAGGTTTTTGTTTGTTTGTTTGTTTTTTTTAGTATTGACAAGTAGCCATACCAAGTGGTTTTATACCTAAAACTAGCCATTGATCATGGCCTTCAGAGAAAATGTTTATCTACCATTTATTGAAAGTTGTATCTATAAGAAGGATCGTTTCTTTAATTCTAAAATGACCATTTTGGGCCAAGATCTTTTGTACTCATATTTGGGGGAAAGACTGTAAAGCATATTAGTTTCAAAAAAAAAGTGGTTTTGCTGGTAGAATTAAATGATACTAAGAGTAAGTTCTTCTCATTGGCAAAATGGAAGCTCACTGTATGTCTTGAGTTTTTAATTGATTTTTATAAACATTATGGCCTGGACACATCAAGCCCATTTTCTTGTACATAAAATGCCACTTTACCTCAGCCTTGCCTTGTTCCTGTAAAAACAGAGGTTTGTTTTACGGCCCGTCTAGCTGTATCTTTCCCTGACAAATAGACATCAAATAAAGAACCAATTGTTGTAACTTACTCAGAGACTTTTGCTAGATCTACTTACCTGAACAGCCCTCAGTAGTAACAAACAGGGCCCAGCCGATAAATGACTGGTTTTGTTTTCATGAAAGTTAGGAGAAGTATCACCTGCCAGGAGGGTTTATCTTGGAGTTTGGGGGCAAAAGCCTGTACTGGCTCCAGAATGATGACAGTCACTAATGTTTAAGTGATATTCTAACCTTTCCAAAATCATTTATATGATCCCGTTTTATCCTTACAGGGTTTTTAGAAAATAAAAGCCGTAATATACATAGCACATACCGTTTCAGTTGTTTTTTGCCCACATGAATTTAAGCACACGCACACACACATACACACACACACACACACACACACAATTTCCAGAAATATTCACTGTCAATTTCTTACTAGGTTAATATACTCTTATTTTTCCTTTTCATATTTCTCTCTTTTTTTGTTACTCTCTAGACAGTTTTTCTCCCAGCCTTTGTGGAACATTGTGATTATTGTTCAGACTCTCCAGTAAGGAAATATCCCTTTTGGCTATTCAAGTGACATATATTACACAAAAGCATTTAGCACAGTGTCCGACAAGTAGTAAAATGCTCTGTGTTGACTTCTTTTCCTCCTCCGTCTCTCCCTCTTTTTGTTTTTGGTTTAGTCATTTGGTTGATAGTGTGGCATCAGCACACATTTGATAGGTAGTTCAATAGATAGATGGATAGATAGGTAATCTAGATAGATAGGTAATCTCTATCCTTGGTCCTTGATTCCCTCTCTATATAGATTTCTTTCCTTTGATCCCTTTTTTTAAAGTTAATTAATCTGTTTATTTTTGGCTGTGTTGGGTCTTCATTGCTGCACGGGCTTTCTCTAGTTGCGGTGAGCGGGGGGCTAGTCTTCATTGTGGTGCGCGAGCTTCTCTTTGTGGTGGCTTCTCTTGCTGCAGAGCACGGGCTCTAGGTGCACGGACTTCAGTAGTTGTGGCATGTGGGCTCAGTAGTTGTGGCTCATGGGCTCTAGAGCTCAGGCTCAGTAGTTGTGGCACACGGGCTTAGTTGCTCCGTGGCATGTGGGATCTTCCTGGACCAGGGGTTGAACTGGTGTCCCCTGCATTGGCAGGCAGATTCTTAACCACCGCGTCACCAGGGAAGCCTCTCCTTTGATCCTTGATATTCAGTTTCTCTACTTTTTTATGCATGTATTTTGTATTTATTTATTTATTGGGTAAATATGTACAGAAAGCAATCGTTGTTCTAGTAATTGTGCTTAATCGTGGGAGACACAAACCAGAGTAAGATAAAATCCTGAGTCTGGTGCATGAGATGCACAAATAAAGATGTCAAACCATGTGTGAAGTGCTCTCTAGAGAATATATAGGGGACGTATAGTGGGGTTGAGAGCTAGGGCCTGACTCTGGGCTTGGGGCGGAGGGAAATTTTACAGAAGAGGTGGCCTGGAGAGGCCAAATGCTAACATAGACTTAGAGGCACACTTTTGGTTGGGTGCCTAGCACTAACTAGATGTGTTACCTTGGGTAAATGACTTAACCCCTGTATGCCTCAATTTTCTCCTCTGTAAAGTCTAAATAATAAAAGCATTACCTTGTTGGGTTGTTACCAGGATTAAATGTTATCATATGTAACTCACTTAGAATAGCAATTGCCTCTTAAAAGCACTTGATAAATGTTAGCCATTGTTGTCACTATTACTATTGCTATAATTATTACCATAGCTGTCATTATTATTCTTTAAACTGACTCATGAGGAACATGAATTTAAAGGAAATTAGGGGAGGACATTCCTGGCAGAGGACATAATTTAAATAAGAGCAAATGAGTGTGGAAAACCAGAGCTTGTTCAGGAAACTACCTGCAAAATCTCTAGAGTGAGAGATATGTAACAGGAGTGTACAGATGCTGTAACCCTGATTGTTGGACATTTAGATAGTTTTATTTTTAAATTATTATAAATACTTCTGTGTTATACATCTGCATGAGGATATTATATGCATCGTTGATTATTGCCTTAGAGTAAGGGCCTAGAATTGAAAAACCTGCTTCTGCTTCCAGCTTGCTCCCAAGTAAGTGCTTCTTGATTTAAAAGTTCATCTGTGACTTTTTGCTACCTCCTTGACATCAGTGATTATCATTCTTTTTCATCTTTGTTGATATCAGAAGTGGAAACTGGAATTTTAATTGTGCATCTGTGGTTTTTTTAAGATTAAATTTAAAAAATATTTTTAGCCGTTTGATTTTCTATTGTCGTAATTTTGTGATAATGTGCACTATTCCTATTTATTAGTCTTTTATATTTTTCCTTCTGTGAATTATTCTTCATGCTTTCCCATGTTTCTGTAAATCAAAATATCACCTTTTATTTTTGATTTGAAGAGCACTTTGTATCTAAAGGAAATTAACTCCTTTTCTTTAATATATGTTACAAATATTTTTTTCTGGGGTTTTGGTTGTTTTGAATTTTGCGTAAGGTAATTTGTTTGTTTGGACTTTTTTCACATGACTTCCTTTAGGTAGTCAAATCTATTTAATTTTTTTTTATTGATTCCAAATATGTTTTTTCTTACTTTTTTCTTCTTGCATTTTACATTGAGCTCTTTTAGCCATCTGAAATTTATTGGACTTTTAAAAACCTATCTAACTTCAGGTTTTAAAAATTTTTTACCCCATATTCCAGCATATTTTATTGGATAATACATCATTTTCCACTAATTTGAAATACACTTGTAAAATATACTAAATATTTTTATATACATGGGACTATCCCTGGTATTTCTGTGCTATTCCATTTTCCTCTCCATCTATTCTGACATTGATAGTAATGCTGTTGTAATTATCGTAACTGTATAATAGACTTTAAAATTGGTGGAACAAATTCCTCAATTCATTATTTATTATTTCCTGGTTCTTCTCAACCATTTATTCTTTGTTATGCACTTCAGCATCATATTTTCAAGTTAAAACACTCCTTTGAGATTTAGAGAGAAATTGCATTAAGATTCAAAGTCAGTTTGTAGACAGTTGACACTATTTTTATGCTGAATCTTGCTATATTTTTGTCCATCTATTCAAATCTTTTATGGCTGTCTATAAATATTTAGTTCTATACCTATAGGCTTTGGCTTTTTTTTTTCCTAGTTATTTTATCTTTACTGTTTTTTTAAAAAATGTAGTTAGTATCCTTTTGAGTACAATAATTCCTCCATTATGTTTTCTAACTAAATGCTGTTAATGCAGAGGGACATGATCAAATCTTCAACATATTCAAATATATTTTTCTTTCATATTCTTGGAAATTTTTTAGGTGTACAATCATATGATCTGGAAATGTAATCAATCATTTTTCTAACATATATATTTCTTCCTGTTTTCTTATCTTATTATATTGCCTTGAATTTCTAGAATAATGTTAAATAATAGTAGTGATAAGTGGCCAGGATCCTCATCTTTACCCTGACTAATGTGAATGTTTTTATCTGCTTTATTCATAATGTTGCCTGTTAATTTCAGATAGTTATTCCTAGTTCACTAGGTGATTTTTTTTTAAATCAGAAGTGCGTGATGAATATTATTACCCTCTGTTGAGATTTCTTTTTGATATAATGTTTTGAAGAATTAACATTAATTGAATCCTTTTGCATTCCTGGAATAAGTTTTTCTTTATTGTTGTTTTTAAATATATCATACTGATTTGCTAATGTCTTAATTTGAATTTTTGCATATATATAATGCATGAGATTGCCCTTGAGGTTTTCTTCTGAGTGAGTTTGCACTCAGGACTTTGTGAAGTTTTTGAGCACAGTTCTGCTAACTTTGGAAAACAGATCTTCGTGTTCATGTCAAATGTTCTACCACTGTGCAGCATCCTGAGAAAGACTTAATTTCTTTCCCTATGATCATTCTTTTAATCATTTTCTTTACTTTTGTTGTAGTTAAAAAATTTCCTCTATGAACTCATTTTAATTTCCCAACTTTTAGAAGACTGCTTTGTCTTTTCCTCGGTGTTGTTGAAAATACATTATCTTCCACTTTACTGTTTCACTTCTTTCTAGTTGTAAATCCTATCTACTCTACTGAGCCACTTCCTCTCCTTTGTAATTATATTCTATAGAAGCATCAATCAATTCTGAATTCTTTTTAAACAGTCTAAGGATCTTTTTAGACGTCTAAGGATCTGTCTTTATTGGTGGCTCTTTTAGTTACTTCTATGCTGATTTCTTTTTTGCTGAGATGAAACCTCAGTCACTTCCAAATCCTTTCACGTTTCTTTTGAGCATGAGATTGGGAGGGATCAGATGTCGAGGGTATGAGGTACACACCATGATCCTGTTTTTGCCAATCTAAAACTCTTATTCTTTAAACAGTAATTCACAATCCCATTACTGTGTGTCTTTTCTTTCTATCAGGGAGAAACAAGATTCTGGAATGGTTTAAGACTGGATTTTGGAGTCAGCACATAAAAGATTCTCTCATTCACTATGCGCAAGACTTTGAGCAAGTCACTTAAACTTTTTGGAGTCTAGTTCACCACCTGTGAAATGAGACACTACTAACTACCATTTTAGGCAGCTGTAAAATGAACAAACATATAAAGTAAGGAACACTATGACTAGCACATAAAAAGTAATTAAAAATGGTACTAATGTAATTATTCAACTATGATAAATAAGCCTCTAATCCTGTCCCTTCGTGCAGCATGGTCCTCCTTTCCATATTCTCATACAAAAATTGCATCCGGTTTTTACCCCTCAGAACCCAAAGTCTGGATCTTCAGTTGTCTGCATTGTTTGTACTGCACATTTCTGTCTGTACTTCTTAGGAGCTCCCTCAATTTCTGCTTTCTGTCTTGCTCTCTACCACAATGTGCTACCAGTTATTGAGCAGGACTTTGATGCTTTATGTAATAGCTCATTTACTCCTCATAATCATTTGTTAGGAAGATATTATTCCCACTTTGCAAATAAGGAAATAGAGATTCAGAATTATTAAGTGACTTGCCCAGGAGCTGAGTGGGCAGTTTTCCTGGAGTCTGGGGGTGCAAATTTTTACCTACTCTCCACTCAAAGTTGTTGTGAGGACCAAGGTCAAGTGAGAAGGTTTCACAGACTGTGGAACATGATACAAACAGAACAGCTCTATCAGCCTAGTATTTTCTTTTCTCTCCTAGCCACCCCCTTTTATTCCTAAGTATTCTGACATGTGGGTTGTACTGTGGGCTGGTTATCCTCATTCCCTCTGCATTTTCACACCTTCGTTTTCCTCCATTCTCTCCCTCCTTTCCTTTTATCCCCTGCGGCATTTCCACAGAGCTTCTTCTCTTAGATAGGTCTTACTCTATGTCTCCCTTTCTCAGCCAGAGAGAGCTCTCCTCACCCTGATGTTTTCTTGCCTTACTGACTCTTTCAACCTATCTCTTTTGTGTTTGACACCATTTAAAAATTGTTTTCATAGCTCAGTTATAGGCAGACAGCTTCACATTTTCCCTCTGTGTTTTTTAAAGGTTTGGTTTGAAAAAGGGCAGTACAGGATGTATAGGAGGTAAGAAAGAAGAGAAAAGAAACTGTTGGGAGGGGCTGCTTATTCTATCTTCAAAGGAAGCAGAGCTGGGGTTAGTCCAAGTTGTTTTACAATTGGAAGAGAGTCATCCTACCATAGTTTGGACAAAACCTGGCTTTTTATTGCCAAGAAAGTATAAGATGGAAATGGAGGTAAATGTGAATAATTCAAAGTAATGTTTAAACTTTGAGGATATTTTACCTTCTCTGGAATTAGAGATTTATGCTAGTCAAGAGTAAGGGAGGAATTTGAAATGTTTATGTTACCAGAGTGTAAAAAACATTGTCCAGTTGTTTATCTAATCTTTCATTGGTCTTGCTTTTAAAAACACGTTTAGATTTGAAGTAGCCTGGGAATAATAAACTGTTCCAGACCATAACTTGATGCCCCAGTGGAAATAAGATAGATCCTTTTTCATTTGTTTTGAGAAATTTCCCAAGCAGACAGATGTCTTTGTACCTTCCTTTGCAGTTCCTTCATCCACAAATGACTGTTATCAAGAAATAGAATTACAAGTGTTCTGTTACTTCTTTTTAACTTTAGCTCCTACAGAAATTACTACTGGGATCTTATTTCTTTTCTGGGCTGAACATTTTGTTGTTGTACCTACTCAGTCTCACAGATTCGCCATGTGTTATCATCCAGGAAGATTCATTTCTTAAAGATGTGTATTAATTAACACAAAGAACTTTTTGAGAAGCTTTTTTGATCCACAGAGCAACCACGTGTGCTGGGGCATAGGAATAGGAGGTACTATACTACATTCTGCTGTAATTATTTTCCAACCTCCCAGTGGAAAATGTAGATAATATTATGTAAAAAATAGAATGAATTTTGGTTTCCATTTCTTCTTACTAATCCCTTAGCCTAAATTCATTCACTCAAGGCAACCAGTAATTATTGTGTGCCTACTGTGTGCCAGGAACTATTCCAGGGCTTGGGATACAGCAACAAACAAAATAGCCCAAGATCCCCGAAATTTTGGAACCCTCGTTCTAGCGAGGGAGACGATAAAAATAGCATGATAAAGAAGTAAACTATGTAGTATGTTAGAAAATAACAAGTGTTAGTGTTAAAAGGTGGTAAGTACTATGGAAAAAGAAATGTCAGAAAAGAGGCAGTTACAAGATTATAATTTTAAATTGGGTTGAGGGTAGGCTTTGTTGAGAAGGCAACTTTTGAACAAAGACTTAAAGAAGTGAGGGATTTATCCATGCAGAGATCAGAGAGGTGTGTCCCAGGTAAGGAGAATGAGCCTGGCATGTTCCAAGGACATCGAAGAGGCCAATAGTGAGGCCAGTAGTGAGTGGTAGGAGATGAGGTCAGAGGGGTGAGATCATGTACAGCCTTTTGGCTGACTTTTGCTTTTTTCTGGGTGAAGTGGGGAGGACCATTTTGAAGAAAGGAATATCATCTTACATTTTAAAAGGATCCCTGCCTGCTATTGTGCATAGACTGTGGGGGTGGGGGTGGTCAAAGGTAGAGGTGGGCAGTCAGTTTGAAGGTTACTCAGGTAAGTAATTTGGCAATAGTTCAGGTAAGAGATGATGGTGGATTGCACCAAAGTGGTAGTAGTGCTGAAGGTGATGACAAGTGATCTGATTCTGGATACATTTTAAATGTAAAGACAACAGAATTCCTAACAGAGTGGCCGTGTTGTGTGAAAGGAAGAAGAGAATCCAGGACAACCCCAAGAGTTTTGGCTTGAACCACAGGAAGGATGAAGTTGAGAGGAGAAAGGCTGTGGGGTGGAACAGGTTTGTGGGGGAGATCAGGAGTACAGTTTGGGATATGTTGAGTTTGAGATGCTATAAGATGTCCAAGTGGAGATATTGACTAAGTAGTTGGATATACAAGTCTGAAGTTCAGGAGAGAAATCTGGGATGGAGTTATAAAATTAGGAGTTGTCAGCACGAAAGTGTTATTTAAAGCCATGAGACTGGATAAGGTCACCAAGGGAGTGATTTTAGAAAAGAGATGAGAATCAAAGACCGAGTGCTGGGAGAGTCAGAATTTTAGGAGTTTGGGAGAAGAGGGGGAACCAGCAGAGGATGCTGAGAAGGAGCATACAGTGAGGTAAGAGGAAAATCAGTAGAATGTGGCATCCTGGAAGTCAGGTGAAGAAAGAGTTTTAAAAGGTGGTGGAATGATCAGCTGTGTCAAATGCTAATGGGTCAAGTAAGTTGAGGGCTGAAAACTATAGATTTAGCAATGTGGAGGTCACTAGTGATCTTGAATAAAGCAACTATTTGTGGAGTGGTAGAGGCCAGGTCTAGACTGGGATGGTTGTACAAGAGAAAGGAAGAGAATTAAAAGTAGCAAATACAGACAATTCTTCGGAGAAGTTTTGCTGCCAAGAGGAGTAAAGAAATGGAAGAAGATGCAGGAAAGGGGGGGGTCAAGAGGCAGTAGATTATTCCTGATTTGATGTTTATTGTTGTCCTTTATTATTTATCTAGACCCCAGTCCTTGTTCTTTATCAAGCTGTTATTTCCTACTGGCTACTGTTTTGTTTTTTTTTTTTTTTTTTTTTGCTAGGCCAGACAACCAGTTAAGGTTTTCCTTGACTAGCTAACACGACAGTTTGTATTCCTGGAGGTCAGGCAGCTGTAGCTGCTGCTCTCTGCCTTCTGAAAATTCACCACCCTCCTTTCCTTCAGCTTACATGAGAACCTCAGGCTTAGGTGTGGGAATTTTGGCAATATAAGGCAAAGATGATGAGAATAATAGTAATACTTATTATTATAACACTGAATGTATCACTTACTATGAACCAGGCATTATTTGAAGTGTTCATATAAATTAACTCATTTAATCTTTACAATTATCCTATGAGCTAGGTACAGTTATCATCTACATTTTACAAATAAGGAAACTGAGGCAGAGAAAGATCAAGTAACCAGTTAAAAGAAAAAAAAGTAATGGTGGGGCTGGGATTAAAATTCTAACAGTCTGGCTCCAGAGTCCATGCTCTTGAAGCACCTGGAGAATTTTAAGAGCAAGATGTTAGCTAGAGAGATTTCATTTTACATAATATGAGAATTTTCTAGAGTTGATGGGCTAAGATTTTGAGAAACAAGATAGAATACAGGAGGTGATGGGGCATTTCCCCAGATTTACTAGCCTGTACATTAGTGGACTGTCACCAGTGCATAATATTGGAATGATGTGGTAGAGCATTCTTCAAAGATAACTTTTGTAAAGACTGTATTTCCTGTGTATTTGCTCAAATTTCATGAATTCCTTTCCAAATCAACAAGTATATATTAAGCATCCACTCTTTGCATGAAAAAGAAAAAAAATTAACTATTTTCCTCTATCTGTTTATTTTCCTTTGCGAAGCTTATTTGTTTATCATGCAGGCTATAGAACAATCTGGAAATTAAAATAAAAAGGACTGTATATGTGAATATAACACTATACTGTTTTTTTAAGGATTCTTAAAATTTCTTTAGCTTTAGAGATGAAGTATGAACTAAATGACCCTTTGTTAAGTGTTAGTTCTTAGAGCACTGGCAGGCAATTGCCACTGAATCCTTCATTAATAATCCCTTCCTTTTCCAGAAGGACTTGCCAGCACCCATAAAGTATTCACTAGGAGAATTAAAATCATATAAAAATAATTGGTGTTTGCTTCCTTCAAGGCATACATTTAAATACATTGCTTTATTCGTCCGCTCCTTGGCTGCCTCCGATGTTTAGTAACACTAGGTCAGCAGACTTCCTCTTTTAAGGTTCATCTGCTGGCCATTTCAATTTCCCATGAGAAAGCAAACCTACCACTGTTTTACCCTTTTATCTTAATGTTTCATCCATTTATGTCATATTATCTTGTGGGTTTGTGTTTCTCAGTAGTAATGGCACTGCTGGTAAATAGAAAACAATGAATGTGATTATGCACCCCTGATCATCATCATCATCATTTGAGCCCTTTTAAAATTCCTGTTTTGATCTCAGAATAGTGATTATCTAGGATAGTAGATTATCAGTGATTTCATCCTATAAAGGATGTGTGCACTGTTTTTCAAGTGAATTATTTTGATGCCTGGTTGACAATTTTGGCTTTGACCACTGGGTCCAGCTAGAAACATTCCACCACTGGTCTGCCTACCCCATCTTCTGGGTTTACCTGAGCACTTTTTACAGCATCAAATATAAATTCATGCCGTGCTCATGGCTTGTAGTTTCATGTGTAATTGGCTGTAACGTAATGACTAACGTATGTTGGAGGTTAGTACTGAAAATAATAGCCCAACATTTATTGGGGGCGTACTCTGTGCCAGGCTCTGTGATAACTGTATTACAAGCACTGACCAATTTAATCTTCATCTCTCATAAAGTAAAATGCTATATTTTCTGAATTTAGAAAAAAGGAAACTAAGTCCCAGACTTATGTGACTTTGCTCTAGACACAATGATACTTGCCATGTCCCATTTTGGATGTCCCTTTCCACTATCAATGGGCTGGTTATCATCTTGTGTACATTTCCCTTTTTGCAAAATATGACATTGTTTAATGGACTATTGTAGAAATATATCATTAGATAACAGAGTTGTTTAGGAATGAGTCCTGAGTGCTTGTTCAGTTTCCTCATTTGTGAACGAATATGATGAAACAGGTGCTCTCCAGAGACGTTGTGTTCTTCACTCTTTTCCCTCAACCTGTGTATAACTGAAGTGACCCAGCTGAACTCTCAGTTTCAAAATCACCACCTAAACTCTGTCATTATTAAAAACAACACAGTTTGGTCAAGATTATGGCTTTTAATTGGGTTGTGGAAAGAAACTCAAGTTGAAGAAATGTTGCCAGGATCACTGAGGAATTAATAACCACTTGATGCAAGAGGGAAGCTGTGAAGAACACTGGCTCTCTTATTATGTGGTGTCCAGGCAAAGTAGAGTTATGTTCTTACTCTTTCATTTTTTTAGTAATTATAATTGCAGAACTATTGGCTTCCTTTCCTTCTCAACTGTAGCTATAATGTTTTATTTGTGCGTGTATACTTTTGAGAGAGAGTTGGTCTCTGAAGAGGGAGTTAGGAAAGTATTTGAAATGGAAATGTCTTAAAATTATGTGTCTTTCCAGTTGTACATTGGATTGCCTTAGGATTTAGAAACAAAATGGAAATTAAATACCACAATCACCTTCTTTCTGAACAAGAAAGTTCTATACTTATCAGTATAGAAAAGATCTAGTTGAAAGACAACAGATCTTGCATTTCCTTGGAGAGTGCTCTAGACATTGATCAACTGGCAAGAAAAAGCAAATATTAACTTTCTCTTCTTCCTCACCTTCTCACCATGGCTGGGTAATACTTTTGTATTCCTGTTTGGAGGATTTAATGGCCTTGTTAACATGTGGGAAAACATTGTGATTGGAGACTTTAACAAAATAGTGAGTAGTTTTATTTTTTTTTAACTTCCACGTTTATGTTTTTACTGGTGTGTGTCTTTCCAAGTACTCCAGGTTAAGAACTAAATGTGTTAGAAAAACAGATGTAATGCAAATAAATGGGAGAGTTCTCATCTCCTTCAGTGAAGAAATCTCCGAGTTCCTGAGCAGTAACTTTATGGGACCTTCTCTCTGTATGAGAAAAAATTGTGCTTACCCCACTTCTTTCCCCTGAGTTCTGTTGTATCATAACTGACTAATGATCTATAGGACCAGACAATTCACCTACATATGGTAGGGGATCATAATGCACTAACATAGTATAGAGATCACTCTTACCAACAATTAATTGGGGAATTCACTTTATGAAGCCCTGTTTACGGACTGACATCTGGTGAACTTCTTAACCTGGATCTGTTCCAATCTTTAGGATTTATGGACTGTGCTTGCTTTTTTGTAAATAGGACTTTTTTCTGCTTGGTATATTCTGTTTACATAATTATCAATGGATGAAAATGGCTATGTTCCTGTATTTCTTAATCCTTTGTACTAAGTGGACCTAAATTCTAAGTGGTGGTCCAGCTAAAAGAATAGTTGGACACCTATCATTATTCAAGTTGTGGAAACATCTTAATGCCAGGAGGACCCTACCCTCTTAAATCCAGATTCTCTGACTGGAGCCCTTATACCCCAAGGGACTTAGTATTCAGTCTTTATGGGATTTTTAAAACTTGTTGAGACACATGCTAGACCTCTTAAAATATATCAGACTTCCTTTTATTCACAAACTTGGTCTCTGCTATGAGGTGTAAAATGGAAATATTTTCAAACATAGGTATATGTGCATAGTCCTGAACACATTTTAAGTTCTTACCGGGTGTGGGGGGGGGATCAAAGTTTATTATTAGGTAGTGGAAATGAAATCCCAAACATTCCACAGGCATCATGTTGGACACACATTACAGTGAACTTCACCTGCCTCTCACTGGTTCACCATTATTATCTCTGTTGCTAGTAGATGAGCTACTGTCTAGCAGTCAGCATGTCATCTGCAAATATAGGGAGAAAGAAAAGTTATCGAATGGATTTAAAAGAAACATAGAAAAACAAATATCATATGTTGGAACTGGAAACATAAGACTATATAGAAAGGCATTGTTTTCTTCTGGTTTCCTGAGTTTGAAACTGTAAAACTGTACCAGGTTAAGTGTGAGATGCCTCTACATTACAACAAAGTAAAGGGCAGAATGGAAGGGGAGATGAGAACGATATTGACGTATGATCTCCAGTTCCTCCTTCAGAGAAGCAGTGTCACCATATGATATCAACGTGATTTGCCATGCTGTGGTAAGAACTCATTCAATGATACATTACATTCTTGAGGGCTTTATTTCCAAGATGTGCTTTGACAAGGTCTGACTGTTGTATTTTCAACAATCTCCTATATATATAGTTTTCTGGAGCATCTACTTAGTAAGCACCTTGGTAAACCCAATTTCACAGAAGTATTGGCTTTCTAAAATGGCCCATAAGCACAGAACAGAGTCATACACACACACACACACACACACACACACACACACACACACACACACACACACACACACACACACACACACACACACACACCATTAGTCAAAAAATTTCCAACAAGCATAGCTTTACCAATTATGGTGTGTTCTTAAGGAAATGTTAAGTCCAAGTACAAGATGGATTGGGCCCTTTGAAGTCCAGTGTGGAAGAAGAGAAGTCAGTGGAGAATTAACAGGGGAAGTGCAGCCCCACTCTTCCTCCAAGCCTTTTGCTGTTTCTCTCCATGGCAGCCCTTGCGTAAGTCTTTATCTGACACAATTTTTCCTAGCTATACCTCCTACTCTGCATTAAATTTTTCTAACTGCTATTGTATTTTTTATTCTTTAATATTTTATCATCTATACCTTGAGTAAGTCACCCCAAATATCATCTGTAGAAGTGTACACAGAAAAATGGAATATGTTGATAATTTATTCTCCCCTCCCCACTTATCCTTTTCATCCTCTATCTCCTTCTCTCTTTTACCCACCCCTCTTCCTTCCATTCTTGCATTTTGTCAAAAAATTTATAAATACTTGGTTAAAATTGCTACACAAACATACAGTAGGATTCTTGGCTCTCTATAGCTTACATTCTCCTTGGGCTAAAAAAATATATTTTAAGAAAACAGAAGAATGAAGAGAGTAGAGGAGAATTATCAGGAAAACTCTTATACATATCTTTAATGCCTATGTGTGGTTGTGTGTACACATTTACAGAGAGAGAGAGGGAGAGGGTGAGGGAGACTGAGAGAGAATAAAGAGTAAAACTATTTCAAATGAATATATTTTCGGAGAATTTTTTAACTACTCATAGTCTCTTAGGGAAACTTTTCATATTTAAGATAGTGAAATATTCTTTTCAAAGCACCCATTCGCCACACTTCACGTGAATTATAAACCTTTGAAATGAAATCTGAATGTTAACTTCAAAAACACTTTATCCATCAAGTAAATCTTGATTAAAAGAAAAATGTCACTGGTGTATATTTTTGAGGTTTCTGCTGTTTTAAATTCTTAGTGGCAATTCAAGCATGTGAACAGAAGATTCTTTGGCTGGCAAGTCAGAGCATGGTCTGTGGTCATTTGTGATTCTCAAAGTGTCTCCTTGTTTGATTGCTTTTAAATATATGAAGAAAAAAGAAGAAAAAAAATTTTTCCTCCCTGAAGGAATGGAACATTTGCACCCATACACTCAGTTGTTTGCAAAGGTCTCTGTTGCAAGAATATAAATCCGCAAAGTCCTAAAATATACCCAAAGAACAGCTTGCCAACCTTCTGGGTTTTCTGTATCACTGAAAGGAAGTACTGGTTAGGAAAGCCAACTCACAAGCAAATCCACTGAGATCTTGATGGGAAAAAAGGTATTCTTGAGAAAGCTCTAATGGTTTAGGAAGCAGGAGAATCAGGAATCGGCTCTAGGATATGAGGGACATCCGCTACCCTCTCTGAGCCTCTGTTTTGATGTCTCCTAAATGAAGGTGGTTGCACTAAAAGCTAAAGTTCTTTGATTCCACCGATACGGTGTGGAAAGTGTATCTATGCCAAGAAAATTCGTAGAAAACAGAGATGGTAAAATGTACTTTGTGCTGAGCACTGTGTTCAGTGTACACGGTCTCACATAATCCTCACAATAGGCCTCATTAAAACTCTCTCTTTACAGTTGGGGCAACTGACAACCTGCCTGCGTCCAACAGCTAGACCCAGACTGACCCACTCCTGAGAACTTCACAGTCTAAGTCAAGCCTTGCTGTTGGCCTCCTTTGCCTTAAGAGGCCTCCCCATTCACTGCCCACCTGGGTTTCACTTTTGATAGAGGAAAAGAAGAACAACTGGAGACAATCCTAAAATTTGGGAAATTCTAAGAATTTATGAAAAGAAACTGTCTTAAAAATTTTCCCCCAATCTAGTCATGAGAAAAATATTAAGCAAATTCCAGGAGAAGGGCATTCTGCAATATGCTTGACCAATACTCCTCAAAACTTCAAGGCCATCAAAAGTAAGGAAGGTCTGAGAAACTGTCACCACCAAGAAGAGCCAAAGGAGATGCAGCAACTAATGTCATGGGGTATTCTAGATGGGATCCCGAGACAGAAAAGGATGTTAGGTAAAAACTAAGGAAATCTGAATAGGCTATAGATTTTAACTACTAATAATGTATCAGCATTTGTTCATTGATCAAATGTACCATGCTAATGCAATATGTTAACAATAGGAGAAACTGTGTGGAGAATATATGGGAATTCTCTGTACCATTTACTAAATTTTTCTGTACATATAAAAATCTTCTAAAAATTAGTCTATTTTTTTTTTAAAAAAAGCTTATCACTGCCCAAACAAAAAGAGCAATTGTAGCAGTAGGGCAAATAATATTCTTTTAAAGAACTGCTACTATTATTCCTCCTCCTCTTCCTCTTCCTCACTGCTATTGTTATAGTAATACTATGAGATGATCTGGCAGTGTTAAATGCCTCTGGGAACCTTTAGAATTAGGATGCAGTTGAAGAGTAGCTTTCTGTGAGCCTTGTATTAGGCCAGGCTTTGGCAAGCTACAGCCAATGGGCCAGATCTGACTGTTTTAGTAAATAAAGTTTTATTGGAACACAACTAATGCTCATTCATGTTTACATTTTGTCCTTGGCTGCTTTTGCACTACAATGGCAAAACTGAGCAGTTGCACCAGAGACCAGATGGCCCACAGAGCTTAAAAAATATGTACTATCTGGCCAGCCCTCGGTTTAGGTTACCTGAGTTACAAGGTAGATGGTGAGGCAGGTAAGCTGGGCCACCAGAATTCATCTGGGTTATAATCAAGTATCTATCAAATAGAACTCTGCAGATCAAGTAGCGTGAGTAAATAGAGTAGTCAGCTTCAGAGGTGGCCACATGTTTAAGGTGTCTGAACACTCTTTTTTTTGCTGCAGAGCTGTGTCTTTTGGCCCCATGGCTGTATCAGCTGTGTGAACCCTACCCCTTCAGACTTCCAACTTTAGGGACTTCCGTCTTGGCCTTTTCACTCTACTCTTCTTTTAGTGTTCCTAACTTTGACATGAGAGTAAATAGTCAGAACTTAATGTGTTTTTCAATGTGCCAAGCACTTACACATGCTCATCAATTTCTTCCTTATGAAGTAGGGCTGCCATAGTCTCTGTTTATAGTTAAGGAAACTGAGGCTCATTAAAGTGCAATAATTTGCTCAGGAAGGTCACTTGGCTCATAAATGCTGAGCCATGGTTTGAATCGAGGCTTTGTTAAATTCCCTACAAATAAGCCCGCATTCAGTGCTGGAGCTGGCTCACACTGGCTGGTCAGAACCAATCATTGAATTTTTAGGAATTCTGTGAGCCAGTTAACAAATTCAGCCGTTATTAAAAATTAAATTATGTAAACTTTACAACCAAGTAAATTGTATTAAGAACAAAGATAATACACCTCAGAACCCTTCACTAGTTATTACTACATTTTACTATTCTCTATGCTCTAGATTATTTTTGTCTACGGAATCTGAATGGTGAAAGTGCTATCTCATGGTGTCCTCTTACACATCTCTGCCAAGCTCCACGTTTGGTGATGTCACGTTGGTTGCTTGAAACTGGCCATGATAGGAGTATTTATACCAAAGAAATGGGCAAACACTACAGATTAGGGCTTTACCTTTTTTCCTTGAAAGCCAGCTGGTTACATATTTTCCAGAATACCAGTGCTTACCCTGCATTCTGATTTTGATCTCTGGTATTCTAGACAGTTACATTTGTTTCTGCTTGGCCTCCTATCTTGACCTTTGAACCCTATAACTTTTATAGTTCATGCTATAGCAACCTACAGAGAGGACCTGAGCTTTTTTTTTTTTAAGACTTATTTATTAATTTATTTTTGGCTGCGTTGGGTCTTAGTTGCGGCAAGCAGGATCTTTGTTGAGGCATGCGGGATTTTTCGTTGCGGAGTGTGGGCTCTTCATTGCGGCGTGCAGGCTTCTCTCTAGTTGTGGCTTGCGGGATTCCTCTTCTCTAGTTCTGGCGAGTAGGCTCCAGGGTGCGTGGGCTCTGTAGTTTCCAGCACACAGGCTCTCTAGTTGAGCCTCGAGAGCTCAGTAGTTCTGGCTGCAGGCTTAGTTGCCCCACGGCATGTGGGATCTTAGTTCCCTGACCAGGGATCGAACCCGCATCCCCTGCATTGGAGGGCAGATTCTTTACCACTGGACCACCAGGGAAGTCCCTGAGCTCTTTTTTATTGTTTTTGTTTGTTTGTTTTTCTGACAGTGGGTAGCATTTCCTTAGTGTAATTCCCTTATTGATAAAATATGTTCCACCTGGTGAGGAAGAAGTTTCAACAATTTTATAATTTGCTTTTGAATGCAGAAACAGGTTTAAGGATAGCTTGTAATCCATAAAAAAAAAAAAAAAAAAAAACCCTAGAGTTGAATTATCTTTATAAATATAGGGTGATCTCCTATTGTTCAGAATTTTTGGTAAGATTTTCTACTTAAATAATTTTCTGGCTACATGAGGATTGTAGCCAGAAAAATTTTCTTAAAAAATGTTTAAATTTAAGTATAGTGGATTTACAGTGTTTCAGATATATAGCAAAATGATTCAGTTATACATATACATATATATTTATCTATTCTTTTTCAGATTCTTTTCCATTATAGGTTATTACAGGATATTGAATATAGTCCCCTGTGCTATACTTGTTGTTGTTTATCTATTTTATATATAGGAGGATTGCTATATATCTTGATGTTCTACTAATTTGCAAAGCAACAAATTTTTACAGCCAGGTTTAGTTAACACAAATGGTCATGCACATAATTTGATTGGTAACAATTCAGAGGAAGAGGGAGCATAGTGAAATGTCTCAAAAACATCCTCTTAAACATCACGGGTGTAATCTCCAATTTATAAACTGTCTTGTTCCAAATGCTATAGATACTGTTTGCAATTTGTGATGCATGCTTCATGCTTTCAAATTTCACCTGCAGGCGTTAGGGTTCCAGATTACTCCAGAAAAGTGTTTTAAGCATTTAATTGTAATAGGACTCTAAAATGAAGCCACCACTTATGACATTGTTCCTTATAAAAATGCCCCCAGAGTTCTGACTTGGGATCCCAGGTTCCTTAATGAAACTCCTTTTTACACGAGAGCACAGGGATAGAAGTGGATCTCCATAATTGTACCAGCAGTGGGCAAAGGAGAGCCTAGACATCCCATGTTGGTGGGGAGAGGGGGGCTGTTCTGTACATTATGCAAGGAGGGAGCTGCCAGACAGATACTGGAGTAGAAGGGAGGTACATAAGTTGTGAGAAGCCCCTGCTGTTGCCAGAATGAGTTTACTGGCTATTTGAACGTCTGATAATTAGGAGTTGGCTGAATTATTATTTTTAACTATAATTCCATGTATCATATTAATGTAGACCATATCTTGAAATCAGTGCTGTTCAAAGTGTGAATAGAAGACTAGCATCTGTCTGCAAACTGTCTGTTACTTGAAACTGAGATTAAGCATTGAGAAACTTGTAGCAATTGACAGTGTGCTTTTTACAATGATTGAATCTAAAAGATAAGGGCCTATATATTGTTCATTTTATTTTTCTAGTAATTCCTTTTATTCATTTTTATTATACGTGACAAAAGTATTGGCTTAGATAGATTGGAAATTTTAAGGCTAGTCCTTTTGAGAAGCATTGCTACAGTGGGCTTCAGAAGGTCTCTGTTAGTTTGGAAATTTTATATTTTATTTCTCTCCTTTTACTGCTTACTCTGAAATTTTTGTTTGTTTTTACTTAAACAGATTAAAAATAAGCCTGGTTCTCCTTCTGGATGGGGCCCTAGCTATTTTAAGGTAAAGCAGGGCAAGTTCCATTGCATTGATGGATAATTCTTAACATTTCCTGTTTGGGAAACCTCTGAGACTACTACCTCTGATTCTTATTTTATGAGTGTGGAAATCCTTGTCTTTCAAGTTTCCCTCAACATCGATTTCTTTTTCAGAGCTGATCCAGAGGGATGGATGGTAAGGTGTACTTTCCTTCAGACCTGGGATCTTGACTTCACTCTCATTTGAGTGACGTGGTTTACACATCAGTGCTGCTGGTACTCTCTCTTTATAAACCCCCTCACACATAAAGCCAAACTTGAATATGGAGGCTTTGGACTCAGTGTATGAGAAGCCTCAGAAAAGGAAAAATCACACTTTATTTACAAGAAGAATGGCTTTGGGGAAAAATGTGTACGGTATACAGCATGTTAGTACATTTCCAGGAAATTAATCAAATTAGTCAAATCAAGTTACAGATGTAGTCAGGAAATTCTCAGCATGAGTTCTCCGTACAATATTTTGGTGGATAAAATCAAATGGCTTATACCTAATATTTTCAAAGCGCAGTGGTCCCAGCTTATCCTCAAGTCACCTTGGAATTGACTTGGAATTGAAAGCTTCCACAATGCATTCATGGCTTTGCTGTGAATTATGAAGTGTTTGTGTCTCTGCTGTAAGGTGTTGGGATTCAGGAATAGAATCAAATTCCTGAGAAATACCACCATAGTCACCAACTCAGAACACCAGTGGCCTTCCTCTTTCTTCAGGGAAGTTTTCTTTCCCTCACAGTCGATGTGCTTTGTTTCTTTTATAGTTTCTGATGCTCTGGTATTAAAGGGAATTTCTGCTGAGGTACCATTATAGTATGGATATCACATATGCTATAGATTTTGTCCTTTCTGACTTTAAAAGGGTTAAATTTTAAGACAACACCATCGCTGCTGTTGCTAAGTGCTCATCAGTATGTCTTTAAAGGCAATGACTCATTCCCAGCATTTTCACCGAAAGAGAAACATTTAAGATTATTCTTTTTTGGCCTACTCCTGAAGATTGTTGTCTCTTTATTTATCATCTTCATGACTGGTACGTTCTTAAGCTGAGGTTGCCGTATGGAGAGGTAGATTTTTCTACACATTGCTTAAAATATTGTTTGTATTTTTCAACTAGGTGGCTGTGCTACGATCCCAGAATCAGACCTAGAAGAAAGATCAGTAGAGCAAGACTCCACTGAACTGTTTACCAACCACAAACACCTCATCGTGGAGACGCCCATAGCTGGTAAGAGAATGAGTGGCCTTCACAACTGGTATGTCAGGAAGAGCGAGACACTGGTCAGGTTTTGTCATACCAGAAGGCATTTTGCAAAATTGCTTGTTTTCTAACTTATTCAGCCTTCCCCTTGGCATTGGGTGCAGCTGAATTTGATCATTTGTATATTCCTTTCAATATTCAGACCTTTTCTCTCTCTTGCTCTCTTTCATTTTTCCAGAAGTTTCACCCCTCCAAGGAGTTTCAGAATAGTTGAAGTAGAGTTGTCTGGTTGAGGGGAAGATGGCCTTCCCAAGGCTGATCATGTGTGGACCTCATGCCAAGCACAGATGAAGGTGCTTCATACAGCTCACCTGCCAGGAGATAATAGGTAGAGATGGGGATGGGGACTTTTAATTTTTCTAGGAGGACTTGTAATACTATGGGCAAGTCAGTTGAACTTGTCTTACCAGGAAAGGATGTTGCTGCTTTTTGGTCATCTGTATGCTTTCAGCCACAGTATATAGTGAGATGACATCTTTTGGGGGCAGACTTTGTAATGCAAAGACCCAGATCCTACTTGATAACCCCAGTTTTTTCACAGAATTCTTATATATTAAATGTATCGAGTTTAATAAAAACATCTTATTGTCAAACAATATCTTGGATTTGATTTGTAATCAGAGGGTTATATAGTTGATTTCTTTATTTATTTAAAGTGAAGAAATTGAACGGAACTAAAAATGTTGCTTCTCCACGGTAAGACTTGAGTGTGGTTATTTTATAAATACAAGAAACTACTATTAGGCTAAAAGTGGGAAAAGGTGAGTATTTCTAGTATTGTATGAAAATGTTAAAATATTTTCAAGGAAGCTAGTACATTAACATCCTTTTTCATTACCCCAATGGGAGATACCTTTTAAAAATCCAGGTTATAGAAGGATTCACACTTTATTATAATTAAAAGGTAAGGTCTTCATATGTAAGAAATAGAGGAGATTTTGCCAGTTTCGGGTTAAAATTACAGTTGCAAGGCTGATTTATTTAAATAAAAATATGTCTGTGCCAGTTTTGGAATGCCTCAGTCAGTACAAAGGAGAAAGTGGCTCGCAGTTTTTCTATAAGTGAAATGTCAAAAAAATTGCAGAGGATGTATTATTTATTATTTATAGCATTCTTTTTTAGGAGATGCAGCAGAAGATTAAATAGTTTTCATTGTCAAGTATGGGAGTGGACACCTTCTAGCCTTTGGGCCAGAATCAACCATTAGGTTAATGTTACCCAGCCTGTGGGGACCAGTAAAAGATGTCTTGGCTCTGTGTATGCCTAAAGATGCAAAACCACAACACTTCTGATCATCTTTAACAGCTTCATTGAAGAAAGGTTAGAAGAGAAGTATATTCCTTCTTTAAAGAGTGTTTCTGAGTTGTGTCTTTTTTTCTTTTTTTTCCTTTTTGATATTTGGTTCCCAGGGATATTTTGTCCATGGAGTGCATGTGTCCATGTGCTCATCTCTGTTCTCCTTTCTTTCTCTTTTTTTTTGAGTCATGTCCTGTTTGTCATGTCCTGTCTGCCTTTCTTTAACTCAATTTCTTTTTCTCTCTTGTTTCTATGTTCATCAGCCTTGATCAGTCTTTCCCTTCCTCTATTCCCCCCAATTCTTTCCCTTCACTTTTTGATTCTCTCCCTTTATTTCCTGTGATATGTTTTATGAAGCATATCATTTGATTTGTAAAGGTTACTTTAAATGTGCATGAGTACAGTGATTTCTATCTTTTTCAAATCTCTCCTCCATTGTTTCCTTTTTTTAATGGCCTCCACAATTTCTCTCTTCCATGAGGGAGTGTTTACCAATGTAAACTCAAAAGGCTTCCTATCTCTGATTTGGGAGTTTAAGGTGACTTTTGCTGCTACAATTACATCTTATACTGAGAGTTTTTAATGTTAAGAAGTATATTTGCAAGAAGTTTTCCTAGAAATCATTATCAGTATCTTAAGCCTATTAGCAAAATTACTTGACCAAATAATTTTAATTTTTTATTTGGATCATTTGAATACAGAACTCTGTATGCATACATCATACATATAAATATTTTAGAATGTTTCTAATTTATTACCATTTGCACTTTACTAGCTGCCAAAAGGAAAGAAGTTACTAATTAAACTTTTTAAAATTGCAATATAGTTAATTTACAATACTTTGTTAGTTTCAGGTGTACAGCATAGTGATTCAGGGTTTTTTTGCAAATTAATTCCATTATAGGTTATTACAAGGTATTGGGTATAATTCCCTGTGCTATACAGTAAATCCTTTTTGCTTATCTATTTTATGTATAGTAGTTTGTATATGTTAATCCCATATTCCTAGTTTGTTACCTGCTCCCGTTTGGTAAGTTTGTTTTCTATGTCTGTGAGTCTGTTTCTGTTTTATATATAGATTCATCGGTATTATTTTTTAGATTCCATATATAAGTGATGTCATATAGTATTTGTTTTTCTCTGACTTATTTCACTAAGGATTATATTCTCTAGGTCCATCCTTAATTAACCTTTTAAACATTATCAAATTTAAAATATAAGTTCTAAAATGATAAAAATGATTTGATTAATGACATAAATTTAACTTTGTTAAAGAATTTCCTGAATTTAAGTTGTACATATCTTCTACTCCTGATTTTAGCTTCATGATTTAAAAACACAAAAACTGTTTAAAGTGTTTCTACTAGCAAAAAAATAATGAAGCCAAGAATTATGTTATCTTTTAGAATGGCTGTTTAAAAATCAAGACCCAAATAATTCTTAACTATTCCTATTATTTTGAGACCAATATTTCAGTCTTTAATAACGATTGTCCATTATGTCTTGTGTGTGTGTGTGTGTGTACATAATCTTGGAGTAACTCACAAATCTGGAAGAAGGAAGATGATCCAGGTTTCTGATTAGCCCAATGGTTTCATTATTACCCAATATATCAGAATAGGTACTAATAAAATAGCAAACATTTATTAAATTCTTACTATGTGCTGGTACTTTGTATGCATGATTTCGTTCACTCCTCATGACATTACTGTGATGTAGAGAATGTTATTATCTCTATTTTACAAATGAGAGTACTGAGATTTACAAAGTCTAAATAATTTGTCCAGTATCCCACAGTTAATATGTAGCAGAACTGGGATTTTAATCCAGGCTAATTCCAAAAGCCCAAATACACACCCAAATGTATAGATTATTGGTAAGATTTACATTTTAAAACCAAGGGCTTATAGTCCAAGATAGCTACATTTCTTTGATTTCTAGTGTGTTTGCACATTTAAAAAATTTACTTTTCTTTGCCATTTGTATTTCTGCTTTGCTGAATTCCCTGTTCCTATTCTTCTTTTCCTTTTTTTTGGTGGTGGTGATAATTATCTCCTTATTGACTTATAATAGCCTTTTATGTGGAAATGATTTTAATCTTTGGTTGACTGAGTATGATATAAACATTGTTCTCAATTTTTCACTTGTCTTTTAATTTTGTTTCTGAGTGTGTTTTTTTTTTTAATAGGAAATTTCTAAATTTTAAGTAGCCAAATCTATTAACCCCTTTCTTTATAGTTTCTGCTTTTGGTGTCCAACCTGGGTGGTCTGTCTAATGCCCTTTCCTGTTTCTTCTCTGTGCCAGTCTGTGGTTGTGCTCAGGCTGTTGTGTTCTGTGCTATGACAGCTTCAGTCATATCCTCTACTCTGGTGCACTGGGTTCTGTGAGCCAAAGAGCTATGTTCTCTTCTGCTTTCATATCTCAAAGAGCTTTACACGAAATGTCTCCTAGGTTTTACCCAGTTTCTTCCTTCCGCCTGTGGAGAATGACCCAAGTGATAGACACTCCACAGCTTTCAAAATACCACTCCCCTCTGATCTTTGCCCCTCCTCCACCATGGGCTCTCCTTTAGGATGACTGGCATTCCGAAAGTTTCCTTAGCACTCTTATAAATAGCCTTGCCCACACCATACCCACACCATGCCCTCCAGACATGGCCAGATGTGTCCCCATCCCATGTGAACACAGGGTGGGCTCAGGTTGGGCATGTGGGGCCCATTTATATCTATGTGTACAGATGTAAGAGAGGTGAGTCAGTGATAAAGTTCTGTACCTCAATCCCCCAGTTCTCTAAGCTGTTTGGTTCCCCAGCGTCTCAAGGGACTGGCTTGGTATTTCCACAGGTCAGGTACACCTGGAGCGCAAGCGTTCCCTCAAGTTGAGGAACATCAGATTGTGTTATGAATGGCTTTTCTAAAATTCCATTAATTAGAAAAAATATTCTCTGGCCTAAAAGTTGCTAAACCAAGAGACCTCTGTGTTTTCTTAAAATATCTGTCTCTGAGTAGTTGGTAGTCTGTGTCACAATGTACACAATTCCCTATCACATAAAAATGCAGGTAAAGACGAGCGAAAGAATCAAAACAAAATATATGTGAGGAGTGTTTAACCCCCTAAAAAGCATTGTATAAGCACAGGATTGTCAGTGGTCACCTGCCACAGCAGCAATGTCCTCTTTGTGTGCCAACAGTGTCGTCCGTGGCCTTCTGTTCAGATATTAAGGGTGTGTCCATAATAGTCAGGGAGCCTGTGAGGGGGAGGGTTGATGGAAGAGAGACTCAAGCTGGTGGTTTTCAGCCATGGTTGCACATTAGGATCTCTCATTTTCTTCTTTTCGCTGATCTATATTTTCAGTGTTTTGTTAATGAATATTTATTGCTCTTGTAATAAGAGAACAGATCCCATCTTAGAATGTATCAGTTTTAGTGATATAAATAATAATTAGAAACGTACTCTTGCTGATTAGCGTTTTCTATATTAACAGCATGAGTTTCAGAGAATAATCTACTTGGACAGTGAGCTCTAGTAGTTCAGAAAAGTCCAGAGTGTAATGTATTTTCATCAAAATAGCATGATTATTATAATTTATAGCAGTAATATGAACATGTAATTGTATTGAAAATTACAGTTTCTCTTCATGTCCTTAACATCATCTGATGCAAAAAAGCAAATGTGTCAATTAAATATGAAAATAATATTAAGAGGATTCTGAAGGAGCAACACAAGGCTGTTTAGATTATAACAGATGTTGCCTTTTCTATAGTCTTTCTGTGTATGTAGCATTGAATTAGCTGGTGTTATTTTTCTATTTTTGTAGGTAAATTATGGAAGCTATGTGGACATCGCATGTGTTAAGAGTTTTGTTGCTTTGGACTTCAAAAGGTATAACTTACAGTACAGCAATATTGCCAAAGCCTAATTAGAGTAAGATGCCTGTTAGAGTGATCATGTCCCCCAGTGCCTAATCTCTGGGTTGGAGAGAGGTTCTCTCTTCAGGCTGATGTGGAAAAAATCTTGCAAAACCACTAATTCTCAGGCTCGCCATCGTTTCATTTTAATTATATTCAACCTAGATCCCAACCCTTCCTTCAGGGCTTGGTCTGAATAAATTATCTCCTCACCTGGATGCCGAGAGCCACATTTGAGGCCCTCTAGGGACAAGTGGGCAGGTCATTGTGCATCACAGCTTTTAGTCCCATTTGCTGGCTCCTTATTATATTCTTCTCCTTTTTTGTCTTTTTATTTCGCTCCACTTTTAAATGTATTCTCTTTTGTTGTATTGACAGGACCTTGTAAGCCCCTTAAATCACTTCTGTAATGGGGCGGGGGGTGGTGAATAAATCAATATTGGCACCTCTCAGGACTTTCCTAACCGCCATTGCTGGCAGTCACATTTCCCTCACGAGAACATTGTGAACTCCATGCCTCTCTAACGACCTCTCTCACTTACTGTATTTCACAAGTTAGATTTTCCTTTCCTGCTAGAATAGATGTGCACATTCCTTGGACACAACAGTTCTTGGATTCTTTCTACTGTTTAGTAAATATTTGTTGTATCAATAAATCAACTAACCTAAAAGCAGTCAGCAAGCCATAGACAAATGGAGCAATCAATGATTTAGAATACTGGCTGTGATCTTACTTTCCAAATTTATTTTTACAGATTGTGCTAAGAAGAGGCTGATATGACTCTCCAACAGTATTTACTTAAAGTTGGCTTTAAAGAGAGGTATGATTCTGAAAAATTTAATAGCTCAGGACATTTTTTTCTATGAGTGCTTAGGTGACATTGGTTTGAACACAGGGTTCAGGTTTTGTGAATGTTTGAAGCTTATACAATTTTGGAGCACTTTTAAAGAAAAAGAATAAAAAATTTTAGTACAACATTAGGTATAAAAGTGTATATTTAGTTAGAGTCAAGAAAGCATAGCAACATATTACATGTTTGCAAAAAATCAATAATTGCCACAAATGTCACAAAATCCATAAAAATAACATATTTATACCGTTGACTGCTTGATAGTGCTTTAATACTTCTGCATATTTTTGACTGCACATTCTTTATTCGCCTCTTTCCTTAACAACAATTTTATAATTTCATTTTCTGTAGAATGAATTGAAAGATAATTCAATTTTCCTCTGGCATTATTGAGCAAATATTTTTAGAAAGTTACTAATAGTTTGCAAGAGTTTCTTTCTGCTTTACCACTTATTATTAGTAATGTGTTAGTTTTTAGGATTGTTATCTTATTTAGGGAAACCTTAATCTTCTTTCATATCTGCAGTGTAAGATTTCAGAGCATTTCAAATTTTATTGTTCAGTGTTAAATTTTATTATTTCTTTTGACTTTTTATTTTTAGTGGTTTCAGAGACAGCAATTTTTTAAAAAATTATTTATTTATTTATTTTTGGCTGCATTGGGTCTTCATTGCTGTGCATGGGCTTTCTCCAGTTGTGGTGAGGGGGGCTACTCTTCATTATGGTGCACGGGCTTCTCATTGTGATGACTGCTCTTGTTGTGGAGCACAGGCTCTAGGCGTGGGGGCTTCCGTAGTTGCAGCATGCAGGCTCAGTAGTTATGACGCACAGGCTTAGTTGCTCTGTGCCATGTGGGATTTTCCTCGACCAGGGATCGAACCCGTGTCTCCTGCTTTGGAGGGCAGATTCTTAACCACTGTTCCACCAGGGAAGTCCAGTGATAAATTTTAAATAGCCGTGGAATTGACAACTGTCATTAGCCAGTTAGTCATCAGTGTCCTCATTGAAGTTATCTTCATCACCATCAGTATTTTTTGTGAAAGCAGGAAGATATTTAAATATTTTTCTAGTGTCTTCATATGATTCACTCTTCTTCATTAGCTAGATTATTAAGCGCTCCAGGAGCCTATTTAATTACCTCTATTTGAAATTTATCATCTCGTCATAATGAACTAATCTTGGTTGACTTTAAAGTGTTTTTGTTATGATTTTCTTGTTGATAGCAGAATAAGCTTTTTGATTTTATATGGGAGTTACATGGCAAAGAATGTTATTGTATATGATAGGTTTGTAATTGTGTACTTTGAAGTATCAAATATTCCTGAATGGCAAGAACTTCCACTTTGACTTGGTGTCTGTGAAACTGGAATCTTTCCCTTACACTTTTAGATGTCTGATATTCAGAACATCAGATTTCGTATGTTTCAAACTGTGTATTATCTCCATCACACTTACACTTTCAGTACCGGGCACCACAGAACATGCTCGTCTAGCGCTACATCTTTTTGCTCTGCGCCTTCCTCTCATGACACTGGGTGAGGAGGAGCAGTGGGTGGTAGCGAAATTCCTGGAATCTATTCCTCAGCAGAACAGCTAGTGAGATTTTAGCCATATTCAGAGTTGACTGCAAGCCACATAAATATTACGTCCCCAATTCGCTATCAAATTTAAGAAGGCCACATCCCCTTTATTGGCTCCAGGATCATCCGATTAGTTAGAGTGAAGAGGTTTAAAGTGCTATTAACTTAAATTCTGTTTAACTGGCCATGGTAATCAATACTTGTTCCATCTGGTACCAGTTCCAGAGAGAAAAGTTCATGGCATCACCTGTAAACTCTCATTTCTTTGTGCCAGACATCCCAAGAACATTAAGATCATCTGAATATGGGGAACAGTTGGTACCAAACCCCTTTATATAAACAAAAAATCTAGAAACTTTGTCTTCTAACTTAGGACAGAATACTAATTAAGCCCAGACTCCATTCACTTGCCATTTAGTGAAGTTTAGTTCTGTAATATTCCTTGAATCCTTTAATGTTATCTTCCTGCATTTAGGTGAACTGTTGTCTTATTTATTTGAGGATGAAAATTAGGAAATCTCTTTAGGTCTCTAGTCATAAGTAAGGAAACTGAATCTTTTATTTTACTAACTCTTTTGGGATAAAATTAAGTAGTTACTCATTCCTTGGAGAAAAAGATGGTGTGTAATCCTCATCTTTCACACTTAGCAGCTCACAAAAATGAAAAAAAGCAACTAACAAGTAATTCTGAAAGAAAACATTAAAAATTTCCCAGATTTTAATCACACATGAAATAGATAAGGACGAGAGGTGGGATGTATTTCAACTTTTCCTAAAACACACACACACACACACACACCATACCAGACATACTTTACATTCTCTACTTCTAAAACCAGTGCCTTCTGGACCTAGTCCTCCCTCTCCACCCTAGTAGCAGTGGTATATTTTTCCTCAGGCTGGCCAACAATTTCATCACCTCCCCTGATTTGGCTGCCTTTGTCCTTGATTTGAGTCCCTCTCATCATTTGTGTATATAATTGATTCCTCCAGTGGTATTGGCTCGTGTCATCTCTGCCTTATCTTTGGTCGTGTAGTCTGTTGTGCTGGATCCACTGGACATACACATGCAAAAAAAAAAAAAAAGAATCTAGAAACCGACCTTATACCTCACAAAAATTAACTCAGAGTGGACCATAGATGTAAATGTGAAATACAGAACTATAAAATTCCTGGAAGATAACATAGGAGAAAATCTAGATAACTTTATGTATGGCAATGGCTTTTTAGGTATAAAACCAAAGATATGATCCATGAAAGGAAAAATTAATAAGCAGAATTTTATTAAAATTAAAAGCTTCTGCTGTGTGAAAGACACTATCAAGAGAATGAGAAGACAAGCCACAGACTTGTCTTCACAGGTGAAGAACTGTTACCCTAAATGTACCAAGAAGAAAAAACTGGATTTGAAAATGGGCAAAAGACCTTAACAGATACTTGACCAAAGAAAATAAATGAATGGCAAGTAAGCATGTGAAAATATGCTCAACAACATATGTCATTAGGGAATTGCAAATCAAAACAACAATAAGATACTGCAGCACTTATCTTAGAATGGCCAAAATCCACAAAACTGACAACACCAAATGCTGGTGAGGATGTCGGAGCAACAAGAACAATCATTCATTGCTGGTGGGAATAAAACTGGTACCGGCACTTTGGAAAACAATTTAGAAGTTTTTAATAAATTTAAAGATACTCTTAACCATACAATTCAGCAATCATGCTCCTTAATATTTACCAAAATGAGTTGAAAACTATGTCCCCATAAAAACCTACGTATGAATGTTTTTAGCAGCTTTATTCATAATTTCCAAAACATGGAAGCAGTATGTCCTTCAGTAGGCTAATGGATAAATATACTGTGGTACATCTAGATAACAGAATGGTATTCAGTGCTAAAAAGAAATGAGCTATCAAGCCATGAAAAGACTGCAGGGATCCTGGATGGCAAAGGCTGTGGGTATCTGTACCTGTGGCAAGGGCTGCTGGCTCCTCAGTGGCAAAAGACCCTGGGGTCCTCCTGCTTTCTTTTTCTCCCATGAAGGCAAGTCGTGGTCTGAGGAATCCCTCTGTGGGATGGCATAATGCAGGTAGAATGCTTCCTGCAGTTTTCTCTGCAACCATCCTTAGTTATTGTGCTCCACTGGGTTGTTGTTCTTAATCATACTCTGGAACTCTCAGAGCTATTTTCATTCATGAGTAGTTGTTAATATGTTGTTTCTATGAGGGGATGAAGGTCAGGACCTCCTAGTCTGACATCACCTTCAAGAGAAACCACTCGTATTCAGTTTCTTACAGGAGGTACCAGTTAGCAGTAGAAAAAGAAAATGATTTAAAAGGTATATGGATTGTGGAAAGGAAGATAAAAAACTGTCATTATTTGCAGCTATTATGATTGTATAGAAAGCTCCCCACCCAAATTATGTGTAAATTACAAATAAATTATTTTAATTGTTAAGAATTAGCAAGTTTGCTTGGCACCAAACCAATTTGCATAAGTGAATTCTGTGTCTCTGCATAGCAATTTTATTTCCATAAAAAAGTTGAAAAAAAAACCTCATGTATATCACCTCCCTCAAGATTCTGATAAATTTTAGCCTTGAGAGATGAGCCCCAATTTGCAAATCTCTTTGCCTTGCCAGTAGAAGTTTTGGTTAAACTTTACTTGCCTTGATTGAAGAAAATAATGGGTATTTTTGTTCTTAAAATGTAAAATTATATGTAATACTATATTGAATATACCTTTTCTAATATATATACCTATCCCTCTCTGTTTAGATTTTTGATTACTTCTCCACCCATCAACTACCACTCGCCCACCTCTACCCTCAACCCTTGAGAAGTACCATACAATAGCCACATTAGAAGCCAGGGAATAATAGTGGGCAGAAAGTTTTGCAGATATTAACTTTCTACTCTAACAAACCCATCTGTATCTCTTTCTCCTATAAACATTCTGTTTGGCAGTACTGCTAAGATCTATTTCTCCTCTTTCATTTTCTAATTAACTTGCAATGTGTTTTCTCTGAATTCATAATGAGCTTGTAATAAAAGTAATTTGCTTCACCAGGTGGTATTTCTCACATTCCAGATGTTAATATAGGTCTTAAACCATGGTCAGCTTTAAGAGTAACAACAGCACAGTACTACTTATGGTATCTACCAAATGAGTTGCAGAATGTAGTTGTTAAAGGATAATTATAGATTGAGTGACCATGGAATTAATTATCCAAACACTTTTGGGAATGAAAGGGAGCACTATTAATAATTATTCTGGGACACATAAACAGGAACAGTTCTAGGCAAACTGAGATGTGTGGTCATCCTGATTATAGAGGAATCTAGCTCAGTGAGTACCCAGCTGAAAACACATCTGGTCGGTACAGGTCCTATTTCAACAATTAAAATATTGTAAACAGAAACTATCTTGGTTTAAGAAATGTGCCCTATCATAATTGTCATCTTTAACTAGCACTCTTTTTTTTTCTTAATTTATTTAATTATTTATTTTTGGCTGTGTTGGGTCTTCGTTGCTGTGCGTGAGCTTTCTCTAGTTGCAGTGAGCGGGGGTTGCTCTTTGTTGCAGTGCACGGGCTTCTCATTGTCATGGCTTCTCTTGTTGCGGAGCATGGGCTCTAGGCACGTAGGCTTCAGTAGTTGTGGCATGTGGACTTGATAGTTGTGGCTTGTGGGCTCTAGAGCTCAGGCTCAGTAGTTGTGGTGCACGGGCTTAGTTGCTCCACGGCATGTGGGATCTTCCCAGACCAGGGCTCAAACCCGTGTCCCTTGCATTGGCAGGCAGATTCTTCACCACTGCACCACCAGCGAAGCCCTAACTAGCACTCTTGACACATGTGTTTACTAGGCTTCATTGACACCAACAATTGGGGTGCCTGCTTATTGAGAGGGGGTTTTCCAAGCAATCCATGCAGAGTAACAAGTGTCCAACTATTCTATGAGGGAAAGATGATTTTGTATTTTTTGTCATTTTTTAAAGTTTGATTATCACCTGAAACAGCACAAAATATATAGTAACAGCGGTCCTATTCTATATGGGCTCAAAATGTAGACAAATGGTTCAAATATAAGACAAGAAGAATAAAAATTCTTTCTTGAGATGAGGTGGAAATTATTTGTACAGGTTTATAAATAATAATAAAATAATGAGAATGAGCCTTTATTGTGTTCTGACTATGTGCCAGGCCCTGAGTTCTATTCATATTATAGCACTTAATCTTCTTAACAACCATATTAAGAAGTGATTATTTCTATTATCTGGATGAGGAAACTGTTAAGGAATTCACACAAGATTACATAAGTGGCAGAATTAAGGGTATAAATTCAGATCTGTCTGACTCTAAAGCCTATCTTCTGTCTATTATGCCAAGGGACTTTATGGATTTTTTCATTTTATTATTTACATTGCCACTGTACCACTACTGATACAGAGGTCAGGCTCCTTTTGGACATTCATAAGGTGGCTCCTCAGTGTCCACTACACAACTACTATTGGAATTATTAAGTTGATTTTGGAAAGCATCTTCCCATGATTTGAGACTGTGTTTATATCTGTCACCAATGGCTCCTAATAAATCAAATGAGAGAAAGGGGAGATATTTTTTAAAAAATCAAATGGAACTCTAGAGAAAATTACAATATATGAGATAGAAAATACACTGGGTACGCTTAACAGCAAATTGACACTGCAAAAGAAAAGATTAATGAACTTGAAAACTAGCAATAAATACCAAACCAAAGCTCAGAGAAAAAGAAGTCTGAAAATTAAATAAACAGAGCCTCCATGACCTGTGTGAAAATATCAAGGAGTTTAAAAATATGTATAATTTGAGCCCCTTAAAGAAGTGGTGGTTGGAGAGTGGGGAATGAGAAAAAAATATTTGAAGAAATAATAAGGGAAAATTTACCAATTTCAATGAAAATTATAAACCTACAAATCCAAGAAGCTCAAAAAATGCCAAGCAAAATATATAGAAGATCATACCAAGGCACGTCATAATCAATTTGCTGAAAACCAATGATAAAGAGGAAATCTTAAAAGCAGCCAGTGAAAAAGACATGCCATACGTAGAAACAAAGATAAGAGCACAGATGACTTCTCACTAGAGACAATGCGAACCGGAACAATGGAACACCACCTTTAATATGCTGAAAGAGGGCTTCCCTGGTGGCGCAGTGGTTGAGTGTCCGCCTGCCAATGCAGGGGACACAGGTTTGTGTCCCAGTCCAGGAAGATCCCACATTCCATGGAGTGGCTAGGCCCGTGAGCCATGGCCACTGAGCCTGCACGTCTGGAGCCTGTGCTCCACAACAGGAGAGGCCACAACAGTGAGAGGCCTGCATACCGCAAAAAAAAAAATTAAGATTAAAAAGATTTTCAGACCAACAAACCTAGAGAGTTGTCAGCAGACCTGCATTACAATAATTATTTTTAAAAGTTCTTCAGGCTGAAGAAACATGATTCCAGATGGAAACTCAAATCTACACAGGAATAAAAACTGCCAGAAATAGTAAACATGCACGTAAATATATAAAACTGGGAGGATCTTCAAGATGGCAGAAGAGTAAGACATGGAGATCACCTTCCTCCCCATAAATACATCAGAAATACATCTACACGTGGAACAGTTCCTACAGAACACCTACTGAACGCTGGCAGAAGACCTCAGACCTCCGAAAAGGCAAGAAACTCCCCACGTACCTGGGTAGGGCAAAAAAAAAAAAAAAAAAAAAAAAAACAGAGACAAAAGAATAGGAACGGGACCTGGCAAAAAAAAAAAAAAAAAAAGAAAAAACAGAGACAAAAGAACAGGAACAGGACCTGCACCAGTGGGAGGGAGCTATAAAGGAGGAAAGGTTTCCATACACGAGGAAGCCCCTTCGCAGGCGGAGACTGCAGGTGGCCAAGGGGGGAAGCTTTGGAGCCACGGAGGAGAGCGCAGCAACAGGGATGTGGAGGGCAAAGCAGAGAGATTCCCACACAGAGGAACGGTGCCAACCAGCACTCACCAGCCTGAGAGGCTTGTCTGCTCACCCGCCGGCACGGGTGGGGCCTGGGAGCTGAGGCTCGGGCTTCAGTCGGATCCCAGGAAGAGGATGGGGGTTGGCTGCGTGAACACAGCCTGAAGGGGGTTAGTGCTCCACGGGAGCCAGGAGGGAGTCCGGGAAAAAGTCTGGACCTGCCGAAGATGCAAGAGACTTTTTCTTGCCTCTTTGTTTCCTGGTGCACGAAGAGAGGGGATTAACAGCACCACCTAAAGGAGCTCCAGAGACGGGCACGAGCCGCGGCTATCAGCACAGACCCCAGAGACGGGCATGAGACGCTAAGGCTGCTGCTGCAACCAGCCACTTCACGGTCCCGTGATCCAGGGATAACTTCCCCGGGAGAACACACGGTGTGCCTCAGGCCGGTGCAACGTCATGCCGGCCTCTGCCACTGCAGGCTCACCCCGCATCCATACCCCTCCCTACCCCTGGCCTGAGAGAGCCAGAGCCCCCGAATCAGCTGCGCCTTTAACCCCGTCCTGAGTGAAAAACAAACACCCTCAGGCGACCTACATGCAGAGGCGGGTCCAAATCCAAATCTGAACCCTGGGAGCTGTGCGAACAAAGAAGAGAAAGGGAAATTTCTCCCAGCAGCCTCAGGAGCAGCAGATTAAATCTCCACAATCAACTTGATGTACACTGCATCTGTGGAATACCTGAATAGACAACGAATCATCCCAAATTGAGGAGGTGGAATTTGGGAGCAACGATATATATATATTTTTTCCCTTTTTGTGAGTGTATATGTGTATGCTTCTGTGTGTGATTTTATCTGTATAAAATCATTTGTCCTAGGGTTCTGTCTGTCCGTTTTTGTTTCTTTTACTTAAAAAACTTGTCTTGGGGTTCTGTCTGTCCGTTTTTGTTTCTTTTACTTAAAAAACTTTTTCTTAATAATTATTTTAATAAATTTTATTTTACTTTATTTTATCTTCTTCTCTTTCTTTTTTTTCTCCCTTTTATTCTGAGCCATGTGGAGGACAGGCTCTTGGTGCTCCAGCCAGGCATCGGGGCTGTGCCACTGAGGTGGGAGAGCCAAGTTCAGGGCACTGGCCCACAAGAGACCTCCCAGCTCCACGTAATTTCAAACGGTGAAAATCTCCCAGGTATCTCCATCTCAACGCCAAGACCCAGCTCCACTCAATGACCAGCAAGCTACAGTTCAGGACACCCTATGCCAAACAACTAGCAAGACAGGAACACAACCCCATCCATTAGCGCAGAGGCTGTATAAAATCATAATAAGGCCAAAGACACCCCAAAACACACCACCAGACGTGGACCTGCCCACCAGAAAGACAAGATCCAGCCTCATCCACCAGAACACAGGCACTAGTCCCCTCTACCAGGAAGTCTACACAACCAACTGAACCAAACTTAGCCACTGGGGACAGCCACCAAAAACAACGGAAACTATGAACCTGCAGCCTGCGAAAAAGAAACCCCAAACACGGTAAGTTAAGCAAAATTAGAAGACAGAGAAACACACAGCAGTTGAAGGAGCAAGTCAAAAACCCACCAGATCTAACAAATGAAGAGGAAATAGGCAGTTTACCTGAAGAAGAATTCAGAATAATGATAGTAAAGATGATCCAAAATCTTGGAAATAGAATGGAGAAAATACAACAAACGTTTAACAGGAACCTAGAAGAACTAAAGAGCAAACAGACAGTGATGAAAAACACAATAAATGAAATTTAAAATTCTCTAGAAGGGATCAATAGCAGAATAACTGAGGCAGAAGAACAGATAAGTGACCTGGAAAATAAAATAGTGGAAATAACTACTGCAGAGCAGAATAAAAGAAAAAGAATGAAAAGAATGGAGGACAGTCTCAGAGACCTCTGGGACAACACTAAATGCACCAACATTCAAATTATAGGAGTCCCAGAAGAAGAAGAGAAAAAGAAAGGGACTCAGAAAATGTTTGAAGAGATTATAGTTGAAAACTTCCCTAATATGGGAAAGGAAATAGTTACTCAAGTCCAGGAAACACAGAGAGTCCCATACAGGGTAAATCCAAGGAGAAACATGCCAAGACATATATTAAACAAACTATCAAAAATTAATGATAAAGAACAACTATTACAAGCAGCAAGGGAAAAACAACAAGTAACACATAAGGGAATCCCCATAAGGTTAACAGCTGATCTTTCAGCAGAACTCTGCAACCCAGAAAGGAGTGGCAGGACATATTTAAAGTGAAGAAGGGGAAAAACCTACAACCAAGATTACTGTACCCAGCAAGGATCTCATTCAGATTTGACAGAGAAATTAAAAGCTTTACAGACAAGCAAGGGCTAAGAAAATTCAGCACCACCAAACCAGCTTTACAACAAGTGCTAAAGGAACTTCTCTAGGCAGGAAACACAAGAGAAGGAAAAGACCTACAATAATAAATCCAAAACAATTAAGAAAATGGTCATAGGAACATACATGTAGATAATTACCTTAAATGTAAAAGGATTAAATGCTCCAACCAAAAGGCATAGATTGGCTGAATGGATACAAAAGCAAGACCTGTATATATGCTGTCTACAAGAGACCCACTTCAGACCTAGGGACACATACAGACTGAAAGTGAGGGGATGGAAGAAGATATTCCATGCAAATGGAAAACAAAAGAAAGCTGGAGTAGCAATTCTCATATCAGACAAAATAGACTTTAAAATAAAGACTATTACAAGAGGCAGAGAAGGACACTACATAATGATCAAGGGATAAATCCAAGAAGAAGATATAACAATTGTAAATATATATGCACCCAACATAGGACCACCTCAATACATAAGGCAAAAGGTAACAGCCATAAAAGGGGAAATCGACAGTAACAGAGTAATAGTAGGGGACTTTAACACCCCACTTTCACCAATGGACCGATCATCCAAAATGAAAATAAATAAGGAAATACAACCTTTAAATGATACATTAAACAAGATGGACTTAACTGATATTTATAGGACATTCCAACTAAAAACAACAGAATACACATTTTTCTCAAGGGCCCATGGAACATTCTCCGAGATAGATAATACCTTGGGTCACAAATCAAGCCTTGGTAAATTTACGAAAATTGAAATCATATCAAGTATCTTTTCTGATCACAACGCTATGAGACTAGATATCAATTACAGGAAAAAATCTGTAAGAAATGCAAACACATGGAGGCTAAACGACACACTACTTAATAACCAAGAGATCACTGAAGAAATCAAACAGGAAATCAAAGAATACCTAGACACAATGACAATGAAAACTTAACCACCCAAAACCTATAGGATACAGCAAAAGCACTTCTAAGACGGAAGTTTATAGAAATACAACCCTACCTTAAGAAACAAGAAATAGCTCAAATAAACAACTTAACCTAACACCTAAAGCAATTAGATAAAGAAGAGCAACAAAAAAAAAAAGTTAGCAGAAGGAAACAAATCATAAAGATCTGATCAGAAATAATTGAAAAAGAAATGAAGGAAACAATAGCAAAGATCAATAAAAGTAAAAGCTGTTTCTTTGAGAAGATAAACAAAATTGACAAACCATTAGCCAGACTTATCAAGAAAAAAAGGGGGAACCCTCAAATCAATAGAATTAGAAATGAAAAAGGAGAAGGAACTGCTGACATTGCAGAAATACAAAGGATCATGAGAGATTACTACAAGCAACTAAATGCCAATAAAATGGACAACCTGGAAGAAATGGACAAATTCTTAGAAATGCACAACCTTCCGAGATGGAACCAGGAAGAAATAGAAAATATGAACAGACCAATCACAAGCACTGAAATTGAAACTGTGATTAAAAATCTTCCAACAATCAAAAGCCCAGGACCAGATGGCTTCACAGGCGAATTCTGTCAAACATTTAGAGAAGAGCTACCACCTGTCCTTCTCAAAGTCTTCCAAAATACAGCAGACGGAGGAACACTCCCAAACTCATTCTACGAGGCCACCATCGCTCTGATACCAAAACCAGAAAAAGATGTCACAAAGAAAGAAAACTACAGGCCAATATCACTGATGAACATAGATGCAAAAATCCTGAACAAAATACTAGCAAGCAGAATCCAACAGCACATTAAAAGGATCATACACTATGATCAAGTGGGGTTTATTCCAGGAATGCAAGGATTCTTCAATATACGCAAGCCAATCAATGTGATAAACCATATTAACAAACTGAAGGAGAAAAACCATATGATCATTTCAATAGACGCAGAGAAAGCTTTCGACAAAGTTCAACACCCATTTATGATAAAAACCCTGCAGAAAGTAGGCATAGAGGGAACGTTCCTCAACATAATGAAGGCCATATATGACAAACCCACAGCCGACATCATCCTCAATGGTGAAAAACTGAAACCATTTCTGCTAAGATCAGGAAAAAGACAAGGTTGCCCACTCTCACGACTATTGTTCAACATAGTTTTGGAAGTTTTAGCCACAGCAATCAGAGAAGAAAAAGAAGTAAACAGAATCGAAATTGGAAAAGAAGAAGTAAACCTGTCACTGTTTGCAGATGACATGACAAAAATACATAGAGAATCCCAAAGATGTTACCAGAAAACTACTAGAGCTAATCAATGAATTTGGTAAAGTAGCAGGATACAAAATTAATGCACAGAAATCTCTTGCATTCCTATACACTAATGATGAAAAATCTGAAAGTGAAATTAAGAAAACACTCCCATTTACCATTGCAATAAAAACAATAAAATATCTAGGAATAAACCTACCTACAGAGATGAATGACCTGTATGCAGAAGATTATCAGACACTGATGAAAGAAATTAAAGATGATACAAATAGATGGAGATATATAACATGTTGTTGGATTGGAAGAATTAACATTGTGAAAATGACGCTACTACCCAAAGTACTGTACAGATTCAATGCAATC
The DNA here is from genome assembly GCF_949987515.2 of Delphinus delphis. Classification (NCBI taxonomy): domain Eukaryota; kingdom Metazoa; phylum Chordata; class Mammalia; order Artiodactyla; family Delphinidae; genus Delphinus; species Delphinus delphis. The sequence continues at coordinate 64,031,440 of NC_082691.1, forward strand.
CCTATCAAACTACCACTGGCATTTTTCACAGAACTAGAACAAAAAATTTCACAATTTGTACGGAAACACAAAAGACCCTAAATAGCCAAAGCAATCTTGAGAACGAAAAACGGAGCTGGAGGAATCAGGCTCCCTGACTACAGACGATACTACAAAGCTACAGTAATCAAGACAGTGTGGTACTGGCACAGAAACAGAAATATAGATCAATAGAACAGGATAGAAAGCCCAGAGATAAACCCATGCACATATGCTCACCTTATCTTTGATAAGGGAGGCAAGAATATACAGTGGAGAAAAGACAGCCTCTTCAATAAGTGTTGCTGGGAAAACTGGACAGCTGCATGTAAAAGAATGAAATTAGAACACTCCCTAATGCCATACACAAAAATAGACACAAAACAGATTAAAGACCTCAATGTAAGGCCAGACACCATCAAACACTTAGAGGAAAACATAGGCAGAACAATCTATGACATAAATCACAGCAAGATCCTTTTTGACCCATGTCCTAGAGAAATGGAAATAAAAGCAAAAATAAACAAATGGGACCTAATGAAACTTAAAAGCTTTTGCACAGCAAAGGAAACCATAAAGAAAATGAAAAGACAACCCTCAGAATGGGAGAAAATATTTGCAAATGAAGGAACTGACAAAGGAATAATCTCCAAAACATACATGCAGCTGAATATCAAAAAACAACAACCCAATCCAAAAATGGGCAGAAGACCTAAATAGACATTTCTCCAAAAAGATATACAGATTGCCAACAAACACATGAAAGAATGCTCAACATCATTAATCATTAGAGAAATGCAAATCAAAACTACAATGAGATATCATCTCACACCAGTCAGAATGGCCATCATCAAAAAATCTAGAAACAATAAATGCTGGAGAGGGTGTGGAGAAAAGGGAACACTCTTGCACTGCTGGTGGGAATGTGAATTGGTTCAGCCACTATGGAGAACAGTACAGAGGTTCCTTAAATAACTACAAATAGAACTACCATATGACCCAGCAATCCCACTAGTGGGCATATACCCTGAGAAAACCAAAATTCAAGAAGAGTCATGTACCAAAATGTTCATTGCAGCTCTATTTACAATAGCCTGAAGATGGAAACAACCTAAGTGCCCATCATCGGATGAATAGATAAAGAAGATGTGGCACATATATACAATGGAATATTACTCAGCCATAAAAAGAAACGAAATTGAGCTATTTGTAATGAGGTGGATAGACCTAGAGTCTGTCACACAGAGTGAAGTAAGTCAGAAAGAAAAAGACAAATACCATATGCTAACACATATATATGGAATTTAAGAAAAAAAAATGTCATGAAGAACCTAGGGGTAAGACAGGAATAAAGACACAGACCTACTGGAGAACGGACTTGAGGATATGTGGAGGGGGAAGGGTGAGCTGTGACAGGGTGAGAGAGAGTCATGGACATATATACACTAACAAACCTAAGGTAGATAGCTAGTGGGAAGCAGCCGCATGGCACAGGGATATCAGCTCGGTGCTTTGTGACTGCCTGGAGGGGTGGGATAGGGAGGGTGGGATAGGGAGGGTGGGAGGGAGGGAGATGCAAGAGGGAAGAGATATGGGAACATATGTATATATATAACTGATTCACTTTGTTATAAAGCAGAAACTAACACACCATTGTAAAGCAATTATACCCCAATAAAGATGTTAAAAAAAAAAAAAAAACTAAAAATAGGACTACCATATGACCCAGCAATCCCACTACTGGGCACATACCCTGAGAAAACCATAATTCAAAAAGACACGTGCATCCCAGTGTTCATTGCAGCACATGGAAGCAACATAAATGTCCATCGACAGATGAATGGATAAAGAAGATGTGGTACATATATACAATGGAGTATTACTCAGCCATAAAAAGGAATGAAATTGGGTCATTTGTAGAGACTTGGTTGGACCTAGAGTCTGACATACAGAGTGAAGTAAGTCAGAAAGAGAAAAACAAACATTGTATATTAATGCATGTATGTGGAAGCTAGAAAAATAGTATAGATGAACCTATTGCAGGGCAGGAATAGAGACACAGACATAGAGAATGGACGTGTGGACATGGGAGCAGGGGAAAGGGGGTAGGATGAATTGGGAGATTGGGCCTGACATATATATACTACCGCGTTTAAAATAGATAGCATAAGGAACTGAGCTCGGTGCTCTGTGGTGACCTAGATGGGTGGGGTGGCGGTGGGGGTGGGAGGGAGGTCCAAGGAGGGAGGGGATGTAAGTATACATATAGCTGACTCACTTCCTTGTACAGCAGAAACTAATACAACATTATAAAGCAACTATATCCCAATTAATAAAAGAAAAACGAAAAAAAAAAAATACTCTTCCCTCCTCTCAGAACAGGAGGTAAACAGATACTAAGTAAAATGCAGTGTGACAGGTGTTGGTAGTGGTGGGCCCAGAGTGCCAGGAGCAAACAGGAGAGGCCTCCCAACTCGGCCCACGGTGGAGGTGTGTCTGGGGTCCATGGAAGGGGAGGGGGTGAACTCCGGTTGAACTGAGTTATTGTTTTCATTCGTGCAACCTGTTGAATAGCGTCTGTGCACAAGGAGCAAAATCAGTGCTGACCTCGAGGACTTAGTGCAGTAAAGGCTGTACAGGGGCAAAAACACAGACAAGGAGAATGTGCATTTTGTGTGAATTAGGGATAGTTTCCAAAGCCAAAGAATCTCATTTACATAATTACTCTTAAATCCTGTGTATGAGTTGTTGTTGGTTTTTGCTAAAGTACTCATGTGTCAGCTCTCATTTAGGAAGTGATTCCAGAATTAATCTTTGTTTCCTTTGTTAATTTTTCCTGGCTCTGCCGCTTGCTTGCTGTGTGACCTCAGGCTCTGAACCTCGGTTCTTAGCGTAGGTAAAAAGAATGAAAAACACCACCTCAGCCCATTGTGGTGCTTGCTGAGTAGGCTGGGAGAAAATATAGCAAGCTTTTGGTATGATGCTTGCCACACAGTAGGAGCTCAAATGATACTACTTTGCTTCTTTCCCTTTCACATATTTTAAAACATAGTCATAAAACTTTATCAGAAACAGAGTACTTAAACCTTACAGGACAAGTGATCGCGGTGACATATCCTTATTCAGTGTTAAAATTACATTTCTGTGAAACCATGTATTCAGCTGAATCTCCCTTACATAAATACAATTTCTTACATTAGCAGCAAATTAAACTTCAACAATTATACTTGCTACTGTGGTTACCTCTGAGTCCCTCTAAAACTCCTCTGTATTTTATTGCTGTGTAAATATTTAGAAGACTTTAAAAGGCTAATTTCAGATTTGGGCCGCCTCGGTTCAACAGTTTATATTTCAAGAGCTTTCATCCAGTTCGTGTTCTCTTATGTGAAACCTAGCGCAGTTCTCACATTGATATTATTTACATTTTTTTTGTAATGTGCCACAGGTTTATAAACCTTTCCATTTAAATTTTTGATGTGATTAGCTGCTTTTAATTACATCTGAAAACCCCTTGCCAAATAATGATTAAAACATACAGAAATGGTATGGTTGAGACATAAGCAAAGCAAGACAGATCTATGTGAAAACTGCTTCAAGCAGCGTAGCAACAGCAAATCCATTTAATTTGTGCATATGTGGAGGATTTCATTCAAATTGAAATAGAACAAAAGATAAATAAGGTGAGGAAGGTAGATAAGAGAACTTTGAAGCATAAACATTGAAATACTGTTTTGTTTTTTAAAATCAGAGCATAATTGATTCTTCTGGGAAATTTTTGGAGTAAAAACCAAAATTCATACATAATTATGGTTCACAGCAAATTGCATTTACTGCCTATTGAGCAAACTCAATTGGATTACTAAACCACAGTATTTCCCACCCCTGTGTCAGTTAGAGAGCAAACTCTGTCTCCTCGCTAGTTCTCTAAGGCCCCCAAAGCTTAAGCACACTTAGGGTCTTCTGTGTGTTGGGTTTTTCAGGCAGCCACTCCCCTCCTCTTTTTCAGTGGATCGCCACAGCTCTCAGTATTGAATTGAAGTTCACATTTTTGGTAGATCCCAGTTCCTTCACAGCATTCCCTGGCTTCCTTCTGGCATCCCCTACCCACCACACTCACCCTTTCCTCTGTCCACACAGGAGTCGCTTCCCAGGTGTTGGGTTCCATGTCTTCTGTACTCACTCATCTATTCATCCTTTCGGTCATTCAGTCATTCATCCCACAAATATTAATGGGCACCGTGCTTAACGGTGGGGGTCCAGTAGGAAGCCAGACGGAAACCCTGTCCTTGTCTTCATGGGGTTACAGTCAAGTGGAGGAAATAGACTAACTGAAGAATCCTACAAGCAACTATTAAACGACTGCTCTGATGGATGATGCAGAGGTGAACGACATGGGTGATGCAACCCCTGTGAAATGCCGGGACTTGATCTGGTCAGAAAGTCAGGAATGTTTCTCTGAGGAAGTAACTGTGGCCCTGACACAGAAAGAAGAGCGGAAGTTACCTGGGTGAAGGCAGAGCACTGGAGGAGGAGCAAGGTATAGTAGGAGCTGAGGGTTAGAAGAAAGAGAAGTTGGATGTGGCTGGAGCACAGAGAAGGAGGAAACACAGTGAGGCTGCACTCATCAGAGGGAGACAGACACTCCTCTCACTTCACCTTCATCTCTTGGGCTCAGCTCAAGCGTCCCCTTCTCTGGGAAGCCTTTGGCGGCCCTGCCCTCTCCAAAGCGTGAAGTGCCTTCCCTCTGGAACTGTAGCCTGCTGATTTTTGCATCCTTAGCTCCTTTCACAGGCTCCCACACAACGTAGGCATCTGCTGTGGAGGAGCGGGTGTAGGTGGAAAGGCAGGGCTGAGCGTGATGGGGAGGCTTTGCTCGGTGAGCGTGGAGAGAGGCAGCTTGGCCGTATGAGTCCAATTTTCAGAGGCTTTCCCAGCGGGTGGCCCCAACTCTTCCAACATCAGTTCAGGGGCCCCTTCCCTCAAAAAGACCCCTCCCTTTTAATTCAAACCAAATCCCAGCTTGATGTAATTTCAGATGGTAAGGAAACACTGGATATGATGTGGAAGCATGTGGTTTGTACAGAAGAGCTCAACCGTGACTTACTCCGTACTCCGGGTGCCACCCCGATTCTCATCAGCTTTCCCAGCTTGGTGTTCCAAAGACGGGGCTTATTAAAGGAATCCTGGAGGGAGAGGTTGTTCCCTCTTGGGAGTGTTCCAGTGAGCAACAGGGAAACCTGGATGGGGAATCACAGCCGTTAATTGTGGCATAGATGGAACAAATTCCCTCTCATCACTGAAAGGTATTATATTTCACGTTGAGGGAGAGGAGAGATTTGCCTACAAATTAGGCTGGAAACTGTAGAGAAGAAATTGTTTGCTGGCCAGATTGGTATGCCCGGACTGTAATGAAATATGACAGAAGGAGAAGGGGGTAGGTGCTCAAATAAAAAAATGGGGTTGTTTTTTTTTTAGTATTTCCTTTACTGTCCTTTCGAAGAATTGAGTCCATCTTGTTGCTGGTGTTCCTTGGCACTCACCAAATGGTCCTCATCTGGATGATTTTTAACCCCTTTGCTCAGCAGCTGCTCCAAGAAGCAGAAACAACCCTGAGAAATGTTCACTATTCACAGTTCTGCTGAGTCCTGGAGAAGAGAATGAAAGCTACTTTCCATTTTTGGACATTATTTTCTCTTTGTAAATGAGTGATGAAGTTCAACAGATACCAAACCCAAAGCCTCTGGTGCTTCACGCACCGACTCAGAGCTTCCTCCCAGCAAGCTTTCCCTCCCTTGCACCCTGCATCCTCTCCATCCTGCGTGCCAACCCTTCCTCCCCAGAGAGTTAGCTCCCCACCGTTGGGTGCCCCCGTGGCTTGTTCATTTGTTCTGGCTTGATGTGCCTCTCTGCCTTATCCTCCGTCTGGATCTGCCTGTGCCTGTGTTTTCCTGGCTCAGAATGACCTGCTTGGGCTTAGGCGTTGGGCTTCAGAACTACCACTGCCCATCCCTGATGCCAGGCCATAGCACTGTCTCTCCCATCCCTCCTGGACCAGGACAATAAAAAAAAAAATAATTATTTAGAGTCCTCTGTGCATTGGCTTTAACATATATACTCTTCAACACTACAGTGTTCTTGATTGGAAAAAAAAAAACACCCCACCCCACAGTGGAAAGACAGATGTCAATAAAAGCATTGAACTGATTTATGGTTTCTTTTGGGGTGAATTTGAATGAGGGAGATGCCTGGAGGCTGTTGAGGCAATGTTTTCATTTCAGCATTAAGGAAGAATTTCTTTGGTTTGCTATAAGGGATCATTGAAACCTTTCAATTGGAGAATGTCAGTGGACAGCCTAACCCCTTCTAAAGCACTTATGTGACCCAATTAGATGGCTCAGAGTTGGATTAAGCAAACCAAACAAGGCCTGTGAATTAAGATATTTTGCATAGGGGAAGCCACTTGCCCTAATACTTAATCCCTGAAAAACCACTTGCATGCTGCTTACGGAAGCTTTGTCTTTACACGAAATTCCTTTCTCTTCACCTGTTACTTCTGACTTGATTGAACTGCTTTTTTTTCCCATAACGCAAAGTGCAAATGTAGTCACTGATTTTACTAGAAAACAGTTTAATGTAGTTTTATCTTGTTTTTAAAAAGACTTAAAGAAAAGACTTGGGAAAAAAACTAAAAAAATCACTCAATTTCCTTTTTTTTCTGGGAAAAGTGACATATATTTTGGGGGGATGCATTTTGGAAATGTTTCTCAGGAAAAGTTATATTACTCAGCTGACAGATTTTGAAAGCTGGGAACTCATGAACAATCTGAACAATTGTTTTGCCTTGTGAAGTTGGTGAAGTTAACTTTTTTATAATCAGGTTTGAAAAATATTGTGATAAGGATAAGAGAGGAGCTCTTTACCAGGTAAATACAAAAATAGAGTTATCGTGTTACTTTTATGGGTTTTCCCAAGATCTTTGGAACAGCTTCCTCATGAAGTAATAAAGGAAGACTTGTATGTACTTTACAAGTTTAACTGCAGTGTTGTTCTGAGGAAAAATGATTTCTTTTCCTCTAGTAAAAACTGTGTTCATATAATTATCTTGGGAAATGTGGTTTTGAGGTCAATAAAAGGGAGATGTCTTGCTGGTAGACTAACCTTTTCTCCATGTGAACGGGAGTTTGTCACTTGGGCATCAGAGCTGTTTTCCTACCCACCCTCTCCACCTTCTGCCAACCTCATCTCTCAGAGTCCTTCCTGAACTTGGGAAAACAGCTGCTTCCCCTGGTGCCACGGCCCTTCTCTTCATGGTTCAGAGTTGAGTCCAAAGGACTGTTTTGGGAATCGACAGCAGACAGGCACCGCACAGCCTTCTCCTGGCCCCAGGTGTCGGCCACCCCACCTCAGAAGTTGCACAAACGCCTCCTTCACCAAGCCCCTTGCCCCATGGAGGCTTATGGACTAAAGCCTTCAGGCTCCCTGCTTTCCCAGTCCCTGCCTTGCCCAGAAGTGCCTGAGCTTCAGTCAGGAGGTGGGTGCATGCAGGGCTCAGTTTTGGCTAAAGTGCTCTGCTGAGAAGGAGGATAAGACCCAGCAGAGCCTATAGACTTTTGTCATGTAATGTATGAGGTAGGGGAGGCACTGGGTGAGCTTAGAGTGGGAGGCCTTGCATGGACTCTGTCATGGGGCAGCCTGGCATCTGGGTTACAGTGAGCGGTCACGCTGTTTACCTCTCTGAGCTTCATTTTCTTTATGTATGAAGCAGAGATAATAATACCTGCTCACATGGCTGTTGGGAGGATTAAATTGAATCATACATATAAAATACTTTGCGTGCTTCCTGACATATTAGGAATCACAAAATAGCATTTCCAGACTTTCCCACTGACCCCTGTCAGATGCCCCCACTGTCGGCAGTAGCATATGTTGGTGCCGTTACCCCAGGAGTGTGTTTCTGTCCAGCCCTAGGTTGTGTCAAGTAGAACAAATTTAGTGCATGTTTGTAGGAAACAGCTGAAAGAAACCCTACAAGGCACGATTTAAGAGACACTGATGATAATGCATAAGCTCATGGTATCTCACAGGATAGGTTGTAAATAAAAGCTGAGGCAGGTCCTGGTCAGAATTGGAAACCTGTCAGGTGAAAGGAGGATGATCTGGCTCCATGGTTTGTCTAAATGATGACCAAGAAAAAGTTCTACAGCTATAGACTCAGTCCTGATTGTTGGGTTGGACATGGCACAGTGGACTCCTCCCTCCCTCCCTGGTCACATCAGAAACAGAGGCACAGGCGTGTGCAATCGCTGCTCTTCTCCACTGACGGGTTTAGGGGGCAGAGCTGACTCTGGGGAAAAGTGTATAGTGAGTGACATTCTCCTTTGGTGTCCTTGGCCTTATTGTTGCTGCCTCCCCACTTTTAGTGACTCTTCTAAGGCATCAGATAGCCAGCGTCCTTCTCTCTCCCTCCATTAAATCCTGTGCTCAGAATTAGATGCTGCAATACATGTGAGGGATGTTGTACTGGCTTGTGGTGGCTGTGGCTTTGCAATTCCCTGCTTGCCTTTACTCCCACTCCATCCCCCTCTGGTCGCAGACCCGGTGTCTGGACGCCAGGGGTGGGCAGAGGACCCATCTGGACTCTCAGAGCACCTTACCCCTCGGCCAGTATCTCCAGGTGATGGTTGATGTATGGGCCCCAAAGTCAAGCTAAGCCAATCAGAGCTCTTCCCCAAGATGCTTGACACTGGGGAAGGTCTTCCATTTGTGAAGTTAGAAACGCTAGGGCCTTGTCCTGCTCTGTGGAGAAAGCCTGTATGCCAAAGGGGAGCCCAGGACCGAGCCAAACCAAAATGAGTGCTGGAGCAAGGCCTGCTGGGACCAGGCCCTGGTTCTGGTCCCCCAAGACCCCAGAACTAGCCTGGTCCATGTAGCTTCAGCTCTTCCTGTCTGTGAGCTACCCCCAGTGCCTTTCCAATAACCTCCCTTGTGCTTTAATCAGATTGCATTGTGTTTCTGTCACTTCTCTCTGGAAACATTCTGTGTGCTTTAACCAACTCCAAGGTGTTCCTCCCTGAGGTGAATTTCTTAAAATCACTATTAAGTATCCAAACACAGGAGAGTCTATAAGGTGTTTTTCTTTGAAGTATCCGGTCTAACGAATGACACTGAGTAATTAAGTAGGAAATTAAATTCATTGTAAGATTATTGGTCTGTATATACTTCTTTTCATCTAAAATGCTCAAAGTAGTGGACAGCTATGATAAAGTCACTTTATTTTTGAAAGAGCAAAGACAATGCAATTTAATTTTAGATCATTCCAGATTGAGTTTGAGTCAACATGCAGAAAACTGGAAATCTGCCAGGAATTAAATACTGATTACTGGGTCCCAACTTTAGGTTATGACCCAAGTTATGGTCACTGTGGGTATCCCAAAGGGCTGCAAGATTATTTTAAAGAAACCCAAAATGTTATCTTTATTTTACTTCTGAGCTCTGTATTTATTGGGTTGGGGGAGGGGAAAACTGTTTAATAGGGAGGGGCTCTGGGGAAGAAAGTCAGCTACAGAGAATCCAGGCCAAGGGCAACAGCAATACCAGAGCCCTGGTCAGGGGCAGCGTTCACGTAGAGTGTATACCAGGGACAGGAGTTTGCATATAGCAGGGTAGAAAAATAGGTTTCATCTTATATGAAGATTCTTGACAGATAATGAAGACTACTTGGAGAATTGTATTCAGAAAGAGTCTGAGATGGAATGGAGGTTCAGTGGGTCAGCCATGATTATTTATTAGTGATGTCTGCCTTGGGCACAGGAGTGGATTCTAGTGATACCACATGGATCAGGTATTTCCCATCTCCAATTCAGAGTCTCAGCAGTGGAGTGGGTAAAAAATTCCACCTCATCGCAGCAGAGCCATACCTGATGAATACCTACTAGCTATTCAGAATTGGGCAGCAAGATATTCCTATCAGCCTACATGCAGATCTGACCAGAACTTAAGGGGGCAGTCAGCAGAGCTCCTGGAGGTCGGTGCATTGCTGGCTGTTGGCAAATATTGAGTTTACATAACTCTCCCTGTAGAGGATAGAAGATTTTGAAAAAGCCTCCAGTGTAGGCTGGTGAGAAAAAAACTGTAGAATGAGGGAAAGGGGCCAATATCTTGAAGACTAAAAAAAAAAAAAAAAAAAAATGATCTACTACAGATTCTGGAAGAAATTTTTAGAAAGATGACAAGGCTCCAGCAATGCATTTAAAAACAAACAAAACAAAAACAAAACATGGACTCCAAAGTAAAACAACACTGGGGGCTTCCCTGGCGGTCCAGTGGTTAAGACTTTGCCTTCCAATGCAGGGGGTGCGGGTTCAGTCCATGGTCGGGGAGCTGGGATCCCACGTGCCCCACAGCCAAAAATCCAAAACAAAAAAAACAGAAGCAATATTGTAACAGATTCAATGAAGACTTTAAAAATGGTCCACATCAAAAAATCTTTGAAATAAAACAACACTGAAAGGAGAGATCAGGCTGAGATGAAAAGACAATTGGAATAAGATGAAATTTACATATTTATTATTATTTTAAATTTTATTTATGTTTGGCTGCATTGGGTCTTCGTTGCTACAGGCGGGCTTTCTCTAGTTGCGGTGAGCAGGGGCTACTCTTCGTTGTGGTGTGCGGGTTTCTCATTGCGGTGGCTTCTCTTGTGCAGCACGGGCTCTAGGCACACGGGCTTCAGTACTTGTGGCACGCGGGCTCAGTAGTTGTGGTGCACGGGCTTAGTTGCTCCATAGCATGTGTGATCTTCCTGGACCAGGGCTCGAACCTGTGTCCCCTGCATTGGCAGGCAGATTCTTAACCACTGCGCCACCAGGGAAGTCCCTACATATTTATTTTCTATAGGTTTTTTGGTTCTTTTTCTTCCTTCTTTTAGCTGAATGTTTAGTTCTTTTGTTTTCAATATTCCTTATTTTCTAGTACAGGTAGTTAAGATGATAAAATTTTCTCTGAGTACCAATTTGGCTGCCTCTCCTAACTTTTGATATGCCACACTGAAAATAGTCTGAGAATTTAGGTATTCAAATTATTTTAAAGGAAGTAATAAAATATTTACTAAGTGAAGTGGGCTTTTTGCTCTTTTGACAGTTACTTTCTAGTTTTATTACATTGTGATCAGAGGGTAAACACTCTATGATTGTTACTTTTTATAATTTATGGAGTTGTTTCACTTGAGGACCATTGCATCATTTTTTGTAAATATTCTATACATTCTTACTTATGATTGCCTTACATGATCTGTTGGTTAGGCTAAAGTTTTCCAATATGACATTGGATTTGTCAATATCTCCTTATTCTTCTAACAATTTTTACTTTATATATTACTATTTAGGTGCATAAAGATTCATTAAAAGATAATCTACTCTCTGTCAATGCGTTTTCCCTTTGTTGTGTTTAATATTTTCATTTTGAGTTATATTTTTGGAATACTAATATTATCACATCTAGTTCTTTTTTGAAAACATTTATCTGATATATTATATCCATCTCTTTGTTTTTAATGCTTCTGAATAATTTTGTTTTGTTTTGATGTTTTAAATCTCTTTTAAACATCAACATAGAATAAAAAAATTTGTTTTGCCCAGTCTGTGTCTCTTTCAACAGGAGGAAATTTATAATTTTTCTATTATGGAAAACTTCAAGCAAACACAAAAGAGGAGAACAATAAATGTCACTCTGCTTCTAAAACAATCAATTTTCACCAATTTGGATTATTCTGAAGCAAGTTTTTTTTTTTTTTTTAGATTTGGAAGAACTGACAATAGAGAGTTTTATTGCAGATGGGAATGACCCAGGAGAAAGGAAAAATTTTTTATGCTAATATTAAAAGTGTTTTTAACATTAGGCCTCTATTTAGGCATAATTTCCTGACAACTGCCTGAAGTCTTTTTAATACATTTTTAGGTTTCCTCATGAGTTATTCTAATTATTGCTTTTCCTCATATCCCATATTTTCCTCTTTTCTTGGTTTGTGTCTTGGATTTGTGTTTTATTTTTCTAGAAGATATCTTCTAATGATCCTAACAGAAAGAGCTTTTGATTGATAAATTCTCAGTGAATAGTATTTCAATAGAATTGCAGGTCAAAATAATTTTTCCCCCTGAACTTTGTAGTTATTGCTTTTTTATCTTCCTGCATCTGGGGTTACTTCTTCCATTGTAGGTAAATGGTTATTCTTTTGTTTTGGAGCACCCAATAATTTATTTAGAAGCAAAGTTGTTTGGAATATATTAAAGCAACAGAGAGATGTTCTCAGGTACCAGGAGCTCAGAAATTTATAGCAGCTAGCAGTGCGATTTTAAATATTTCCTTGAAGATGTGCATCTGCCAACTTAGACGTGAATTAAGGCGTTTCATGACCTATGGATTTCTCCCCTCACTGAGCTTTAACCCCTCCCCTCCTCCAATTAGGCCTGTACCTGGATTTTTGTTGTCAGATCAATTTGATCCTGCAGGGAGCGCTTGGTCCCACTGTGTTTCAAGCAAACATTTTCCTTCTACCTTTGTTCTTCTCCCACTTGGGACAAACGTGTTTTTTAATTTCTGTCCTTCACCCTTGAAATTTCTTTTCTTTCTTAATGATCGCATAAAGCAAGAATAAAGCCGTTCCGTTCTAGTGGTAACTAACATTGGCTAAATATTTTGCCGAAAGAGAGATGAAGAGAGACAAAACCCCATGCCTCTAGCTCCTACAGATCGTAGTTTCCCTCTTCCCATTTATGGCTTCATTATTCTTTCTTCCACTTCCTTCCAGCTTGAAGTAAGTTAATGCCTCTCCTGTCTTTTCTTGAAGAATTTGTCTTTTCAATTGGCTGACACTAAAAACTATTTGAAAACAATGGAAAGGCTAAAGTTGTATTCTCAGTTTTTGGTATCGAGAATGTGAACAATTAAACAAGAAAACACAATCTGGATTTGTTTTTAATGGGATAGATACAGTTTCAACTTCCTTCCTAGGAGAATACCAGAAGGAGACAGAACTGAGAGCCACAAAATAAGGCCTCAAGCTGAGAATAACAATGATTTTGTTCTGTTGTCCACTCCATCCTCAGTGCTGCCCATTCCAGGATCTATTCTGCTATTTTCATAACACTCGAAATGATTTCACATCTGCAAGTAATTAGTTGCAAAATAATCTATCTTGGGACTGTGGGCTAGAGAAGGGTTGGGTAATAGGAGTTCCAACTGTGGTGTAACAATGTGTAGATCATGCATTCCTTCTGTTTTTGCCGACATATACAGTAAATATGTTACATGAGTATAGGCTGCTCCTGTGGAACTCTGAACATAGCCCTTTGTTTGAGAAGCTCATCATCGATGAGAACAGCACCAACTTCACATTTATATCTTATCTCACATTTTACAAAGCTCTCTCCTAACATTATCTTAGTTCTTTTTCACAACCCTGAGAGATAGCCAAGGGTAAGAGTTCTGTCTGATACAGGAGGCATCTGGGCTGGTAAGCTACTAGACAGTAGGGGACATGATTTGGTTTGCTGAGTTTTTGCAAACATTTTGTTAACAGTTCGTTAGTGTAGTAACATTTACGGAGGAGTGCAGAAAATCATAACAGCATGGCTCAATGAGCTATCAAAGAGAATACACTCATGTAACCTGTTCCCAGATCAAGAAACAAAACAATATCAACACTTCTGTACTCTCTAACAAGTCACCCACCCTCAAGGGTAACTGCCATTCTGACTCCTAAATAGGTTACAAGTTTGTTTGAATTAGTTTTGTATGGCATGTGAACAAGGACCTTGCGATTTATGGATGTATTATGCACGTGTGCTTGTTACATTTAAGAATACATCTTTTCATGATGAAATGCCATGCATGTGAGGAAATGATAGAGGAATGAGATGATCCAACCTGAAGAAGGTTCATATGAGTTGGGACTTAATAGCTCCAATGTATGAAGGATGAATGCCTGGAATATTATAAGAAGCTTTCTCCATTTCGATCAAGAACGGACAAAAGCTCAGTTCATGTAGAAAGAGAAAAATACCTTTCTTTCATTCTTAGAACTTCATGGACAAAAAAGAATCGATGTCCTTCTATGGATATTTTAAATTTTAGGCTGTAAGTGCTAAGTCCGAGATGACTTTGGTTCAATCTTAACCAGTGGCAAGCAATGGACAGTCATTTTTCAAGAGGATTTCCTTTCCCTCCTGATGTTTGGCTGAGCATTTCTACCAATTCCTACGGGAAGGTCAGCACTGTGTTCTTTTAAGGGAAATGATGTTTTACTGGAACAGTGAAGTGGTGCCTAATTTGCCTCCTTCTCTTGGAGGTAAGCGTGTCCCCAGAGACGAAGTCTTTGCTTATGTATGTGCTGCATCTCCTTCAGATGGCAGAGCCAGAGACTGACAGTAATTGTTCCAGCTGATATCCTTCAGCAGATGAATTTTGGAAGCTTCCCCACCCATGTCCTCACCACTATTCTCTCATATTTCTCCACCATTATGAGAATCAGAAGCCAACGGGTAACAGTGGCTTGTTTGAAATGGTTTGGGGCTCATGCGCATGGAAGAATATAGACTAAGACTGCTCCCAGGTTTAGCGCTGCCTTGAAATGGAATCCTTCTAGACTTTGTTTAGCAAGGGCTGTGTTGATGTGGCCTCCATTAGAAAAGACCTGCTTTCTCTTTGGAGTCTGTGTGAGTCCCTCTACTTCACCCCCAGACCCTCTGAGCTCAGAGCAGAGGAATGTTTACATGAATAGAGACTGCCAAGGTTTTAAATTGCAACCATTAAGAAATGAACTATCCTCTTAATCGTTTTTTGCTTCATTCTCCAAAGATTAAAATGCTTTTAATTTAATAAAGTTTTGAAAAATAGGTAAGTTTATAATTTTACAAAAATGTGTTCAGAGAAGTAGGAACATACAGGGAATCCTAGAGGATACTGAGAATGACCTATTTAGGTCTCATTCATCTCATTTCGGAGATACAAGGACACTGCCCACTTTTGGCTCTCCAGTCTGTTTTAGATGCATTTGGACTATTTTCTTTCCCCTATCAAACCAGTTAAGTCAGAGTGTAGATCACAATCTTAAAAAAAAAAACTGACATTTCTTCCCTTTAAAAAATTGACACTCTTCTCTGGACAAGTACCTGCTTAGAAAGAAACACTACTTTTATTCACTTTTCCACCTTTATCCTACAGATACATGAAAATATAGATCACAAATAAAATCTACATTTTGGATTACATGGTCTGTTCTGAAATGGATGGGCATAAGGATAAGAACATCTTTACTACTCTTATTTAGTTACAAATAAATATTGTAATTAATTTTGCACAAGTTTAGAACAGAGCATAGCAGGTCTGGATGCCAGTGTTAACCCAATTCTTCTTTGTTTGTAGATTCCAGGGTATGGCTTATTACTAATCTGAAAACATAACAGAGAACTTGTGAAAAAGCAAATGTTCACATGTAATAGTCATTTCAGCCAGATGTTCTAAATAATTTTTCACGAAGCCATTGTTTAGCCACTGTGAAATAATGGTCACTTATCTCCAAAGGGAATATTTAAAATGCAAACTTCTGTTGTCACAAGGTGCCCTAGATTGAATATGTGTGTCCCCCTAAATTTATATGTGTGTCCCCACCCATTCATGAGGTTGGAGCCCTCATGAATGGGATTAATGCCCTTATAAAAGAGGCCTGAGAAAGCTCCCTTGCTCCTTCCACCATGTGAGCTTATAGGTAGACGATGTCATCTATAAATCAGAAATTGGGTTCTCACCAGACACTGAATCTGCTAGCACTTTGATCTTGGTCTTCCAGCCTCCAAAAGAAAAAAAAAATGTTTATTGTTTATAAGCTACCCAATCTGTGGTATTCTGTTATAGCAGCCCTAATGGACTAAGACACAAGGTATACATATAAATGTAGTGAATTTCCATTTAAAAAGTATGTAGGTCCTGTAATAGCACAGGGAACTCTACTCTGTGGTGACCTCAATGGGAAGGAAATCCAAAAAAGAGGGGATATATGTATACATATAGCTGATTCACTTTGCTGTACAGTAGAAACTAACACAACATTGTAAAGCAACTATACTCCAATAAAAATTTTTTTAAAAAGTATGCAGGTCAACCCATTTCTGAATGAGGGTACCTGGATATTATACCTTAGATTATTCATACTCCTGCATCCCTAAAGAGGAAAAGGAAGATTTAAACTTAAAAAAAAAATTATTTATAATGATGGAAGAAATGTTCACATATTGAGGTATGAGGAAGTCATTCTGGCTTATACATGATTTGGACTGAACTTTATGCTAACTAAAACAACCTGTCAAACATGCATTGTACATCTGCTTTAACAATTAACGAAAAGGATGCATTTAAAAATAAAAATGGAGTAACTGTGGTTCAGGCATCCAAAATAGAGCCAGTGACCATTGTGGATGTGGTTTCTGATATGCTCCTGCATCACTACGCACTTGAATTTTCTGAACTGTATCAAACTCAAGGATACCATCAGCTGTTCTCCAAACAGTATCTGCTGGCTGCTGTCAGCTGCAGCCTTATGGTCTCAAGGTCTCCCCTGGTAACTGTGCAACCATTTCAAACCCCAACATATCCTTACTTCTTGCCAGCTCCAATCCTAATTCTTGACAAACAACTAATGTAACTTTGTGGTTTCTGCCTATATAAGCCTCCCCCATTTTGTAGTCCAGTGGAATACAATTCAAGTGCTTTTTTTTTTTTTAACCAAATCCAAGTAACAATTTTATTTTACTCTACAGCACATTTTTTTACATACATTTTAGTGGTTTTGACAGTGGTACTTTTGAGCAGACTTTAAATGAATCCACAAAAGTTAATACATTTAAAATAAAATATACACAATAAAACAAGAGGCATCCAGATGTTCAGAGTCATGCAGAAGGGGTGGTCTGGTTGGCGTTATCATTGGATACCTTGCCTATTTAAGAATTCATCGGCAAAAGGCCGTTCTTCTGTTCATCATTCCCATATAATTTACCAAAGTCAGAGAGCTCTAAACATACACACACAAAATAAACCCTCATTTAAAGCTACATCAGTACAAAATTTCAATGAATTGAATTCAGTGTATTGCCAAACCAACAATTCCAATGATCAAACACATCACTAAAAATATCAGCACCTGATCTAAAGGTAAGGTTATCTCATTTATTAAAATACCAACAGGATATTAACCAACAAAGCAACTAATATGTTAATCTTAATATAAGACACTGAATGAAAACCAAAAACAATATATTAAATACCACTCCACTGAGCCAGGATATAACCCATGGATGACAGACACATGAGTTTATCTGTCAAACAGTGCTTTAAACACTTTTCTGTGAAAAAGAGGAAAGTGTATCTGGAGATGCAAAGGAAAGGTAGAAATGTGAATTTATGCATCTAGTTCCATAATTTTAAATGACTATCAAACTGATAATTTAAAATGACTATCAAACTGATAATATAAAGCTAAGTGACAATGACTTAACCATTAGGCACCAAACAGGCATGACCACTATTCACTGTAATTCGTAACGCTCTTCAGGAGTTTTCAGTGGATGGCCAACCCAACAATACTCTCTTAGTACAGACTAGATACTCATCCACTGTTGAAAAAGACCCTGAAGAAGACATGGCAAAGACATAGAGAAAAAGTTGAATCTTTTGAAAAAGTTAATGATATCAAAATACTTTTCCATCGCTGGGAAACCAAACTAGGTCAAGTATATGGCCCAAAGCAGCATGGAATTCAGAGTCAGAGCCTGGCAGAAGAGTTTTGGAAAACTTGTAGTTTTTAAAAATTGGCAATTTCCCCATGCTTAATGAAACTCTCAGAAGAGGTATAATGTTTGTTCATTTCTGGAATGTTGACAGCTTGCTGCAAAAATTCACATGAATGAGGAACTGCAGAGATGCGCTTCGATGAAGTGTTCTTTTTAAATTTACAAAAAACTGAAGTTTCTATTTAAAAAATAACCACGTTATGCCAGGATGAAGCATGGTAAAAAGTAGTGTAAGTTCTGTCCATGATTCTTTACATAGCTAATGGGAAAGTGATAGAAACCATTTTCTCTTAAAAAGGCAGTTTTGTTATTGCACTGACTTTTACAGCCTGACTTAGTAATTTAGAAAAATCATGTAGTAAAATCTGTAAAATCAAAATACAAAATCCTGGTTTGTAAACCAGTTGGCCAAGTCTATCCAGAGTACTTCATGATAGTGGAATGGAATTAATAATTCACTACCTTATGTATTTGCTGTGAGGGGGAAAATTCCAGAACACAGCTTTTATACTTTCACAGTAAATATATTCAAAAGATACAAAGTCAGTGTAGTTGTTGTCTTCTCTTTTTTTCCCCCCTCTGTGCAATTTTCAGCTCTTACCCGACTCCTAAGTGCCATAATTGAAATAATACTGGTTTGGAGACCTAGTAAAGATTGGTCATAAGTGTCACATAAAGTCTGTAGGACTTGGGTAAAGATATTTCCAAATGGCATAGTAATGCACTGCAGCTGCCGTGGCCATGAACAGGTGCCAGGTGGCATGGACAAATGGAATGATGCCATTGTTCTTGAAGAACACAACTCCCAGGAAATAAATTAAGCCCTTACAGGCTAGTTCGTGAAGTTCTTCGGGGTTACTCATTGATGTCACCACCAAGGCTGGAGAAAAACCCATTGTGAGATAGAAAAAGATCTTAACCACCTTATACTTTTCATGGTAGAGAAATACATAAATGGTTCCTCGAGCTGCCATGAGCTAGATAAACCAATGCATATGAGGTGCCATATGCATATGTGGTTTATGAACCTGTTCCGGCACCAGATGGCTTAAATAAATGATACCTGGCTGCCTCCTGGCACCGCTGGAATTGATTCTGGGACTGCATCGATCCTCTGCTGCTCCTCAGGGGCCGGGGGCTCCATCTCGTCAGTGCCGGCGGCCGGGAGCGCAACCCCCATGGGCTTGGGCTGCTCCGGAAGCCACCGCCTGCCAGGCGGACCACTCGGCAGGGCAGGGTTGGAGAGGACCAGGCCAGGGGTCGGGACAGGGCTGGAGCCAGACCAGGCCTCAAGTGCTTCTTGAATCTGTGTCTCCTGGGCTATTGCCCTCAGTTTGGTTCAAACAAAACTCTTTTCTATTGCTGTTATAAATTGTTTATTGATTATTTCCACCAACGATAACCATTTGAATGATACAAGTTAATTATTTAACTAAAATTTTGAAAAATTATAGAAAAGAAAATAACTAAAGTAATTAAATCTCCTTATCCTAATGACAATTGCTATAAAGGAAAAAACAGTTTTATTAAAGTGTGACTCACAGAAAAATTAAATCATACATTTACAGCTCTAAGAGTTTCAAAAAGTGAACATCCTTGTGTGGTCAGTGTCCAGATCAAGAAAGAGAAAGAAAACATTGTCATTCCCCCAGAAATCTTCACTGGAAGGGCCCTCTCAGTGTCACTCTTCCATCCCTCCCACTCAGGAAATTGCTAGCCTGGTTTGTCTTCTAATCCTATTGAATAGTTTTGCCTGTTTTTTCTTTTATCCATACCTTTTTATAATTTTGAAAAATTTCACATCTACAGGAAAGGTGAAAGAGTAGTACATTGAACACTCTTATTTCCTTTACCCAGATTCACTCACTGTTAACATTTTGCCACTGTTTTCTTATTTCTCTGGACTATTCTAAAGTTGTAAGCACCATGTTCACCCCTGAATACTTTATCAGATATCACCTAAAAATAAAGATATTCTTCTGTATAATCCCAATACCATTAGCACACTCATAAAATTAAATGTTGATAGAGTAATTTGATCTAATATATAAATATATCCAAATTTTCCAAATCATTCCAATAATTTTATAGGTTTTTTTATCCATGACAGGATCAAAAATCATGTGTATTTTAATTGTTTTACATCTTTCAATCTCCTTTAATCTGGAATAGTCTTTCTGCTCCTTTAAAAAAAAAAAGATATTGGCATTTTTCCAAGTGTCCAGGTTGGTGGTTTTGTGAAATGGCCCTCAATGTGAATTTGTCTAATTGTTTCCTAATGATTCAATTCAGATTAAACATTTTTGGCAAAAATATCATATGAGTGAGGTGACTTCCTCTTCACCATATCAGTCAGGAGTCAAATGTCAGTTGATCACATTATTGATGACGCTAAATTGGATAATTTGGTTAAGAAGGTGTCTGCCAGATTCCTTTGTCATGAAAATATTCTTTCCCTTTGCAATTAATAAATATTCTTTAGGGTAATATTTTGACACTGCGTAGATGTTCTCTTCCCCACCCCCACCGCCAAACTTTTCCTCAATGATTTTATCATCCATCGATCATATTTGCCTGAATTAATTGTTACATTAATGGATGAAAAATGGTGATTTAAAAAATTCTATTACTCCTACATTGATTAGCCAGCATTCTTCTGTAAAGAATTTTTCCATTCCCTTCTCACTCCTCCCCCCTTCTTAATTTCACAATGGACTCTTTGATTCCTTTTACTGAGTGTTTTACAATTATCATTATTAGTTGTTTTGATGCCCCCAAATTTGGCCAGTGATAGTCCCTTCAGGGAGTCCATGAGTTCTTTAGATGTCCCCGTGGTCCTTCAGCACTTCTTTCTGGCATGAGATGTTTTCCCATTTATTCAAGAATAATTTGTGTATTTTAAGACTGTTTTAAAGTTTTTCTCAATAGCTTTTGCACATTTTTAAAAAGTTTATTCCTAAGTATATTCTTTTTTGTTGTTGCTATTGTACATGAGGTGTTTCTATTGTCTTATATGTGTGTGTGTGTATACTATCAATTTTTATACATTAATTTTATGACCTGTTATTTTATTGAATCTCTAATGGTTAAGTTAGTCATTGATTCTTTTGAGTTATCCAGATATATCATGATATTATCTGAAAACAGAGTTTTGAATCTTTTCTAATTCTTCACTTCCCATTGTTTTTCCCTTGTCTAATCATTTTATCTTGTCTAACTTCATCAATGAATACCTCCAATATGGTGATAGTTGTTCTTCACATTGGTGGGTATGCCTCTGATGTCTCCCATTAGACCCAGCTCCACTCAACGACCAGCAAGCTAGAGTGCTGGACACCCTATGCCAAACAACTAGCAAGATAGGAACACAACCCCACCCATTAGCAGAGAGGCTTCCTAAAATCATAATAAGTTCACAGATACCCCAAAACACACCACTGGATGTGGTCCTGCTCGCCAGAAAGACAACATCCAGGCTCATCCACCAGAACACAGGCACCAGTACCCTCCACCAGGAAGCCTACACAGCCCACTGAACCAACCTTACCCACTGGGGGCAGACGCCAAAAACAATGGGAACTACGAACCTGCAGGCTGCAAAAAGAGACCCCAAACACAGTAGGTTAAGCAAAATGAGAAGACGACAAATACACAGCAGATGAAGGAGCAAGGTAAAAACCCACCAGACCAAACAAATAAAGAGGAAATAGGCAGTCTACCTGAAAAAGAATTCAGAGTAATGATAGTAAAGATGATCCAAAAATCTTGGAAATACCATGGAGAAAATACAAGAAATGTATAACAGGGACCTAGAAGAACTAAAGAGCAAAAAAACCAATGCTGAACAACACAATAAGTGAAATTTAAAATTCTCTAGAAGGAATCAATAGCAGAATAACTGAGGCAGAATAACGGATAAGTGACCTGGAAGATAAAAGAGTGGAAATAACTACGACAGAGCAGAATAAAGAAAAAAGAATGAAAAGAATTGAGGATAGTCTCAGACACCTCTGGGACAACATTAAATGCACCAACATTCGAATTATAGAGGTCCCAGAAGAAGAAGAGGAAAAAAAAGAGATGGAGAAAATATTTGAAGAGATTATGGTTGAAAACTTCCCTAATGTGGGAAAGGAAATAGTCAATCAAGTCCAGGAAGTGCAGAGAGTCCCATACAGGTTAAATCCAAGGAAAAACACACCAAGACACATATTAATCAAACTATCAAAAATTAAATACAAAGAAAAAATATTAAAAGCAGCAAGGGAAAAGCAAAAAATAACACACAAGGGAATCCCCATAAGGTTAACAGCTGATCTTTCAGCAGAAGCTCTGCAACCCAGAAGGGAGTGGCAGGACATAGTTAAAGTGATGAAGGGGAAGAACTGACAGCCAAGATTACTCTCTACCCAGCAAGGATCTCATTCAGATTTGACAGAGAAATTAAAAGCTTTACAGACAAGCAAAAGCTAAGGGAATTCAGCACCACCAAACTAGCTTTACAAAAAATGCTAAAGGAACTTCTCTAGGCAGGAAACACAAGAGAAGGAAAAGACCTACAATAACAAACCCAAAACAATTAAGAAAATGGTAATAGGAACATACATATCGATAACTACCTTAAATGTAAACGGATTAAATGCTCCAACCAAAAGACATAGATTGGCTGAATGGATACAAAAACAAGACCCATATATATGCTGTCTACAAGAGATCCACTTCAGACCTAGGGACACATACAGACTGAAAGTGAGGGGGTGGAAAATGATATTCCATGCAAATGGAAATCAAAAGAAAGCTGGAGTAGCAATACTCATATCAGACAAAATAGACTTTAAAATAAAGACTATTACAAGAGACAAAGAAGGACACTACATAATGATAAGGGATCGATCCAAGAAGAAGATATAACAATTGTAAATATTTATGCACCCAACATAGGAGCACCTCAGTACATAAGGAAAATGCTAACAGCCATAAAAGGGGAAATCAACAGTAACAGAGTAATAGTAGGGGACTTTAACACCCCACTTTCACCAATGGACAGATCATCCAAAATGAAATAAGGAAACACAACCTTTAAATGATACATTAAACAAGATGGACTTAATAGATTTATAGGACATTCCATCCAAAACCAACAGAATACACATTCTTCTCAAGTGCTCATGGAACATTCTCCAGGATAGATCATATCTTGGGTCACAAATCAAGCCTTGGTAAATGTATGAAAATTGAAATTGTATCAAGTGTCTTTTCCGACCACAATGCTATGAGACTAGAGATCAATTACAGGAAAAATCTGTAAAAAATACAAACACATGGAGGCTAAACAATACACTACTTAATAACCAAGAGATCACTGAAGAAATCAAAGAGGAAAGCAGAAAATACCAAGAAACAAATGACAATGAAAACATGATGACCCAAAACCTATGGGATGCAGCAAAAGGAGTTCTAAGAGGGAAGTTTATAGCAATACAATCCTAAATTAACAAACAAGAAACATCTCAAATAAACAACCTAACCTTACAACTAAAGCAATTAGAGAAAGAAGAACAAAAAACCCCCCAAAGTTAGCAGAAGGAAAGAAATCATAAAGATCAGATCAGAAATAAATGAAAAAGAAATGAAGAAAATGATGGCAAAGTTCAATAAAACTAAAAGCTGGTTCTTTGAGAAGGTAGACAAAATTGATAAACCATTAGCCAGACTCCTCAAGAAAGAAGGGAGAAGACTCAAATCAACATGTTTAGAAATGAAAAAGGAGAAGTAACAACTGACACTGCAGAAATACAAAGGATCATGAGAGATCACTACAAGCAACTAAATGCCAATAAAATGGACAACCTGGAAGAAATGGACAAATTCTTAGAAAAGCACAAACTTCCGAGACTGAACCAGGAAGAAATAGAAGATATAAACAGACCAATTACAAGCACTGAAATTGAGACTGTGATTAAAGATCTTCCAACAAACAAAAGCCAGGGACCAGATGGCTTCACAGGCGAATTCTATCAAACATTTAGAGAAGAGATAACACTTATCCTTCTCAAACTCTTCCAAAATATAGCAGAGGGAGGAATATTCCCAAACTCATTCTATGAGGCCACCATCACCCTGATACTAAAAGCAGACAAAGATGTCACAAAAAAGAAAACTACAGGCCAATATCACTGATGAATATACGTGCAAACATCCTCAACAAAATACTAGCAAACAGAATCCAACAGCACATTAAAAGGATAATACACCATGATCAAGTGGGGTTTATTCCAGGAATGCAAGGATTCTTCAATACACACAAATCAATCAATGTGATAAACCATATGAACAAAGTGAAGGAGAAAAACCATATGTTCATCTCAATAGATGCAGAGAAAGCTTTTGACAAAATTCACCACCAATTTATGATAAAAACCCTCCAGAAAGTAGGCACAGAGGGGACTGACTTCAACATCATAAAGGCCATATATAACAAATCCACAGCCTGCATCGTTCTCAGTGGTGAAAAACTGAAACCACTTCCTCTAAGATCAGGAACAAGACAAGGTTGCCCACTCTAACCACTGTTATTCTACATAGTTTTAGAAGTTTTAGCCACAGCAATCAGAGAGGAAAAAGAAATAAAAGGAATCCAAATCAGAAAAGAGGAAGTAAAGCTGTCACTGTGTGCAGATAACATGATACTATACATAGAGAATCCTAAAGATTCTACCAGAAAACTACTAGAGCTAGTCAATGAATCTCGTATAGTAGCAGGATACAAAATTAATGCACAGAAATCTATTGCATTCCTATACACTAATGATGAAAAATCTGAAAGGGAAATTAAGGAAACACTCCCATTTACCAATGCAACAAAAGGAATAAAATACCTAGTAATAAACCTACCTAAGGAGACAAAAGACCTGTATGCAGAAAACTATAAGGCACTGATGAAAGAAATCAAAGATGATAGAAACAGATGGAGAGATATACCATGTTCTTGGATTGGAAGAATCAACATTGTGAAAATGACTATACTACCCAAAGCATTCTACAGATTCAGTGCAATCCCTATCAAAATACCAATGGCATTTTCACAGGACTAGAACAAAATATTTCACAATTTGTATGGAAACACAAAAAAATACAAAACAGATTCAAGCAATACCTATCACACTACCAGTGGCATTTTTCACAGGACTAGAACAAAAAATTTCACAGTTTGTATGGAAACACAAAAGACACCGAATAGCCAAGACAATCTTGAGAAAGAGAAACGGAGCTGGAGGAATCAGGCTCCCTGACTTCAGACTATACTACAAAGCTACAGTAATCAAGACAGTATGGTACTGGCACAAAAACAGAAATATAGATCAATGGAACAGGATAGAAAGCCCAGAGATAAACCCACGCACATATGGTCACCTTATTTTTGATAAAGGAGGCAAGAATATACAATGGAGAAAAGACAGCCTCTTCAATAAGGGTTGCTGGGAAAACTGGACAGCTACATGTAAAAGAATGAAATTAGAACACTCCCTAACACGATACACAAAAATAAACTCAAAGTGGATTAAAGACCTAAATGTAAGGCCAGACAGTATAAAACTCTTAGAGGAAAACATAGGCAGAACACTCTATGACATAAATCCCAGCAAGATCCTTTTTGACCCACCTCCTAGAGAATTGGAAATAAAAACAAAAATAAACAAATGGGACCTAATGGAAGTTAAATGCTTTTGCACAGCAAAGGAAACCATAAGCAAGACGAAAAGACAACACTCAGAATGGGAGAAAATATTTGCAAATGATGTAACTGAGCAATGATTAATCTGCAAAATATATGAACAGTTCATGCAGATGAATACCAAAAAACCAAACAACCCAATCCAAAAATGAGCTGAAGACCTAAATAGCCATTTCTCCAAAAAAGATATACAGATTGCTAACAAACACATGAAAGGATGCTCAACATCACTAATCATTAGAGAAATGCAAATTAAAACTACAATGAGGTATCACCTCATACAAATCAGAATGGCCATCATCAAAAAATCTACAAAAAATTAATGCTAGAGAGGCTGTGGAGAAAAGGGAGCCCTCTTGCACTGTTGGTGGGAATGTAACTTGATACAGGTACTATGGAGAACAGTATGGAAGTTCCTTAAAAAATGAAAAATAGAACTCATATGACCCAGCCATCCCACTACTGGGCATATACCCTGAGAATGCCATAATTCAAAAAGAGTCATGTATGACAATGTTCATTGCAGCTCTATTTACAATAGCCAAGACACTGTAGCAACCTAAGTGTCCATTGACAGATGAATGGATAAAGAAATGTGGCACATGTATACAGTGGAATATTACTCAGCCATAAAAAGAAACGATATTGAGTTATTTGTAGTGAGGTGGATGGACCTAGAGACTGTCATACATAGTAAGTCAGTGAGAGAAAAACAAATACTGTATGGTAACACATATATATGGAATCTAAAAAAAAAAATATATATATATATATGTGTATATATATATATATATATATGGTTCTGAAGAACCTAGGGGCAGGACAGGACTAAAGATGCAGACATAGAGAATGGACTTGAGGACATGGGGAGCGGGAAGGATAAGCTGGGATGAAATGAGAGAGTGGCACAGACATATATACATTACCAAATGAAAAATAGATAGCTAGTGGGAGCAGCTGCATAGCAAAGGGAGATCAGCTCAGTGCTTTGTGTTCACCTAGATGGGTGGGATAGGGAGGGTGGGAGGGAAGTGCAAGAGAGAGGAGTTATGGGGATATATGTTTATGTATAGCTGATTCACTTTGTTATACAGCAGAAACTAACCCACAATTGTAAAGCATTTATACTCCAGTAAAGACGTTAAAAAAATTAAAAGATTAAAAAAAAAAATAAATACCAGAAAATCAAAAAACAAGTATCCTTCAATTCTTATTAAATAGGGTATTTTCATCAGGAATGGGTTTGATTTTTTTCAAATACCTTTTCTGCATCTAAAAGCAGTTTATAAACGTTTCTCCTTAGATCTAGTAATATGGTCAATTACATAACCAATATCATATTTCAGATTTAAGCACTCATATAGACTCAAGTGAGGGATGGAAAAAGATATTCATGCAAATGGAAACCAAAAGAAACTTGGGGTACCTATACTTATGTCAGACAAAATAGGATTTGAGCCAAAAATGATAATAAGAGAAAAGGAAAGTCATTATAAAATGATGGTGGGATCAATCAGTCACGAAGGTGTAACAATCATAAATAAATTAGAGCACCTAAAAATATTAAGCAAATACTGACAGATATGAAGGGTGAAATAGACAACAATACAATAATTGTAGGGGACTTCAATACCCTACTGTCAACAATGGATAGTTCATCCAGACAAAAAATCAACGTAGAAATGATGGACTTGAACCATACATTACATCAAATGGACCTAAGAGATATCTCTAGAACACTTCATTGAACAACAGTGGAATACACATTCTCTCAATACACATGGAACATTCTCAATGATAGATTATATGATAGGAGACAGTACAAGTCTTAACAAATCTAAGAAGGTTAAAATTATTACAAATATCTTTTCCAACCACAGTAGCATGAAACTAGAAATCAACAACATGAGGAAACCTGGAAAATCTACAAATATGTGGAAACTGCACTCCTGAACAACCAATGGGTCAAAGTAATCAAAATAAAATCAAAGAATATCTCAAAACAAATGAAAATAGAGACACAAATAAATAGAATCTATGGGACAGTGCAAAAGCAGTTCTGAGAGGGGAGTTTATAGTGATAGATGCATATATTGAGAAATTAGAAAGATTGCAAATAAACTAATTTTACACCTCAAGGAACTAGAAAAAGAAGGGAAAATTCAGCTCAAATTAGTAAAAGGGTGGAAATAATAAAGATCAGAGTGGAAATAAATGAGATGGTGTCCAGAAAAATAAAAAGAAAGAAAGAAAACATGAATGACACTAAGAGCCGGTTTTTTGAAGCGATAAACAAAATTGACCAAACTCTAGTGAGACTAAGGGGAAAAAAAGACTCAAATAAATAAAATCAGAAATTAAAGAGGAGAAATAATAACTGATACTACAGATATACATAGGATCATAAGAAGCTATTGTGAACAGTTATACACCAACGAATTAGATAACCTAAAAGAAAAGGATAATTTACAGAATCATACAACGTACCAAGACTAAACCAGGAAGAAATAGCAAGGTGGAACAAACCAATAAGGAGGTTGAATCAGTAAAGTCTCCCAGCATGAAAACCCCATGATCACATGGTCTTATGGGCAAGTTCTACCAAACATTTAAAGAATAATTAATACCAATCCTTCTCAACCATTTCCAAAGAATTGAAGGGGAGGGAATGCTTTCAAACTCATTCAGTGAGGCCATAATTATCCTGATACCAAAGCCAGATAAGGACACTACAAGAAAAATATAGATCAATATCCCTGATGAACATAGATGCAAAAATTCTCAATAAAATATTAGTAAACAAAATTCAAGAGCTCATTAAAAGGATTGTACACCATGACCAAGTGGGATTTATCCCTGGAATGCAAGGATGATTCAATACACACAAATCAATAAATGCAATACACCATATTAATAGAATGAAAGATAAAAGTCATATGAT
This sequence comes from Delphinus delphis, assembly GCF_949987515.2. Classification (NCBI taxonomy): domain Eukaryota; kingdom Metazoa; phylum Chordata; class Mammalia; order Artiodactyla; family Delphinidae; genus Delphinus; species Delphinus delphis. Next base: position 64,059,977 of record NC_082691.1, read on the forward strand.
CATTTCAACAGATGCAGAAAAAGCATTTGATAAAATACAACATCACTTCATGATAGAAATCCTTAATAGACTGGGTATAGAAGGAGCATACTGCAACATAAAAAAGGCCATATATGACAGATGCACAGCTAACAATATACTCAGATTGAAAGCTTTTCCTCTAAGGTCAGGAACAAGACAAGGGTGTGCATTCTCTCCACTCTTATTCAGCATAGTTCTAGTCGAGCAATTAGGTAAGGCAAAGAAATAAAAGGCACCTAAGTCAGAAATGATTAAGTAAAATTATTTCTATTTGCTGATGATATGATCTCATATATTGAAAATCCCAAAGGCTCAACTAAAAAACTGTTGGATCTAATCAATAAATTTAGTAAAGTTGCAGGATATAAAGTCAATACACAGAAATCAGTTTTTCTAAGCACTAATAATGAAACATCTGAAGAAGATGATCCCATTCACAATAGCATCCAAAACAATAAAATACCTAGGAATAAGTTTAACTAAGGAAGTGAAAGATCTGTACAATGAAGACTATAAGACTTTGCTGAAAGAAATTGAAGGAGACACAAACAAATGGAAGGACACTCTGTGTTCATGGATTAGAAGAGTTAATATTGTTAAAATGTCCATACTACTCAAAGCTATCTATAGATTTAATGCAATCTTTATCAAAATTCCAATGACATTTTTCACAGAAATAGAAAAAATATTCTAAAATTTGTGTGGAACCACAAAAGACCCTGAATAACCAAAGCAATCATGAGAAAGAAGAAACAATTGGAGACAATCACACTTCTGATTTCATACTATACTACAAAGCTACAGTAATTAAAGCAGTATGGTACTGGCATAAAAATAGACATATAGAACATAGTAGGGAGCTCAGAATTAAACCTCCTCTATACGTCTACTATATTTGATAAAGTAGCCACAAACATCCAGTGGGGAAAGAATAATCTCTTCAACAGATGGTGTAGGGAAAACTAGATAAACACATGCAGAAAAATGAACTTGGATCTCTATCTTACACCACCCTCAAAAATTAACTCAAAATGTATTAAAGACTTAAACATATTTCCTGACTCTGGACAAAACAGGGAAAGATCTCTTTGACATTTGTTGTGGCAATGATTTTTTTTTTTTTGGGATATGATAACAAAAGTACAAGCAACAAAAGAAAAAAGTCAACAGGTGGGATTAAATCAAAGAAGCTTCTGCACAGCAAAAGAAGCAATGAATAAAATGAAAAGGCAACCTACAGAATGGGAGGAAATTTTGCAAAGCATGTATCAGATTTAAAAAATTTATAAAGAACTCATACAACCTGATAACAAAAAAACAAATAATCCAATTTAAAAAAATGGTCAGAGAAACATTTTTAGATATTTTTCCAAAGTAGACATTAAATGGCCGACAGGTACATGAAAAGGTGCTCAATATCAATAATCATCAGAGAAATGCAAATCATAACCATGGTGAAATATCACCTGACATGTGTAACAAAGGTTATCATCAGAAACTAACACACCATTGTAAAGCAATTATTCTCCAATAAAGATGTTTTAAAAAAAAAGACAAGTGATAACAAGTGTTGGTGAAGATGTAGAGAAAGGAGAACCCCCTCTGTGCACTGTTGGTGGGATTGTAAGCTAGTTCAGCCACTATGAAGCATAGTATAGAGGCTACTCAAAAAAGTAGCACTACCATACAATCCAGCAATCCCACTTCTGGATATATAGCCAAAGAAAATGAAAACAGGTTATGGAAGAGACGTATGCATTCCCATATTCATTGCAGCATTATTCACAGTAGTCAAGCTATGGAAACAACCTAAATGTCCATCAGCAGGTAGAAGGAAGGATAAAGAAGATGTGGTATATATACACAAAGGAGTACTATTCAGCCATGATAAAAAGGAAACTCTGCCATTTGTAACAATGTGATGGACTTTCAGGACATTATGGTGAGATAAGTCAGACAGAAAAAGACAAATACTGTGTGATATGTCATATATGTAGAATCTAAAGAAACTAATCATAAAAGCAGAGAGTAGAATGGTGGTTACCATGGGCTAGGTGGGGAAAGATGTTGTTTAAGGGTACATACTTGCAACTAGTAAATAAATAAGACCTGGAAACCTAATACACAGTACAGTAATTATAGGCAGCAAAACTATCATAAACATTGAACTTTTTAAGAGACTAAAGTTTTTTTTTTTACTTTTATTGAAGTATAGTTGATTTACGTTGTGTTACTTCCTGCTGTACAAAAGTGACTCAATTATACATATATATATTCTTTTTCAGATTCTTTTACATTATGGTTTATCACAAGATATTGAGTATAGTTCCCTGTGCTATACAGTAGGACCTTGTTGTTTATCCATCCTATATGTAATAGTTTGCATCTGCTAATCCCAAACTCCCAACACTTCCCTTCCCCTCCCTCTGCCCCTTGGCAACCACAAGTCTGTTCTCTATGTCTGTGATTCGTTTCTGTTTCGTAGATATGTTCATTTGTGTTGTATTTTAGATTCCACATGTAAGTGATATCATATGGTATGTGCCTTTAAGAGACTATCTTAATTATTCCCAACACTAGAAGAAATGATACTTATGTGATGTAATAGTGGTGTTGGCTAATGCTACAATGGCAAACATACTGCTATATAAATGTATCGAATGAATATGCCGTATACCTTAAACTTACACTATGTTGTATGTCAAATATATCTCAATTAAAAAAATAAAAGGTTTTAAATTTCCCAATGAAAGTCCATTTTGTTTTAACAAATTTGTTATTAATTTATATTTTTACTGCATTGCAATGTATGTTTTTGTTATTTGCACTTTGTGGAATTTATTGAAGCTCTCTTTGAGAACTAACATATCACCATTTTTTTGTGAATGTTCCATGTATATTATCAAAGTGGAGATATCAAGAAATATACATTACTGTTTTGTTTATGTCTTTTATATCCTTATGTTTTGTACACTTGACCTTGGTTTTTTCCTTCTTTTCTCAAATCTCTTGAAGTTGCTGATCTACTGTTGTCTGGTTTTGTACTATTGCTATTGAGAAATTTGATGCCAAACTGCTTTTTTTTCCTTTGTGAGTGATTTGGTCATTTTGCTTGGAGGCCCAGAGAATTTTTCTTTTTTCTTTTTCTTTAGAAGTCTAACTAGAATATGTCTTGAAGTTGGTCATTCTGGGTCAGTCTTATTAGATTTTTGTCCATTTATATTTTGAGTTTAAAAATTTCTGAATCAGCCTTCACATGCTTGTTTAAGGATATTTAATTCAGGTTGGGGTGTTGACATCTTCTTCGGCTTTGTTATTGTTTTGGGAGGGAGAACAGTCATGAGCTAAAAGGTTTTGATTTTTATGTTTTCTTCTTACAGTCGCTTTGTATGGATATTATACTGTTTACTCTTCATTTTGAGATGTTTTATTTTCCTGAACCAGAATAACTGTTACACGTAGATAGAAGCATGGAGGTAGGGAGGTGAGGAGGTGAAGGTTTGGGTGGTATATGAGGTTTCTTAATTCAAGAGCTTCCTCTTTTGTTTGTGAAGTACAGTTTCTTAAAAAAACTGCCCCCTTTTGGGGGGTGGTGGTGGTATATCTTCTGATTTTGTGATCCTCTTGTTTTTGAAGTACTCGTAATTTCCAGTTCTTGATTATTTTTCTTCATCACCAAATATCTGAAGGCTACTCTTTCCAAGTTACCACCTCTCCCCAGACGTGGTGCTTTCCCAAGATTTCCACCTCTGTTCTTGAAGACTTTCAAGCTCCTTCTTTTTGATTTGTCAAATAATCAATGCTCTAATCTACCATGTCTCATGCCTACCATGTCTCATTCCCATTTAGAGGGAGACATTCTCTTTTTGGGAGTTATTGTATCTGTTTTTCTACACCTAGGTCTGCTTTCCTTTCCTCTTTTCTGAACTGGCTTTTCTGAATTTGGTCATTTATTTACCTCTTCAGACATAATTTGAAGTTTGTAGTATTCTCTGTCTCATAGATGTGCTGTAAGCATGGGTTCTAAATGGTTTGACTTGCTCATTTTGTTACTCTGTATGGTCTGGAATATTTATGGAGAGATTAAGAATATAAAATATTTATTTCCTTTGCATTTTTCCCTCTCCATCTTTTGTCTGTGCATAATTTTACATAGTTGTCATCACAGGTCTCTTCAGTTTTGCTTCTTTTTAACTTAACAGTATTATTTTAATTTCTCCAATTTCTTTCATAATCCTATAGATGCTATCTTGTTTGTGAATAGGCCCATCATATTTTGCCAAGTGGATATGTCATGCTATATTTGATTACTTTTCTATTGTTGGATGTTTACATTGGAAAAGGAAGGTTACAAGTGTGTTTGGCATGAATAAATTTAAGCGCAGGCCATTCTGAGGGATGAGCATTTGGCCCAGAATAAGCTTGTAATAAATCTTTATGGAATAAATGATTCAGAAGAAAAATAAAACTGACCAAAACTACCCAAATAGGAAGAAAGCTGAAGTGTCCTTTAAAATGTCCAGTTAAAATATGTAAATCTCATACTCTACAGGAATTTCATTACCTATTTAGTACTTCACTTGGGGGACACACCAGAAATAAATGCTCTGGGAATGTCAGGTTGAATAAACTTTATAATTAAGTTAGGGTTTTGGTAGAGTCAAATGCAGCAACTGTGTCTTAGAGTGAAGGTTATGAAAAAGTGCTTCAATCTGAGGATAACTTTTATTCAGGGTGACTCCTGGGGATAAGTAACCGAGTGACCTTGTCATTTTGCTCCCTCTCCTTTGCATGGGTGGTGATGATTAAACCAGGGAAATGAATGAGGCTTGCAGCTCTGGATGTGGTCAGTCTCCATAAATCACTTCTTCCATTGTCTGAATACATTTGGGCATCCACAGTAGTTTATTTCCAAAGTATATAAAGAAGCAGAGGCCAAGGGTGTAATCTTGGAGCTATTTAGAGTGGTTCTAGTCAAGACAAGCAGCTGTTCCCAATTATTAGTCCATATATTCTAGGTGCCAGGGAAAACCCACAAGAGTGTCACTAAATTGAATTTTAAAGTGACCTCCTGTTCAGATGAAAATCTCCTAGCTGTTGTTTTTTTCCCCAAAGACTGATCTCCTATTGAATAAGTTAGCAACACTCTTGTTATGAATGAATCATTGCTACTGCCTATAGAGGAAATCTGAATTATTCCATAGGGCTTCCAAGGAACGTGAATTTACCTTCCAGGAGTCCTTTGTAAATGCCGTTAGGCTAGAAGCCTGAACACAGGACAAGTCAGAAATCGGCAAAAAGTGCAAACTCTAACGATGGTGGGGGTGGTTGTAGTAATTTAAACTTATGTGAGTTGTGTCAAAGCACGATTCCAAGGGGTGCCTGGAATCTTAACAGTCCCTGTAGGAACATGGGACTTGTGATCCATTTCTACTTAGGGAAACAGGTCTTCCTCTCTTTGGAGCTTATCACCGGTTATAGGAGCAACTTCTGCCAGAGCAGTCCCTAAAAAACATGAGCCGCCACAGATGACAGGGCCCTCTTTCAACACAAAATCTTACCTTGGAATGCCTCAGTATCACTTTTGCCTAATTCCGTAAACTCTAGTACTAAAGAGCACAAGCTTTGGAATCACATGGCCTGGGTGTAAGTCTTGGTTTCATCACTTATTGTGTAGTGTGACCTTGGGCAAGTTCCTTAACGTTTTTTTTGTTTTTTTTTATCCTCATTTTTGTATCTGTAGAATGGAGATAATAAACTTCCAACTTAATAGGATTGTTGTGATAATTTAGTGAGATTATCCATTTAGAGTGCTTGACAGCTATGGCCAATTTCCTCCTTCTCCTCTCCATTATCTTTGACTATTTTCATCCCTCTCAAGGGATATATACATGAAGTTAAAACACTGCTTTCATTTATCTGACGTTGTGTATTGAAGTCATCCGTGTGCGGAACAGGGACTACTTAAATTATCCAAGGCCACCTATTTTCTTTTCCCCTCTCTGTGCATGTGGAGAGATTACAGAGAGAAGTCTGAGCTGCTGTTTCACAATTCACAAAACTAAAGATGTCCTTTGTTAGGCTAATGGAAATATCTCCTGAGGTCACTGGCCAAGGCAGAATGTCACCCCATACAGTTTTTGAAAGCGGCCTCAGGTCAGTGAAAATTCCTCATTGTGAACATTTTCCCTTGGTGATTTTAAGAATTGAAGTTTGAGAAAAACACATTTGGTGAATGTTATTCTAAAACACAGTAGCAGTGTATATAATTCTATATGCCTCAGAGAGATATATCAATAGGATATTTACTTCACAAACATGAAAAGGGCCCATTTAATTAGTTGTCAGGGCTTGTGGCTTTATGTCTTAAAGTACATATGAAAGCTCTTTGAACAGCAGCACAGAGAGTTTATTTAGTTGTTCTGTTTTACTGCAGTGAGGTGCCAAGTTGACTCCAGAGAAATCTTGCAGTGTGGTGCCTAGAAGTCTAAGTCCTAAATTGAATGCCTAGGCTGTTCTGTCCTTCCCATATCAAGAGTCAAAAAGCAACCTCAAGAGCAGCAGGCCTTTTATTTCACACAACTGAATTCTTAAGAGTTGATGTTTATGATTGTTTTTACATACAGTTTTTATGACTTCTTTTACGTCTACAAAGTTCCTAGATTATGTGTCCCTGAGTTCAGTATTTCCCCTTTATTCTCTCAGACCTAACTGTGTTTGATATGCTGCATTTGATATGTTATCTTTTATTATGCAGAGGCCCTTTGATCTCTGCAGAGGAAAGGCGCCATATAAATGCAGAAATCCATTATATTCCTACGGAAGAGTGGCTTTATGGGTGAAATCCAGCTTAGTGATGCTGTTGGAGGGAAGAGTGTATGAGACTGTGGAATGCCAACACCAAAGTATATATTCAGATAAAGGGGCTTGTTGGAGAAGTTTATTTTTTAAGTATGTTTCTTAGTAAGGTAAACACACAAACCAAAAAAGTACACAGATCATAACTGTTCAGGTTGATGAATTCAACACGGTGAATACATCCAGGTAACCAGCACCCAAGTCAAGAGCTAGAACATTACATATCCCCACATGCCCCTCTCATTCCCTATAACCCTACTGGTTACCTCCATTCTTTTTATCACCATAGGTTAGTTTTGCTTGATTTTGAACTTCACATAGATCAAATCACACAAAATGTACTCTGTAGGGTCTGGCTTCTTGTTCTCAGCATAGTATTATTAGCAAGATTCACCTATGCAACGATTCTTCAGTTCTTTTTACTGTATAATTTCATAGTGTGGCTTCTAATGTAGAAATATACCATTATTTACCCATTTTACTATTGAACGGCATTGAATTGCTTCCAGTTTTTTGGTATTACGTGTAATGCTACTAAACTTTCTTTCAGATGTCTTTGGATGAACATATGTGTGTATCTATGTTAGATGTGTACTTAGGAGTGGAATTCTTGGCTCATAAATTATGCATGCATGTGCTTGGCTTTGGTAGATATTACCAAAGAATTTTCCTCAGTGGTTGTACCAATTTTTGCTCCCTTAAGTGGTGTGTAAGGGCTCTGGTTGCTCCACACTCTTACCGACATTGGCTTGGTCAGTTTTTAAAATTTTAGCCATTCTGTTGGGTGTAAAGTGGCATCTCATTGTGTTATTTTTGTTTTTTGTTTTTGTTTTTGTTTGTGGTACGCGGGCCTCTCACTGTTGTGGCCTCTCCTGTTGCGGAGCACAGGCTCCGGACGCGCAGGCTCAGCGCCCATGGCTCATGGGCCCAGCCGCTCTGCGGCATGTGGGATCCTCCCAGACCAGGGCACGAACCTGCGTCCCCTGCATCGGCACGCAGACTCTCAACCACTGCGCCACCAGGGAAGCCCTCTCATTGTGTTTTTAATGTTCACTTCCCTGATAGCTAATAATGTTGGACACATTTACATATGTTTATTCTTTTTTTGTGAAGTACCTGTTCAAGTTCTTTGTCTATCTTACTGTCAAGTTGCCTTTTTTATGGGTTTATGGGAATTTTAAAATTTATTCTGGTTATGAATCCTTTGTCAGATATGATATATGTATTGCAAATATCTTCATCCATTCTGTGGCTTGGGTTTCACTTTTTTACTAGTGTCATTTGATAACATCAGTTCTAATTTTAATGTATTTCAATTTATATATTTTTTCTTAAAGGAAAAATTGTTTAATGCTTTTTTTGACCTGTTAAGAAATCTTTTCCTATGGAGCTATTCTTCTATGTCTTTTTCCAGAAGAAAAATGTTTGGATCTACAAACCGTTTGGAATTGATTTTTTGTTTATGGTTTAAGGTGCAGGTCAAGATACATGTTTTATTTTGTTTTTTTCCAATACAGAGTTGCAGTTCTCCAACATCATTTTTTTTTAAAGTTCACACTTTCTCCACCACAATTCACTTTTGAAACCAGTTCAAGGTTGAAATTCACAACAGGAAGATCACTCTCTTCTCATGCATAGGTTTTCAGACTGTTGTGCATAGGAATCATCATGAAATGTGTGTAAAATGTAGATTCCTAGGCTACATTCCCAGAGATTCTGATTCACTGCAGATGATTCTCATGCCTGGGGATCTGGCCCACACTCTGAGGACTGGTGTTTCACTCAGACCACCCTGAGCTAATCAGACCCTGCATCTCTCTGCCTCATTTATCCATCTGTAGTAACCCTTGTACGGGGTGGATGGACAGAGGGGGCTTCTGATGAAAGCCACCTTTCCTGATGAAGTCATGAGGAACTCAGTGCTGTATGATGGGGAAAGATATGGCTGCATCTGTGCCTCCTATAGATATCTGTGGCAGGGGAGACCCAGTTAACGAGTCAGTTTTTGGAAATGTTATTTATTCCATCAACTCTAATGTTTTATTTGATTACACTCTCTCCTTTCATTAATCATTCATTAGTGCCTATCAGTTAATGACCCACAATTTGAATTTCACATGGGCATTCCACTAACTCCCTTGCCACCCACCCCACTCTCATACTCAACAAAGCTCATTGCAAAGCAAATCCTTCGAAACAACTTGCTTGTCTCCAGCAAGCTTAACCCAGTGGTCTTGTCCTTTTGTTAGGATCCATCACGTTTGATTGGTCTTTATTGAACACCTACTAGTGGCCAAGCATTGTCTTAGAATCAACTCTTTATCCTCAAGGTTTTTAGAGTCTCTAGTGGTGGTGGGGATACTGACCAACTTCTTAACAAATAAGTGCAATGAAGAGTGATCTATACCACAATCAGGGGCTGTGTAAGGTCACCCCTCCCTGGGGGAGGTCAGAGAAGCCTTTAGTAGTGGTGTTTGAGCTGGGTCTTCAAGACTGTGTAGGAATTCACCAGGGGATAAGTGAGTGAGGGTATTTCAGAGGAAATAGACATGAAACAACGTGGCATGGTTGAGGAACTGCATGTAATCCCATGTGTCCCAACCTTTTCAGTAACTTGAAAGCCCATGGAAATTGGATGGCAGGAGCACTGTACCATTGACTTTAAAACAAGAGCCAATCCAAAGGCCAAACAAAATTCCAATTTAAATTAGTGAAATTTGGGTTAATGTAGCATGTGAGCCACAGATGCCCATGGTCCAGGAGGTCAAAATCCATTTCCCTTCAAATCACAGGCATGTAGACCAGCGTGGAAGGGGAGACCTTGACAATGAGTCTATTCCTCAATTGCTTGGTGGCTGCTACAGATTTTCCTGGCCTGTCAGGTGACACCACCCAGTGGTGAAGTGGGCTGCCATCCACCCTCACCCTCCTCTGCTGAAGACGTTCAAATAGTGGGGAGGGGAACATCCTTACTGACCCTTATAGGGGTGGATAGACAGAAGGGGCTTCTGATGACAGCCACCTTTCCCGATGAAGTCATGAGGACCCCAGTGCTGATGATGGGGAAGGATGTGGCTCTTTTTGTATCATAGATAATAAAAAGGAGAAAACCCTGCTAATTCGGTATAAAAATAATTCAGTCATAAATATCCCAAACTGAAAGCAAACTCCAGAAAGGCTAGTTTTGAAATTGGAGGTAATTAATTCCTCATGTAATGTGCTGAAATTCAACCCAGACATACCTTTTTTTGTTTCTTTCAGACAGTTTACAGTCCAGTGGAAAGTAAAACCATGCAATCCCTTGGTGTGGTACAGTTTTACTCTGTGTCTCTTTTTATTATTTTGCTCATTTTGATCATTTTTTACGTGAACGTGAATAAATGAATTCAGCTCCTCTTGCCCATGAGATTTATTTTACCCCGAGGATGTCTCTTCCCTCTATTGGGAATCAAATGGTTAGTGCATTTCTTGATAAAAGAAAAAGATCTTCAGACTAGAGCATTGAAGGTAAATGCTGACATATTTGAAATTTTGATTTTTTTTGTTGTTCAAAGAAAAAAACTGCTGCTTCGTGAAATCAGACTTAAAGTCAGAAAAAAAGGTTCACATTCCATATCCAGGGAATTGTAAGCCTCTGTACTGCCCTGACCTTTCAGGGTCTTTTTAAACCCTCTTCTGCAGTCTAGTTGAAAATCTTTTTAATCCTAAATGTATTGTTCATATTCCCAACTCTGTACCTTTGCTTCGTTTATTCTCTGAGCCTGGCCTACCCTCACCACCACTTTCTTTGGTGGGGATGTCCACTGAAACTCAGATACACAAAAGAAAGACAGTTGTTTTTTTTTCTAGAACTATTTTGTACTCTGTAGGACTCTCCACCCTTCTAGGGGAGACTGTATACTTCTTAGAAGTACACAATCCACGTTAAGCCTTAGACCCAATCAATAATTTAAAGAATGTCTCTAATTAAACCTGTCTTTGGGAATGATGGCTCTGATTTCCTCTCTGATTTCCATCCCATGTCTTCTGCTGTCTTTAGAGTGGTTGGGTGTGTAGAGTGGAGGCTGCATTGCTCTCATGGGTTGGTCCCCGGGTCTACATCCAGATGGTGCCTGGATCTACATGAGGGGCCCGGGTCCCTCCCTGGCTCCAGCTACACTGTGGCTGCTGGCATCCACAGGCAGCCATGCCCCTGTGTGTTTTGCTAGCCTCTTTCCCTGATGTCTGCAACTGATAAATGTGTCACCTTTTCGTTCTCAGCTTAGCCAATGATGATTGGCCCCTCTGTTGACGAGACCTTCCCTTGGTCCTACACCTGCTTCCTGACTCAGCTGCTCTGCTTAGGCTGTGCCAGAAGGTCAGCGTGTGTCCTGTGAGGTCCTGGGGCAGCCCTACTGGTTTTCAGCAGTGTCCAATCCCCTTGATCCAGACAGATCCTGTGGAGTAGACACCAGCCCTCTGCACCCGACTGCATGCTCTTCCCTCTTTGCTCTCCTGGCTTGCCCCCAGTTGGCTGGAACCCTGCATTGCATTTTGCCCCTGATTTTCCCAAACAGGGAGGAAGGCAAGGGCCCCTTCTGCCCTTGGTGTTTCCCACAAATTATCTGGCAGTGCCTCCCAAACTCTCTCATCTGGATAATGTTTCAAGTAAAATGATTTCCTCTAGGAATTTCAGAGCTTGGTCATTGCTTATAATTAATCTTTTAAACATATTTGGAGGCAAAAGATCAGTCACTTTTGGTAATGAAGTCTGGTGAATGAAGAACTGATTATCCCAAAAGCTAGATCTGTGTGTCCCATTACAGCTATTTGTTTATGTGTCTCCTCTGGACAATGTCTCAATCATATCTGACTCCCCTTTGTCTGACATAGTGTCTGGCACTGCATAGATGTTCAACAAGATGATTTTGGAATTGAATTGGATTGTGAATTCCTTTCAGTGAGTGGTCTATGCTTGGGTTGGCAAATACCAATACTCATTATTTTCTTAAAATTGTGTAAAGTTCTTTATTGATGTCTCCAGAGACAGAGGGTTCTTCTGATCCCTGAAGCCTGGCTCTGGTGTCGTTTTAACCCTCTAAACTCTCAGCTTTTCTAATGAAACTCCCTCATACAAGAGGCTGGAATTCCTGCCTTCATGAAGTACTGATACCCACATTTTAAGGCATGCAAAAAAAGAAAGAAAACGTAGTCCCCCAGAGTGTACTGGAGGTTTTTGATTTTGTTTGAAGATATTTGGTAGGAGAGAGAAATGAGGATTTATGATTTATGTACTTTCTGATTTCTTCTCCTTTTTTGTTGTGGATTTAATCTGATCACTTATAGAAAAAGTTCCAGAGAGCGCTCCTAGGTGGAGAAATACCCAGTTTGAAAGCCAAGCCAAGGAGGTGTCTAGATGGTTTGAGCAGAAAGGTCCAGAGGCTCTGGGGAAATTAACTTTCCCCTGCTGGGTTATAAGGCTAGGTGGAGGAGACACCCTGGAGATATGGGAGTGTTGGCTAACTAACTAATTCACAAATATTTGTCATGTGTCATGTGTGTGACTGCCACTGTTTTAGGCACTGAGGAAGAATTATCTTTAGGGAGAATGAACTTTTGAAGGGATGAGGCAGCACAGGAAGACAAAGGGGGGCTGCCATGGGGAAAGGATGGAATCAGCTCTGAAATGTTTGCCAAGAGGTCCACACAGACCACTGTCAAGGTGTCGTGACATAGAAGGCAAGAGACAAAGTGCATTGGTAACACCATGCATGTATTAGCTAAATGTTTATTTTTACAGAGATTTTCTTCAGTTTTCTTCTCTGGCATTTTTTTGTCAAGAGTATGTGCTCTTTTTATCCATCAGTTTCTTTTTGACTTGAGGTCATGGATCGTTTGCTTAGCATTTTGAAGTTCAATCCTAGATAGAAAACCAATATTGAAATTGGAAATGGATCTAGAAGGATCCTTTTGAATCATATGTGTTTTGTCACTTTTAAATTTGTGTTAGTTTCTAGTAAGGGAGATAAAGCATGATTTATCATCATCACTGGGATTCCAGACTAGGCTTGGACATTCAAAATAATGTTCAAAATAAATGAAGTGCTTTCATAACAACACTGTCTTCCTGACTCTGTTTATTTTAGGGGTATTTAATTTTTAAGAATGATATTCTTTCCTGACTTTATAGCACATTAAGTGCCTTTAAATATGAACACTTTTATTCTTTTTCAGCATAGTATTTCAAAGTTTATAGTAAGCTGAGTTTTTAAACTTCCAATTTTTGTACGGTTAAGTTTTTTATAACTATGGTGAAGAAAGAAAATATAAACATTTGTGTTCAACTTTCTTCCTGTGTATTAGCATTATTATAAATTCCCATATCATTTCCGTTCAGAATTATAATTTTGATTAGAAGGTCATATATATGGTGTTATGAATATATTAGTACTTTTTGAGGAAGAAAATGGAAATAGTAAGATGGAAAGACAGGGGAAAAATGATCAGATCTTGCTCATGAAGCAAGAATGTAAGTGGTCTAATTTGCTTCACTGTTGGTGCACTGATAAGGAGTTGCGGGCTTCCCTGGTGGCGCAGTGGTTGAGAGTCCGCCTGCCGATGCAGGGGACATGGGTTTGTGCCCTGATCCGGGAAGATCCCACATGCCGCGGAGCGGCCGGGCCCGTAAGCCATGGCCGCTGAGCCTGCGCGTCCGGAGCCTGTGCTCCGCAATGAGAGAGGCCACAACAGTGAGAGGCCCACGTACTGCAAAGAAAAAGGAGTTGCTATTCATGAAATAGTAGATCTTTTGTATCCATTTCATCTTTATTATTTCAATTATCTAAATGCACATGGTAAATGACATGGGCTTGGTGTGGGCAGGAGTTCAAAGGCCTCATCAGCAAAAGACCCAGGAACTGAAATGGAACAGCAACCACCCTCACCCACACACATTTACTCTATAATAAATTAACTTCATCAGGCAACTTCATAACTTTTCTGGAGAGAAATGAGAAGACTCAATTAACATCATTATCTTCCTCGTTTGGCACGTGCTTTAAAGTGTGGCGAGGTTAGGGATTGGCTGGATGGAATAGAACTTGGTGCTGGCAAAGAGCTACTGTTGAAGGCAAGCAGAGTTTCAGTGAAAAGCATAAATCACAATCACTTGAAGGGGTAAGAAGTAGAATCAGTTTATTTCAGGGTGGAATGATATGGGAAGGCACTATGGAAGATTTTAGTTGCAAGTGTAGAGCCCTGAATCCCCCTTCCAGCACTGCTGCAGATTGGCATGACTAGTCGTTCCCCTCCGTGGGTCTCAGAAGATAGGGTTTGGTTATTTGGTATCTGTTGCCAGCTCAGGAAGGAGTAGCAGTAGATGTGGTCCATGATGGGGCAGTGTGATGAACTTAGAATCAAATTTTATTTCCTCCCCAAGGTTACCTAACCTCAGGGAACATCATGGGAGTCCTATGTGTTAAATGTTAATTCCATTGGCACTTGGGACCAAAGTCATGTCCTGATTGGCTGTGGGCCAGTCAGGTACTGGCCCCTCTCCTAACTTGGACTTCTTGTCCTTTGGGCCTCTTCCCTGTTCATAGGTGGGGATATAGAGTCCAGTATGCTCCACTCCCTAGAAACAACATGACGCAATTTAGCTATCAGCAAGCATCTCCCCTTGTGAGGGGTAGCATGGCAGAGTATAGATGTGCAACTGGTACTGGCATCATTTGATGGCCTACCTTCTAACAGACTTGAAATTCTGCTAAAAGACTGTTTTTGCAAAAATAGTTAATATGACTTTACTAGCCAGACCGGCTGTTAAATTTCCTAATTCAAATTTTTTTTTTTGCCTTCAGGGTTTTTCTCCATTTTGTTTTATTGGTGGTGTTTTGACTTAAGTTATTTTGGCTGTATATAATACTCCTTGATGTTTTTAAGATCCTTGGAAATGATCTAATCTGAACACCCATCCACTGCCTGGGTCCTATACACAGCTCTGACAGTGAGATGCTCCAGTCTGTTTGAAAAGGTCCAGTGAGAAGAATAGACTCACTCCTCTGGCGGTGCACTGCATTTTTTTAAAAAAAGATTTTATTTTTTAGAGTAGTTTTAGCATCAGAGCAAAATTGAATGAAAGGTACAGAGATCTCCCATATACCCTGATTCCACAAATGCTTAGCCTCCCCCATCATCAATATGAACCTACAGTGACACATCATAATCATCCCAAATCCATAGTTTACCTTAGAGTTAACTCCTGGTGTTTACATTCAGTGGGCTTGGACAAAGGTATAATAACACATATCCACTATTAAAGTATCATACAGAGTATTATCATTGCCCTAAAAATCCTCTGTGCTCAATCTATTTATTCCTCCATACTCTCTAGCCCCTGACAACCACTGATCTTTTTATTGTCACCAGTTTTGCCATTTCCAGAATATTATGTAGTTGGAGTCATACTACTATATGTAGCCTTTCAGATTGGTTTCTTTCACTTAGTAATTTTCAGTTAGGTTTCCTCCATGGGTTTTCATGACTTGATAGTTCATTTCTTTTTATTGCTGAATAATATTCCAGTATCTGGATGTACCATAGTTTACTTACCCATTCACCTACTGAAGGGCATCTTGGCTGCTTCCACGTTTTGGCAATTATGAAGAAAGCTGCTATAAACATCCATATGCAGGTAGATGGAAGAATTTAAGTTTGAATTTTAGCAGTTTCATTCCAGACTTTTTATTATTATTATTTTTCCTATTATTTTAAATCACAAAGCAGTAAACCACAAGTCTGAAGTTTTCCTAAAAAATGTTTTGGCATCTTAAGCTTGTTTTTCTCAATAAAATTATGAGATATTCTTTGCCAAAACAGACACTGGGGTTTGTTGTGAAAGTCGTTAAAATATAATTGAAGCCTACTGCGATTTTGAGTCATTTGGAATTTTTTGCATTTTTCCTTGTCTGGTTTTGAATTGAATTAACTAGAAACCAGGTTGCCGTCACCTATGTGATCTTGAAAAATACTTTAGAAAGAAATAATATTCTATATATCCTTTACAAATAGACCACAAAATGGGGTTAGTAATTTGATAATTTAATAGGAAAATCATTATATTTTATGTGACAGTTAATTTACTCTGGTTGTCCATTGGTAAGTAGACAGGAAGAAATATAAAGGAGCAGAGGGGAAAAGTTATACCATGAGTTTCAGCTAATGACAGAGTGAGATCAAATAGAAAGCTTTCAGTTCTATGCATGATCATCTTGTACTGCCTCCTTTTAAAAACAGACAAGGATGAGCATCTAAATAAAAATCTATAAAAAACAAAATCAAGAGGATATAGGAATATTGTATATTGATTCAAGTCTAACAAATACATAACCTGTCATTGGTGAGGAAAGGATTTTGGAATGGTTTTTAGAATTCATTTTAATATATGTTTCTATAAAGTTGGCTGTAGAAAACTTTTTCCTGTGGAATATGGTGTTAGAGGTGTACATTTTCAAAAGAAAAGGAAGGAAGTGGTCCCACTATGTAATAAAAATCAGTGTTGAGATTGAAGCAACTTTTATAAATCACACATTTTAAGAGGATATATACTAAGGACATTTTCACCTGATGTCCTGACTGATCTCCCACTGATTTTCATAGGACCCACTTCTGGCTGACGGTGTGGGTTTCTTGGCTGGGGAGATGTTGGCACTTTCTATACAAAAGTAATGTTTTTACTCAATCTGAACCCATGGTAGCTCTTTAAAAGAATGATTTTCCCTTTCTGATGATAAAAGCAACCCATGTATATGGAAGAAAATTTAGAAAGTACAGAAAACACAAAAAACATTCTGAAAACGGTCACAACTGTTATGACTGATCAGTGTTTGGTGTTCTTCCTTCTAATCATTTCCTGATTTTGTGTGTGTGTGTGTGTGTGTGTGTGTGTGTGCGTGTGTGTGTGTGTGTGTGTGTGTGTATTTAATTGGTATATTGTATAGTTTTCTATCTTTCCCATTCTCTGGTTTCATTTATCTATTATTATTTATTTTACTTATCATACTTTCCCTGTCATTAAATATTTTTTTGAAAACTACATTTTTTCATGACTATATGACATTCTATCCTATGACTATCATAATTTACAGAAGCATTTTTTTTGTTAGACATTATATCCACATAGACACACCCCAGCATTCCCACTTCTATAAAGAATGTTGTAACAAACATCCTTGTATATAAATCTTTGACTATATTTTGATTCTTTCTTTAAAATAGATTCTCAGGATTGGAATAACTGGGCTAAAAATGAACATTTAAGGTATTTGAATCCAAATTATCAAGTTACTTTCCAGGCCACAGTGTAATTTAAATTTTATTCCTAATGTCATCTTGATGGTTAAGAGGAAGAATCTAAGCCCTCAACATTTAGTTTAATGAGAAAATCAGATCTCAATTGAAATAGTCATTATTGTATACAATGTATTAAACTGCCCTGCCAAGAACATGTAATGTTGGGTCTGAAGGTGACTTTAGACACTGCCGCATTTTACATGGGTCTGAATGGAAACCTACAGAAGTGGTTACTCACCTGAGGATGCACAGTGGATCGGTGGTGTGGAGAACCAGCAGTGCTGATGTTATAACTTAAAATTTATAATACCATACTTTCTATGTGATTTCGAACTTGCCTAATTTGACCATAGTGACCTATAAGATAGACAAGGCAAGAGTTATGATGGCCGTTTTACAGGTGAGAAAACTGAGACCTCAAGAAATTGAGAGCCTTATGCATAACCCGATAGCTAGTTTGGTCAAGCTTGAATATTCTGTTCCACAGAGCCAGTGTTCCCAATCTTGGTGGTACGTTAGAGTCACAGGACTCTATCTCAGACGAATTGATCAGAATTTGGGGTTAAAGACTGATCACTCTTATATTTTTAAATCTCTCCAAATGATTCCATTGTGTAGCCAGAGTTGAGAACACTGTCCTACATCGAGGATAGCATAAGGCTTCATCTCTCCTGCCACCTCTGATCTTTTGGTTGTCTTACCTGGAGCCTAGTGTTAAGAAGGATTCTGAGACCTTCTTGTCTTAGCAAGAAACTGTGCATCGTTATAATGTCTGCCATGAGTGGGGCTGGGGATTGACATCACAAGTGCCCTTGCTATCCTGGCATTATACCATATTACCATTCCTCTCATAGTTTCTAGAAAGTATATTCTCATTAAAGATATACAAAGATAAGTGCACAAACAAGAGTTAGTGTTAGAATGTAAAAGGCAAGCAGTCATAAAACGTCTAAAGCAAATTGCTGTGGCATTTTAAGTATTCAAAAATATTTTTCCAGCAGTGGTATCCCTCTGCCTGTGAAAGAAACATGGATTATAAACAGCATTGCCGTGAGTTAACCTTTTATTTTGCTAGGCTTGGAATTGATTCTGAAACCTTCCAAGGTGTATTCTAAACAAAAAGGGAAAGTAAAGGAAGAAAGCTCAGTGTGGCCCTTTGGAGCTTGTGTTAGTTTGCTAAGGCTGCCGTAACAAAGTACTACAGCCTGGACGGCTTACACAACAGAAATTTATTGTCTCACAATTCTGGAAGCTAGAAGCCCCAGATCAAGACGTTGGCAGGATTGGTTTCTTCTGAGACCCCTCTCCTTGGCTTGCAGATAGCCACCTTCTTGCTGTGTTCTCACATGGTCTTTCCTCTGTATGTGAAATCTTGGTGTCTCTTTGTATGGCCAAATTTCCTCTTTTTATAGGGACATCAGTCAGATTGGATTAGGGCTCACCCTAACAGACTTATTTGAACTTAATCACCTCTTTAAAGGCCCTATCTCTAAAGAGAACCACATTCTGAGGTACTAGGGGTCAGGGCTTTAATGTATGCATTTTGGGGAAGCACAGCTCAGCCCCTAACAGGGCTGATCCTTGCAAAGCGTTGAAAAATAATACCTATCCTTGTTTATCAGGTGCTCAGGCTTTGGATTGGAACAATCTCAACCAGAAGCAATTTTGCCTCTCAGGGGACAGACATCTGGCAATGTCTGGAGACATTTTTGATTGTCATAACTAGAGTGAGAAGTTGCTAATGGCATCTAATGGGTAGAGACCAGGGATACTGTAAATATCAGACAATGCACGGGATAGCCCTCCAATGACAAAGAATTATCTGGTCCAAAATGTCAATGGTGTTGAGGCTGAGAAATCCTGAGATACAGAGACCTCAATTCGAGTCCTTCTTATGATACCTAACAGATGTGTGACCTTGTAACACACTCCATCTTTATGAATATCCTCACCTGTAACGTCCTCATCATGGGTTAAATGAGATAATCTTTTAGAGCTTTTAGTACATGACCTGAGTCCTGGGAAGCTCTCAGCAACCTTTAAGTGCTTTATAGATTTCTCACCCACAGATGCCTCACTTGAGATCTCAAGTTGGAATTAGAATTGGGAGGTATCCAGCATGAGGAAAGAGGAAGGGACATGCTAGGCACAGGTACGTAATTGGGCCACAAGAAGGCAAAGGCCAGGACTTGCAGAAATATATTGAGTTCCATATTTTCTTTGGATGTTTTCCAATTTCAAGTATGTCTGCTTCACTAGATGAAATATGGCTTGAATTAGGGACAGCCCTTTCTCTGAATGTAAAAGGTTACATCATGCATTTCCAGTATCTGTGCAGCCTGCTTCTTCTTCCTTGAAATCATTTATAAAGAGGGTCATCGGGCACATCAGATTTCCTGCTCACAGTGTCAGGTCTAGAAAGCCTTGGAGGCGGAGGAGGGAGAGGCAGGAGAGTAGAAGCATTTCTTCAGAAGGGAGAACTGTTTGACACACACCAATATCCTCAGAGTTTTCTGCTAATTAAAAAGCTATTAGAATGCATCGCTGTATTAGGACCTACACTGCATTTTACGAAAAGGTTTACCTGGGCAATAAAGTAGTAGATTTTTGCTCTTTCGTTAGCTCCTCTCAACCCTGCTACACAAAGTGTGGTCCATGGGCCAGCAGCATGGTTCTTGGGGAAGTTTGTTAGAAATGCAGAATCACAGGCTCCACTCCTGAGGACCCAGTGAGGCCAAACCTGCATTGTAATGAGATCCCCAGGCAAGTCCTACTAGCATGAGAAGCCCTACTTTAGTCTTCCTGTCACGGCTTCCTCTTTCTTTTACTGGAATCTTGTCTTTCATCTTCTTTAATGGCTCCTTGGAGCTCTTGTAATTTGGTTTTTAATGGTGAGCCACTTCAAATCCTTTTTGGCCCTCAATGGAGTATAACTATTTAGTAAATGTAAACTGTCATCTGTCCTTCAAGCCAGGGTTTTGCATAGAACTTTTCTGTCGGAGAAGTCCAAGCACTTCCATGCGTATTAGAGAGAGTATTTTTGCAGCAGCTCTGTGAAAGAGAAAGAGGCAAGGTTAGTAGTTTTAACGCAGTTCCATCTTAATGAGTCACTACCGTTAGTTGAGTATATATTGTGTCAGCCCAGTATACAAGAAGTCACTGAGTCCTCAAAGTCTACGTGGTGGCTGTTTTTATCTCCATTTTACAGGTTAGGAATGGAGGCTCAGAAAGGTTATTTTCCTGGAATAAGCAACGTGGTGCCAAGCATTGGCTTCAAGGGTTTCATTAACTTCCTATCACCACCACCAAGCTACCACTAAAAATGAACTGAATAATATATATGTTGATAATTTGGTAGAAATTGCACATAATGAAGAAAATAGAGCATGCTAAACAAATCTGCTTTAAGACACCCCACACACACACTGCCACCCCTTCCAGCTAGCTCATTGTCCCTACTGCCGTTCCGAGTGGAATTTTGAGAGTGACACTGCGCCCCAGGCCACTTAACTCCACCACATTGTCCCAGGGGGTCTTCTGGAAACTAAGGAAGAAAAAGTTTTAAGTAGCCTGCCAAACACTTTAAATCAGGAAGGGTTTTGGAAATTTCCTACAGCATTGTGAGAGACTTCCAAAGGAAAGTCTCTCAACTGGCTATTCTACAGTTAACTTCCTATCCAGTTCCTATGAACAGAAGGAATTTGACCAGCTGTGCTGGATCAGGTTATTCTCCTTCCACACTGTCCCACAGTGTTTCAGATGAAGAAAGGAGGGAAGATGTGCATTAGAGGAAGACTCTGCATTGCGTCGGCAATGAGGACTGGTATTTGAAGCATGATGCTGGCACGTAAGCTTATTCTCTTTCCATCCTGCTCTGAGGGTCCAGCATTAGTTTCTGTGACTAAAGAAGGACTGGGAAGAACTTGGATAGAATGAAGTCAAGAGCTCCAACAGCTGGGCTGGAGCAAGGAATTGCAGGGAGAGCGGAGCTATAGGGTTGCACAATCCCATTAGAATCCTGGCTTTGCAGCTTACTGGAAACTAGGTCTTGGGCAAATGAGTTCACCTCACTGAGAATTTTCTTTGTGCATTCATAGTGTAGATAATTGTGCATCTCAGGATTTTTGTAGTAAGGAAACTGGCACATAGTACAGGCTTAGTAAATGGTAGTTCTGATGACAGTGGTGATGGTGATGATGATGGGAACATGAAAATCATCTGCATTAAGAAACATTAAAGGACTACGATGGTTCAGCCTTGAGGAGAGAATTGCCTTAGAAACGGTCTTCAAACAGTTTTCATGCAGGGATGGTGCTGGCTTTTTCTGTGTTCTGATAGATCGAGTGTGGAGATGATGGAGACCATCCATCTGAATGTGGTGAATAAGCAAATGTGCCTGGAAGTTAGGCAACCTGGGTCCAATCTGGGTCAACCACATCGTAGCTTCACAAATAATCAAATTGGCCAATCTCTCTGGATCTCTGTTTCCTCATCTGTAAAATAGGGTAACAGTACTAGGAAACTTGAAGGATTTTTGTGAAGAATGTACTTAACACATTGCTGGGCACACAGTTTGATAGGTATATGCATTTATATTTAAATATAAGGCCATCTCTTCCAGATCTGATTAGAACGTTGTGGAATGGCCTGTAGAAAGACTTTGCAAAGTCTCCCTTTGAGAAGGCATTTAGTCAACAAGGGAGGTTATCTTAGTGTGGAATGGTTCGCAGGGATTCCTTCTTACTCTGAGACTCCTGGCTAGCCTCGTGCACTGTGGACACAGGAAGCCTTTCTCATGAGCCTGAACTGCAAGATTCATCAGTAGGACTGTTGCTAAAAAAACTAGTTATCTAATTTCTAACTTTCCTTCCTGCCATATTGCCAAAGGACTACAGAATTGTCATTATGGGCCAGTCTGGGTAATTTCCCTGTACAATATTTAAATACTTTCAAGTCCATCTCTATTTTGATAGCATGTTATTTTTCCATGTTTTATCAACATGTATGATCAGAGCTTCTTATGCAAGAAGCTTTAGGGTGGGCTCCTGCAAAACAACACTATAAACATGTGTGTATCATGTGAATGGTGTGATTCTTTTCATTTTCCCCATTGTGTCTGACACAGGAACAGAAATAAGACCTGCATGATGATGGTTTACTATTTTTCCTCTTTGCTCTTGTAGCTTATTACCCATCTGACATTGTGTTTTTGTTAGGGCCCAGGGGGGGAGGTATTGTAATTTTCTTTAGTGCCTAGCAATTGAGAACTAGGCCTTCTGATGGGGGGTTGGAGACGCATGATCAGAAATAAGTGATTTCTGAAGCAAGTAACAACTTATTTTTCTGAAAATTGGGAATAAGAAACAAGAATAGGAGAATGCACAAAATATGATCTGTTATCTCAGATTGTTTCTAAAACAAACTGCTTTCCAAAAGTAAAGCTGAAATTTTTTTCTACCATGTAATTGCTCTGGGCTGCATAAATCCACTGGGTACTTTCAGCTGGCCTGGAGTGGCAGAAATTTCGCAGTTTGTGTAAGTTACGAGAAATGCTGTCTTAATTTCTTTTTGGCATAAAGGCCAGTCATTCGCTGATTTGTGAATAGACTCAATCATTCATTCAACAATATCTATTGAGCAACTATTGTGCAGAGGTGAATGCATCGTGGACCCTGCATTAAGGAGTTCTGGGATAACGGATACATGCACCCACTCTGACCAGCATGGGGATCATGAAACACAGGTTTGCAAACGCCGAGCAAGGATCCCCACCCAGTTTAGAACTCTCAGGGAAGCTTTCCAGGAAGTGAGAATTGAGCTGACTCTTGAGGAATGAAGAAGAAGAATTAGTTAAGTTTTGGTAAAGTAAACGAAAAAAAGGGATTTCAGAGAGGGGAAAGAGCACATGCAAAGACAGAGAGGTAGGAAAGTGTGGTGGGTTCATGGATCAAACAGAAAAGCAGAGGTATTCTCCTGGAAAGAGAGAGAGAGAGAGAGAGAGAGAGTGGGAGGGATGAAGAAAAGAGTCCTGTGACTCCTTACTAGATCCATGCTTCCACCACACTTCAAGACATGTTTTCATGTTTCATATGTGTTTATTGAGAAGGATCTATTGTTCTCTGTTCTCCAGGAAATGCTCCATTGTCAAAACATCACTTGACATTCCATCCTCTTGCAACAAACAGGATGACAAGCTGTACTTTATCTTGTAGTTATGATCCATGACAATTACATTACCAAGAATAACAGTCTTTAGAGCAAGATCCACGAATTTATCACTAGTGTTTAAATCAACGCCCAGTCACTTAAACAAATACCCACTTTGCTAAATGACTTTCTCTGTCAGTGTCAGTGAGAAAAGGAGTAACTGAGAGCTTTTGTTTGGTGTTAGAAGTGAAGACCCAAGGAGTAGGGATGGGCAAACTGAAAAATATATTTCTCAGATAGTTAAAGTATCGGTGCTATGAAGTAACTGCAGTATTTCTGCACATCTATGTGAAAGTATTTAGCTCCAGGGTGTGAATGAGTGTCCTAGTCACCTGGAGGTAGAAATCAGAAAGACAGAACTGTAAAAAAGCACAAAACCCATTTTAACACCCGTCTGTTTGGAACGGTTGGCAAGGTTGTGAACGCCCTGCCAGGTGGCTTTTTAAGCTTTCCCTAATCTCTAATGAGTCTGCTTTCTTCTCTCACAACTGGGGCAGCTGTCACTCCTCTCAGACTCGGCAGCAGGTATTGTCGATAAGGTAAAACCAGTGAGGCTGAAAGGTCTATGAGTGGCTCATATTTCCCTACCTGTTTGGATGAACCGCCCTTTAATAAAAGTAATAGCAAGAGTATGTCGTGGTGAACCAGGCATTTTACAAATATGATTTCATTTATCTCTATACCAACCCTATGAGACAGGTATTGTCCTCCCCATTTTCACAGGAGGAAACCGTAGTTCGGAGGAGTTCAACTTGCTGAGGTCACTTAGCCACTAAGCACTAGAACTGGGTTTGAACCCAGCCAGTCCGATGCCCAAACCACATTTTCCCACCATAGCACACTACCTTCTTGTGATATCTTGTAGCATAGGATTTGTGTCCTAACCTCTTAAATTCCTAGATCTGGTTTCTTAGGACACACTCTCTTCCACTGAAACCAGAGTTATCCAGAGAGAGTAGCGACAGAGAGAAAAATAGAAGCCTCCGAAGACTTATGCGTAAAATGTTGTGGCTATAGCAGAAAGCATCATGAGTCTTCCACTACAGGCAGGGTGGTTTTGAGCAAGTCGCTTAATCTCTCTGGGTCCACATCTTTCAGCTGAAGGAGTGGGGTCAGATATTCTCTATGGTTCATCCAAGCTTCAAATCTAGAAATCTGATTTACTCAGCAAACAGAGAGGTGAGGGGAACTGTGGGAGTGGGCTTCACAAGTAGTACCTAATTTAGTTTTGGGATTTATATTAATGTGTTTATTAGAGTAATGTGTTATTTGGGGCTCTTTAGGCTGCAGTTATAGAAACCCAACCTGAACCAAGCGGCTTATGTTCAAACTGGGGGATTTTATGGATTTCATGATTGGGGCCCATTGTGAACCTCCCAAGTTGGGAAGCAGTTGGGCTTCAGGAAAGGATTCTGCAAGTGGATCCCTGAGAATCCTCGAGTGCCTGCCCTCTTGGCTTCTCCTGGGCCCTTGTCTCTTTCTTACAGAGCAGTCTTCCCTGTTTAGCTGTGCAGGTGACAGAAAATGATTATCTCTTAGATCTGATCCAAATTTTGCAGGGACTGACTCTCCCTGGCTTGGGTCCCACTGGGCCAATCAACAGCAGGCAGAGAGTGGGGTCATGTAGTAGGGTCAAGGAGCTCCCTCTCACCTTTGAGCATAGAGAAGAATCATACTTTGATATTAAGCCGGCTTGAGTCATTCCAGAGGATGAGAGCCATGGCTCCCAGTTATCTGAGGTGATGGCTCAGATGAAAAGATGTCGAAGGACTCAGACACACTCAGACAGCAAGTGACTGAGTGGATTAAAGTGAAACCCCGATCCTGGGTTTTGGTTTTCTCCCTACTTGAACGTATTTCATTAGATCTGACTAGGGAATCTAATAAGTTATTTGAGTAGACTCTGTAACTGCTTTGAGAGGTAATTCTAAGTACTAGAAGATGGAATCTAAAAGAATTACACCCCTGCCCCTCCCCCAAAGATATATCTTTTCCTCTGCACATTTAATTGGCCCAAAGTAAAATTAAATGGAAATTGTCCCCCTTCCCAGTAAGCTTTCTTTCAAACTCTAATTTTATAAGACTGTTAGAAAAGATATTATCAAACGATTTTAGAGGTGAGCAATAAATACATCCCACATTTCTTATAAATCCTAAACCTCACATCTCTCGGTCCTGAGACTAGGTCTGTGAGGTGTCATTGTGGCTTTCTTGAAGGGCCTCATGTGTCTTCCAGCAGGATGAGATCTTGTTTGAGGGACCGGAGCACTTAGAACTATGGAAGAATTTCCTTTGTGTGAAACTTATGTGCTATGTCGCGCTTGGTGGAGTTGTTTATGGGCTACTTCCTTTCAACCCTAACCAGCAGGCCCACTGCTGCATTTCACAACCTATTGAAAACACACGTGTTTTCTTATTGTGTGTGGGGGGGCATCTTCCCATTTATTTTGAATATTACATATTTGGAAAAGCATTCAAAACAGAAAATGATGGCTTTGGGGGATTCTGACTATGCCCTGAGTAAACCAAATCTATAATCTGAAACATATTCACATTATGCAGGAATGATGACCATGGTCTGTTGCCACGATTTTTTTCGATACTTGAAAGCCTCATTTTTCTGTTTTCAGGGAACTATGTTTTGATTTCTGTTTTCCATAGACAGTAGCAGACACTCACCTCCCTTAATCATTCATGACCTTCCCTCACTGTTTTTATTTTGGCTCCGAAGATTTTCTCCTTCTCCAAATATACCCTCCAGAGCATTCAACATCTTTCTCAGTATCACTTAAACCAACACAATCTTCTGCTAAATTACATTCTTACAGTTTATGAAACACTTTAATGAATATTTTTTCATTTGATCTTCTCCTAAACCCTGTGAAATAATTATCGTTCTCATCTCCATTTTACAGGTGAGGAAACTGAACTTCAGAGAATTCCTGAAGGTCATACAAAGTTTGATTTATGCCCAGGGCCTCTATCTATAGAGCGTGTGCTACTTAGTCTTTCATTCACTCATCCATCCATTCAATCATTCACTCATTTGTTCATTCATTCATTCAGCAATAGTTTAGTACCAGTAATGTGGCAAACAGATAAAAGAGGCATATCCCTGCGTCTAGATGTTCTAGAGGCTCATGGAAGTCCAATGGAATGGGACAGGTCTTCTGGCAGGGTTAGTACACCGAGCTTGCCTGAGGATGAGCTAACTGTGATTGTGTCTGATAGCATCACATAGACTACATTGCAGGCTATTCAAGCTCCCATGAGTACTTGTTCATGTGCAGCAGTCCACCTGTTGCTTTTTCCAGTGAAGGCTGATGGGAAACAAGCTGATGGCAGGAGAACTGAGGGGGAGGGGACTTGTTCACCTTTCCATTTGGCTCAACTGACAGGGTCTTAATCACGATATTGTGCTGATGACAAGACACACACGCACACACACACACATGCACAACACTTTCATTTTTCTTTGCCTTTCCTTCAAGCTTATTTTTAATGGCAGCTGATTCTATTTCTTAATAGAAAGAATTCTGTTTATCTCCTCTATGTTCTAGCCAGGGGTCGGCAAACTTTCTGTGATGGATTGCAGGAGCAGGACTAGATGAATGAGCGATGCACTTGCCTTGGGTGCAAAATAGAACGAGGTGTCAAAAAACTCAGTCATCAAGATAAATGATATTTCGATACAGTATTTTATATATATAAATTTATTTATTTATTTATGCTGCGTTGAGTCTTCGTTGCTGCACTTGGGCTTTCTCTAGTTGTGGCGAGCAGGGGCTACTCTTCGTTGTGGTGTGCGGGCTTCTCACTGTGGTGGCTTCTCTTGTTGTGGAGCACAGGCTCTAGGCACCCAGACTTCAGTAGCTGTGGCTTGTGGACACAGTAGTTGTGGCTCATGGGCTCTAGAGCACAGGCTCAGTAGTTGTGGTGCATGGGCTTAGTTGCTTCACGGCATGTGGGATCTTCCCGGACCAGGGATTGAACCTGTGTCCCCTGCATTGGCAGGCTGATTCTTAACCACTGTGCCACCAGGTAAGTCCCCGATACAGTATTTTTTAAAAATCCAAATTAATACAAAATTCCATGAGGAACAAAAATTTGAATAAAGATCAGATAAGTTACCATGCCACACAGAATCATGTAGGAGTCCGGGGCAAAAGGATCGCTCAGTGATGCTGGTCCTTTGCTAGAGCACTGAAATCCTACCCAGGATTTACCTTCATTTGGCCTCATCATTCCAAAGACATTTAGAAACTCTCCTCATGCTCTTCCTCAGCATGTCTCCCTGAGAAATCTCTTTACTGTAAGCATGCCTCACTGCTTTAACTACCCCCAACTTTGGAAAATCCAACTTTTGATTTCCAAGGAAACCTCAGAGTCTAGAAAATGTCTCTGAGGTTTTCCTATAGCAAGTGGTCATTCCTGAGAACAGAGAAGACAGGAATATCTGTGGCTTCCTGGGCCTTAGAAGCCAGCGCGATATCTCATTATACCTCCAGATGTGGCAAAAAGAAGCAGGCATTTGGAGATCTCTTCCTTTACGAATTCTTGTTTGATCCAGAACCAAAGTTCAAAAGGTGTGCTTCATTCCCCTACCTTCATTTAACCTATTTTGGATTAATGATAAATGTATTTTTAAATTTATAACACCTTCTTTATAGATTTTTGTAATGTATTACAGATATTAACTCTGACAAAAACGGGGTGTGAAGGGAAACAAGGCCAGGCTGTTGGATATCACTTGACTGATAGCATTGCTTTGGTCCTCTTTCTGTTGGTTGTTAATTAGAGAAAAGAAGAGTGCTGTGGTCTGAATATTTTTGTTACCCCCCTCCTCCAATTCACTAGTTAAAACCTAACCTTCAAGGTGATGGAATTAGGAGATAGGGCCTTTGGGAAGTGATTAGGTCATGAAGACTTCAGAAATTGTGTCCTTATAAACAAAAGGCTGAACAAAAGGCTACATGATATACACAACTAAGGGGCTGGCTGTTTAACTATAGATTCACGTCTTTGCAAGAATCAGCATCTTTACGTGAACAGCTCTTTCCAGCAATGCCCTCTGCTTGCCTGGCAGTGGCTTCCTGTGAGCCCCACTATGAAGGATTAACAGAGCAAAGCATGGTCTCTTTCATGTATCTGCTGCCTCTGAACTAAGCCTCATGCGTGACCTTCAATATAGAAATCTATTCCAGGCAAGGTGGACTCAAGGCTCAAGGACTGCAGTAGGGTCTTTGGTCTCTGGGGTTGGGCTTCTGCAGCACCTCTTGGCTCACATCAGGGTAATCTTAGCATTTTGCCTTGTTGGGCAACTCATGGTCTGGCTGGTATTTTATGTAGAATTTTCTGAATCAAAAATTTGAACTACAGTTTGTGCACTATGACCTTATAATGGAAGAGAGTACTTTAAATCGAGTCTCTAAGAAATTCATTATGAATCTCTGTATCTTTGACAAATGTGTAAATTTTAAAATTATTTATGAATTTGTGTTACAATATTAGGACATATTGATTTTGTAAATAACAGTGATATATGGTTTTCTGGAAGACCAAGAATGATAAAGCAGAATAGATGCTGCATGCAAACATTTGCATAATCATGTTAATACATAATTCATTTGGGGGAAAAATAAGCATTCTTCCTTGATCCTGGAATATCGTATTCAGTACTTTCTTCTTGTCGAAGTTAACTGTCTTTGAGTAATGTTTCAGAGCTAAATCTGATGATTTCACAAAATGAACCAGCACATAAATGTGCACTTTTAATACTTACAGGGGACTTCTTAACTCTCTAAAATGTAACAGCACTACAGTCAAGCCGAATAACTAAGACACTCCCCAAGGTTAGGAGGAGCTGAAGGACAGATCTAGTTAATACCCCCAACTTCTACATGGGGCTTCCCCAAGAGTAACACACCAGTGAGAAGGGCAGGATTACCAGCGGGAGGGAACAGCTTCTTCTGTAGGCTCTGGCTAGCTGAAAACAGCAGCACAAGAAGTACTCCCACCATTCAAAAAATTCAAAAAAAGGAAAAAGGTAGCTAGCGCTCTGCTTTCAAGCTCACAACATCCCCTTGACAGTTTCTGCCATTTTTCCTTATACCACTGTGACTTGACAAATTAAAACCAGTGCTATCTTGTGAGATGCCACAACGATTCCTGTCCCCTGGCCTATCTGTCTACCCTTTTCTCTTTCTGTGTTGTTAGAATAAATGTCCCTTTCAAGTTGTTTTGTACTCATCCTAAGAATGGCTCCCACAAATTGCCCACAGATTAAACAAGAAACTGCTTTTTCTCCAAGCCTATTCTTTGGCACAGCTGTCTGAATCGATGTGTGCCCCAAGCCTGCCTGTTTTGAAATGCACAGCAAATGAGGAAAGGGAAACCATCAGGCAATTCCTAAACTCCAGTTATGACCCCACCCCCATGGCCTCCCATTTTACTGCTGAGAAATAGGACTGGGGGAGGGAAGCTTCCAGAATCAGACAAAGTGAAGCTACAAGAAAATCTACACTCAAAGTATTACCTTCTGTGTGGTGGACAGGAGAGGTGATTTATGGGACATGACCAAGCTTGTTTAACTTTTAAAAAGCTGACCAAAGGGTAATGCAGTATCCAATCAGTAATCTTGAGATGGATTTCCAGTCGGGGGAAGTAGGCCTGGTTCCTAGGTTTCCTCCTATTTAGTGGGTTCATCTCAGAGAAGACTAATGTGTTTCGTGAGATCACATTCATAGAGAGAAGTGACCTTTAGTCTTCTTCATTCATTGCTTTCAACCTGAGTTTCCCCTTGAGTTAATAGTTTTTCAGAAACCTTAATAAACTGTTTGAGAATCTCTCCCTCCTTGAGAGCCAGTGCCAGGTACATGCAGTGTAGAATGGGGGCTTTGGAATAGTAGACCTGCCCTCAAACTTTGTTCAGACACTTACTATCTGTGTGAACATGAGCAAATTACTTAATTTCTCTGAGCTTCAATTTTCCACCCCCATCTGGAAAGTGGATAGAATAATATCCTGTTCACGAGATTGTTGTAAGGATTAAAGGAGATAATTTATATAATGAGATAGAACTCATTCACTCTCTTACACCCTTCTCTACTTTTAAATGTTTCCAATGAAGATTCTGGAAAAAAAAGAAGAAAAAAAGATGATCTGACTAACCAAATAGTAGTGAATTTCCAAGTGAGTTTTGTTTACTAACATTATAAACAAACTTATGTATTTAATATTTTAAAAGAGGGTAAAAAAGATATAAAGAAATTAAGCCATGAATCTAACTTGCTTTGTTTATAAATATTTCAGTTTTTATTTATGTTTATGTCCAGCTTTGCTATTTTAGGCAAAGGCTTCCTCTCTGGCAGCTTGTGCCATTGCCCTGAATGTGTACTGTGTTTAGTATTTGCATCCTAGAGACAGCTAGAACATTAGGGAAATGTACTGGTTCCCATTGAAATACATTGCCTGTTTTAAAAAATATCCCTGACTTGACAAATCGAGAAGGGAGTACAAGAAACGTGGATGCAGCCTGGGAATGTCTGGCAAAGAAATCCCTATTCCCGTTTGGAACCACGTACAAGCAAAAAGATCCTTGTTCCAGGTGCCACCTCTCTTTGTGCCTGGTCTTTGCTACAGAGAAAGGCATTGTTATTGTGGTCGTATTTGCCAGAATAGTCCATTCTTGTTGATTCTGGATCAAGAATATGTGAAATGTATGTGAAATTCATCTTGAATCTCAAAGTCTCATTTTTAACCACTGATTTCAATTTACTCTCACATCAAGCTATTTTTAAAACTCAAAGTTTTAAATGAAATACCTAGACATGAGATTTTCCCCTTTACTTTCACTTGACAAACACTTTGGAGTCAGGTATTAAGAGTATCAAGCAGGAAAAAACAGAGGGCCAGGAAAGAAAGCCCAGCTAGGGAACAATAAGAGTCCATAGGCCTGGATTTATATCCAGCTCTGCCCTTACTAGCTATGTGACATTTGTCGAGTTATGTAACTTCTCCCATCCTCAGCCTCCTCATCAGTAACCTGACAGTAACAAAAACAACAGAAACGTTATTTATTTGCCAATTAATATATCAAAATAACTAATGGTTGAATATTGATATTTTCTGCTTCTGATTGTTCAAATATTGGTTATTTGCAATTTTTAATGCACTTTAAAGGTATTTTAAAAAGAACATTTGTTTACGAATCTTTGTTTTGTAACTTCTAGGATGGTGTAGCAACTTTTAATGTGTTCTGATGCTTTCTCTGTTTGCTTTTGAGATTCTATATATTTCAAACTTATTTTGTCATTTATGAATACATGAAGTTAGAAATAAAGATAAAATAAACTAAAAACTATAGACAAAATTAATAAAAGTAAAATATCAGTGAAAATAATGCCCATTTTTGCCTCTTTAGCCTGTATTTCTGCAAATTTTATTGCACAATATTTTAATTTTATTTTATTCATTTAGTTTTGTCCAATTTTTGCTAGGTATTCCTGAGAAGGTCATTAATAGGTTATTTTTTTAAATGGAATGTGAAATAAAAAACTGAGGAATATTTGTCTAGACTTTTTCTTTTGTTTGAGTATTCCAGTAGGCATTGTTGGTACTTTTTTCTCAAGTTCATTACTGTGCATCTAGATGATGCAGGTCCTTTTATTTCACAGTAGCTAGAAAGGCAAAATTGCCATGACTACCAGAAAATATGTTTAAATTTTTTTCAAAAGCAAAGTACTTAGAAAGTGGTGAAATATCTTTAAAATTTAATTAAAATAAAAATTCTAATTAAAAATCAGAAAATCATTCTAGGATACACAGACATCATCCATATGTGAATTACTTAGCAGAAACAAGAATTTCTGGATCATTTTACTTTCAATCACTTCACTTAGAACTGAACATAAAAATTTAAAACTCACAAAATATAGTGCCAAACAAAACAGGCAGAATTGGTTAAAAGATATTTGAAAACTAATGATCTGGAAGATGGGCAAAAATTCAAAATACACATAAAACTTGGGGTTGCTCTCCAAACTAAAAAATCTGCAAAATGCATAAAAACTCATAAAGAGCACCAAAACTGCTTAACGATACACCAAAATCACCAATATATATCATAAAAATTTGTCTGGAAATATTCATTTTTACCTGATTAATCATTTTGGCCAGTTTGTTATTTTAACCAATTTGTTTTAAAATGATTTCTATATAATCATACTTTCCTACATTGCAAGATGGTGAATGAGGTGGAAAATATATGTTTGTAAAGGGACTGAATCAAAATAGACACTTAACAAAGCATTGTTCTCCATGTTTTTTTTGTTGTTGTTTGGTTGGTTTTTTACAATGGTGTGTTAGTTTCTGCTTTATAACAAAGTGAATCAGTTATACATATGTCCCCATATCTCTTCCCTCTTGCGTCTCCCTCCCTCCCACCCTCCCTATCCCACCCCTCCAGGCGGTCACAAAGCACCGAGCTGATATCCCTGTGCCATGCGGCTGCTTCCCACTAGGTATCTACCTTACGTTTGTTAGTGTATATATGTCCATGCCTCTCTCTCGCCCTGTCACAGCTCACCCTTCCCCCTCCACATATCCTCAAGTCCGTTCTCCAGTAAGTCTGTGTCTTTATTCCTGTCTTACCCCTAGGTTCTTCATGACATTTTTTCCCTTAACTTCCATATATATGTGTTAGCATACGGTATTTGTCTTTCTCTTTCTGACTTACTTCACTCTGTATGACAGACTCTAGGTCTATCCACCTCATTACAAATAGCTCAATTTCGTTTCTTTTTATGGCTGAGTAATATTCCATTGTACATATGTGCCACATCTTCTTTATCCATTCATCCGATGATGGGCACTTAGGTTGTTTCCATCTCCAGGCTATTGTAAATAGAGCTGCAATGAACATTTTGGTACATGACTCTTTTTGAATTTTGGTGTTCTCAGGGTATATGCCCAGTAGTGGGATTGCTGGGTCATATGGTAGTTCTATTCGTAGTTTTTTAAGGAACCTCCATACTGTTCTTCATAGTGGCTGAACCAATTCACATTCCCACCAGCAGTGCAAGAGTGTTCCCTTTTCTCCACACCCTCTCCAGCATTTATTGTTTCTAGATTTTTTGATGATGGCCATTCTGACTGGTGTGAGATGATATCTCATTGTAGTTTTGATTTGCATTTCTCTAATGATTAATGATGTTGAGCATTCTTTCATGTGTTTGTTGGCAGTCTGTATATCTTCTTTGGAGAAATGTCTATTTAGGTCTTCTGCCCATTTTTGGATTGGTTTGTTTGTTTTTTTGTTATTGAGCTGCATGAGCTGCTTGTAAATTTTGGAAATTAATCCTTTGTCAGTTGCTTCATTTGCAAATATTTTCTCCCATTCTGAGGGTTGTCTTTTGGTCTTGTTTATGGTTTCCTTTGCTGTGCAAAAGCTTTGAAGTTTCATTAGGTCCCATTTGTTTATTTTTGTTTTTATTTCCATTTCTCTAGGACATGGGTCAAAAAGGATCTTGCTGTGATTTATGTCATAGAGTGTTCTGCCTATGTTTTCCTCTAAGAGTTTGATAGTTTCTGGCCTTACATTTAAGTCTTTAATCCATTTTGAGCTTATTTTTGTGTATGGTGTTAGGGAGTGATCTAATCTCATACTTTTACATGTACCTGTCCAGTTTTCCCAGCACCACTTATTGAAGAGGCTGTCCTTTCTCCACTGTACATTCCTGCCACCTTTATCAAAGATGAGGTGTCCGTATGTGCGTGGGTTTATCTCTGGGCTTTCTATCCTGTTCCATTGATCTATCTTTCTGTTTTTGTGCCAGTACCATACTGTCTTGATTACTGTAGCTTTGTAGTATAGTCTGAAGTCAGGGAGCCTGATTCCTCCAGCTCCGTTTTTCGTTCTCAAGATTGCTTTGGCTATTCAGGGTCTTTGTGTTTCCATACAAATTGTGAAATTTTTTGTTCTAGTTCTGTGAAAAATGCCAGTGGTAGATTGATAGGGATTGCATTGAATCTGTAGATTGCTTTGAGTAGTAGAGTCATTTTCACAGTGTTGATTCTTCTAATCCAAGAACATGGTATATCTCTCCATCTATTTGTATCATCTTTAATTTCTTTCATCAGTGTCTTATAATTTTCTGCATACAGGTCTTTTGTCTCCTTAGGTAGGTTTATTCCTAGATATTTTATTCTTTTTATTGCAATGGTAAATGGGAGTGTTTTCTTGATTTCACTTTCAGATTTTTCATCATTAGTATATAGGAATGCCTTCTGTGCATTAATTTTGTATCCTGCTACTTTACCAAATTCATTGATTAGCTCTAGTAGTTTTCTGGTAGCATCTTTAGGATTCTCTATGTATAGTATCATGTCATCTGCAAAGAGTGACAGCTTTACTTCTTCTTTTCCGATTTGGATTCCTTTTATTTCCTTTTCTTCTCTGATTGCTGTGTCTAAAACTTCCAAAACTATGTTGAATAAGAGTGGTGAGAGTGGGCAACCTTGTCTTGTTCCTGATCTTAGTGGAAATGCTTTCAGTTTTTCACCATTGAGGATGATCTCCATGTTTTTTGAGGCTCAAAAAACTTGACAGCATGCCCAAAAAATGTATAACAAAAAAGTGTAACAAATTGAAATAAACTTTACGATTTGAGGATTGTTGGAGAATAATTTCTACAAATCCTCTATTACTCAGTATGTCTGATGTTTGCATACATAATGAAACTGGCAGAAAGAGAAATACATATATAGTTGATTCAATTCTAAAGTGTATTATGATGACCTAGAGGGGTGAGACAGGGAGGGTAGGAGGGAGGCTCAAGAGGGAGGGGATATGGAGATATATCTATACATATAGCTGATTCACTATGTTGTACAGCAGAAACTAACACAACATTGTAAAGCAATTATGCTCCAGTAAAGATGCAAAAAAAATTCTAAAATGTATTGATTTGTCAATTTATGCAATGAATATTTGATAAGTCTTGTTAGAGAAGGTGTAATCAGAGGCTCACCAGCTTCAAAGCTGTTTCCTATATTATCTTCCTGGTCATCTTGCTGTGGGCTTGTGGTGACCAGCACTGTATTGTGAACAACAGCAATAATATCAGAATTTGCACACACATGTATCAGCTGAGCCAAGTTATAGTTCATAATTATTTTTCCTGTTTTTTGTAACTTTTTGCTTTTTCTTCAGTTAATAATTTTCTCACTTCCTGTTCCAAAGAAGACTACCTTTGGGCCAGTTGCCCAGTTGTTATCCTGAGAATTCCCTCTGTCATGTTCCTGTCTGTTGTATCATTTGATTTTCAGATCCCACTTCTCCCTCTTTTTTAAGCTTACTCCCTTATTTTGGTGAAATGTATCCTTTGGTAACATCTCAAGAAAAAAGTTCATGGGTACCTTTGAGACTTTGCATGTCTTAAAGTATCTTTATTTTATTATTGTGCTTGATTTATGATTTGGCAAGGTATAAGATTCTCGATTTTTTTTCCACTCAGCATTTTTCATGCCTAATATTGCCTCTAATATTGTTATGAGAAGTCTGATGTCATTCTGTTTTCCAGTCCTTTGTATATAACTTTTGTTCTTCTCTGGAAGATTTTAAGATCTCTTTATTGTTAGTATTCTGGTAGATTCATGATAATATGCCTTGGTGGGGCCTTTTTGTGTGTGTGTATGTGCTGGGCACTCAGTGGGCCCTTCAAATTTAGAGTCTGGGAAAATTTTCTTGTATTGTTTCTTTGATAATTTTTTCTGCCATGTTCTCTAGTCTCTCTGGAAATTGGACTTCCTGAACAAATTCTCTTTCTCTCTCTTATTTTTTCTATTATATATACTTTTGATTTTTTTGTTCTACTTTGGGGAGATTTGTTTGACTTGACATTTTTACTTTTTGCTGACTGAAAAGATTTAGCTGTTATACTTTTAATATCCAAGAACTTTTTTCTTCTTTGATTATTCCCCTTATATAGCAACCTATTCTTGTTTCATGGTTTCTTTGAATGGTCTACTACTTCCTGCAGTGTCTCTGTAATCTCTGACTTCCCTTTTGTTTATTTGTTTTAGTTTCCCTTGTTCATCTTGGAAGCTTTCCTCAAATGTCTAGTAATCCTTGGCTGTCTTTTCATAGGTAAAAAAGGGTTACTAAAAAGCTGATTGGAAGTGTCTATGTGTGATACCTCACTGTACTGCAGTCTAGTGACTAACAGGCCTCAAATTCAAATGTCAGTATCTACAGATTTTTTTCAATGGGACAGTACCTCAGAAGAATCTTTCAACTTCCTGCCTATATGTTTTAAGCTTGGCTATTGGTGTTCAGAGCTGTGTGAGAAAGAGAGCCTGGGG
The DNA here is from genome assembly GCF_949987515.2 of Delphinus delphis. NCBI lineage: Eukaryota > Metazoa > Chordata > Mammalia > Artiodactyla > Delphinidae > Delphinus > Delphinus delphis. The sequence goes on from NC_082691.1 coordinate 64,096,754, forward strand.
GTATATCATTGTTCAGTGTTTGGTCTTTCACTTCATTTTTCTTTTTAGTCTGTTATTCTTGTTTCAGGAACCTCTGTTAATTCAGTTTCTCCAGAGACCATACTGTCTCTGGTGGGGAAAGGGTTTTAGTAGATAAGGATGGAACCTGGAATTATAACTGACTAACAAAGACTTTAAATAACCCCATTTTCAACCATCCTCCTCCCTGCTGCCTTCATGGTGTTTCCAATGTCTGAACATTTCCAGGGTTTCACTGTGACTTAGCTTGCTTCTCATCAAGAGCACCATCCAAAGGCACTTATTCTGACCCTCTAGCACTCTGTTGGGTCCATCCTCTTTTTCTGTTTATGTATTGCAGTATAAGGTGATAGATGTCCCCTAATACTACTGAAGACAGAATTTGTGTTTCTGTTTCTCATTCTGTTTACTGTTTGGAGAGAATTTTTCAGAGGATAAGGAGGTAGGAGTGTCTTTTTACTGTATCATCTTAAAGTGTGAAGACTCTGGTGTTAACTTTTACATCAGAATATAGTAGAAATGGAACATTGCTCTCTGTTGCTCCAGGTACAAATTAATACGTGGATGCTAAAGAAGCTAAACAAACCCTCTTTCTTCCTTTTACAATAATTAAGTTTGGTTTTCATGGAATTTCCAATGTTTGATTCTGTGTTTAGTTGCCTTAGACCATCAGCATCAAATTAGCCAAAGATACCAAGTATTTCTGGGAGGAGAATTGGTGATGAGGTAAACAAGGGCCTCCTGGTCAATGGGCCCTTCACTGTGTGGGTCCCTCTCTTTAAGGTTAGTGCCCCCTGATGCTAGTGATAAATTTTAAAAGTTTAATGCTCTTCATCTTTGCTTCCAATCTCTTCGTCTGGTTCAAAGCAAAAATAATTGGCTTTCTCATTATTTCAGAGTGTGAATCTTGCTTGTTCCTTATGAACTATGTGAACTTGAGTAAGTTAAAGAATTTTACAAAATCAGTCTCTTCTCCCATAAGCTGGGGAAACTAATACCAGAGTTATTGAAAATAGTAAATGAATTAAGAAGTTAGTTCATTTATTTACTTAACAAATATTTCCAAAACTCCTTTGTGCCAAGCATTATGCTTGGTGAGGCAAAGACAAATAATCCAAAAATCCTTGATAACAGTTTAACAGGGGAGGGAAGCACAGGAATGCTTATTAGGGTAGAGAATGGAAGTGCTGGGATAGAGGGATGCATTGTGGAAGGACAGATGGTGAGCAACTCACCCCGCCGTGGGGGTTGGGAGCATGTCAGGGATTGCTCTCGACAGGGTGGTACCTGAGACTTGAGAGGCAGATCTTAAGAGAAAAGTAAGAGTTATCCAGTTGAACAGGAAGTAAAAGAATATTCCGTGTTATGGAGACAGCGTAACCAAGGATTACAGATGAGAATCAACATTATATGGAAAAGGGAAAATGATTCAGTGTTGAATTGCTTCACAAAGACTCTGACCCTCCAGAAATGTTAGTCACCTCCTCTTTTCAACCCCTAAATGTGGTCTTATTAAAAATTAAAGGGGTTCTCAAATCTTGGAGTCAAGACATAGAGATACCTGCCATATGAGTCAGGTATAGCCACTGCAGGATGTGTACACACTTGTACATCGGTGTGTGTTTGTGGTGTGTGTGTTGGTGAGCTTGTGCTTTGTCATCTATGGCTGATTTTATATAGGTTTCATTAGGAAGCCAATTTCTTCCTCTTAGCAGTTCAGTTTGACCTCTGCCACTAGTATATTAGATTAGAGTATAATCTAGTATGCATGTATACATTATATACACGAAATATACACTGATGTGGTCTATTAGGTTGCCCTCTGCTGTACTTCTCTATGAACTCTCTGTATAGCTCTCTAAGAAAACAGCTGTCATGTCCTATGAAAATCCTTGTGCTCAGACTTGTACCACCAAGGGTACTTTTCTTAATAGTGAGCTAGATTTGCCTATTCCTGAATTCCCTAAAAAGGTATTCCTGCCAAGGGCTGCAATGGAATTGAGACTGACTCCCTCATTTGAGACACATTCAGAATTCTAGCTCAATATTAAAACTCTCCTGTTGAGGTTAACATAGGTTTTTCTAATTAGATTGTTCACAAAAGGGGATGGATAAATCACCTATAATTTCTCAATCTTCTTTCTTAGAATCAGAGACGAGATGACATGGACAGCATATAAGTTGCTCTATTAGTGCTTCTGGCTTTGCTTATATTTTCCCTGGGGAGCATAGCATGACTTGGTCATTGCTGAGCTTAGTTTATTTCAGGATAGTGGTAAACATTTTCTCCCATGAAGTGTAGCTATAAAATGATGATAAAAATAATAGAGATAAATATGTCCTCTATCATGGTTAGTGTCTTGGGAAAGTGGATTCTGGTGCCAGCGCTGCCTTCAGATCGAAGCATGGTCTATTGGATACTCTCAATTAATTTCATCCTTTTAAGGATGAATTCCATTGTGTAAACCTCACAACCATGTCATGTAAATAAATCATGAAATATCATGTTAATTTATACATGAGGTGACACTGTAAAGTAGTAAGATTCATTTTCTTGGATGCCTCGCAAAAATGGTTCTGAAGGTAGTTTTAAAAGAGTTTCAGAAAAACTTTTAGCATTAATTGACTCCCTTTTTAGTTTTATTCATTTGCTCATTTTTTTCATCAGATATCTGTCAAGGGCCTATTATTATTATTCTGGTTGTCTATTACATACTGGAAATAAAAACCATCAGTGAGACTTAGCCTGTTCTTTGATGAGTACTCAGTCTACTTTGGGTGGTGGGCATGGGGTAAGCATGGAAGAAATACACAAAATACAGTGTGATAAATGCTATAGTATTAGATATATTCTTATGTCTTATATATATTATACATTAATCAATAGTGACCAATTCCTGGATTGTTAGGGAAGGCCACACAGAGAGAATAAGGGTCTCTCCCAGAACTGACGTCCCTGGAGAATAGGACAGTGTTGGGAAGATCTAAGCTCTGCCTTCTCTTAAAAGACAGTGTCATCGTGGTGTAGATGTGTTAATAGTGACAGAATTGTACTGGTTACTTGAATTTCAAGTGGTGAATCTATGGAGGGAAAGATTTCTGGATGAATTAGAAAAGAAAGTCATCTCCATTTCTTTTAGAAGTAGTAAACTCTATGGTATTTTTTCTAAGACAAGAGTGAACATGAAAATCTTTTCAGATTATTTAAATAAGAGTTGCAATTGTCATTATTTCTACCCTTTATCCATTAATGCTTTAAATCAGCTCTCAAACACAAGGTTATGAAAATGACTAACAGTGGTCCTTTTTTTCTTGTAGCAAAGAATTTACCAGTTGAGACTAAAGGAAAGAAGCAGCAATAGAAATGACCAAAAAGCGTATTTCACTGCATGTTTTAGGGAAATGCTATTTTATTACTTTGGGGTAAAACAGAGAAGCAACAACCCATTTGCCAAGTGAAGAGTTAAAAACAATTCTAAATTCTTTATTTGCTCTCATTAATCTTGTTTTCAACATTTCATTTCCTTCTACTCAACTTTCTGTGCAGGGATAAATGTCTCACCTAAGATAAATGTAACAAAATTCATAATTTATTCATTGATCATAACCTTTGGAGGTGAAATATTGCCTTCTAGCCAACACCAGAATTAGTTGCAGCTAGTACTAGGTCCTGGAGGCATTAAAAAAGACACACAAAGTCTAGGTCCTTCCTTAAAGAAAGGGAAATCTAGTTAGAGTTGCAATAATTGAATGATACTGCCAGATTCATGTTAAAAAGCTTGTGGGACCTGTGACTCTCTCATGTATAAACTCTTAGATATTGAAACCGTGAGAAACCTTTCAAGGTTGACTTATGTTAGTAGGACGTATTCATTTATTAACTACTAGTGCAGACCTAACATTTGCCAGTTACTGAGTTTAGTGTCGAATATGTTTCCACAAAGACATGGTTCTTGCCCTCATGGAGTGGATGTACTAGTAGATTCAGGGGATGCTTGTATCAGGCATGGTTTATGCTTCTTGTTGATGAGGCAACATGCATTAAAATTCAGTTTTAGAAAAGGGTGATTTCTGGGGCAGGTGGTGCAGAAGAAAGTAAGTGTAATGACCCTGAACTTCTAAAGTTAGACCAAGTTCATCATGCTGATTGGTTTGAATCTAGAAATCTCCCAGGATGGGTTAGCTAAGTTTACATGTCAGAAAAGTGTGTGACCACAACTCTGAAGTTGCCTCCTGAGATGCTATTGAATTTCGGGGCCTGGAATCTGGCCTGAGAAGTGAGTGTTTATAATTACATGTTTTCACATATGTTTTCCTGACTGCTTTATGTTTTGGACATTATTTATACACGTGCTGTATAGGAAAAACACATATGCTTGACAAGAAAAATAACTAAAAGATTTTAATATTAAAAAGGACAGACAGAGCTGGGGCCTGAAATCTAGTGAGGGAGGTAGATAGTGAAGGGTTAACCAGGCTGGTCTTCAATATTAAGGAAAAAAAATCTCCTCAGATGTGTTTCTAGCTCTATAAGCTAGTCCTTCCTCAAACCCACCACACATAAAACCTAACATTCTTTGCAAGTCTCAAACAATAGACACTCTAAGAAGATTACATCACAGTGCATGTTTTTGGTCGGGAGACGGCATATTTGTGAACAGGTTGGCCTGCAGCAGTTTTCTGCCAGTGTAGTCCTGTGATTGACAAGTACAAATAGTTCCTCTAGTGGCAGCATAATTAGGTATCACGGCTGCTGTGTGTGGTGCACGTGGCTGCCAGCCTGAATGAGGTATTCTAGAGTCGAGGGATTGGTGAGGCTGATTTTTCAAGGTGTTCCTTCTTTTGTTCCTGTTAAACCTCTTCCTTACAAAATATGTCAGAAAGTCAAGCTTTATATTGAGAAATATTGTGCTGAATCCCGCTCAGTAAGCAATGAGATAGTAATGTAATACTCTTGCAACATGCTTTGGACTCAGCCTGATGATTTTTCACTGAAAGATGCTTGGTAAATCTCAAGAGGCCGAAAGAAGTCCAGAATACTCCCAAAGTCAGCCTGTAACTAAACTCTTCTTGTAACAAATCTAGACGAAAGACCCTGGGTTGTTAAATTGTTTTTCTCTTGCCAAACACTCCTCAGAAGTTAAAGGTAGAAAAGTGGAAACAGGAGCATGGGCCATAATGCCCAGGAGAGCTGGAGGTTTAATAGCTGGCATTAGGGGAATGCCAGGGCAATGATAAAAGGAATTTTGTTGCAGTTCCCCACTGTTGTTTTAATTTTCTTTAGACGGCAGATCCAAAATTTGAATCCCTTCTTAACCACCTAACTCACCTACCTTGCCTGCTCCAGAATCTCCTCTCATGGTCAAAGATTAATCTCAAGGTGAAAGGGGTAATCATGAGGTGGCTTTACCTTAGAGTTTGTCTTTATTTTCTGCATGTTTGGCCTCTGACATAATTACCTTTTCTAATTTAATCCACATATGGAATTACTTTTCCTAAACATGACTGAGGGGTCAACATTTATGTTTCTTTTAATAAGATTACAAAACTCCTTAAAAGTTGAGAGAGAGTTTTCCTCATGTGATAAAAAATTCCTAAGAGATTCTTGATTTATTACTATTTTTTGAATGTAAAGACTTGAGCACAGTGTTTTAATTCTCATTAAATGCCTATGTGTAATTTTAACTATTCTTCATTTGCTAGTTTACATACATAGGAGACATTACATAGTGCGCTGGTCCCAGTTCCCCATTTTAAGTGTGGCGAACTTTATTTATAAATATTCTGGTAGTTGATTTTAGATTTTATTTTACCCCAAACATCCAAATATAAATTTTAAAATAGATGTAAAAATGCAATATGAAAGTATCTCCTCAAATTCATTTTATTAGAATAGGACATGATTCTCAAATATATGTGTACAAATCTAAACTTGCAATAGCAGCTGATCTGGAGGTGGTTTTTTTTTTTTGCAGTAGACTAGAATTCTTTGCTTTATAAAATAACTTCCCACAGATTGATTTAAGTAGCATTCCTACCCAGTTCGTTTAACAGAGGATTATGAATAAGAAAAATCCTAAGCACTTTGATGTACATTTAACTTCTTAAGAACATTTCTACTGAGTGAAGGAAGGCATTTATATATTTGTCTTTCATTTAACAGATTTTTTTAGGTACTTTCTATGTGCTGAATGCTGGACTAAATGTAGGCATTAAGAGTCCTTAAAAGAGGGAGAGATAGAAGGTGGGAAACTGAGGAGAAGGTTCGAAACTGAGGTTGGAGTGATGTGCTTTGGAGAAGGAGAAAGAGGTCATGAACCAAGGGCTGTGAGCAGCCTCTAGAAGTTAGAAAAGGCAAGGGAACAGATTCTCCCCTAGAACCTCCAGAAGGAATGTAGCCCTGCTGACACCTTGATTTTAGCCCAGTGAAACTGATTTTGTATTTCTGATCTCCAGAACTGTAAGATAATACATTGAATTGTTTTAAACCACCTAGTTTCTGGTAATTTGTTACAGCACCAATAGGAAACTTATACCTGGAGTTCTGCCCTAGTTCTTGAAATTAATAGAAAATTGATAAAGATCGAGTTAATCCTAAAACCAAGGATTAAAGGCCCTATCATTTGCAACCACAGATACATATCTTCATTCAGTCAGTTTCTCTTTGTGGACATGTGTCTAGTCTCTTATATGTGCTAGGGATGCAAAGATGGATAAGAGATGTTCCCTGCCCTCTCAAGGGCCAGGATAGTTTTAGATGCTTTTGTCTTGCATAATAGGTGGAGGTATCGGTACTTAATGATGAGTTCATTATAGGAACTGGGTCATTTTAAAATTTGTGGATTTAGAAGGCTCTATATAAATTTATACCAGCTCAGTTTCTGAAGATAGTTTGTCTTTTTTCCCTGTGTGATTTCCAGCCCCCTTCAGAGGTTGGTCCACACTGAATTTAGAGCTGAGTGAGCAGACCGTGGTTCCTCACACAGCCTCTCCCTTCTGGATTCTCTGACGACCTCTCTGATCACTGCCCACAGCCCAGGAGGCTGAGGAGAGCTGATAATGCCACTTACTGACATTCAACACAATTTCATTAGACCCAATACATTTTCAGTTGCTTACACTAGCTATGAAAGGTTTGGACAGATAAAATAGCCCACCAACAGAGTACTTATTTGGGAGAAATTCAAAGCTGGGAATTGGAAGGGAAAAATGTTAGAGGAAGAAACCTATGAATACATTCAACACAACTGGCTTCAGATGTAATGTTTCAAAGGAATTGAGAATGGTTGTGACAAGGTCTCTTGATTCAATGTCCAATGTTAAAAAAGAAAAAAAGAATGTAAGTCTATATTTTCAGTATGAGAGAGGTTTAAAAAAGAGAGAGAAATAAAACAGAGTTTGAGGAGGTGGTTATGACAAGACTGTGACACATAATTCACCAGATCTTCAAAGGAAGTGACAGAGAGGGCAAACTACGATGATTAACAGCAAAACTGAGGGAAAGCAGGAGTTGAGAAGTGGACCAACCATGTGAGGAAGGAGGAAATTGACAGCACAAAGCTTAGTGGAATGGAGTGGTGTAGGAGGAAAGGGTAAGGTTGTGATGGATAGGACTGTAGAATGCTGAAAAATAGGGTGAGGTTTAAATATCCAGCAGACAAGGAAAGCCACTGAAAGATTTTGCAGTTTTTATCCATTACCTGGCATTGGCTTAATGTAGCCATAACTTTATCCCATGTGCTGGCTCTTCAGAGTCATAAGGGAAGTTCTTCTGACATTCCTCCATCTCCAGATTTAAATGTGTAAGGACACATGAGTCATCTTCCTCATGGCCTATGGAGGAGGCATGCTTCATATTGCATTCTCACCAATATATACCTCCCCCTCAAACATAAACTATTATAGTTTCTTCAGAAAGTGGAAATAAAAGAGTAGTTCATCTCCTCCATGGGCAGAGCCTGGCTCAGTAAGTTGGTTTGTAGAGCTCACAACAGTGTTAGTAAGACTTTGGATAGGTGATCAGGGTTCAGTGGGAGGGTGGGGAGGAGTGGGTGTTGTGAAGGGGTTCAGCTCCCCATCTTCTGGTTGCACATCTACTCTTGACACTGTCTTCCATGGAGCAAGAGAAGGGTTTATCTGTACTGCAGTGGACCAGTGTGTTATAAAATATCTTATAAATAATAAGAGCTGTCTTTTCTTCCCCCAAGGTGAAGGCTAGATAACATAGCCCCAGAACAAGGCACATATAGAACCAGGTAGGTGAGTGGTGAAGGGAATCTTTTTTTCCTTAAATGCTTGGAGCTCTAATGAAAATGTCATCGAACAGGAAAGTAAGTTTTGTTTTCTTTCACATCCTAAAGAATGTTGTCAAACTAAGACTAACTTGGACTCAGCCAGAGCACATCGTCCTGGGATCCCGGAACACCTCTCTGAACTTCTTTCCACTGAGTGCTTGAATTTGAATGCAAAGGTAGCTCAAGAAGACATTTGAAGACAGCATTTTGGAAGGCAGTTAGCTTGGGGCTGCCAAAAGTTTGGCCACATGCTGAGCTAGTTCAGAGATAGGAACCCAAATGAAGTCAACTTTTCCCCTTTTGGCATCATTTATAGTTGATAAGGAGTTAACTCAAGTTTGCTTGTTGCCTCCAGCTTGTGAGAGAATTCAGTTTCACAAAAGCAAATTTAGAGGAAACAGAATTGCATTAAAAAAACAACAGTCCCTTTAGACTTGGGTCATCTTGAAGATTCGATTTCAAGAGTGTTTTAGTGTAAACACATTTCTAAGGTTTTCGAATGCCGGTTGATATAGTCCTTTGGGGAGAAACCAAATGTGCCCAAATAAAATAGGGGTAAATGCCACAGTGAAATTCTCATGAAAGATAAACTGTTGCAAAAAGATATATATATATATATATATTTACTATCAGCTTTGGCCAGAGATTCAGCAAAGATAGCTCAAGATAAAGGAGGACAAAGACTAAATCCTAATACTTTTGATTAAAACAGACTCCAAATTATTTAAAATAATTTTTCCATCTTCACAAGGGAGTCAGCTGTGGTTTGTGGTCTCTGATGTCACTTACGCACATCCCAGCAAGGGACTGGTGTAAATAGCCACCACCAATCCAAGGGTGAGCAGCATTCTCAGTGCAGTTCCAGATCCTTTCTGCTTGTTTCCTCTGTGCTGTCTTCAGAAAAAGTGAGGAATGGCCATCCCTCTCTATTCAGTAGGGACAGTCAGGTGTTCAGAGACTCTTGAGTTAAGATGGTCCATGTTTGTCCAATTTTAATTCAGCAGACACTTACTGAACTCCCTTCATTTAGCAAATGTTTACCATACTCTTCTTTGTACTGTGGCTATAGGGATTAATCATGGTCTCTTTCCCCAAGGATTTCACAGTCACTTGAAGGGGACACATTAGTAACCCAGCAGTAACCATGCTGAAGTAACACAGGATGCTGGGGAGGCCAGGGGAAGGCAGATAATTCATCTTGGTAGTGAGGCCCAGAGGGAGGTTTCCAGGAAAAGTATCCAGAGAAGACCATACTGAAGCTGACTCTGATACTCTGAAATGTAAATGAATTACATAGAATAAGCCTCAAACCTTACTTCCTAGTGAGAAACATTTGTCTGTCTTACTAAGTGATGGATTGTGACTCAGACATAATAATGGGTCCGGATATTATTTTACTGGTTTCCCATCCCAATCCTGCTTCTTCCTTTTAGTTCAGGGTGTTAGATACACACTAAAACAAGTTAGGAATCTCAAGTGTTGAGTGCCATTTTAGAGCTCATGACTATACTGTTTGAGAGTCTATTTGCTCAGAGGAAATAATTTACAAGGAAATTATGGAAACAATACCATCTGCATTTGTATAATGGCTCTTAGAAAGTACATTAATGGGCATGATGTTATTTGGCTAATACTCAACTCATCCTTTCAGTGACTAGTGTCAATATTTCCCAGGCAAAATTCAGAGCAGATGTAATTAAGATGAGGTCGTCCTAGAGTAGGGTGGGTTCCTGATCCAATGTGACTGCTAGCCTTATAAAAAGGTGAAATTTGGACACAAACACTCATAGAGGGATTGTGATATGAACAGACATAGGGAGGAGATGGCCATCTACAAACCAAGGAGAGAGGTCTTGAGCACATCCTTCCCTCACAGCCATTGGAAGAAATCAACCTTACCACAATCCTGATTTTGGACTTTTAGCTTCCAGAACTGTGAGATAACACATTTCTGTTGGTTAAGCCACCCAGTCTGTGGTAGTCTGTTATGGCAGCTCTAGTCAACCAAGATGCCCACCAAACTCTGACGTCATGGCTTCAAGTAGAGGGAATACGGGTCTATTGACCCATATTGCCTCAGCCTATCAGAGCTGCTCACTTTTCTCTGGGCTGCCAGGAGGGAACTTGAGTCATTTTCTCAGAGATGCCAAGCGTGTGTTGTGAATTAAATATGGCCCAGCATGAGGACCTTTTGTATTTTAAAAATGGTATTGGAAGAGGGTAAGAACTCACAGATTAGCTTTCTTTTATTTTGTGGAATGTTGGACAGGGAAGAAAAAGAGAAAGAAATGGCCCTCAGGGCAATTTAATAATACTTATTTTAACCAGTGGTGAAAGAATTCACAAGTTATTGATGGAATATTTTTAAGGAGAGAAGGTATTTTTGTGGATTTCCTTTTCAAATGACAAAAACAAAACAAAAACAAAAAACAAAAACAACCACCTTAAACTCTTCACTTTATTCTCTTAAAGATTGGTAGCACTCTATAATCTTCGTTGCAACTTCCTGACTTATTTTTAAGTTTTCCTCTAAATTTCAACCCTTAGTGATCAATGTTCTTTAATCCCGTGCCTAATTGTTACTAGTTGTCCAAGAGGCACATAATTTACTTTCCCTGATTTGCAAAAGACATGTGTATTTGTCTAAGGGACAGATTATAATATGATCACACTTTTAATTTTACAGTGTGATATGCTGCTAGTATTAATAAAGTCTATGCACACAATAATTTGAATTTTGAACATGACTGAGTAGGAAACAAGTAGGAAAGAAATATGGTGTCTAGAAAGAGTATTGGACTTGGAATAAGAAAATCTATGTTTAAATTCAAGCTCTGACTTCCTACCTCTGAAACTGTGAACTGATGATATAACCTCACTGAACATTGTTCAAGACTATAAGATAGTGGTCTCCTGCATATGTTTATTCTGCAAATTAAAATTAGATAATGTACATCAAATCATCAGGCATGATGCCTACACATAGGTACACCCTAAAAAATAGTTATTGGGAATTTGTTAAATTGAAAGCTGTATTAGAATAATAAATGGATGTTATTTACATTCCAGTTGTTTTTTAAATAGCATGTTTTTTCTCAAATACAAAAGCTTCTTAAAATTAAGTACAAAGGACCTAACCTATAATCTATTTTTCAAGGCACCTAGTTTTAGGATGCCATTTATATTTACTGAGGGTTTCCTGTGTACCAGAAAGTGTTTATTATCTCATCTGATCCTTATAAAAACCCGAGGAGGGAGACACCATCATTACTCCGATGAGAAAACCGAGGCTTAGAGAGTAAGTGCAAAGTCTCAGCTAAGAAGGGAGAGAGCTTGGCTAGGAAGAAGCATAGAGCTGGGACCAAGCCTTTAACCTCTGCCACTAGGCTGCCTCCCTATAGTAGATAAATTATCCCAAGCACTACCCTCTCATCATCCAGAGGTTGGCTTACAGAGAAAACATTTTTATATTGAGAAAGATAACTAGCAAAAGGGATTAGATTTATCATTACCACAGCATAAAAATGAAGACCGACACAGCAGAAGAACTACAATCCTGCAGCCTGTGGAAGGAAATCCACATTCACAGAAAGATAGACAAAATGAAAAGGCAGAGGACTATGTACCAGATGAAGGAACAAGATAAAACCCCAGAAAAACAACTAAATGAAGCAGAGATAGGCAACTTCCCAGAAAAACAATTCAGAATAAAGATAGTGAAGATGATCCAGTACCTCGGAAAAAGAATGGAGGCAAAGATCGAGAAGATGCAAGAAAGGTTTAACAAAGACCTAGAAGAATTAAAAAACAAACAAACAGAGATGAACAAAACAATAACTGAAATGAAAAATACACCAGAAGGACTCAGTAGCAGAATAAGTGAGGCAGGAGAACGAATAAGTGACCTGGATGACAAAATGGTGGAAATCACTGCTGCGGACTAGAATAAAGAAAAAAGAATGAAAAGAAATGAAGACAGCCTAAGACACCTCTGGGACAACATTAAATGCACCAACATTTGCATTATAGGTGTCCCAGGAGGAGAAGAGAGAGTGAAAGGACCTGAGAAAATATTTGAAGAGATTATAGTCGAAAATTTCGCTAACACGGGAAAGGAAATAGCCACCCAAGTCCAGGAAGCACAGAGAGTCCCAGGCAGAATAAACCCAAGGAGAAACTCGCCAAGACACATAGCAATCAAATTGACAAAAATTAAAGACAAAGAAAAATTATTAAAAGCAACATGGGAAAAACTACAAATAACATACAAGGGAACTCCCATAAGGTTAACAGCTGATTTCTCAGCAGAAACTCTGCAAGCCAGAAGGGAGTGGCAGGACATAGTTAAAGTGATTAAAGGGAAGAACCTACAACCAAGAATACTCTACCCAGAAAGGATCTCATTCAGATTTGATGGAGAAATCAAAAGCTTTACAGACAAGCAAAAGTTAAGAGAATTCAGCACCACCAAACCAGCTCTACAACAAATGCTAAAGGAATTTCTCTAAGTGGGAAACACAAGAGAAGAAAAGGACCTACAAAAACAAACCCAAAACAATTAAGAAAATGGTAATAATAGCATACATATGGATAATCACCTTAAATGTGAGTGGATTAAATGCTCCAACCAAAAGACACAGACTGGATGAATGGATACAGAAACAAGACCCATCTACATGCTGTCTACAAGAGACCCACTTCTGACCTAGGGACACATACAGACTGAAAATGAGGGGATGGAAAAAGATATTCCATGCAAATGGAAATCAAAAGAAAGGTGGAGTAGCAATACTCATATCAGATACAATAGACTTTAAAATAAAGAATGGTACGAGAGACAAGGAAGGACACTACCTAATGATGAAGAGATCAATCCAAGAAGAAGATATAACAATTTTAAATACATATGCACCCAACATAGGAGCAACTCAATACATAAGGCAAATGCTAACAGCTATAAAAGAGGAAATGAACAGTAACACAAAGAAAGTGGGAGACTTTAACACCTCACTTACATGAATGGACAGATCATCCAGACAGAAAATTAATAAGGAATCACAAGCTTTAAATGACACAATAGACCAGATAGATTTAATTGATATTTATAGGACATTCCATCCGAAAACAGAAGATTACACTTTCTTCTCAAGTGCTCATGGAACATTCTCCAGGATAGATCACATCTTGGGTCAGAAATCAAGCCTTAGTAAAGTTAAGAAAATTGAAATCATATCAAGCATCTTTTCTGACCACAACGTTATGAGATTAGAAATCAATTACAGGGAAAAAAATGTAAAAAACACAAACGCATAGAGGCTAAACAATGCATTACTAAATAACCAAGAGATCATTGAAGAAATCAAAGAGGAAATTAAAAAATACCTAGAGATAAATGACAACGAAATCACGACAATCCAGAACTTATGGGATGCAGCAAAAGCAGTTCTAAGAGGGAAGTTTATAACAAAAGAATCCTACATCAAGAAACAAGAAAAATTGCAAAAAATACAATCTAACTTTACACCTAAAGGAACTAGAGAAAGAAGAACAAACAAAACCCAAAGTTAGTACAAGGAAAGAAATCATAGATACCAGAGCAGAAATAAATGAAATAGAAACAAAGAAAACAAGAGCAGAGATCAATAAAACTAAAAGCTTTTTCTTTGAGAAGATAAACAAAATTGATAAACCTTTAGCCAGACTCATCAAGGAAAAGAGAGAGAGGACTCAAAGCAATAAAATTAGAAATGAAAAAGGAGAAGTTACAACAGACACTGCAGAAATACAAAGCATCCTAAGAGACTACTACAAGCAACTCTATGCCAATAAAATGGACAACCTGGAAGAAATGGACAAATTCTTGGAAAGGTCTAACCTTCCAAGGCTGAACCAGGAAGAAACAGAAAATATAAACAGACCAATCACAAGTAATGACATTGAAATTGTGATGAAAAATCTTCCAACAAACTAAAGTCCAGGACCAGGTGAATTCTATCAAACATTTACAAAAGAGCTAACACTGATCCTTCTCAAACTCTTCTAAAATATTTCAGAGGAAGGAAAACTCCCAACCTCATTCTACGAGGCCACCATCACCCTGATACCAAAACTGGACAAAGATACTACAAAAAAAGAAAATTACAGACCAATATCACTGATGAATATAGGTGTAAAACTCCTCAACAAAATACTAGCAAACAGAAACTAACAACACATTAAAAGAATCATACACTATGATCAAGTGGGATTTATCCCAGGGATGCAATGATTCTTCAATATATGCAAATCAATCAATGTGGTACACCATATTAACAAACTGAAGGATAAAAACCATATGATCATCTCAGTAGATGCAGAAAAAGCTTTTGACAAAATTCAACACCCATTTATGATAAAAGTTCTCCAGAAAGTGGGCATAGAGGGAACCTACCTCAACATAATAAAGGCCATATATGACAAACCCACAGCAAATGGTGAAAAACTGAAAGCATTTCCCTCTAAGATCAGGAGCAAGACAAGGATGTCCACTCTCACCTCTGTCATTCGACGTAGCTCTGAAAGTCTTAGCCATGGCAATCAGAAAAAAAAGAAATAAAAGGAATACAAATTGGAAAAGAAGAAGTAAAACTGTCACTGTTGGCACACGACATGATACTATACATAGAGAATCCTAAAGATGCCACCAGAAAACTACTAGAGCTAATCAATGAATTTGGAAAAGTTGCAGGATACAAAATTAACACACAGAAGACTCTTGCATTCCTATACACTAACAATGAAAGATCAGAAAGAGAAATTAAGGAAACAATCCCACTCACCATAGCAACAAAAAGAATAAAATACCTAGGAATAAGCCTACCTAAGGAGGTAAAAGACCTGTACTCAGAAAACTATGACAGTGATGAAAGAAATCAAAGATGACACAAACAGATGGAGAGATATACCATGTTCTTGGATTGGAAGAATCAATATTGTGAAAATGACTATACTACCAAAAGTAATCTACAGGTTCAATGAAATCCCTATCAAATTACCAATGGCATTTTTTTACAGAACTAGAACAAAAAATCTTAAAATGTGTATGGAGAAACAAAAGACCCCAAATAGCCAAAGCAGTCTTGAGGGCAAAAAACAGAGCTGGAGGAATCAGACTACCTGACTTCAGACTATACTACAAAGCTACAGTAATCAAGACAATATGGTACTAGCACAAAAACAGAAATATAAATCAATGGAACAGGAGAGGAAGCACAGAGATAAACCCACGCACCTATGGTCAACTAATCTATGACAAAGGAGGCAAGGATATACAATGGAAAAAAGACAGCCTCTTCAATAAGTGGTGCTGGGAAAACTGGACAGCTACATGTAAAAGAATGAAGTGAGAACACTCCCTAACACCATACACAAAAATAAACTCAAAATGGATTAAAGACCTAAACATAAGACTGGACACTATACAACTCTTAGAGGAAAACATAGGAAGAACACTCTTGGACATAAATCACAGCAAGATCTTTCCTGACCCACCTTCTAGAGTAATGGAAATAAAAACAAAAATAAACAAATGGGACTTAATGAAACTTCAAAGTTTTTGTACAACAAAGGAAACCATAAACAAGATGAGAAGACAACCCTCAGAATGGGAGAAACTATTTGCAAACGAATCAACGGACAAAGGATTGATCTCCAAAATATACAAACACCTCATGCAGCTCAATATTAAAAAAACAAACAACCCAATCAAAAAATGGGCAGAAGACCTAAATAGACATTTCTCCAATGAAGACATAGAGATGGCCAAGAGTCACATGAAAAGCCACTCAACATCACTAATTATTAGAGAAATGCAAATTAAAACTACAATGAGGTATCACCTCGCATTGGTTAGAATGGACATCATCAGAAAATCTACAAACAACAAATGCTGGAGAAGGTGTGGAGAAAAGGGAACCATACTGGCACTGTTGGTGGATATGTAAATTGATACAGACACTATGGAGGTTCCTTAAAAACCTAAAAATAGAATTACCATATGATCCAGCAATCCCCCTACTGGGCATATACCCAGAGGAAACCATAATGCAAAAAGACACATGCACCCGTGTTCATTGCAGCACTATTTACAATAGCCAGGTCATGGAAGCAACCTAAATGCCCATCAACAGACAAATAGATAAAGAAGATGTGGTACATATATACAATGGAGTATTACTCAGCCATAAAAAGGAACGAAATTGGATCATTTGTAGAGATGTGGATGGACCTAGACTGTCATACAGAGTGCAGTAAGTCAGAAGGAGAAAAACAAATATTGTATATTAACACATATATGTGGACTCTAGAAAAATGGTACAGGTGAACCGGTTTGCAAGGCAGAAATAGAGACACAGATGTAGAGAACAAACATATGGACACCGAGGGGGGAAAGCGGGGTTGCGTGTTGGTGGTGGGATGAATTGGGAGATTGGGATTGACATGTATACACTAATATGTATAAAATAGATAACTAATAAGAACATGCTCTATTAAAAAATTTTTTTTTAAAAAAAGGAATGAAGGCCTCTTATAGATCACTGCTGTCTTTAATCTCTTCTTGAAAGAAAAGTCTTGGGAAAGGATAAATGAAAGTTCAGGATGCCCAGCATTGGGAGAGAAATGGTTTCCCACATCTGAGATGACTCACATCTTAACCTTTTTGCTCTAATTTCTCTCTTTGTACATATCCTGTGATTTACTCTCTGGATGATGGCTCTGCAGCCAATTCCCAGCCAAGGCACGCAGATGCTATCCATTTCAGAAGAGACACACACTCTGCTTGTAAGTGGTCACTTTTCCCCTAGCTTCCCATATTTCTCTTCCCCTGAGAATACATTGTTGACCATGAAGTAGGTTAGGAAGCAGAACTGTTTCACACAATAAAAGAGGTTGATTTTGTGGCGTTTTGCTACATCGGTTACAAGTGATTGATCCTGGGTATCAGAGACTCCTATAACTTCCTCTTGGGACTGTGGTGGTGCATATGTGTTGCTGGTTTTGCAGTGTGGCCTACATAGGGTTGATCCTGCCCAATAATTAGGGGCTTACTGCTTTGATTTTGTCTCATCAATCCGCTTCATTTTGCTTCAGACACATTTTTCTCCTGAAGATTATCTCCACAAACCTCAGTGCTGAGAAAAATGAATTCCAATAAAACCCAATAAATCTGACAGAAAAATGTGGAGCTAGGGATCCACACAGACCATGAGGACTGTCACATTAAAGGCTCCTGGGGATTTTTTTATGACTTTTTTTTCCTTCCTCTAATGCTTGGTCTCTTGCTTCCATAAATTGTATGGGCTGGCTTTTCATTAACTCAGAAAGCTGAAATAATTCTTTGTAAAGAATTCTTTAGTCACACATAATTCAGAAGTTCACCAAGATCAAAGCCAGTCAACTTTGTGGCGGGCACAACACCGTATATTTCATGTAAATGGTGTGGCTTCCTGCCTTCTCAGCTGGAGTTGTTCCAATTTCACATCCCTTCAGCAGATAATGGGACCCTCTGATACTGTCCCCAGCACAAGGGGCTGCTCTGTGTCCGATCCCATCTCCCTCAGGAGCCGGTGCAGATGCTGTCTGTACAGGCCAGTGAAGTCATTCTGACACCCCCCCTTCAACATTATCTGAAATTTCATGAGGCATGGGAGTCCCTAGGGGGTCTGGGGCAGAGGGGTGGGGGAGGTGGGCAGTGGAGTAGAGAAATGCTTCGTTGTTCGAGCCGCCTCTGTTGCTCTTATTCTCCCTTTAGGGGGGTGGGATGTATTAAAGGGGCCCAAAGGTGAGATTAAAGTAAACCAAGAGCAGCAAGACCAGACAGTCTTCCTTCTTGGGGGTATTGCTCTCTTGTTCTTAGACTGTCTTATTGTCCTTACGTTTTTCATTTAAAGTATACAGGCACAGGAGGAAATGATGTGTGAGAGACATGGGAGAAAGAGCTTGATGGTTGGGCTGTAACAATAACAGCACTGGAATAAGAGAGGGCCTTTCCAGGGGCTGACCACTTCTATGCATCCCCACGTCGTGGGCAGAAGCTCAGAGCCGTTCAGAGACTCACCACACACTCGGATGAAACAAGGATAGAGTAAATTCTTCATGATGCAGAAGAGGGAGAAAGGTGTCTCAGCAGGTGGACTCCAGGCACCTATTTACCGTGTGCCTGTTGGCTGCTGTATTGTTGAAATGACAGCCATCCAAGTCCATTTCCAGATGAGTGCATGGAATCACGAGCATTCAGTCCCATGCGTGGCTAGTAGTGGCTGTGATATCTGAGAGAGACTCCAGGGACTCAGAGGAGGCCCAGAGATGAGAGACAAAGATAGGAGATGAGAGAGAGGCAAGGGATGTACCTGAGAAGGACATCCTGTGCCCTCAAGGAGAGGAAGACTCAAGGAAGAGAGGTGGAAAGTCAGCCAGTTGCAGGAGGTAAAATGACGCCTTCACCTGGCACATCGCCGTGTGCTGAGTGGAACTGGCCATGCTATTTCCATTTGGCAGTCTGGGTAATTTCTCAGGGACTTCAGCAGTCTAGGTAACATGGCCTTTCCATTATACCACAAAATTCAAACCCTCAAAAAAGTCAGCCTCTGGTTCATCCCTTCCCTTGGCTAGCGCAACTTGGGGCCAATTGCATTATACCCTTTTGCCTTAGTTTTTCACATCTCCATTACAGGATCAGAGTAACTAAGCCTTGGCTTATTTTGTCAGGATGTTAATGAATATAATAATACAGGTGGTCATTCAAACTTGTAGAAAATGCTCTGTTTGGCAACATAATGGAAATATCGACAGTGAAGTCAGAAGAACAAAAGCTGGCTTTCTATTACTCCCAACAATAGCTCATACATCACAGAAGTTGCAAGTCAGCCTCCCCTCCTTCCTCCATAAGGAGCAAAGTATATTTTCAAAAATGGAAGCATCTGGTTAAATATTAAATAGGAGAGTCATTCTTCTGAGGTCTCGCATTGCCAGCACTTAGGTAGCAGTTAAGTAAGATGGCCACTGGCTTTGACGGCCGTGCATTTATGATGCTGTATAAATAATAACTGACAGCAGTTCCACGACAATCTTTCCAACAGTCTGGCCTCCCTTTGCACTTTCCTTAGCGGCTTATGGTCACGCATAGTCTCATACACACGCGCGTGCGTGCACACACACACACACACACACACACTTTGCCCGGCTATCATTATAGCTATTGTCTTCTCCCCGCCCCCTTTCTTTCAACAGATGTGTCCATTTTTAGTTAATGCAAAGGAAATGGCAGCTTTCAAAGGTAGCCTTTTGTATGGGAAAGAGCTGCATTAACTGTAAAAAGCTTTTAGCTGCACAATTTTTATGTTCAGGCTCCCCTCCCCAGACATTGCTCCCCCAGCTCTGCGTTTCTCTTCAGGCTTACTGGCTATTAGAAGGGATTGCTTAGGGGGCTGTGAAGGAGCAGCTCACAGCAGCAGCAATAGCAACAGCTGAGAAACTTTAGCTCTCAGTTCCTGGGCCAGCGAGTAGTGGCATTTAAAGCCTCTGACAAAGTAATATTTGTGTGTTCAAAAACATTTTACGGAAAAGATTTTTGTGCCAACCCGTGCTCAAGTTGCTAATGGTATTTGTCTCGGCCGTTGGCCAAATAAAAACAGATTCACACATATGAAATAGAAGGACCCTTGGAACAATAACTGACATTTTCAGATTGTCTCAAAATGTGATTAGTATGTGAGCTCAGGAGACTGTGAGATCCGCAGGGCCACTGTGGGGAGAAGCTTCAGCCATAAACTGACCTCAAGTGAATCCATACACGAGAGAAACCTTGCATGTTTGTGGTGTGGGAAAATCTCAGGCAGGCAAGGGAGAATGCCAGCTCTGCCTGCCAACTCAGGTATAGGAGAGAGGGCCCAAGGATGTAATTCATGTGGGAAAGATTCTATAAGGTGGTCACATGGAACCCATCTAGTATCTAAGGCTTCATACTTAAGCCAGCGAATGCATCCTACAGGCCTTACTCAACAGAATATGTTACCAGAAAGACAAACCTCCCTCCCGTCCACCTTGCCCTGGTGCCCAAGTGTTAAGAATGCACAAAATAATTTGAAGAATCTAAAGCACTCTCTGGAAATTTACAAACTCAGAAAAACCAACCATCAACCCAAGGTGTAGAACTGTCAGTTCCATCATGGCTCAAAACTTGTTACTCACTAGAAAGAAACTCTACAAGGATCACACCCCAGTTGGTATCCATACCTTGGACTTAAAGAAAGGTCTTGTGACAGGCAGTTTTTCCACTCTACTCTCCTCTCCATTTCTGAGAAAAACTTTCTAACCTCCTATGTCTTTCTAAAGGCTGCTCCTGGCAAAGGTGAGCAGAGCGTCTGTTCCCTTAATGAATGCATTTGACTATCATGTTAGGAAAATTTGCAATGTGTCCATACTCCTCTAGGTGGAACTGAGAATCACTGAAAAGATAGGATCATTCATAAACAGTTGAGCACCAACTGTGTACATTGCTAAGTTCTGGGGGATATGAAAGTTTTGAAGACATATAATGTCTGCACCTTCCTCTGTTTAGCAGCCCACGTCAACAATGAAGATAAACTCCATCAGGACAACCTACCAACACCTGAATATGAGTTTTTGTTCTTGAGTATTTCCTGTGAGTTCTACCAACAGATGAAATCTTCTCCCAACTGGTCAAAGTTTCTTCTGTCCTCATGTCTAACCAGCCCACGGATCATAGTGGTTCCCAAACTTGGCTTTCATTGGAATCACCTGGGGAGGTTTAAAATACACTGACCCTTACCTTCCTGAGGTTTTGATGTAATTGGTCTGAGGTGCATCCCAAGTGATTCTATTGAGCAGCCAAAATTGAGCTCCACTGCTAGACTCACATCATCTCCCCATGGCTGTTTCCAAATAACAGGCCATAACCGATCCAGCTGCTGGGAGTGTCTTCTTCATTCTCGCCTGCCCCATGCCCTCTCTTACGCCCAGTATATGGGTTTTCATATGTTTGCCAAATGAACTTGACCGAAACAAGGTCTTCAGATACCAAGGCTAATTCGGTTTCTCTAGAAGCCTGCTGTTTTCTGAAAAACATTGTGGGTTGTTGTAGTAGGTTTCTGTTGCTGCCATAATGAATTACCACCAATTTAGCCAGCTTAAAATTTATTTAATTCCAATCCAAATTTATTTCTATCAACCCTTTTATTATCTTGCACTTCTGTAGGTAGTAGTTCTGTGGAAGTCTGATACAGGTCTCACCAAGCTAAAATCAAGGAGTGGCAGGGCTGTGCTCCTTACTGGAAGCTCTAGGGGGAGAATCTGCTTCCAGGTTCATTGAGATTGTTGGCAGATACCACTTCCATTGGGTTGCAGGACTGAGGTCCTGGTTTCCTTTCTGGCTATTGGCCACGGTCATTTTCAGCTTCTAGAGGCCACCTGCATTCCTTGGCTCGTGCATGGCTCCCTTCCTCTGTCTTCAAAGCCAGTAATAGTGGTTTGAGTCCTTCTCATGCTTCAAATCTCTCTGAATTGTCCTTCCAGTTCCTCTGTCCCCTGCCTTCCTCTTCCTCCACATCTCTCTCTGACGCACTCTTCCACCTTCCTCTTCTGCTTTTCAGGGCCCCTGTAATTACATCAGGCTCACCTGGATAATCCAGGACACTCTCCCTATTTTAAAGTCATCTGATTAGTAAACTTAATTTCTTCTGCAAAATCCTTTCGCAGGGGAACTTCACCAGTGGTCCAGTGGTTGATAATCCACCTTCCAATGCAGGGGACATGGGTTCGGGGAACTAAGATCCCACATGCCACAGAGAAACTAAGCCTGTGCGCTCTGGTGCGCCACAACTAGAGAGAAGCTCGCGTGCCGCGAGGAAAAGATCCCACGTGCCGCGACTAAGACCCAATGCAGCCAAATAAATAAATAAATATTTAAAAAAAATCCCTTCACAGGAGTGCCTAGGTTAGTGTTGGATTAAATATCCAGGAGTGAGAATCTTGGAAGATGTCTTAGAATTCTGCCTAGCACAGTAGTGATTATTGGAGAGAACAGGAAACTCCTTTGTGGACAGGAAGTTGCTAGAGCTCAGGGCCAGGACCATGAACCTGTAGATGAATGTTTTAAATGGTTATTATTTTAGCAGTGACCATAGGTGTCTACAGATGACAGACTCTGAGGCTGTTAGGGCAGACTGGGGAGAAGAGACTCATGTTCATCCCAGGCTTTATGGTTTACAAAGACTTTTCTAGAACTGGCTTAGATGTTTGAATACTGGGCTGTGTGGAGAGGGCAGGCAGGGTGTCTCAGAGGTGCCCCAGGGACCACTGAGAGGTGGGGAGGATTTGACTACCAGAGGTTAAACAGGCAGGGCTTTGCCCTCCTGCTCTGCCCCCAAATTGGAGCAGCCCTGCTTTTGATATGCTTTGGGTATTGGATTAGAATATAGATGATTTCTTTCTTTTCTTTTTAAATTAATTTTTATTGGAGTATAGTTGCTTTACAATGTTGTGTTAGTTTCTGCTGTACAGCAAAGTGAATCAGCTATACGTATGCATGCATCCCCTCTTTTTTGGATTTCCTTCCCATTTAGGTCACCACAGAGCACTGGGTAGAGTTCCCTGTGCTATACAGTAGGTTCTCATTAGTTATCTGTTTTATGCATAGTATATATGTCATTCCTACTCTCCCAATTCATCCCACCCCCCTCTTCCCCCTTGATAGCCACACATTTGTTCTCTACATCCTTATCTCTATTTCTGCTTTGCAAATAAGTTCATTTCGAATATAAATGATTTCTGAAGAAATACTTCTTCATGAAATGGTCTTCAGGGTGCCTTGTGAGGCAGATAGGACAGCTTTTAATTTCCTTGTCTCACTGGTGAGGAAACAGGTTCCTTGAGGTTCCCCGACGTTCCCAGATTCTATTTAGCCAGGGATGCTTCACTCTGTGCAGAACAAGTTGGCAGTTGCTGCCCTGGGGTGGCCTGCAGAGCTCCCTTATAAGCTTTGTGATGAAAATCAACTTTTTTTTTTTTTTTTGCTTTGGTGCAATCTCATTTTAACCCTCAAATACTAGGGTCCAGCTTGATTTTTTTTTTTTTAAGACATCAGACATGGCACTCAACATCTTGGACTTTTCCAACAAATCATGCTATGCAACCATGAAGGATATTCAAAATGATGTGCTAAGCGCTAAACTCAATTGCAAAAGAATTTCTCACGTAGATAGATAACTGACTCTGTGACTGTGTGTGTGTGTGTGTGTGTGTTTGTGTGTGTGTGTGTTGGGGAAGGGAGGGGATCATTGAAATAAGTCCAAGTCCCATATAGGAATCTATTTTGAAGACGATGAGACTTATTTAGATGCATATACTTTTCTTGTGTATTTTTTAGAAAAAAAAAGTCACCTAATTTTACCATATTTAGGTTTTGATAGATTTAATAAAGGTTTTTGAAATCACTGGAGAAGGGACAAAGAGGAAGTGGAAAATACTCTGAGTCCATGGCATGTTATCAACCAAAATATTAAAGTACGTTGCTAAGCTTTCAGACTTTTCTCTTGCTTTTGGAAAGGGATGGGTTTTCCTCCTGGCTACAGAATTTTTACAGTATTATCGAGGCTGTAAGTAAGAACGCTGCTGTCTATACGAAAAGCTTTACCAAGGCAATTGATTTGCGGGGGTATTTCCTACAGAGGAAACCACGCTCCTCCGTCTTTTCTTCCTTTGAAGTGGGCTTCGCGTGGTCTCAAAGTGGGGGATTTGAGAAGGGTAGCTGGGGGAAGGAGGGAAGTCAGGCCAGGGTAGTGTATCTGAGAAGAGCAGCCTCGGCTGCCGCCCCCAATCCCAGTCCCTGCTGCGCACACAGACACAAGCGCATTAGCAGTCGGTTTAGCTGCAGTATTCACGGCACATTTGCCGGGGTTCAATTGATCGCTCCGGGCAAGAGATAGCGTCTGCGAGGATGTGGGGCGGCCTGGTGCTCGGGGACTTCCGCTCTCACTCATCATCAAGCCCCATTTGGAAATGGTTTGAATTAATGATACATTCAGACAAACAGTAGGTAAATGGAAATGTTAGACAAGGCTTTTCACCTACTTTGCTTAACATTTCCCGTTACCTTGAGTGCTGGAAACTCCACAGTCTCGCTCAGCCTGCGGGAGCTGCGGGGGCGCCCCGCATGGCCAGAAGCATGACGTGCCTCTGCCCCTGTAGGGAGGCTTACAGGGGAGGAGGATCGCTGTCGGCCGATCGGAGAGCGTGCTGGGGGACGTGGGTTCCTGTCCTCCAGTATCAGGGCTCCCGCTGACAGGGATGCCATTCATCACGTAGGTTTTTTTAATGATCATGACCATTTTCTGGCAGTTGGCAGCGAAATGTCTTGAGCAAGATCACCTTTGACAAATTCACACAAAGTGGGCTTTGAGGCTGGTGGTAGGGCTGCCAAGTGACACCGTGGGGACAGAGCAAGGACTTTGGAGTCAGGGTCCAGCTCAAATCCTTGCTTTGCTATTTCCTGCCTGTGTGATGTCGAGCGCGTCACTTACACACTCTGAGCTTTAGTTTCATCATCCGTAATCAAGGATGTTATGCTAGACTCAAATGAGGTGAGCTGGGAAGATGGTGATCTTGCTCAGAACTGGAACTTTGCCCTGCTGTTCCACTCTCCGCTTCCTACCAAATAGCCTGAAACTATGGATCACGTGACCCTACAGGAACACGGAAGCACTAAAGCCTATTGACCCAACAGAACGTGCTCATTTGCAGGGCTTGAGTTTACAGTCTGCAAAGCCATCTGTTAGCAGGGCCCAGGAATTTGTTCCCAGGGAAGCAGCTAGCTTCCTTCCCTGATGGAAAGTTCAAGTTATCCCATGGTACCCTCCTTATCACAGGTGAGAGCCAGGGGGAACCTGGTCTAGGCAGGCCAGGAGCTGGGTCAGGCAGTGAAAGACAAGTGGATGGAAGGTTCTTTTATTTTGGAACAAGGGTGACGGCCCTGTGATGGATGGGGTGTAGAGTGTCAAGGGGAGGCGAAGGCCTGAAGGGGAGTAGGTGAATCTCACTCTGTCTATTCCTAGGACTTGCTCTAGGAAACTGCTCCAGGTTTCTGTTTGGCCCCTCTCTTGACTTTCTTTTTTTAAAATAAATAATTAATTAATTTTTGGCTGCACTGGGTCTTTGTTGCTGCGTGCAGGCTTTCTCTAGTTGCAACAAGGGGGGCTACTCTTCATTGCGGTGCGCTGGGCTTCTCATTGCGGTGGCTTATTTTGTTGTGGAGCACGGGCTCTAGGCACGTGGGCTCAGTAGTTGTGGCTCACCGGCTCTAGAGCGCAGGCTCAGTAGTTGCGGCGCACGGGCTTAGTTGCTCTGCGGCATGTGGGATCTTCCTGGACCAGGGCTGGAACCCATGTCCCCTGCATTGGCAGGCAGATTCTTAACCACTGCGCCACCAGGGAAGTCCCTTGACTTTTTTATGTACATGGGGGAGCAGAGTAGAGCGTGATCTGGAGTCAGACTGTCTGGATCCCAATGCAGGCCTCATGTACTTACTGGCTTTGTGACCTTGGGCAAGTTTCTTAACCACTCTGTGCTTCAGTTTCTACATTTGTTAAAATAGGGATAGTCATAAAATATCTACCTGACAAGGTGGTTGTAGCAATTACATGAAAAGGACTTAGTAAGTATTTAATACATGTTGACATCTTTGCTGTTTGCAACTATGATATCATGTCACCTTCTTAGATTTCTAATTGATGTGATTTTAAAATACATTCAATGGATTTTACATGCAAATTGATGCAAATCAGTATCAACAGAGTATTGATTTGGTTCCAGCACCCACTGTTGGGGTAGTGAACAAACCATTCTGCTAGGCCTGGGTTCCCCAAGGCCTGTCAATTGAACCTTTGGCTGACTCTCCTGAGGCTAAGCTATAAAACTCCTTTTACGGACTGAAAGATTTTTATTCTGAAAATATTATTTTCACTTTCCTTTCCAAAAGGGGTTTACTCTTCTCTAAGGGAACAATCTGAATTCTCCTTCAGATTACATGTTTTTAGTGTAAATGTTCTATGGGGAAAAGTGTATGGTTAGATGAAAGACCTCAGTCTGGGTTCTGTGTGCATTAGCGGAGGTTTTCAAATGCAAATATTTGATAAAAATATGTGGTTTTGTTTATTTATGTGTATCCATATATTAGAAATGTTAACTTGAACTGAACCGTATAACGTGCTTAATCTGAGGCAGATGGAATGGTCAGTGAATTATTTTTGTAAACCACTTCTGTTGGCATTCAGAGCTTCCTTTCGTACTGATTCCATTCTGGCCAACCACTCGAGGTTTCACCAGCATAAGCTGGTGCCAGACTCCACTTCAATGACATATGCGTTTGTTCCCCCGAAATACAACACAATTGCAAATTTCTTCAGCCCATAGAACCACTTTTGTAACTAATTAGACCAGACAGGGCGCTGCACAGAAATCCCGGACACAGCATTGCATCCTGATGGTTATTCGTACAGGCCAGCCCCTTCACAAAGTGAACAATTGCCCAAATAATTATTTCCTGCTGTGGACGCCTCTTTTTTTTTTTTTTTAATGCTTTGTTTGTTAAATCCTATTTTCCTTCCTACTTTCCTGTTGACTGCAGCTAAATTGAATTTGGTCCAAACCCATCTCACACTGGGTCAGCAAAACGCTTCACTTTGTGGGGGAAAGGAGTTAACCCTTTGAATGCTGCCTTTCCTGTCAGCTCAGGACCCAACATCTGGTTCTCTCTTATTCCAATAGCAGAGCAAGAGGGGAGGAAGGGCTGCACTGATTTGGGGGGAAATGAAGAATGAGATAGAAATGGAATATGTTGTATTAGGATCATGACCATTCGGGGTAAAGAAAGTTCATGTCACTTTTCATATTGCCCCTCAGAATATAGAATTATGAAAAGGCAGGGAAGAGAGTGTGTACAGCTTAGTAAGTCTAAGGAAGGAGGGCACTTTTGAACAAAGGCCTTCTCTAGAAACATGGCATACATGTGAAGCGAAGGGCAGGTTGCCAAAAGACATTTAGAAAAATGGGGATACTCACTTCTGCATAATAAGATTAATAGAAGGGTCTGAGTTAGAAAAAGGGAAGGGTGACTTTAATTCATTCTCACATCTTAGAGCAATCTGTGGTGGGAATACCCATCTTATTAGTGGTTTCTCACTGTTTGAAGACTTAGGGGTGCTGTGCTGTGAGATCAGATAGCTGGGTGTGTTGAGAGGTGGGAGATCCCAAGGAAAGAGAACCAGCTGTGAGAAATATTCTGGCCAATATCAGCAAGTGTGATTTTGTCAGGTATGTTGTAGCTTCTGTCCTCCATTGTGTGAAAACTGTTCCCATCCAGTGAGACTTTGTGGAACTTGCTGTAAGCAGAGATGGTGTCAGAGGCTGCATTTGGCTGTCAGTCCTGGAAATGTAGCTTACTGTTTCTGCAGGTGGAGTATCTGGGTCAAAGCATTTTCCTGTTTGATGGAAGAGTCTCAAATTTCTCTCCTTAGATATTGTATAAAATTGTACTTCCACCTGCAATTTATGAGACTACCTGCTTCCTCCAGCCCACACTACAAAGAGCATGTAATCAAACTTTTACATTTTGCCGATATATGTTTAAGCAATTATATTTTGGCTGTTTTAAAAAAAAAATTATTGGAGTATAGTTGATTTACAATGTTGTGTTAGTTTCAGGTGTACAGCAAAGTGAATCAGTTATACATATACATATATCCACTCTTTTTTTAGAGCCTTTTCCCATATAGGCCATTACAGAGTATTGAGTAGAGTTCCCTGTGCTGTACTGTAGGTTCTTATCAGTTATCTATTTCACATACAGTAGTGTGTATTTGTCAATCCCAGTCTCCCAGTTTATCCCTCCCCTGCCCCCTTATCCCCCGGTAACCATAAGTTCGTTTTCCACATCTGTGACTCTACTTCTGTTTTGTAAATAAGTTCATTTGTACCCTTTTTTTAGATTCCACAGATAAGTTGTCTGTGTTTTAATGTGAGTGAGGGAACATCTGGTCGTATGTTCAGGAGCCATACATAATGTTTATCTTGAACTGTATGATCATATCATTTGGTAACTTTTCATTGGCTTGTTGATCTTTTTCCTATGTACTTACAAAAGCTCTTTTAAAATGTCTCATACATTTATGAGGATATTAACCCTTGCTTTATTATGTAAGTTGCAAATATTTTCCCAGTTTGTTTCACACTTTTGTCTTTTCTTTCAGTACTTTTTGCTATGCAGAGGTTTCTAATTTTTTTATGTGGTAGAGTTTATCAATTATTTTTTATGGCTTCTGGACATAAAGTCATAGTAGAAAAGTTTTCTTTTTCTACTCTGAAGTTAAATAGTTAAAACTCCCCTATTTTTTGAAAAAATGTGAAATGGTAAAGGAAGATAAGAGAAACAGAGGAAATAAAAAGAATTTTTAAAATTTTTGTTCAACTCTGTGCAAATAATTTTTACACTTGGATGAAATAACCAATTTTTCAGGCAAATATAATCCTCCAAAACTGACCCCAGGAAAGAAAGAAAATCTAGACCAACCAGTTTCCACAGAAGAAATAGGGAAAGTTGTTAAAGAGTAATCCCCCACAAAAGCACAAGGCCCAGATGGCTTCACAGGGCAACTGTACCACAGCTTTAAATAAAAAATGATTCCATAGTATAGAAAAAAGGACAACTGATTTTGTTCAACAAAATGCATTACATTGATACCAAAACACTAAAAAGATTGCAAAAAAGTTAAACAATAATCTTTCTCATGAATATTTATTCTAAAATCCTAAATTAAATATTATAAAACATGATTCAGCAGCACATTAAAACAATAATGTATCTTAGCTAAGTAGGTATTATTCTAGGAATGCAAGGTTGGTTCAACATTAATAAATCTGCAAATCAATTCATCATATTAATCTAAGTGAAACTGTTATTTTTATGGATGCTAAAAAAAGTCATTTGACATAATCTCATGTCCATTCTTGATAAAACACTCCATAGGTTATAGCAATCAGATATTTCATTGCCATTATCTCAAGTCCAAAAGCCAGTACTATGTTTAATGCTAAAAGATTCCCACCAAAATCAGGAATATTATATAGATAGCACTACTATTTATCATTGTATTGGAGGCACAAAATGATAGAGTCAGATAAGAAGGAATATTACAGCTATAAATATTAGAAAGGAGGAAATGCAACTATAGCTGTTTGCAGGAGATATTGTAAATCTGTAGAACTCAAGAGCATCACCTGAAAGACTGCTGAAAATGAGAAAATTCAGTAATGTATCAGGGCACAAAGTTAACATAGAGAAATAAATAGCTTTCATGTAAAACAATCATTAGTTAGAAAGTATAACAGAAAAATATTCCATGTTTAACAGTAACAAAGGAGACAAAATACTTAGAAATAAACTTCATAAGGATAACAAAAACTCTATGAAGAAAACTTTAAAATCACTTCTAAAAAGCACGTACCATACATGTGCACGCACACACATACACACACACACGCACTTGAACAAATGGGAGACTTATCAGTTTTTGGATAGGGAGATAATACCATAAAGATGTCAGTTTTCACTAATTACAAATTTAACATGATCACAACAAAAAATAACCCATGGGACACTTTAAAAGTTTAGGTAATTCTAAATCAAGAAAGAAGAGCAGAAAAATTCTGGAAAAAAACAGAGCAAGGGAAGAGATTGTCCTATGAGATATTAAATTATATTATTATAACTACTCAGTAATAGCAACAATGTGGTACTGATCATGAATAAGCAGAAAGAGCAATGCAACAGACTAAGTAGTACAAAAATAAACCTCAGTATATGGAAATTTAATATGTGGGAAATCAGTGGAGGAAGCCTGTACTACTCCATAAATGGTATTGGAACAAATCATAAAATCGTAGCCAAGTGTAAAGAGATAAATGTATATCTGTACCTCATGCTGAATATCAGGATAAATTCCAAACGTATCAAAATTTAAATCTAAAAAGATTAGTCTATAACTGTTTTTTTTTTTAAACTAATGGTAAGGGTATTAAGAACACAGTGCCATGTCAGTGAGTATACTTCTGCCATTTCGTTTTTACTAGTTTCATAGTGCTCCACTAAACAAACTATCATAATTTGTTTAAACTTCTATTTATGGACATTCTAGACTCTTTCCAACTTTTTACTTTCCTAAGCAAAGCTGAAATGGCCATTTAACAGTGTAGTGGAGATTATTTACCAGAACAGCAAAGCAAATTTCTCAAAATTGAAGGTCAGTTATTGTGTTAGTTTCCTATTGCTGCTGTAACAAATTACCACAAATTTGGTGCCTCAAAACAACAGAAATTTATTCTTTCACAGTTCTGGAGGCCAGAGGTCCAAAATTGGTATCTCTGGACTGAAATCAAGGTATCAGAGGGAGGCTCTAGCTTTTTCCTTTCCTCTTCTACCGTCTTCTGGCATTCCTTAGTTTGTGGCCACACCATTCCAATCTCTACCTCTGTAGCCATGTGGCCTTCTCTTCTATGGTCAGATCTTCCTCCACCCGCTTCTTATAAAGATACATGCAGTAATATTTAGGGATCATCTAGATAATCCAGGATAATCTCTCAATCTGAAGATCCTTAATCACATCTGCAAAGTCCTTTTTTTCCCCCATGTAAGCTAGCATTCACTGGTTCCAGGGATTAAGACTTGCAGTTTTGGTGGGGGTGGGGGGTGGGGGGGGAGTGGGCATTGTCCGGCTATCTATGTTCTTGGAAATTTTTAGATTGTTCCAACTCTGGAGAAATTTTTAGCCGTGTTAATTTCTATGCAGATTCTAGGCTCTTGCCAAATTACCAGGCTCCTTCTTACTCCCTTCATCCTTCTCTCTCTTTCCAGCGTTATTGCCCCAAGACTCCTCAGTTCCTGCTTATCTAGGATGCTGGGCAGCTGAAGGCTCCCTTGGTCCTACTCCTAGGCCATCTGCTCATGCCCTGAGGGTGATTCTTCCAAGGGCTCATCCTAATATCTGGTTATCTCTTCCCTAAGGGGATTTCTTTTTGGCGTTAGACGACTTTTCCTCTCAGCTTTGTTGGTATGTAGCTATTCATGTTATAATCACCACCTTGCTAAATGCTCTGTTACAGTGGTCCTTCACATGTTTCTCTTGCAGTTTCTGGCTAAGCAACTGTATTATCTGCAATAACAATAGCACCATCTTCCTCTTTCCCAACACTTACCTTTCAGGTCTTGGCAATTTTAACAAAAAGGAAAAATAAAACTTTTTGCAAATCATGTGTCCCTGAAAAATTCCCAAGTCCCTAACTTTGTTTTTTATGCCAGGAGGTCCTTATTTCCTTATTATTTGTTCTCTTTTATGGCCTCAGCAAAGGACCAAAAACCAGGGAAACCCCGATCCTCTAGTCCTGAGCACTTTGCTGGAAATCCCGCTGATTATGTTGTGGGTGCTGGAATCTGCTGGTCAACTTCCTACCCACTCCATGTCCCATCTTGGTAGCCTTCAGATTTGTCAGCAGGGAAGTTTGTTTAGTAGGTTAATGACCCAGTGCCCAGCCCTGGGATGGCTTCTGAGAATAAGTAAGCAGGAAATTCCATGGCAAACCCATCCCCAGATGTGGTAAGAGTGTAGGACAGGCCCATGTCACCCTGCCTTTCTTTGCAAACCCTTCCAGCATCTGTGTAGAAACTTCATTTATTTATTCATTTCTGGATTCCGTGTACTCCAATGTACAGAAGAAGGGAGTTGCATCAAGCCAGCAGGGATTCACAGCCTGGGATTCCACTGGCAGAGAGATGATATGTCCAAATTATGTAATCCGGTTCAGCTTCAGTGTCCCAGTCAGTGAACTGGGTCCTGTGAAATCATGTCAAAAGTTGCTGTGAGGACTCGGAGAGACAATGGATGTCATACACCATTCCTGACAGGCGGCCTCTCAGCATCTGCTCCCCTTTATACGCATGCTCAGACTTGAGCCTTGCTTTTTACTCTGTATCTTCCCCCATGAAGTCTAAGTTCTCCGCTTAGACTATGCTTATACTTAGTCAGCCACAATATGTGTTAATAAGTAAGATAATTGATATTTCTATTTATTAAGCCAGATACTATGCTAAGTGCCTTATGTGCATTTTCTCATTTAATCTACCTCTTTAAAAAAAATCATAGAAACAATTGAAGCCTCATTTGTATTCCTTTCCAATCTCACCCCCCTCCCTTAAACACAAGTTTGAAGTTGACGAGGATCTTTTCTGGGCTTGTTCTGTGAGTTGCCTATTCTTTATTCCACATATTTTGCAAATATGTTGCCCATTTTTACAATACTCTTTTCGTTTTGTGGTGATTTTTACCCTGCAGAACTTTAAACTTTTTATATAGTCAACTGGTTAAATCTACCAACATTTCAACTGAATCCTTTTAACTTTTTTAGTTATTGAGTTATGCTTAATTAAATTCTGCAATTATATCTGCTGTGTGAAAGACACCAAGGGTTACAAATAATAGTCAGTTATGGTTTCAGGGGGAACTTACAGTTTAGTTGTGAGACAGGATACTCAAAACTATAGGCACTAATACAAGCCGTCTATGGTGAGTGTCAAATACTTGGCACAAAAATTAGGTGATTTCACTTGGGCCGCTAGGAAGCTGAGAGCAAAGAGCACAAGTAAATGCTGAATCACAATGACTGATTAGCCTAAGTGACTCATGGAAGTGCAGAATATGAGGGCTGGAATAGTCCTAAAAGCCGTCTAATACAATCCTTTCCTTTAAAATAAAAATATATCTCTTTCAGCGTTGACTGAATTCCCACCAAAATGTCTTGCCAGCAGACCCAGTAACAGTGCCAGCCCCCATCAAGGGTTTTCCCAAAGTGACCTCCAAGTGCCCAAGGCCATTCTGTCTCCAGGCTCTTTCTGCTGTGGGCCCAGCTCTGAGAGCAGCTGCCACATGAGCCACCAAGCTTCATAGAGGCCACAGGCGCTGGCACCAGAGCCCAGACTACCAGCACCTCAGGTGCTCTAGCTGCCACCCCAGATCTGGGCTCTAGGAACCACAGAGGAGCAGTACTGAAGCCATAGATCAAAGGGCAAAGGCTCTGTTCCAGCGCAGTGCTTCCCTTGCCCTCGCTCTCTTTTCTCTACTGCATGGGGCTGACAAATCTTGTGTTGATGGAGTGAGTTTTCCGTGCAGAATGTTCTCTTTGATTTGGAAACTCAGCATTCATTGTGGAGCCTGATTTCTCCCTTCTCATATGACATCCTTGTCACTGTCAGATTATTTACGCGTCATACAATTATTTACCCACCTTCCAAAGCACAGGGACCCCGGGATACTCTCTTTAAGGGTAATAGCAGAGCCTGATTTTTTTTTTAGTTTTTATTTATTTATTTTTTTTGGACATGTCATGTGGCTTGTGGGATCTTAGTTCCTCAACCAGGGATTGAACCCGGGCCCTCGGCAGTGAAAGCGTGGAGTCCTAACCACTGGACCGCCAGGGAATTCCCAAGAGCCTGATTAAGTGGTGGGACAGCTTGGCAGTTCCAAGCACACTTTCTTCTTCTTTTTTTTTCTCTTTTAACCTTTTTATTTTGAATTAATTATAGACTCAATAAACTGTAATAATAATACAGAATGGTCCCATGTACCCATCACCCAGATTTCCCCAATGGTGCCTTCTTATATAACAATACATTATGAAGCAAGGAAATTGATTGGCTCAAAACCATCAGCTAGACTACAGATTTTATCATATTTCACCAGTTTTCACATGCACTCATTTTTGG
The DNA here is from genome assembly GCF_949987515.2 of Delphinus delphis. Classification (NCBI taxonomy): domain Eukaryota; kingdom Metazoa; phylum Chordata; class Mammalia; order Artiodactyla; family Delphinidae; genus Delphinus; species Delphinus delphis. The sequence continues at coordinate 64,130,927 of NC_082691.1, forward strand.
TATGTCTTTGTGTATAATTCTATGATATCTTATCACATGTATAGATTTGTATAGCCATCACCACATGGAGTTCCAGAACTGTTTTGTCCCACAAAAGGAGCCACCTGTATTCCGTTTTGTAACCACACCCTCCTTCTCTTTTCTATCTACAGGCAACCACTTCAACATGTTGTATCAATGGAATCACACAGTATGTATAACCTTTTGAGACTGGATTTTTTTCACTCTGCATAATGCCCTTGAGATCTAGCCAGGTTGTTTCATATATCAATAATCTGCTCCTTTTTATTGGTGAATAGTGTTCCATGGTATGGACACACCTGCTGAAGGACGTTGGATTGGTTCCAGGTTCTGGATAGTGTAAATCAAAGTGCTCAAGTGACGTAAACTAGTTGGATAAGCTAAATGCGTAATAGTCTTATGTATATTTTACGAATGAGCTCTTTTACTCTTTGTTAATTGAAAAACACACGTTTCTAGGGGAGTTCTTTCCTACCTGCATTCTTGAGGGGTTTCTTAAAGGGGTGTCTAGGCAAATGACCATTCCCAGGCCATCATTCTTGTATCTACCAGTGATTTTCAGACTTTTGCTTGGGAAGACCAAGGTGGTCCTCTGCCATAAGAGGTTACCTTTCCAAAAATTCTAATGATCAAAACTTGTCATTTGCTATTTGGATTCCCATCTTTTGGCCTTTGTACATTTTCACCTTCTTTCACTGCCTTCCAACCATTTATCTCTCTGACATTATGCTCTTTATTGATTTGTTCCCTTGTTTGTTGACGACCCCTTCCATGAGAGCTAGACCTTGCTTTGTTCTCTGCTGTCTCCCAGTTTATATCTTGGGGGCCAAGTACAGAGAAGGTGTATAATAAATATTTTTGAATGAGTGTGTGAATGAATTGTGTCTGCAATACATAAAAGAGACTTTAAAAAAAAATCTAAGACTGGATTTAAGAAAATGTAAGTAAAGCCCACCAAATGTGTAAAGGAAAACCATTCCAGGGCTTGAATTTAGAAAGCCTGAGTCGGAATCTCATCTTTGCCCCTTTCTGGCTCTGAATCTGTCGACAAATGATTTAACTTCTTTGCCAAAGTCTTGTCATTTGCAACATTATACATTGTTTTCACAGGATAATCCTGAAGTTCAAGTAAAACAATTTTGTGAATGCACTTTGTAAGACACTAAAGTGCTATATAAATCGAAGGAGTTCTCTGCATTGTCACAGTTATTATCTCCTCCTTCTCTCTCCTTTCTCCTTCCCCTCCCCCTTGTCCATCCTCATTCTCATCATCACCACCATCAGGACGGTCTGCATTCTTGGGTGGATGAAAACACCCAGGCAACTGCAAATATGAAATCATGACGTTCTTGTGACATTCCATCCAGTAGAGGGCAACAGTTCCCACAAGCTAAGTCCAATGTCTTTAAACATCAAGTTGAAGTACAATCATGGCAACTTATGATCATTAATACTTATTTATTGTTAAAAGAAACACACGTGTCTATCCTAGTAATCCTTCCATTCAGCAATTTTCAGATATTCCTGTTTGGTACATTCCTTTCTAACCCAAGCTTCTTCTGGAAATGTCTGGCTGCCTTGAAATTTATCTTTTTTTTTAAATAGGATTTGCATTCTCTCCCTTCTTTCCTGGTTGGCTGGGTAAAATGCAGAGCAGATTGTGGCTCAGGACAGATGACACAGGCATGCTGCTCTTTTGAATATTTATATCCTTGGCATTGCTCTTATAAGATAGGGTAATTGCTATAGGTTATCTGAGAATTCTCCCACTCCTCAGTTGGGAATTCTCCCACCTATACTCTCTGTTTGCTGGACTGCCACTATATGTATTTCATTCCAAGATTGGTGGAAAAAGTTCTCCACCAAGAAACTGATCTCCTGAGTCTATCTGATAGGGTCTAGGAACTCCTTCCTATGATGTTGATTGGCAGTCAGGTCAGTGGTGCAGGGACAGGGAGACTGGAAAGTTGCTGGGGGGCTTCACTGCAGATAATGAGTGCAGTGGGGCCTTTGATATTCTGCTTTAACCTGCTGCCAGGGGAGCTACACGAGAACAAGCTGGTGCAGCCACCTCCAGTTAAGCAGAGAGGCAGAGAGAGAGAGAGATACACAAGGCAGCCTTGTTCTTTCCAGTTAACCAGAGGGGATAGTCAAACATTAGCAGATGCTTACTTGTTCTCTCTGGAGGGGACTGTTTTTGTCCCATCATCAAGTGGAAGAGGTGGCTGGGCAATCCTGGGATACCTCTTCTTTTTTATGGACATCTATTAACTTTCGTATCATACCAGCCCCTTTTATTAAGGAAGGTACCAAGATATTTAAACAAGATGGCTTATACTTTTTGAGTATCATTCATTCATTCATTCATTCATTCACTGATCTAATGCCAGTGGAAGGCTTACTATATGCCAGAAATTAGAGATTCAAAATGAAATAAGATCAGGACCCTTCCCAGTCTCTGTGGGAGACCAGTGCAAACCATTAATGACCCTCAGAGGAGTAAGTGTTGTAACCGAGCTAACGGTGCATGGCTGTGAGACCACAGTGGAAATGGTGATTAGCTCTGCCTATGGGAGGCTTCTTGAAGAGGTGGAGCTGGAGCTGTGTCGATGGGATACGTTTCAGAATTTTTCATCTTGTTTTACTCCCTAAGCAAACCTTGGTCATGTCTACAGGAAGGCTGGATGAGAAAGATGCAGTCAATTTTTATTGTTATCACTCCCCCTCCAAGTCCCCCCAGCCCTGCCTGGTGTAAGTTATGATTAGATTTGACAGTAGTGAGTTGACGACCACAGTGAGGTGAGCTGGCACGTACTTCCTGAGAGTTAAGGATGGGAAGCCAGATCTTGAGCCTAGGGCGCCATTGGGAAAGCGCCAGCTTCTTCCCTCTTTCCTGTGATTTGGCCACAAGGAGAGAAGTGAATGGAAGTTGTGTGACTTCCTTTGATAGGGACCATAGTAACTTTTCCTGAAGACAGGGCGTGCCTCTCAGTATTCTGCTATGACTTTTTTGGGTCACTGAGAAAAAGTACTGAGTCAGGGAGAGGACACTGCAGCCTTTAGATAGGAGAAGAGTCCCTGTCCCAGGCGAAAACTCCAACTTTCCCATGAAGCTTTATGCGACCGTGCGTAATTTATTCTTCTTTCTTGGGAACCTTACCACTCTGTATATTAATTTGGTCGTTTTGCCAAGCGTTGCCCTCTTGAAGTTGGATCTCTGAGATACCTTTTTTTTTTTTTTTGCGGTACGCGGGCCTCTCACTGCTGTGGCCTCTCCCGTTGCGGAGCACAGGCTCCGGATGCGCAGGCCCAGCGGCCATGGCTCACGGGCCCAGCCGCTCCGCGGCACGTGGGATCCTCCCGGACCAGGGTACGAACCCGCATCCCCTGCATCGGCAGGCGGACTCCCAACCACTGCGCCACCAGGGAAGCCCTGAGATACCTTTAAGATAAGTTTGAGGGCAGAATCCTAGCCTTCTAGCACCTCTGGAGCTCTGAGCCCTGGTCTTTGGAGTAGTGGGAGTTGAGCAGCTGCCCCCCGGCAGAGTGAGCGAAGAGCCCTGACATCCCAGCAGAGTGCCCAGAGCCACACACCCTCCAAGCTGTGGCCGAGACCGGGACAAAGCCCAGCCCTGGGGACAGCACAGCCCACACTCCCCGGGGAGGAGCATTTCAGACTCGCGCTGGCTCGGCTCTGGAGCTGGCTGTGGCCACATGGGACACTGAACCGTTTGCTTGTTCTGTTGGCAGCCCGGAAGAGTTGGAGCCCTTCCCCTGTGGGTGAAGTCTAAATTTAGCCCCAAAGAAGCTGCCTTCCCGTTTTGCTGGAGAAAAGCTCTTTTCACTGGAATGGGCTTCAGCTTTGATTAAGTGGGAGGACCCACATCTGGGAATATATAAACTTTATTGTCCTTGGATAACAAAACGTTTTCCTCGCCTACTGGTTTTCCGCCTTTTTAGCCTGGACTGTGATTGTCTCTGCTTATGACTGTGTTGGCCAGGGCAAGCCATTTTGCTGTGGACTGGGCTCCCCTGGTCTGTGCCTAGGCTGGAGTTGACACCTGGGGACATTGTCTTGTCCCCATTTAACCTCCTGAGGCCCAGCCCTGTGCACACAGAACAGAACAGAGAGCAGGGGGCTGGTCTCTCTCATGATCCCGGGAGAATGTGAGGGCCAGGTTTGACACTCTTGGATCCTTGGATCAGATCCCAGGATTTCAGGAGGCCTGAGACACCTTGGGGCTTCCCCACAAGGCTCCAGGGTCCAAGGTTTCAGGGGCCATCCTGGCCTACGCTGAGTGAACACGAGACCCCCACTATAGAAAGACACCCTCCCTAAGGGGTCCTCTGGTCAAAGAAAGACTTTTAGGACTTTTCCTGATCCCCACCCTTGAACCCCTCTGCCATCTGAGTCTTGTGTCAGTAGTTTGGGGTGCTGACAAATGAACATTCCTTTAATAAGTTACCCCCCTAGTTCCAGTCATGACATCCTTTTTGATAAGTGTTTCCTTTGGTGCCCAGTGATACAAGCTCTGGCTAACTCTTCTGCATAAGAACTTCTGAAATGTAGGGCAGAGAGCGCTGGACTTGGCTTCAGGAAAGCTGGGTTGCTGGGTGGTCTGGTTTTACTGCTTAATAGCTGCATGACATTGGTACCTTCTCCAAACGTCTGTTTCCTTGCCTGGAAAATGGCAATAATAAGACTGTACTCATAGTTCTGTTGTCAGCAACAAGTGGGAGGATTTTATATAGTTTTAAAAAGCTCTTTGTAAAAGTAGATTGCCTTCTTCATTAAGTGATGAGGGCTGGTAGCAAATGTTTGCTTGGATTTGATTGGTTCCCATACAACCCCCCCTTTCTCCACCCCATGGAAATCTCTTTTCTCTCGTAAAGGCCCCTAAAGGACACTGGGAGCTTATTAGATCCAGGGAACTCCTGCTCTATTTAGGCCCTTCTGTGCCCACCATTGTTTGATCTCCTGAATCTCACTTTGTTTTCCTGCAGAGTGATGGTAAGGAGGTCTGGGAGCAAGGCATCATACCTTTGATTGATTCGGCATCTACCTTGCTGGATGCCCATAAGCAGATTATATCTAGTCTGTCTTTACCTCGGTTTCTTGATCGGCAGAACGGATACACAAGTACCATCAGCAGGCCTTGGGAAATGACTTAGTGAGAACTCAGAGAGGAAAATTGTAAAATTTCAGTACTCTGGTCATCAGCCAACTCTGGCATATTTTCTGATCAGAACCTAGAGTTTGGTGATTGGAATTTTCCAGTCTATTCTGCACAGCATTCAACATTTAGTACTGGAACAAGCCTTCCCATTTAACACTAACTGATAGAACAGAAAGAAATTAGACTAAGTCTAAAAGAAATCAGGCTCTGGGTAAAGAAGATTTGGAAAGATACCCTCTTGCTGTAATTTTACTGGATGCCCTGGACAGCGCCCAGAAGTTGTCAGTATGGAAAGAGCTCAGGGACATTTTACAGGCTGGTAAAACATTGTTGGAGGGTTGAGAGAGTCTTTGGAATTTATCTGCGTGGCTGACATTACCTTCTCAGCCCAGGGAGCCAAACTGTCTCGATGTCTGGGTCTCCTTTCTGGAATTGCTTCCCAGTAGTTGATCCCTAGTGACCCTTCAGGCCACTCACCTGTCAGATATTTTTGGTTTGCAGTGAAAAGTAGCCCTTTCTGGGTCCCTGCAGTTGGCAAGGAAGCTTTCCTTTCAATCTGAAATGGAAAGGAAATTAATGGCCCTCTCCCCTGCAGACCCATGTCTGGGCGACCCAAGCCTCACACTTTCGATCTTTGCCTCCACAAGTTGTAACAACTGTCACCCTCACCAGCTAGACACCATCCATAGGCACTTAGCATGATTTTCTGCCCCCAACTTGGAGGATTAAAATGTGGCTTCCAACAATAGACTGAGCAGAATCCTACACTCATGCTGAGTCCCTGGCTTTGTCGTGGTTGACAATGTCACATCATCTTTCCTAAGCTTTAGTTATTACAAAATGGTGTTCATTTTAATTTGGACATTGGGAGGATATGGCAATGGATCCAGGGATCCAAGGGGTCAAGGATGAAGGGAACAAATGAACATTTATTGAGCTCCTACTCTGCGCCAAGCACTGTGCTTAAATATTTTAATGCATATAATCACATTTAGCTCTCAAAGAACTCCCCATGCTAGGACATTATTATAAACCTCATGTTACAGGTCTGGAGACTAAGATTTGGAGAGTTAAAAATAAAATGAAGAGTTATATGGCTTTTTCTTGATTCTCTTGGAGGTTGGCTTCTCAATAGGGGTGATGTCATCCTATGTGGGAAGATCAGAGCAATGATCCCAACATCACAGAGCCAGGACCCCGTGAGACCCCATTTAATAGATCCCATCTCCTCAAGAGGCCAACATGAAGCAACCCAACAGAAAAACCCACTAGGGTTTTCTAGGCAAACCATTCTCTCCTTCTCCAACAGGAGAGTTGGGGCAACCAAACCTGGCCATTCCTCACCGCTAGGACAGGGTGACCCTTCAGATCAGCTGCTCCCAAGAAGGCTCTACAGATCCCCAATGCTGGGTGCCAGCAGTGTTCCACAATCTTTATGCTGCCCAGACCAGCCTCAGGAAATAGGCATTGCTGCCCAGCTGGCGAGACCATCTGGCTGCGGGAGCCTGAGCATCAGCATGCCCTCCCGCCTGCCGCTGCCTTTGCCGTGACCACAGCGGCCTGAAGGCGTGGCAGAGGCTGGCTCCTGACCCTGGGTACTGCTGGCCGTGCAGCCCTGAGACGGAGCAGCCCGGAGGCAGTGAGCTCATCCAGCGTGCCCCCTGCATTCCATGCCTGCCTTGCTTGCCTGCAGCTCCATCCCCCGTGACTAAGGGTGTGGAAAAGAATCCCTGTCTCCAGAAGCCCCGAGACTGAGCTGAGACAGGAGGGGTCTGCAGACCCCCTTCAGTCAGAGACAGCAAAGATGTTTATCCCCCAGAGACAGGAGCTCCCGGGTGTGAATGGGGCAGTGGTGGCGGCCGGCTGTCCTCAGGAAAGGTCTGCCACTTTCTGACCTGGTGCTGACCTCAACTCCAGTGGCCACCACTCCCCTGCCATTTGCCCCCGCAGTCAGAGAGCAGGACAGATGACTCCGTGGCACTTCTGGGAGTGCTGAAGTGAAGTTTTGACAAATTCCAAGGAACATCAAAGTGCAAAACAACAGTCAACACATCATAGTCTGTCACCAGGTCCCCGACCCCTGATTATCACATTAAATCAGCAATGGGCACATTTCAGCCCAAGCTCAACAGACGCCTACTGGACCTCAGAGCTTCTCCTTCCAGAATTAGACAGATATGGCAACGATTTTATTTTAAAAATCTGTGCTCTCTATTCTACATTCAGCAGCTGAGGCCTTCATCACACACACACACACACACACACACAGATACACACACACACACACACATACACACACACACACACACACAGATACACACACACACACACACACATACACACACACACACACACACACACACACACACACTTACTGAGAAAGAGAAGCATATTGCTGAAGAACCCCAGATAATTGGGAATAAGTAGCCCAGGAGAATAGAATAAAGAGTTGGGTTCTAATCCTAGCTCTGCCACTTAATAGCCTGAGATCTTTAACCAATTAGTTAACACCTCTGGGCCTCAGTTTCCTCAGGGTGAAATAAGGACAGTAACACCTCTATTTCCCAAAGTCGTGAGCGTAGTTGCTAGAGTAGTTCAACAATCATTCTCGCCTGGGAATCATGGACACTGCTTGCTAGTCATGATGTTTCATATTTATTTTTTGATGTGTTTATTACGTGTAACTTTTGGGATGAAAGAAAGAACAGATGTTCTTTCCACCAAAGATTGGCTGAGAAGCACTTGTTAGTGAAGGGGATGTAGGCCACTCAGGCCTTGAGTCTCAGGTTATGAAGGAAATACTTTCTGGGTTGGTATTTCCCTGGGTAAATTCTCACCAGGGGAGGGAGCGGAAGGTAACTTCAGAAAGAGCTTATGCTGATCGTTAGAACCGTTTCCCCCAAACTCTGGAGCATCCAAAGAAAGCAGCGTTATCTGCCAGAATGTCCCAGAAAGAACAACAGGCATGTGAATGCTGCGCCACGTGATCAGGCATAAGAAATGTCACATTTCTTTTATTACTTGAAATTAAATTTGATATGCTATTGTAGCCATCCTGCCAGGGTGGTAGGAAAATCAGGCTCAGACCTTCCTGGAACAGCCCCTTCCTCCCAGTTTCTGTGAATGTTCACCCAGAGCATTCAGGTGGAGCCCTCTGGTCCCCTGTCCACATGGTGACTGCTGATGTGTTCATTTGCCAGGTCCTCATCGTTCTTGGAGGCTGGTGGCTTTACCATCTCTTGGCAAAGCTTTGCCATGGCTGTAATTTCTCCCTGAGGCCCTGCAGCTCCCCACCATACCGAGGGCTTTCAGGGAGGTAGAACCTTTGCACCTGGGAACACAGGTCTCTATCCCCTCTAGCCCCTGGAGGAGGCCAGAATTCTTTTTGGATTTCCTTCACTAATTAATAGCACTGTCTCCCTCTCCATCCTTTAGAGAAGATAGCCAGTAATGTCCCTGCAGAGAGCCTTTAGGAACACAATGATGGCCTCTGATTTAGGAGGTAGGGGAAAGATAGCTTCTCTAGGTTAACTAGAATTAACCAACTCTGTTACTGAGATGGGGAAGGAAGTAGGATTGGAGAATTGGGAGACTTAATGAGGAAAACGCAGGAGAGAGATTTAGAGAATCACAATTGAAACTGGATAAGATTATGGTTCTTCTAAAATACCTGTTGCTTCCCTTCCTCCCATTTCTACTTGTGCAAAGTAACCAGAGTAGGGAGGAAGGTCTGGGAGAGCAGCAGCAGAAGAGAGCTGCTCTGTGGAGCTCCAGAACCAGCAGAAAGTACTGCTTGCTGACGACACGACATCAATCTCTTTGTAAATTTAAAAGATGCTTGCTGGGGGATGATCTGATTTGACTGTCACAGCCACTCTGCAAGGTACATGGGGCAGTCATTAGTCCCGCTTTCCAGATAAGGAAACTGAGGTTCAGATGATTTAAAAGACTTGTCCATATATATGGAATCTAAAAAAAAAAAGGTTCTGAAGAACCTAGGGGCAGGACAGGAATAAAGACACAGATGTAGAGAATGGACTTGAGGACACGGAGTGGGGAAGGGTAAGCTGGGACAAAGAGAGTGGCACGGACATATATACACTACCAAATGTAAAATAGATAGCTAGTGGGAAGCAGCTGCATAGCACAGGGAGATCAGCTCGGTGCTTTGTGACCACCTAGAGGGGTGGGATAGGGAGGGTGGGAGGGAGGGAGACGCAAGAGGGAGGAGAAATGGAATATATGTATATGTATAGCTGATTTACTTTGTTGTACAGCAGAAACTAACACACCACTGTAAAGCAATTATACTACAATAAAGATGTTAAAAAAAAAAAAAAAGACTTGTCCAAAGTTACAGAGCTGAGTGGCTGAACAGGACAAGGCATCCAAGTCTCTTGACGTTTTCTTCAAGACTGCTCAGTTTCTTTAGCTCATGGTGTTTAAATTAGGCTTCAGCTGCTACATCCATCCATGACTTGGGATGTTGCCTTTTGCCAGTGGTCTGGCATTCTGGAAACTTGCCGATAGGTTTTGTCTAACTCTTGCTCGTGTGCTATTCTTTGCTACTTTCAGGAAGTCAGGCTAGGAGTAGAATACATTTCTTATGAGAGAGTACGCTCTGGACTTTGATTCATATCTGGTGGGTCCCCAAAGTCTATATTATGGCAAGTTTAAGAGCATGGTGCTAATTCTATGAGCATTCAATAGGACTATCTTAGTGAGGGGAGAAATTTTGAAAAACTATTAATTCAAATCTCAAAGAAGAATTGCAGGAAATGTATTTCTGACTATTTAGAAGTGACTCACTATGGGACTATTTGAAAACTATATATTATTTTTATCAGTAAATAGAATTGCCTATAGTCAATGTTATCTCGTCACATCCAGGGATTCTAAGATCCGGTTACCCATTTCCCTCAAAACAACTGACAGCAAATCTGGGGAAGAGAGGGCCCACCAGTCTCTGCAAGGCTAAACCTCCCCTACACCCCACTGCAAACTGATAACGCCACACCCTCCCTTGCAAAATAACAGAGGGCAGATAAGATGGAAATTTTCATTCCAGTTCCCAATAGTTTCCACAGCCAGTGAGATATCTGGATCGGAAGAGGTTCCATAACCAGAAAATCTTGGCTGGAGTTTCACTGTTTGGAAGCAAAAAAGGCAATTAAGGAGGGCCTCAGATAGCTTTTCTTGAGGGGCTTTGTTGCAACAGGGGCTTTTGAATATTTAAATTGAAACAAAAGATGGCTAAGAATTTGTACTCTTTAGTCATTTCCCAGTTTAACATCAGACTGTATAAAGTATATGTAAAATTTTTTTTTAATTTTATTTATTTATTTTTGGCTGTGTTGGGTCTTCGTTGCTGCGCGTGGGCTTTCTCTAGTTGTGGCGAGCGGGGGCTACTCTTGGTTGCGGTGCTCGGGCTTCTCATTGTGGTGGCTTCTCTTGTTGTGGAGCATGGGCTCTAGGCGCGCGGGCTTCAGTAGTTGTGGCACGTGGGCTCGGTAGTTGCGGCCCACGGGCTCTAGAGCGCAGGCTCAGTAGTTGTGGCACACGGGCTTAGTTGCTCCATGGCATGTGGTAATCTCCCCGGACCGGGGCTCAAACTCCGTGGCCCCTACATTGTCAGGCAGATTCTTATCCACTGTGCCACCAGGGAAGCCCCAGTATTTTTTATAGAAAGTACCTAATCTACTTTTCATTAGTTTCTTGAATTATTTGACCTCAACAGTGTGAGGCAGGAAATTTCAACTCTAGCTGTGTCAGCCAGGCTCTCTCAGACACAGGTTTTCACTGTACAAGGCACTCCGATCCCTAAGTAGTCAAGAATAGCTAAACTTTGCTGCTTCCAAGGTGACCATCCTGGAGCACGCTTCCAGTTGGAAAGTGATGGACCAGTGCAGGCAGCTTTCTGGGCATGCTCCATCTGGGGAGAGGTGGTCCAGATCCTTCTCTCCCAAACAGTCCCTGGGTTTGACACTTGCTGACAAAGCCTGGCTTGGTCCCTTGTGTGCCACAACTCTGGAATGCAGCTCTTCCTGTTAGGAAGACAATGGTCTTTATGGGAAGGCTAGCACTTGCCAGGAAGAAAGAGTTGAACAGCAAAGAGAAGGATGCAAGCATTGCTGGCAAGGGAAATGGTAGGCGGTAGGCACATAACCCTAGTGGGTGGGCTGGGTGTCCCTGAGGGCTGGGTGATGTCTGCCTGGAGCAGAGCAGGGGGGTGGGAAGGAGGGGTGGAGAGGTCAGAAAGGTAGTCTGGGGGTTGGGGGCAGTCCAGAGTTTTCAACCCCAGCCTTAGGAATTTGGGACATAGGCTACTGGTCTTTATCACTCAAAGTGTGGTGCAAGGATCAGCAACACACTGTCGTCTGTGAGCTTGTTAGAAATGCAGAATCCCAGGGCCCACCTCAGACCTACGATCATAATCTGCATTTGAACTTGAACCCCAAGAGATCTGTATCTTCATTCAACTACTATTCTAGGCTAAGAGGAAGCAAGAAAGATTTTGCAGCTGGGAAGTAATGGGCTGGAAAAAGGTTTTGGGAATAAGCCTTTGGAAATGGTTGAAGAACACCCACCCAGGAGCCCATGGCCATAAGCCAGGTGTGGCAGAGAGGAGAGAGAGTGAAGAGGAGAGTCAGAGATGGGTATTTTGATGAGAGCAACAACCCCTGAGGCAGGCCTCTACCGCCTGGCCTCTCCCTCAGGTGGTGGGCAGCCCAGATATTGTATATTAGGCAGGAGGTGTGTGTTCCGGAAGTGGACGTCTCTAGGATCTGTGCTTTTGAAGTCAGATTTCATCGCTGTGGCTGATTGTACACCCGACCCCAGGGAGCTAGGATAGCACAGGGGGGGCGGCCGCTACCCTGCGGCCACACAAACACGCGGCTGCTCCAGGTAGAGCCAGAGCTTCTGTGAAAGACATTTTGGAAGTTTCCTGCGGCTGCAACGAATTGTTGGGGTCTGCCCCACGGCACAGCTGTGACCACCTGCTTTCCTCAATCTTAGGGCAGCCAGCTCCTGAAACTGGAGATTCCCAGAACCCCTTGGCCTCCACTTCCCATGGGGCGAGGAGGACTACCCCTAGCGCCCCCCTCTCTGTCCAAGCATGGTAGTCCAACTGGCTGGGCAGACTGGGTTTCCTGGGCCTCTTATCCCAGGGAGAAGGTGGTTATTCCTTCCACAGAGATGGTTTAGAATAAGTGAGACAGTGATGTAGGTCTGGGACCCAATTAGGTCCACATCTATAGGCAGAAAGGGATGCTGGGTGACATGGAGAGAATTCAACTGGAAGATTCTAAGGCTCTCAATTTTGAAAGGAAAGGGCGTGAACTTACTTGTTGGTTAATTCCTTTTGTTCTTAGTCGTCAGTTAATTCCTTTATTCTAAGGATATACACTCAACCCAACGTGAGCAAAAATCCACTCTGTAATCATATTTGTAGGCATCAACATGACCTTCTTCCCACATTTCTTAGGTCCATCCGCTATGGAGATCCTTAACTCAGTTACATCTTTTCCTATACCTTGACGATACTCTGACTACCCAGATGCCTATACAGCATGAAATAGTATTTTATCAATAGGCTCATTCATCTCACTAACAGCAGCCTTTTAAAATTGCTGCTCTGTGACTTTGGCCAGTTAACAGACCTCTCTGAGTCTCAGCTTTTTCTCTAAAAGGAGATGATAATCACTTCTCGAAGGTAGTGGGACCCTGAGCATACTACCTGGCACGTGGATGGCCAACCAACGTTAATTTTCCTACCCTTCCCTTCTCTGGAGTTGCTACCTCTTTCCTGCTGTTTCTTGCAAATAAAATTCTGAATTAAATAATTCCCATCTGGTAATTTGGATCAACTAGAGAGAACACAAGTCTTGAATACATGACATTTTGAATTTGAAGGCTACAGTTTAGAATAAATGTGATCATTTACTGAAACCAAACCATATTCTAGAATGAAGTCCATAGGGTCTTGCTTCATGAACAGACCAGAGGGTCATTGGTGTGTTAGTTATTTGATAGCAAGTGGGTTCTCCTAGGACACAAATATAATTAAAAGCAGTTTGCTCTAGTGTCTGCGGTTTAAACGTTGCCCACAGCGTTCTTTTGTCTACTCTTGCCGAGTAAATCCATGCTTTATGAATTCAAAAGCTAACCTCTGATGAGTCCTACGTATTCTAAATATATTCTCAAATTGTGAGTTCCTGAAGGTATTTTCTGTTCTCTGCTCTCTGGAGACTGCGAGGTTATCAATGTGGAAAAACATCCCATAAAGTTTTTCTCTTATAGAGACCTTGGGAACACAGAAGCCTCCTTGAATGGCCAGACTTAACTTTTCCCAGGACCATAAAGATACATATTTTTGTTTCCTACCCCAAACACAGCATAACTCACTTCCCGTTTTTCCTGGGAGATTGTGGTAATATGGGGAGGACTGGGGGGTCTCCAGGATAAAGCAGCTTGTAAAACAACTGTGGGGGGGGATTCCAGATCTGACTTAATCAACATTTCTCAAGATCCGTAGACCAATAAAACTGTTTGCTTTCTTACCACAGTTCAGCTGGCTGATTTATTTCTCTCACCCTGCTGAAGCTGTCGCTGCCTAGAGCAGTTCATTTGTCAGGTCTAGAGAATTACAATTCACAGGACCCTCACTACTGCTATCTCAGTTTATAAATTTCACGAATTACAATTTATTGCCCTGCACCCTGCAGAGTCTCATATTAATAAATTGCGTCTCATCTGCAAAAGCACGTGTATATGGCTCCCTTGGACATAGGCTTACGGCCTTAGAGCCGCAGCACGTCTGCATGTGGCCAACACACAACCTGAGCTGTGCCGATTGAACTGAGCCCCAGTCAAGTTCCCGCTGCCTCTGTCTGATTCTCCCTTTCCTCGCAATCACTGTTTGCAGGCCCTGGTTTCCTGTTTTTATCTCTACAGGGATGCTATGTAAAGGAGACCAGACACCATCTGCGTATGTGCTGTAGAGGGGACAGTGGGGCTGTAAGAAGAATTTAATTCCTTCCAAAATGTAGGCTTCTACCATATAGATTTTATCAACCTGTGGGTACAAACAGAATCGTATTAATAATGTAAACCTTTCCTTTGCCAACTTTTGCCCTTACCAGCCAAAAGACCCTCAACTCAAGCCTTCTGCAAGTCCTCGGTGAGTTTCTCACATGCTCTCAAAAGCTAGTCCAGTTGTCCATCTGGTCAACTCCCACAAGGCGTCTTCCATTTTCTTCCTTTTCCCCTTGTTTTGGCCTCTTCTGCTGGACAGGTCTCCCATCCACCACCTTATGATTTCTACCAAGTACCCCTGAGTCCACCTGGCACCTTTGTTTCTTACTGAACCCCTGCTGGTTACAACAGATTCCCATCGGGTATGCCGTGATTCTCACTACCTTTCAATCTGCTGTGCATACTTAAATCATGGGCTGACCTGTGTTCCCCCCAAATTCGTATGTTGAAGTCCTAACCCCCAGTACCTCAGAATTTCAAGATAAGCTCTTTAAGGAGGTAATTAAGTTAAATGAGGTCATCAGGGTGGACTCTGATTCAATATAACTGGTGTACTTAGAAGAAGTAATTTGGACACAGCAAAGTACAGAGGGAAGACCACATGAAGACACAGGGAGATGACAGCCATCTGCAAGCCAAGGAGAGAGGCCTCAGAAGAAACCAACCCTGCCAATATCTTGATCTTGAACTTCTAGCCTCCAGAACTGTGAGAAAATAAACTTCTGCTGTTTAAGCCACCCAATCTGTGGTGCTTTGCTATGGCAGCCCTAACAAGCTAATATAATCCCCCACCAGGAAATGTCTGGCGCCTTCATGGTGACTTAGCCAGGTACCAGTGGGTGTCAGAGACAAGAGCTTGTGACTCCTGTTGAGATTTTGCTTTATTGGATGAGGCCCAAAGCCTCCCAACCCAGCGGTCAGCCTACTGCTCCAGGCTCTTCTCCCCACCCTCCCCCAATGGCCTGTGCTCTAGTCGTATTGGAGTTATTTTTTCTAGAAACAACTGTGACTTTTAGTTAGAACAGGGACTGGGATCACCCAGGGGAACCTGGAATCACAGTGATCCTATTTGGTGGGAGTGGGAGCCATGGAGGAAACACAGCTGCTGCTGGGGGTGTCACTAGAGGCTGAGAAAGGAGGGAAGAAAGGCCCTGGCTGCTCCCTTCCTCCCACCCTTGGTCTCTGCCAAGTGCATCCTGTTGGCCGAGCCCAGCTGGAAACCACAGGGGTCTAGGAAACAGTCTGCAGGGGGCAGCCCCCTGCCATAGAGAGTGGAGCAGGAAAAGGGTGAGGAATGGACCTTGGGGCAACCAGGCTCAGGACTGGCATTCCTTTCACACCTTTGTATTCATTTCCTGTGGCTGTTGCAATGAATTACAGTCATCTCTCTGTATCTGCTACCCGCAACCAACCCTGGATAGAAAATCTTCAGAAAAACAATAAATTCTGGAAAGTACCAAAAAGCAAAAGTTGAATTTGCTGTGCCTGGGTGACTATTCACATAGTATTTACATTGTATTTTTAACGATTTACATAGAATTTACAATGTATTCGGTATTATAAGTAACCTAGGGATGATTTAAAATACCTGGGAGGATGTGAGTAGGTTACATGCAATAGTAAACCAGTTTATATAAGGGACTTGAGCGTTCATAGATTTTGGTATCCATGGTGGGAGGGGGAGGTGTTCCCCAGAACCAGTTCCCATGGATACTGAGGGACTGTACCACAACGTGGTGGCCTAAAACAAGAGAAGTTTATTCTCTGACAGTTTGGGGGCCAGAAGTTCAAAAATGAAAGTGTCAGCCGGCCTACACTCCCTTCAGAGGCTATCAGAGAGAGTCCTTCCTTGCCTCTTCCAGGTTCTGGTGGCCCCAGGTGTTCCTAGGTTGTGGCTGCATAACTCCAGTCTCTGCTTCTGTCTTCACATGGCCTTCTCCTCTTCCCTCTGTGTGTCTCTCCTCTGTGTGACACTTGTCATGGGATTTAGGACCCACCCAGATTACCCAGGAGGATCTCATCTGGAGATCCTTAACTCAGTTACATCTTTTCCAAATCAGCCCACATTCACAGGTTCTGAGTGTATTGATACTTTGGGGGAGGCACTATTCAACACACTACAATCTCTTTTTGCTGAAGCTATTTCCCCAACCCTTCTCTATCTAGAAAAATCATTCAAGTCCCCACTCCAGTATCACTTTCGTAGCCCACACCGGTATGAAACCTTGCCTGAACTGCACTATCAGACTCACTCACAGCCCTCCTGGGTCTATAGTTCTTTGTTCACATGCACGGCGTTTATTACCTCGATAGTCTGGTCCATTAGACCATGAGCTCCTCAAGGAGAGAGCAGGGCCTGTGTCCTTTGCTGCAAAGGCCAACTTCACCTTTCAGCTTCTTTCTTCCATGAAGACCTTCCATCTGGGTCTTTTCAGTTCTCTTTTCCTATTTTTGGATCAAAACATTGTTCCTTACTCCTGTGTGGCTCTGCCCACCATCTGATGCACACCTCTGAGCACCTCATACATCTGGAACTTGCCCTCAGTTTGCCTAAACCCCCTCTTCCCTGACTTACATCACACAGGCTTCCTAGCACAGTCCTTGCTCAAGAAGTGCTGCTGTTGAAAAAGTCATGTTAGAACCAAATAGGGCCAGGACTAGAGGTGGGAAAGAAACATTTCATCATCACAGGGTTTCTGGTAGAAGAATTTGATCTGGAATTTGGGATAAAGACCGGGTCTAGTCCCTAAAAACTCATTTAAAACTAACAGGTAGGTGCAGGTGCTTTTTCATAGTGAGTGATTTTGCATTTTCTTCTAAGTGTTTTAAAAGCCTCTTAAAGTTCTGTAGAAAAAAACCTTGATTACCTGGAATAGTTGGGAAATGGGAAGCTTTGTTCTTTTAATTTGTCATAAGCCAAACACCGTTAAGTTGTAATTCTTGATACTATTTTGCCTAAACTACGTCTCTCTTTTGTGTTAGTAGGTGAAAGACAGCAAACGGGATGATCACTTTGTTCTCCTAGGATTGAGGACTAGAGATGTAGGTTTGGGAATCAAGCTGAGGAATCTGGAGCATAACCTTTATAAATCCCCATTTATCTGCTTGTTTTCTGAGAATTTTATATTTTTCTCCAAAAGTAGAGGGCAGAAAATAATCAATTAAATGAAGGTTTCTTTTGTTGACTTCTGATTAGTTTTCACTTTCCTTCTGAAGTGCTAAGAATATTTTCTTAGCAGTAATCGAGAATATTATAAATGTTGCCATAGTGAGGTGTTTTGGCCACATTTCCAGGTTCCCTCCTGCTTGAGTAGGTGTGGCTATGCATATGTGTGATATGCGTGTGTGTGTAACTGAGTGTGGGTGCAACTGAGTTAGCCTGAGGAGGATAAATCTCCAAGGGAGTGAATGAGAAAAGCAGTGGGTTAGACATCAGAAACCTCCGTACTTTGTCCCTCTCTTGACTACTTACCAGAGCTAGGACCTTCATCAAATAACACTGCGATACCATATCTGTTTTCTCATCTAAAACTGAGAATAATTCTCATCTCTACCTGCCTTATAGGATTGTTACGGGGATACAGTCAGATGTTTTGAAAGTGCTTAATAAATAAAATACTGCCCAGACTTCCCATGGCATTTCCATGACACCAGGCTTTGTGAAGAAGCAGTGAGTGTTTTTGTAAAAGACCACTCTTGTTAACTGGCACTGTTGCTGTTGTATTTTCCAACACTGATTCCTCTTTTTATCACGTCTGAGTCTGTGCACGGGGGCTCAGCACAGGCCGCATCAGGGCCACGTTTCCAGCCTCGATCATCCTCTTCTCTTGCCTTTTCTTTCTACAGCCGGTCATGCCTCACCAGCCCGCCCCATCCCAGTACACGGCCATTTGTTATGTTCCAGGGAGAAGCTAGACTCTGCTTTTTTACCCAACATAAAACCTTGATGCCTCCCTTGTGTCAAAAAAAAAAAGAAGAAGAAGATTAGACGCCAGAGAGACACTATATATAGTTTTTCTTTGACTGCTGGAAAAGATAAGTGGCTGAAAAGAGACGGGAATTGTTTGCCTATAAACTGAGTGCCAGCAGGTTTATCGCTGAACACTGTAGATTATGTTGAGTGGAGTAATCAGGAGGAAGAATGGGAGGCTACAATAACACTGCGATAGCGACTGTTTGGAGTCCACAACCAGACCCCCCTTGACTTATGCACCCTGGGTGGAAAGTGCTTATGTTACAAAACAGCATGAGGTCCTGGCCCCAAGATCCTTATGTGTCTCGCGGGTAGTGAGGCGGCATTTGCCAGTTAGATCGGTATGCTCCTTGGCTGGGTCCGATGTCACTTGAGAGGACTGGACGGGATGGCGGGGATGGCAGGGGCTTCCTCCCACAGAGCGTGTCAATGCCCCAGAGCCGGAATCCAGAGGGCTACTGAGAAGGGTAGTAAATGCCTGGTGCAGAATAATATTTGGGCAGGGTGTTCCTTGAACCATGGGAGGCTCGGAGTTGTCTAGGTCTCCCTCCGGCCCCTGCAACCCTGTAAGCTGCAGGTGATAAATAATTTCTTCAGTCCCAGTGGCGCCCAGTGTCTCTATGGAGTGCCCAGGTTGGCCCCTAGATGAGGCCACCATGAGGGCTGGAAATCACATTATTGGAGCCGGGTTGGGGTGGAGGGGACCTCATGACAACTTCCGTGGACCCCAAAGCCTTTCTGTTGGTTGGCGTTGTGTTTGTGGTGTTGTGGTCTGAAGAGTGAGGTTCTGCTTCCCAGTAGTCCTGTGTGATGGCAGGGAGGCAAGAAAGTGTTCAGGGCATGGTGATGGCTGGGAAGTGAGATGCAGCCACGTTCCTGTTCTGCTGGCGAGTGTAAATCAGGAGCCTTCTCCCTTATCTTGGCAGTGGGTTTACTTTCTTGATAAATCACACTCACGACCAAATGCATTTGGCCCAGATTCAGTGTCTCTTGATCCTGTAATTTACTCATAGTATTTCTCATTTGTGAGTCCAGTGGGCTCATGGAAGGGACAGACTCAGTCCCCAATAAAATGGATACCTTACATTCCCCATGCAAGCCAGCTGTATGATTAACCGCAGTACTGTAAGGCAAGCCCAGTGGCCAGAAAGAGGACCCCACGGTAGATACCTCTTCCAAAAGTCTAATAGCTGAACGCAGTGTTTACAGACATCCCAGGTGCTCCCTATTGCCTTCAAAATTAAGCCTCAACCTCCCAGTGAGGCATCAAGGTCTCTCCTTTTTTCAGCTGCATCTCTTGCCACTCCCTGCCTGTGTACCCTTCTTTCTGGCAGCGCCAAAATACTTTAAATTTCCCAGGGAATTTATATTTCCCTGGCATTACTCACACTACCTCCTTTTGGCTCAAATGCCTATCTTTCTGGTGAGCTTCTACTCATCCTTCAAAACCTAACTCGAGTGCCCTCATAACTCTGGGGATCATTCACCGTCCTTACTGTAACTCTGAAATAGACTGAATGTTTCCTTCCTGTGCTCAGGGCAGGTTGTTTATTCCTCTAGTGCAGGGCTTATCATCCGGACTTGATAGGTATTAGTTCAAGGTCTGACTTCCCCACTAAGTACTAGACTCCCCAAGGCTTGTTTTCATCTTTAGATACCCCCAAACCAGCACATGCTATATCCTCAGTTTCTTCTGAATTAAAACAATGTACCTGTAACATACGTGACAAAACCAAGAGCTGATTTCTTCTTATTCACTGAACAGTTATGAGGGGAAATGAGATCATTCATAGGAAAGTATGATCATCTTCTATCAGCTTCCTTATGGCACATTATGAATACGAGCAAGGAATAAAAATAAGATGAACTGGAGATTTGTAAATTGCAAGCGGGAGAGAGAAGACTGAAGATCATTTTGTGGGAATAATTCTTTGCTTTTACTTTGATTATTCATTTTATTTTTCATTGACGTTTCTCAACTTTTATATTCACCACCAAAGAGAAGTGACAGTGTAATTGCTTGACTCTGTGGTTGCAGAGTGGAGTAGCATTGGAATGACAATCCAGATGTCCAGATCCAAACCCTAACTCTGCCATAAATCGTAAATCATCTTTGTTTCAGTTTTCCCACCTGTGAGGAGAATAACTCAGCCCAGTCTTCCTCACTCATCCATTTTGCAGGTAAAATGGGATCGTCAACAGAAGTGTTAGGTACACTCCACCACGTGCCAGGTGTTCTGCTGGGATATTTACATAGTTACTTCTGAGGTTCACCCACTGATACACAAGGTAGGCTACATATTATCGTCATTAGGCTCAGAGGGTTAACCACAGTGCCGCCTAAGTAGCAGAGTATGATTCAGGCCCAAGCCTAAATCCAGAGTCCTGGCAGGTATACTCTGCCCATTGTCCACTACTTTATTTTGGATATAAGAAATACTCTGTTGTTCTTAGGCCTCATGGAAATAGTCCACGATCTCTGCTACTTTAGGATCTCAGGTACTTTAAAGTACCTGAAAGCCATATGGTTGCCAAATATTGTGCATCTAATTGTACAAACTGAATCTTCTTTTGGATGTTCTAGGAAGTCCGTGTCTAGTTTGTGCCCCTCACCACTGCTAGTGCAATCTTTTTCAGATATAATCTGATCATGAGTATTTCCTGCTTAAAACCTTCAATGGCTTTCCATTGCCAATGAGAGAAAACCAAGATTCATAAGAAGAATTTCGAGACTGATTATGATCCAGCTTTTGCATATACCTCCTGCTTCGTTCATGCTTCTCTCCCCAGACCCCCTCCCCACCTCCATGCCACCGATAGATGGAAGCAAGTGGAAGTAGTCATGTTCCCTCCAACTCCCGTCCCCACACTGTGTTGGGCCAATGAGCTGTACATGTATTCTCTCTACCTGAAAGGGGTTCCCCATGTGCCTTCCTTCTCCGCCTGGTAAACGATTTATTTCTATACAACTTACTAAGGTATTACTTCCTCTGTAAAGATTTATCTGCCCTCCAAATCTGAAAGTTAATTATTCCCTCTTTGTGACAGGCACAGTTCGTTGCCTAATCCATATTCCCTCCATCTCTTCTTTCTTATTTTCCATATTAGTTACTCACTACCACATAACAAATTGCCCCTAAACTTATTTAAAACAACAATAATCACTTATGATGGCATGCTATTTTTTTTGACATAAACATACCTTTAGTTTTTATTACTTGGTCAAGAGTCTTTTTTACTAGTATGTTTATATACATCATCAATAAGCAGGTCTACAATTAAAATTTTGATTCATTACATAATCATATTTTCTAACCCTGTTTCATTCTGAAACAAGCATACTACATATTGGTATTGTGTGTCTGTTAAAAGACTCATGGCAATGTATTTTATTAAATTTTACTAAAGGTGAGGGTTTTTTTCTCCTTTCTTCTTTTGAGGAAATAAAAACCATTCTTGGGGAGAAATTAAAAAGTGAAAATCACTAACTAGGAAACACTTCTTACTCCATCCTACATCCCTGTTAACACTCCATTCACCGGCCCTGATTGTGTGCAGTCATTACCGCGTGGTATTTTTATCTCCACCAGCCTTGGCCACAGACCTTTATTTTTACGCATTTGCCTTGATCGCATGCTATTTCTGAGGGTTAGGGACTCAGAAGTGGCTGAATTGGGTGATCTGGCTGTGGGTCTCTCATGAGGATACAGTCAGGTTACAGCTGGGCTGCAGTTATCTGAAGGTTGGACTGAGGCTGGAGGATCTGCTTCTAAAATGTCTCACTTCACATGGCTGACATATTAGTGCTGATTGTTGGCAGAATGCTTCAGTTCCTCAACACATGGACCTCCTCACTGAGCTGATGAAGTGTCTCCCCAACAGACACGGTGGCTGGCTTTTCCCAGATCTCCCTTGCTTATTGACCTCAAATTTTGTTCAGTGCAGCAGTGTGCCCACCTTACAAACTTGAATTCCCAGGCTCACTCGAGCCTATGGTGGCCCTATGACACCATTCTAGCCAATAAGGTATAAGTGGGAAAGCTCTTATTTTCCTGGTTAAAAGGGAGAGTCTTACTTGGCACATTCTTTTACCCTTACCTGTTTTCCCTGCTTGAAACTCACGTTTGATGTCTGGATGTGCAAGCAGTCATTCTGCAAGCATGATGATGGAAGTCACAAAAGAGGAATGGCAGAGGGGAATGATAAAAGGAGTTTGGTCCCTGACAGCTTCATGGAGCTTCTATACCTGCCTAGACTGCCTAACTCTGCACTTCTTGCTCTTGGAGAAAAATGACACCAGTTTCGTTACATCCCTGTTGTCCGTTTCTTGTTTCATGCACCTAGACACAATCCTAACCAATATGCTCTTTTGTCCTCTTCTGAACTCCTTAAACTTCTATTACGACACACATCACACTGAATTTTCATTACTTACTTACATGGGCTTCTCCTCAACTCTTCAGTAAACTAAGTGAGGGAAAACGTCAGGTTATACCTAGCCTTATATGTACATTTTACTAAACTGCTGGGTTTATATTTAAAAGAAACCTTTAATGAATTTTTTGAGCTTTGACCTCAGAGAATAAGCTCAATCTTTCTATTGGTGATCAGCAAATCTGGTCTCATCCTGACTTTCTTTCCCGCCAGTGCCAAGATCTGGGTCAGAGAAGAGAGACATCAAAGGCAACTGGGGGTGGAGAGGGGAAGACCTGTTTGATGTGAAAAAAGAGGGAGAGGTCTTTGCTAGGTTGACTACAAAGAAGCACTTTTGTGGAAATGGCTGCTGGCTCACCAGGTCATTATTTTTGCCATTCACCTTGCATGGGTCAGAGGACTTGAAGACAGATTCCTGTAGCCAGAGAGTCTAAGCTCATCGTGAACATGACTCCAACCTGTCACTGGGTGCCCTCCCCACTCCTTTTAATGCCTCTGCCTCAAAGGATAAGTAGGGAAGAGTCAAAGTTGATTCCAGGGTGATGAGGTGACTAGGAGGATGGCTTGCCATTAAGAGAAATGTGTGGTCAGGGGCTGGGGGGCTCAGAGCACACAGCAGGCTTGCTTCCGACATCCAAGTGGAGGTGTGCAGCGGGCCAGCAGGGATTTAACTTGGAGAGTTGTCAGGATGGAAGTGGTCTCTGAAAATGTGAGAATGGAAATGACTCCCTAAGAAGGAAAATAGAGCAAGAAGAGAAACAGGTCAGGATTGGAACTTTGGGGAATCTCCCAACTTGGGTAAAAAAAGAAGGAGAAGGAACAGGGGCTTTTTAGGGCAGTAAAACTATTCTGTCTGATTCTGTAATAGTGGATGCAAGTCATTAAACATTTTTCAAAACCAACAGAACGTAGGAGACAAAGAGTGAACCCAATATAAACTATGGACTTTAGTTAATAATATTATATCAAAATTAGCTCATCAATGATGCCAAATATACCACACTAATGCAAAATGTTAATAATACAGTAAACTGGGAAGCGAGGGAAGGTATATGGGAATTCTCTGTACTTCCTGCTCAATTTTTCTGTACACCTAGAACTGCTCGAAAAAAATAAATAAATAAGGAAAGAAAAATGGGTAGGAGGAGAACAAAAAGATTTTACTGTCTTGGATACCAAAGGTGAGGGAAAGAGAGAGGGGTGGGAAAAAGTACTTTGGGTTAATGGGACTGACACTAAATCGGGAATCAGAATAGCCGGTATCAAGCCGTTTAATGTGTGACCTTGGAAAATTCACTGATTATCTCTGTTGTGTCTGAGGTTCAGTGTCCTCATCTGTATAATGAGTATATAAGATATTAGAGTGTTTTCTCAACTCTTCGTGAACATATTACTGGTGGATTTGGAAATGCTGGAATGTGACCTTTGATGATATTGAATCACCTAGTGAGAAAGGTATCTGCTTCCCAGTTCAATTTCAGTCCTAACCTGGTCAAGTAGAAAGTCTCAGTTTGGTGCTAGTAGGACTTTAACACATTTCTAATAAGTAATTGCTGATTTCATTTTTAGAAATTGTGGTAAAATATATATAACATAAAATTCACTATTTTAACCTTTTTTGTTTCTTTCTTTTTTTTTTTTTTTTTTTTGCTGTACGTGGGCCTCTCACTGTTGTGGCCTCTGATGTTACGGAGCACAGGCTCCGGACGCGCAGGCTCAGCAGCCATGGCTCATGGGCCCAGCCGCTCTGCGGCATGTGGGATCCTCCCAGACCGGGCCACGAACCCGTGTCCCCTGCATCAAAGGTGGACTCTCAACCACTGCGCCACCAGGGAAGCCCCATTTTAACCATTTTTAAGTGTAAAGTTCAAGTATCATTAAATACATTCACATTGTTGTGCAACCATGACCACCATCCATCTCCAGAACGTTTTCATCATCCTGTGCTGAAACTCTGCACCCATTAAATAATAACTACCCACTTGTCCCTCCCCCCAGCCCCTGGTAACTACTTTCTGTCTTTATGAATTTGTCTACTCTACGTATCTCATGTAAGTGGAATCATACAATATTTCTCTTTTTGTGACTGGCTTATTTCACTATGCATAAAGTTGTAGCTACCACATTGTATTGGAGTTTCATTCCTTATTAAGGCTAAATAATGTTCCGTTCATCTGCTGATGGACATTTGGGTTTTTACCACCTTTTGGTTATTGTGAATAATTTTGCTATGGACATGATCTACAAATATCTCTTCAAGACCCTACTTTCAGTTCTTTTGTGTGTATACCCAGTAGTGAAATTCCTTGTTCAAATGGTAATTCTCTGTTTAATTTTTTGAGGAACCACCATACTATTGTCCACAGTGGATACACCCTATTCCCAATAGCAATGCACAGGAGTTTCAATTTCCCCACATCCACTCCAACACTTGTCCTTTTCTTTTCTTTTTGTTCCATTCCTTTCCTTTTCTTCTCTATTCTTTTCTTTTTTATATCTTTCTTTTCTTTTTTCTTTCTTGCTTTCTTTTTCTTTTCTTTGTTTGATAATAGCTATCCTAATGGATGTGATAGTTTCATTTTTAAACAAAGTGTGAATGGACTTTGGCCTCTGATCCTTGGTGGGCAGTAGATTCTAGATAGAATAATACTGTAGAGGGAATGCTGGAAACATGGCCACCTGAAGGAGGTCCCCACCCCTGTTCTTTGCTTCTTCTATGTGCTGTGGCAGAAACTTGTGGGCAATTGGCAGAGTGAGGCCCTGGGCTCTGCTGAGATTCTTATGGGAGAACTGCTGTGGCACCTTCTCCCCATGGGCTGGCTGGTGGTTGGGGAGCAGTGTCTGGGCTTAGGTCCTGGGAAAGGCCTGGCACGTGGGGAGCGGAAGAGGTTGATAGATCCCTTGTGAATAAGCCAAGCCACTGTGAACCCGGAAAGTCCAAGAGGAAGCTCAGTAGGGCTGAGCCTTCCTAGTCTCTGGGTGGAGCAGTGGGGAAACCAGAGAGCTGATTTTCTCCAGGGGCTTGGATTCTACCCTCAACTATAGGCCCACAGGCCAGAGTCCCTTTCACTTTAAAATATAATAACATTATTTTGTTTTCACTGAATTTCTTTGTACTGGTTCCTCTTATTTATGACAAATGATGTAGATTCTCCACTTATGAGAATGATACACATTTTTTCTTTCAAAATGAACTTAAAATATGAGTCATTTTCAGAAATACAGTAAGTACATAAAAATGCAAGGGCAAATAGATACGGCAAAAATTGGGAAGGTAGTATGTTAATCTAGATTGCAGTTTGGGAATCTCTGAGGTATTACATGCTTTTCTCATAGGATCATGAAGTCCAAATGACAGAGTATGTGTGAAAGTATTTTATTGGCTGTAAAGTACCCTTTGGGTGTAATATATCATCATTTTCCTAACAAATACTGCAGAGTTGATTCAGTAGAGTGGTGCGGGCAGAAGCCTGATGCTGGGGGGTTAAAGAGTAAGTGGGAGGTGGAGAAGAAGGACAGGTGTGGAGAGCGGGGTGGGAATCTCTTTGGGCAGCACGTGTGGTTGCAGTCCGTGTGGTGGACTGTCTTGGACTAGGCAGTAGAGATGGGATTATGGGCAAGAGTGAGAAGGCTACAGCTCTGCTCTGAGGCGAGGCCCCACTGACCTGGTAGAGGTGGGGAGGAGAGGGCCGATGGAGAGTAGGAGGTGGACATGTGGGAGCAGATCCGCAGCTCCTTCTCAGTGGGAGGGGAGACTGCTGGGAATGGAACCCCCAGAGCAGCGTTCTTCAGACTCTACGTGCAAAAGCATTTCTTGGGCAGAGTTTTCAGAAAGCAGATTCCTGGGCTCTTCCCTCCGACACTGATGAGGGGCCTGGCAATTGCTCTTTTAAAAGTACCAGGGGATCATGATGCTGGCAAACAATTAACCTCACCCAGGAGATACCGTGAGGAAACAAAAGGTGAACAGGAGAGACTGTCGGCAACTTGGGTAGAGTTAGAGATCATAAATGCATTACTGTGTGTATTTCATCTATTTGACAGTATCTGTTGAGCTCCAGTATGTCTGGTGCTGCAGGAAACACAAGTAAAGAAGGCGTGCCTCCTGTGTCTGTCTGCACAGCACCGGCAGCAGCTTCAGCTCGGTTTGCTGGGCTTATGCCTTGGTACTAGTACCGAGAGTTGGGAGGAACGTAATGCCTGGGCTTTTGCTTCCGGGAGAGGCAAGGGGCAGTTTCAGTCTGGACTTTTAGCTCTGCTGCCGTGTCTAGGCTCGGGGTAGGTATAAAGTCTGGATGACAGGGCCAAGAGATCTGAGCTAGGAACAGAGAGACAAGGATTTGAGTACTTGGGAAGAAGCAGTCCAGGATCCTGGGTGCCAGATGACTTCTATCATGTCAGCTGGTGTTTATCACTCCATCAATGTGCCACAGATGTGAGGGTCTTAGTGAGCACCACTGGCTTGCAGGCCTGTGGCCAAGCCCTATTCTGCTTCCTTTCTGGGGATGACGTTGGTTCCTTCTTGTTTGGAGCTCTCCTGGTGTTGGTGTTAGCAATCTTCCAAATGAGATTAAACCTAAAATGCATATTTAGTGGGCCCTAAAGGTGATCTCACAAGCAATCCTATTTGCTGAGATCTGTGCTCTGCGAGCCTCCATGGGAATGGAATCTAAGGGTTTTCGGCAGAGGCAGATAATATAGTTTGGAGTTGGTGTTGAGGCTTGAAGACTGTAGCATTACAACATTCAGTTGGTTGTGATTCAGAGCAAGTTCAGACAGTATCCCCTTAGAAACTGATGCGAATCTGAGCTCTATTTGCCAAGAGGCTTGTAGGCAGTTTGCTGCTAATGTGCTCATATGGAATTTGGACAACAACCCATCTTGCCTTCTCTGGACTGTCATTAAGCATACACTCCAAACGTTTGCCTTGCTGGTTTCGTTTCCTCCATCCTATTGTCCTTCCTCACTCTTTTCCTTCATGCCACACATGGTATGCCCCTCACCGTCCTTCTCTTTAGTTGTACCGGAACAACTATTCAGCTGCAGTAGCTGTTGAGCAATCAGAGACTGTCTTTTCCTTCTTCTTCCCAGAAAGAGGCCATCATGGTTCCAAGTAGCAGGTCAGGAGTGGAAGGGGCCTGTTATTTTGCCCGGGGGAGGTAGCACTGCCAAAACTCTGGAGTGATTGATGCGTCATGATGAGGCAGATGATGGAACAGTCAACCCTGGATTGGCTCCTCTTCTGGGGGTGGAGGAGTCCTTGGTTTGGGGAGGAACTCTAGACTATAGCAGAGTTCCAGGGGAATAGAATTTCTGCATCAAAATGTACTAAGAGGTACAAATCTCACATCTGAAAGGAGCAAGTTCTTGTTTTGTTCTGATTTGATCTTCAGTCTTTGAGGCTGAGACAAATCTGTTCAACAGAGCCCCCTTGTGGAGAGTCACAATATACAGCTTTATATTAAAGGCTCTGAGAAGTTCTGCAGCAAGGAAGCCTGTTTCTTTCATACTGCTCTTCCTAATATCATTGTCATAGAACTCTGTTTATCATATTTTACTATGTACTTCCTGGAAAACTAGTGTTCTACAGACTACTCGTTGAGAAGCACTGCTGTAAGAATTTTATAACTTCAAAACCTCTCCTGCCTTAAAAAAAAATCTTGTAGAATTCCCTGGCGGTCCAGTGGTTAAGACTCGTCACTTTCACTGCTGTGGGCCCTGGTTCAATCCCTGGTTGGGGAACTAAGATCCCACAGGCCATGCGGTGTGGCCAAAAAAAATCAATCTGTGTTCCCCTGGTGATTAATAATAATGTTTTGAAAAAGTTAGAAAGGCTTGTGTTTTTTTTTTTTCTTTCTTTAGAAATAACAAGAAAAAATGGATGCATTAATTAGCATATACTAACTGCTAAAAAAACAACTCCTTAAATCTCAGTGATCTTAAACTATAAAGACTATTCCACAGTCTAAAGCAATTAGTGGGGAGCTCAGCTCCATGCAGTCATTCAGGGATCCATACTCCTCCTGCTCTGTGGCTTTGCCATCTTCAGAATCGGACTTTGAGGTCCTCTGATGTGGTCCAGCTGTAGGTGAAGGAAGAGAGAAAGAAAGGAGAAGACACATGCTCTTAACTTCCTGGGTCTAGAAGTGACATAGCCAATTCTGCTCACATTCCATGGGTGAGATCAGTCCCGTGCCCCCCCTAGATACACATGTGCTAGGAAAGGTGGCTTAGCCGTGTGCCTAGAAAAATGAAACATACATGGTGAACATCTAATTCATCTCTGTCTCTGTGAGAAAGAAAAAATACTGAGTTTAGCTATCTGAATCCTATTCTGATGCTAGTCTTGGTGGAAGAGCAGAAGGAAGAGACCCAAGAGATGGAGAAGCTGGTGGATGCTACTGAGAAGAATTAGAGACAGGCAAGAGTCTGTGGAGCCTGCAGCAAAGAGAAAGGGATATCCGAGAGCTACCTATAGGATAAAGAGCCAAAGAAGCCATGATATCCATGAGTAGAGAAAAGGGATTGAATGCTGTTAAAGAAGCATGGGGAAAAAGAAGGAAGAAGGGCGTAGGCAAGCACAAATTCCAGGAAGGATGTCAGGGTAGTAGCTATCCATGCTACTTCTGTACTGGGGAATTGCTCTCATTTTATTTACAGCATATCTAAAGAAGAGACATCTCTTGGAAAGGAAATGAAAGTATTTCTTTTGAAGCAGGCATGAGCCTGGGAAGAGTTTTATTTTACTTTTCTTAACTTTACTTTTGTAAGGTATTTTTTTTCTCCTCTAGCCCAGTGTCTCTCAACCTGTGTGCCACCAGTGGTGCCCTGAGATAATGGTCTTCTCATGCCTTGGAGTGTATGCTTCTCATGCCTTGAATGTGACAAGGTGGGGATAGAACCCTCAGTATCTCCTTGGCCTCTGAGCATCTCCATTCACTGTGGTGAATCATACCAACAACATCATTTTCAATGTTCACCTTGATGTGGAAAATCCTGGGAAGTAGCGCATTCGCTCAGTATCAGTGACTACTAAGGTACTGGTTGGCACCAAACAAGGGTGAGCCACAGTCAACCCATAGGTCGTGATATCTTATTTATCTACACCCTGCATTGCATAAACGCCTGCCAAACAAGATGCAATCCAATGTGAAATAGTTGAACAAAATATGACAAAGGGAAAATCAGGGTTGGAAAGATAAGATGGAGCCAAGAGAGAAGTTGGTACACAAATACATATTGCTTGGAAGGAAACCGGCTCAGAACGTTCTAGCTGCCAATGCCAAAAAACAAAAACAAAAAACAACACAGTCAATTGCACGTTCCCCAGTATCAATAAGATAAAAATAAATTGGATATTCAAGAGGAAATATAGCTATTCCTAGTACTAAAATGTGTCCTAAAAAAAGACATTATTTTCATAATGACCGTTCACAACATTCTTAGTGTGAATACAAACACATGTGTGTGGGACTTTTCTTTATAGTGTCCTTCCATGTACGTTCAAGGCAATACTCCAAGTTTCAGGCTGGGAAAAGCAGTTTGGGTAGGAAGGGTTAAGGTTGGGCCAGGAATGCATCCATACAAGAAGATGTTCGACATCACTGGGAATCCAGAAAGTGCAAATGAAAACGCACAGCCACTTTCCAGCTATCACATTGGCAAAGGTCATAAAGAATTCAAAAAATAATAATGCCTCATGCCTGTGAGAGTATGTAGAAACTGGCACTTTTTATAGTACTAAATTGATGCCACCTTCTTGCACAGCAGTTAGGAAATATGAAAACACATCAGGGACTTCCCTGGTGGTCCAGCGGGTAAGACTCTGCACTTCCAATGCAGGAGGCCCGGGTTCGATCCCTGGTCGGGGAATTAGATCTCACATGCATGCCACAATTAAGAGTTCGCATGCTGCAACTAAGAAGCCTGCATGCCACAACAAAGGTCCTGCGTGCCGCAAATAAAACCCAGCGCAGCCAAAATAAATAAATATTTTTTTAAAAAAAGAAAGAAAACACATCAAGACATGTATAGCCTTGAGGAAGACTCTTTCTAGGAAATTCACCGAAGGAAGTAATCATGGGTGTGCCCAAAGATGTCGCTACAAAGATGTTCATTGCTGTATTGTTTCTAATATCTAAAAATAACAAAATAGGAGATTAAATAAATTGGAGTTCACTCATAAAATGGGATGGGCATTAAAAGTCATAACTGAAGAAAACATTTTTCAAATAAATCATATTGGATGATTTTTCTTGACATGGAAACATGTTTGTAATTAAGTAGGTGAGATAAACATATTACCTTATAGTATGTACAGTATAATCACATTTTCTTAAAAGAAAAGAAAACATGCATACATGTACACACACACACACCCCCTAAAATATAAATAGTGGTTTTCTTCTTAGGGTGATATTTTGAGTGATACTACTTCTTTTGTTTTTTGGGTTTTTTTTTTGCGGTACGCGGGCCTCTCACTGTTGTGGCCTCTCCCGTTGCAGAGCACAGGCTCTGGACGCGCAGGCTCAGTGGCCATGGCTCACGGGCCCAGCCGCTCCGCGGCATGTGGGATCTTCCCGGACCAGGGCACAAACCCATATCCCCTGCATCGGCAGGCAGACTCTCAACCACTGCGCCACCAGGGAAGCCCGAGTGATACTTCTTTTGAGTATACATTTTTTCCCCCATTTCCTCTGTTTCTTTTTCCTTGTCTTTATTTTCTAAATTTCCTACACCAAGAAATAAAACTCCCTTTTAAAAATGGAGGTGGGAAATAATCATTTTTACACCATTCAGATTCTTGTATTTTTTAATTTTAATTTTTAAATTTTATTTATTTTTGGCTGTGTTGGGTCTTCGTTGCTGCTCACAGGCTTTCTCTAGTTGTGGCGAGCGGGGGCTACTCTTCATTGTGGTGCGTGGGCTTCTCAGTGCGGTTGCTTCTCTTGTTGCGGAGCATAGGCTCTAGGTGCGCAGGCTTCAGTAGTTGTGGCACGTGGGCTCAGTAGTTGTGGCTCGTGGGCTCTAGAGTGCAGGCTTAGTAGTTGTGGCCCATGGGCTTAGTTGCTCTGCGGCATGTGGGATCTTCCCGGACCAGGGCTCGAGTCCGTGTCCCCTGCATTGGCAGGTGGATTCATAACCACTGCGCCACCAGGGAAGTCCCTCAGATTCTTGTTTTGAATAATGGTAGAGAGCAGAGAGGCAAATTGTATATATTATGCTATACCCTTTGGGTAAGAGATGTGGACATTCTCCCCCAAAGTGCCTCTCACATTATTATTTAATGCCACCACCTCTGTAGTAAATTGTGGTAGAATCTTCTACCTAGGTTAATATATCCACGTACCAGACAAATGGCTAACAAGGCATTAGCCCATCCAACCTCCTCCTAGTCCCTTGACGATGTCATCTTTTTCTGCTGAATCCAGCTGCAGCTGCTCGCTCCCATGGTCACATCTTGGTCATTGACATCTCCAGGAACTTCCCTACAGAAATCAAATATCTCACTCTCTAGCTTAGCCTCTTGTCCTTTCCAGTTCTTCATGCAACATTCCCTGCTTTTCATCTCTTCTTAGAATTAATTGAGACCTCCAGTCCTTTGACCAGCCCACCCATACAAGTAATACCTTTATTTCCTTGTTGTTCAATCCAGATTTCATAAAACAACTCTCTTGCATATGAAACAAGTTCTTATGGAGTTCTTTCTTTCCAAAATGGAATTTGTGCAATTCCAACCTTGGATCAACCTAATATCCACTTTCTCCTGGCATCTGAAATTCACCAGAGGAAATTTACACAATTGGGTAACTTAATAACATCATATATTTTGGAATAACTACACCAATTGGGATCTCAGTGGAGTGCAGTGAACCTGCTTCATTTTTCTGGAGAGCACTCTCTCCCCTCCCCCATCATGGCAATTCCATTCCTTCTAAATTCTCTTTAAGCCTTGCTTCCATTGTAACTGGTCCTCAATTTCAGCCTCATAGTGTAGGCTCTGGGGCAGCTTCTCACCATGTTTCCTTCTCTATCAGTATTTGTTTTCCTGGACATTAAAAACACAAAACCAAAACAAGGTCAAAAAGAAAAAGAGGAAGGTAAAAGAGAGGAGGAGGAAGAAGAAAATGAGAAAGAAAGGGATGAAGAAACTCTTTTAAAATAAAAGGAAACTATAAAGTTACAAGGAGAATAAAACTAAAATATTTCCAGCAAGGTGAGGGGAAAAAAAATATAAAGGAAAAGGAATAGAGTATTAGTTAAAAATCAATTTAAATCTTCGTAAGATAACGTCCATGAGATAAAATAGGTAATATTTAAAGATAAAAGGCTTGAAGCTAATGAGGTAAAAGGTTAAAAACATAAAAGAAGAAGATGTAAAATGCTAAGATAAAAGGCTCATGAGATGAAAAGCAAAAAATGTAAAAGTAGATGGGATTAGGAATTAAGTTCAAGAATTCAGGACTAAAAAGACTAGGCTGAAAATATGAAAACTCTAAGACTTCAGAAGTTCTTCAGAGTTGAATGCTCAGGGGATAATAGGTTTCCTGGTGGCTCCCCCAGATTTTCTGGTGGCTACTGTGAGAGCTGGCACCTGGAACCTCCCACTGCCCAGCAGCAATGACATCAGTGGGTGGTTTCTCCACCCCTAAGGATTCTGCACCCAATTCCAACGTGGCGGGGGGAGGGGGGGCAGTCCCAGATGTCTTCAACACCAGTTGGGTATCCTACAACAACTCGATTCTGACACTACCAACACCCAGAGATATTGTCAGATTCCACAGATTTAGGGTTAAATCCAACACAACTGCTCCCCACCCTCCACCCTCCCCCCCAACTCAGATGCCATTAGCAAGTCCAAGCAGCCTGTGCTTCTGACCAACAGGCTATAGATAGGGGCTTCCAATGACCAGCTCCTTGGGTTCAATTAATTGGCTACAGTGGCTCACAGAACTCAGAGAGACATTTCAGTCACTAGATTACCAGCTTATTATAAAAGGATATGACTTAGGAACAGCCATATAGAAGAGATGCACAGGGCTAGGCATGTGGGAAGAGGTTTCAAGCTTCCATGCCCTCTCTTAGAACACCACTATCCCTGCATCTCCACGTGTTCACCAGCCCTGAATTTGCCTGAACCCTCTCTGCTTAGGTTGTTTTGGAGGCTCCATTACATAGGCATGATTGATTAAATCACTGGCCACTGGTGATTGTCCATTCAACCTCCAGCACTTCTTTCCTCCCTGAAGGTAAGTGGGGGTGGGACTGAAAGTTCCAGCCCTCGAATCACTTGGTTGGTTCTCCTGGCAACCAGACCCCATCCTTCTTTTTGTCCAAAAGTCACCCCATTAAAATTGCAAAAGACACCTTCAGTGCTCCCATCACTTAGGAAATTCCAATGGTTTTAGGAGCTTTGTGCCAGAAATGAGGAGGAAGCCAAATATGTATACTTCTTATTATAAATCACAATATCACAGCCTCCATCATTGGCATTCGGTTTGGATTTAAGACCCTAAGGTGTCCTTGCATGCTCTTCATAGCTCCCAGCTCTTAGGGCACATCTCAGGCTCCTCAGCTTAGCCTTCGAGACCCAGCAGGAGTACTGCATAGTCTACGTCTTCAGGCCTGGAAGTTGAACCACCTGATCAGGGCATGCTGTACCCTCATGCCTTTGCCTGGAATGCCATTCTTCCCTTCTGTTGCCTGGGTAGGTTTTACGTGTTTTTTAAAACAGCTCAAGAGTTATTTCCCCTGAGAAGCTTTTTCTGAATCTCACCACAATGTGCCCTCCCATCCCCAGTTTGGTTTGGTCTTCAACCCCACTGTAGAATAATTGTGGATTTGCTTATCTGCCTTCCCCATGAGACCAAAAGTGGGGGACCGCTGACTATTTTGAAATAAATAATAATAATAATGATAAGACACTACCCATCCATCTTCTCATCAGATTCTCCACAGCCCTGCAAGGTAGGCCCTGATAGCCACATTCTACAGATTAAGAAACAAAAACTTAGTCATTTATTTCTTTGACAAAACTTTATTGACTTCCTACTATGTGTCAGGCTTAGAGGGGTTAAATAACTTGCCCACTGTCACCCATTTAGAAAGTCGCAAACACCATTTATTGAACTCAGGCCTCTCAAATTCCAAGCCTATGCTCTCACTACTTTGTTTTTTTCTTCTCAGCACAGAGCAGGTGCTCACTAAATGTTGAAAAAAACAAAAGAATGAATGGGTGCAAGCTCTTAATGTAATATACAAATGAGAGTAAAGGCCTTGGGAATCCATTTCTGCTTTCTCTTTTTTTTTAATTTTATTTATTTATTTATGGCTGCGTTGGGTCTTTGTTGCTGCGTGGACTTTTTCTAGTTGCGGCAAGCGGGGGCTACTCTTAGTTGCGGTACGTGGGCTTCTCATGGCGGTGGCGTCTTTTGTTTCAGAGCACCGGCTCTAGGCGTGCGGACTTCAGTAGTTGTGGCTCACGGGCTTAGTTGCCCCGCGGCATGTGGGATCTTCCCGGACCAGGGCTCGAACCCGTGTCCCCTGCTTTGGCAGGCGGATTCTTAACCACTGCGCCACCAGGGAAGCCCCATTTCTGCTTCCTTGATTCGCCTCCTCTGACACTTGGCTGTGATATCACTACTTGGTGAGCATCTTCAAAATAAGGTGCTGCTGAATACGTGTGGAGCGTGTTAGAAAGATGCCAAAGGTAAACACACAAGTTGCAATAAAGCTTTCCTGAGAATCTTCCTTTGAGAAGGCAAACAGGACAGGGACTCTCAAGTTTTCAAGTCTGAGATTTCTAGGATTCATTTTTATGGTTTGGGAGTGGAATGTATGGTTTAAGCAAACACAATTAAATCCAAATTACGCATGGCCGAGCAGCTACTTGATGTCTTTCGGTGTGGGGAAAAGTTGGGCTTTTAAGGCTAGAATATATCTAAAGAAAAGGTATGCAATGGCTTTGTCCTTTTCCTTTTTGTAAATGTTCATTTAAAACATGCCAAATTCCCGAGGAGGTTGCCGTTTTATTTGTTTATTTTTTTGATTCGTTAGTATCACAGAGCATGGAATTTTATTTAAAAATCACTCTTCTGGGGCTTCCCTGGTGGCGCAGTGGTTGAGAGTCCGCCTGCCGATGCAGGGGACATGGGTTCGTGCCCTGGTCCGGGAAGATCCCACATATTGCGGAGCGGCTGGGCCCGTGAGCCATGGCTGCTGAGCCTGCGCGTCCGGAGCCTGTGCTCAGCAACGGGAGAGGCCACAACAGTGAGAGGCCTGCATACCACAAAAAGAAAAGAAAAAAAAAAATCACTGTTCTTTCTTAAGAAAGATGCCTAAGATTTGCATTCTCAGAGTCTAAGTCCAGAAACCATATACAGCTTTTGCCTCTTTGGGGCACCTCTGTGTTCCTTAAA
Organism: Delphinus delphis; assembly: GCF_949987515.2. Taxonomy (NCBI): domain Eukaryota; kingdom Metazoa; phylum Chordata; class Mammalia; order Artiodactyla; family Delphinidae; genus Delphinus; species Delphinus delphis. The sequence goes on from NC_082691.1 coordinate 64,166,986, forward strand.
ATATGCTGGCGTTTTTCCTGCTAAAGATTCTTCAGAGACAGAGTGCAGGCAATTTGCTGTGACTCGTAATGAGTTGATTTACATGGAGATTGTTTTAAATGCAGTGTATCCCTTGGTATGTAGTATACATGTTAGTGTGTCATCTCCATATGGTTGGTGCAGGCCATTTGAATAAAGTACCAGATGGAAATCATCGTTCAAATTATTCCTTTCCCATCACCTAAATGCAAACAGCAAAATGGGAAGTCATTTTCCATAGCTTCCATAATAATAATAATAATAGTAGTAGTAATAATAACAATAATAGTGTTAAAGATCCTGACAGATACCTTCAGAGGGTATGGTATTATAATGACCGTAACTGCTATAATGGGACTCTTTTACAGATGGCAGCCTAGGCAGATCAAACCCTTCATTAGTCCTTCTAAAAACTGTCATATACTTTCTCTTCTTTATGGTTCAAAACACAAAAGGCCCTTTGTGCCTTTAGAAACCTAGCTGCAATTTCAGCTAAAAAGAGAGGCACATTAGCTGCTTTTATGCATGAGCCATATCATCAGCATAAAAATGAATTTGTAATATTTTGCCACATGTGATGTATTATTGCTGGGCTATGTAAACAATACTGGGCCTGAAATTGAGCCTTGGGGACTCCCTTTACAACTGACAAATTGAGAAACAAGGCCATCAACTCTCACACATTGCATCCGGTGAGTAAATAACTCAGCCGAGATCCATTTCCAGCTCAGTCTGAGATAATCTCTGTCCTGTAATAATAAATCATATTCAAGGGCGTCAGATGCCCCCAGGCAAATCTATAAACCTGTAAACACTGCTATGCTACACAATTTTGATCTCTTTCAAAAGCTCAAGCCAAATCATTCATGGGTTTAATCTCAGCATTGGTCATAATTACATTCACAGCTCCTGTCTGCCCATCAAAAACAGCAGGGTTGCTCTTTGGAAATAGATCAAGGTAGCAGCCGTCTCTCTTTGTTGATTCTTTGGTTTTCCCTTCTCCTGGATTCAGCAAGAGCTAGTATCTGCACTGAGAAACAGGTCACGGAGACCCGGGGACAAGCTCTATTGCAGAGGAAGGAAGCAGAAAAAGATTGTATGGTAAAATGTAATTGCTGAGGCAAATGATTCTCTGTCACAGGACCTGAAACAGAAGTTTTGGCCAGAAATGGCCTGGAGGATGGCAGATCTGCTCAGTTCTGTCTCCAGATTGCTTTCCTTCACTTTGCTTTAGTAGCATATGTCCCTGGTGTCATAGGTTTAACTGTTTAGTGCCTACATTGTGTACAACAGGACAGTTAACCCTCGACCATATAGGGTCAAAGCTGATCCTTGAAACTTAATGTTTGGGATTTCTCAGGCTGTATTTAGTTCTTTAACTTACCCTACAATTCACAATGCGTGCCTCTTCTCATGAGCTTCACACTCATGAGCTCAAGAACCAAAGCTGGGGAGACCAGCAGGGAATACTAAGGGAGGATTTAGAGTTCTAGGTAAGATGCAGAATCCTTTTATGGTTCATACTGGCAGGAGAGGGAATTTGCATTTGTGAAACACATATAAAATTCCAGGTACTGTGCTGACAATTTGGAAATGTTCTCTCATTCACTCCTCACAGTAATCCTGTGGTGGATGATATAATCCTTGTTTAAGAAAGAACAAAACCAAGACCCAGAGAGGCAAAGTAACTTGCCCAAACACAGAGAGCTAGTTGAGGCACAGGGCTGGGATCTGAAATGCTCTTTCTCCTATGCCTTACTCCCTCCCAAGAGTGATAACGAAAATTTATGTGACCTCTTTGTTTTTTAAGGCTGGGTAGGCAAATAGGATTTATGCCTAATTCGGTCAATTAGTAGTAGTGCCTGGAATGCTGTGTTGAGAAAGATTCTTACTGGGAAAGAGTCTGTGATTGATTAATGATGTCTGGCATGTATGCTGCAGGGAGAGCAGCCACACACAGGCTGAGCATATGCTGGCCTTCCCCTCGGGTTACTAGGAGGCATAGTTCATCTTTTGGTAAAATTGTGCCTGTGTGAACTTTGCTTTGAGTAGTAATGTATATCCTGTACATACATCCTGCATCAAGTATCCTGATGCTTATAAGTTGGTAGCAAGGTATTGTTCTTGTCCAGTTGGGAAGAAACTTCCACAAAAAGAATGCCTCCCAATTGCTACCCTGGAAACTATCAAGTTGTGGTCAACCAGCGTTTCAGGGGCTCATATTCTTGGAAGTAGAACACACCTGAAGGCACCCAGGAAATACCTAGGGTATCACACCCTGAAAGCATCCTATTTAGAGAAGAATTATTTCCCATTTTATAGTTGAGTTGGAGAAAAAGTGGTAAGTGAATGCAACCTAAATAAATTATTACAACGAAAACTCCTCCAGACATTAGGTGGCGCTATAATCTATTACCCTTAATTTATAAAAGCTTTGTGGCTTGCTTTCTGGCTACTCTGTTTCCTTTTCACACTCACTTAGTTCTTTGCCCCACTTTGCCAGCCATCCTCAAGACAAACCAACCACCCAGTGGTCCAATGAACAAACATCTCCACCAAGTACCCTTTTTTACGTTATTTTTTTCCTTGTAGACCCTATATTTCAAAGCTTTGGTCTAACAAACAGACTTCAATTAATACTAGAAGTTCATTTTTGGATTTTCATTCATTAAAGACTGCCTATCAGAGCTTCTGCTCAGAATAAGACAACAAGTGTTACCAGATGAGTTGTGTTTCTCTAGCTAAAAATCAAAGAAATTTAGTGTTTTAGATAGTGTGCTTGTATAGTCTTATCAAGGGTACACACACAGATTCTACTGGGCTTTTTGAAGTGATGGAAATTGTTCACTAATTCTCATTACTGCCTTTGAAGACTTTTATCATTAGTTCCTGGGTGCTGGGTAGAAATTTTGTAAATACAGGATGGTGATGCTTGATCCCTAAAAACAATACCTGCTGATTCTCTTTGTTGGCCAAATTTGATCATAAATTCTAGCTCCTTGCTCAGGATAAAATTCTCTATTTCAGATGCTAACTTGTACGTGAATAACATCTTTAATTCTAGGGTCTTAGGACTCGCCTTGAAGACGAGGCCACATTTAGTTTAAATTAAATCACTAAAGTTCTTGTATGATTAGTTGCTAATAGTAAAAGAGACTAGAACTCAGGACATTAGGGAACACTCACAATTTTAACAATTAGACCACACTTCCTCCCAGTACAATTTTTAAGTCCTTCAAATAAAAATAAACAGGTTTTCCGGCTGCAAGATTTCAGCTTTTGTTTCATTCCCAGTTAACCTGGAACCCAGCCGTCCAGATGTGTCAGAGAGAGGGAAAGATGGTAAAACCAAATGTTGCTCAAAACCTTGGAGACAAGTTTGTTCCAGCATGAACTGGAGTTTTACTAGATTAGGGATGAATACAAGCCGCTTCCCTCAATTCCTCTGCATTATTTCCTACTGCCTAGTAAGCACTATAACTCAAGGGCCAATGTCACACATGCCTTAGAAATCAAAATTCACAAATTCAATTACAAAGCATGCTTATTATTTGGTTTCTTCCACTGACAGAGGGAAAGATCTTCCAACTGGACTAAGCTTAATAGAAGTGAGAGTTCTATGGCAAAAGCAATTCCCAGCCTGTCTTTGCTTTATAAGCTAATCAAGCTGATACTAACAGTCACCTAATCACATTTACCAACCCCACCCTCCATGCAACTCCGTCCTTAACTAAACATCTTCCTAACAATGTGCCCCAAATGGTTTCAGATGGACTCACACCAGAGCAGATGGGAGAGGTGATTTAAATTCTTTTTCTGAAAAGAATGAAACTGGGACTTAAGTGTAAACATCATCAAGAAAATTAGAGGAGACCTTTGAAATTATCACTTGCCATGATTTCATCAGGACAATGAGATCACCAACCTAATAAGAGTCTTTCACCAAGACTTTACTGAGAGGGTGCAGGAAGCCACTGAGGAGAGAGCCTGCAGTGGGATTTTTTCAGAGCCTGGTTCATCGTATTCTCAGTGTATACATTTTAAAGAATTCAGGAGGAGAGCAAAGTGCAACTATGTCTGAAGAACCACCCAGGAAGTCCAGAGGCTGTTGATGGCTCAGTCAATGCAGACCCAAAATAAATGTTCAGATTTCAGAGGCATCAAATTTGTGATCAACTGGGATTCAGAAAATGAGGAGTGTGTGAATCAGTGAAAGTTGGTAATCTCAAAAAGGAAAGGAGGACCTCAACTCCCCAGAATGGTACCATATATGACTGAGATGCAGACAGGTGTCTGCCAGCTGTCATTCAGGCATAATCCCAGCTGGGAGCCCCATCCTGGTGTAGAAATTAGGAACACTGAATTGCACCTCTGTGACTTTCCCTGGGGCTGTGTCTGACCTGGATATAAAGATGTTTGGAGGAGACCATAAATCTAGCCCATGACCCTGGCTTCAGTCCAGTTCCTCTCACCTCCCTAAATCAGGTCTCAGAGCGACTTGAGCTTAAGGCAGGGGAAGATAATTCTTCTGACTGTGGAAAGTATTAGACAATGACGAACATTAGATGACAAAGATTGGTTGTAGAATCTCTCTAAGAATTAGGAAAAGAGTTATTTAGACCAGTTCTCTGCCGATTATGGTATAGATACAATGAGCCCTATAATCCTCAGTTTCTTCATCTTTAAAATGGGGACAATGGTAGTAGCTACCTCGACTGGTGGTTGTGAGGATAAAATGAGTTATGTAGGTAATGCACCACGCCACATTGTTGTAAGTGATCCCTAAATGATAGATTATGGAGAGAGGTTTTTCCTTCCTACCCTAGAAGTGAGAGATTCCAACTGATTGTTATTGAGCTCGAGAAGACTCTCTTTCTCATGTTCTCTGTCACTCTGTCTACACACACACACACACGCACACACACACATATACACACACACACATGCTGACAGGTATTAAGGAAAGTGTTCCTTTAAAGCTGTGGTGCTTAATCTTTTAGGGCTTGGTGAAAGCTGCACTCCCTCTGCTTGGACAGCCACTAGGTTTAGAAAGATCTTTAAAGGATTGAATGATGGAAAGTGAAAGGCTGCACCAGTTTCTCATCGTTCTGAAATGTATCATTTTTGTGACCATTGTTAAGAGACAGTGTTCTCAGCTTTATCAGGCATGCTTGTCCTGAGCCTAGCCAATGTGATGACATTATAAAATTCATGGCTCCTGTGGTTCTGATACAATAATGTTATGATAACTTTTAAGCACGGTGCTAAGTGTTGCACACACATGAGCTCATATGCCTTTTGGCTAAGACCCTAACAGGTGGCTATTCTTTGTCTCCTCATTTGAAAGGTGAGGAAATTGAGGTTCAGAGAGGGTAAGTAACTTGGCCAAGCTTACAGAACCAATATGTGCAGACCTAGGATTTGAACTTGAGTCTGTGAGAATCAGACCCCAAGTTCTTCATCACTCCATTTTCTTCACTGCCTCTCATTCTGCCACGCTGATGGGAACGGCAAGCATATGACGCTCCAATACTGAGCTGGGGCCGAGCTTCAGAATGGGGACTTGGGGAAATGGGCTGTCATATGGCCGGTCAAATACTTGCCTGTTCTGTTCTATTCTGGAAGAGGGGTGTCTTGTCATACCAAGCTCAGCAGGGTGAAGACCCGGCCCTTCTTTTTGACCTTAGCTTGCCTTCCTTTTATTTCATGACTTGGGCTGTTCTTACCTTGTAATTTAAGAGGGGTCATCAAAAGTCCATCTCTGCCCCATAGTAGTCAAATCAAAAGCACAGAGAGATCAGATTTTCACAGTGAGCTGCAAATTTGTTGAGCGTCTTGTATATGATAACTCTTCAATCTTACCTCCTCCCTGTGAAGTAGATATTCTAATTGCCACTCTGCAGGGGAGGAAACCACAGCTCAGACAGGTTACTAAACTTATCTGAGGTCAGATAGCTAGGTGGTGGGCAAACTGGAGTCTGGATCTTAGGTCTAACTGAATACGATGCTCTTGCTTTTTACTTATGCTGCATCTCTAATACTCTAATGCCATTGTCCTCAAGCAGTGGCAGTTTGGCCCTGCAGGGGACATTTGGCAATGCCTGGAGACATTTTTGTTTGTCACAACTGGGGACAGCTACAGGCAACTAGTGAGTAGAGACGGGGATGCTGCTGAAGATTCTACAGCGCACAGGGCAGCCACCACAGCAAAGAGTTATCGAACTCAAATGTTAATAATACTGAGGTTGAGAAATCCTGCTCTGAAGGCACCAGGGGAAGCTGTGTGGTGTAGTGGAGAAAAGAACAAGCACAGAATGTATCACCTCATCCCCCAACTCTGCGGGGGAGGTCTAATTACCTTCATTTCACACACAGGGAAACTGAGGCTCAGAAAAGTTAAGCAACTTGCCCAAGATCACACAGTTAGCAGTCACTGGAGTTGAAATTCAGATGAAAGCCTCCTGATCAAACCCAGAGGTTTTCCCCTTTATCATAACTGCACTTCCCTGGATTCTGGCTTTCTCATTGTATTTAGACTTTTAGCCTACCTATACATTGTTCAGCTGGGTCAGTGGTTCTCAAACTCTAACCTGCCCCAGTTTCACAAGAGGGTTGGTAAAAACACGGATAGCTGGGCCCCACCCCAGTATTTCTGATTCCCTGCGGCTGGGGCAGGACTTGAGAAGAGCATTTCTAACAATGATGCTGCTGGACGGGGGGCCACACGCTGAGAACCACCGTGTTAGGTCCTCAGTGTGTTTTCCTTTCTTCTCTTTGGGATCTTCTCCTGCCTCCCCCTTGTCTCTCCCTCCCCCAACTGTCTGGGGACACGGAAGTGCTGAATGTGCAGTCTGGCCCCCGTGGATAAGTTGAGGCTGACAGGCCCGTGAAATATTTGTGGAACATGTGAAAGCCACAGCCTTATGAGTGCTCACTGCAGAGCTCAGCCAGATTACATGCATTATTGGTGCAAGCGGTCCTTACAGTCTCCCGGGAGTGAATTAAAATCATTTGCTGGTGACATAGGCGGGTGAACTAGTTCTGAGTCGGGTCTAATCTGGGTCAGAGAACACAGGCTGATCTGTCATCTGAAACACTGAAATCTCCCCCTGGCGTCTCCTGGGGGACCGCGGCTGCCCTCTGTGCATGAAGGCAAGAGGGTGGAGGTGCAGATGGAGGCCTCTGTCCCTGTCCCTGTGTCTGGCAGCTGTTCCCCTCACGGGGTGGCTGCTTTAGGCAGCAGTAGGTGGTCTGCTTAAGGGGCTGGGAAGTCAGGCTTCCCACAGCCCTGGGGGTTTCCTCCAATTTATTACCTCTCAATGCTTGGAACATCTGATGTGCCCGAGGTCCAGGAATTTGTGATGAATGTACAATCAAGACATATGCAGTGCTCAAACCAGCATTGAGTAGGCAAAGGAGGGGGAGATAGAAACTAGTATTTATTGAGCCTGATTATGTGCCAGGCATTGTGTTTGATGCTTTACAATCATCTCGTTTAATTTTCATGATAGTTGCAAGTTAGGTATTCTTACTAGCATGAGGAAACTAAGTGACTTACCCAAGCCCATGAACCTTGTAAGTGGGGTCACTAGGATTTGAACCCAGGGTAATGACTCCAACAGCTGTAATCTTTCCATTTAATGACAGAGAGAGAGAGAGAGAGAGAGAGAGAGACCTTGAAGGCCTGAGGTTCAAAGGAGGTGGGGACGCCATATGTCTAGTGATTTACTTGGTAGTTCTTAGGCCAGTTATGTGGTCCCCAATGCTTGCGTCTTAATTGTAGGAAGGGCACTTGAATTGGTAAGACTTTTTTAGCATCCACTCAACCGGAGCAAATTGTGATATCCATGGGATGGGAAGAACCAAACATTTAAACCACCTTTGTGGATAATTGGCCTTGAGCCTCCTAATCCCATAATATGCTTAGTGGTGTCTACAATAGGCTTGACTTGCAGCACTGGCCAATTGAAATTAGACCCAATTCACAACATAAGTAATAATACCTTTCATTACTTAATGCCTTTTACAGTCCTGTAAAGCATTTTCAGTCACATTATCTCATACAGTCCTCAGAACCACTCAATGAAGGAGATATTTTCATCTTCAATTTATAGACAAAGACACCAAGCTTTGAAAAGTTCACAAGGTTAGTAAGGGGCAAACTCCCAACTCAAATTCAAACCTTGAAGTCCTATCTGAGTGCTTGTTCACTATATTTCTATCTGCCTCTTTGTTTTGTATGTTTGACTTTGTTCTTTCAACTTCGTGATTAGATTTTGTTTAAAATAGCTGTTCCTTGATATAAAATAGACACATATTCTTATTGAAAACAGAAAAATCAGTGAAGGAACTCTATTGCCTTGATTATACAACCACTGTCAACATTTTGCTTTATTTTTTTCTATGCATATTTAGTCAGCACCTCTTCATTTTGATTGAGTTCAAATTGCATGTAGTTTTCTCTCCCCAGGTGGCCCTAACACTATTTCTAAAGCCTGAAAGTTGCTCTGAGGGATGTGCTGAGTGGATGGAGGGATAGAAGTATGAACATGCATTCATAGGTGTGTGTAGGACACAAAAGAATTGGAAGAAATTGTCCATATTCTTGAAATGGTTGCCATCTAAATATGACAAGCCTGAACTTTTATTCATGCAGCAAATTTTTGGAACAAAAACATAAGGAAGCACTCAAATCAGAAGTTAATAATGTGTTATTAGTGTCATGTGTAAGTGTTGAGAAGGGGATTGAGCAGCACAAATTGGGACTAGTCCAGGGAAGAGTCTCTGGGCAACACAGTCTTTAATTAAATCTTAAGAGAAATAATGTTTGTGGTTGGCAGAGAGGTGTACGGTTCTTTAGTCTTTTCCAACTTCGTCACTATTACCTGAAAATTGGAAGTTATTTATATTCTCACAATTTTCCTTTGGCATTTGGGTCCCTTGAGTGGGAGCACAGTACATCTAGTGGGCCAAGGAAACCTATTCTTTTAATCCATTTATTGAAAATATAAATGTGACCTGTGTTTCTGAAGAGTGCTATTTTCTAATCACTTAGGGAAATACAAAAGGAAATAACAATGGCTGCTTTACTATTTAAGCTTTGGGAAAAAGAAATGGTGCAATCTATATAATTTACAGATTAGAAATCTGGATGTTAAGGAAGAGGTCAGCTTTTTTGCTTTTAGAAGAATGATTTATGGGTCTACTTAGCTTTTAAAGTCCTGCTGTGACATTTTGGGAACATGCTTTTTCATCGATAAGTAATACTGTAGTGTGATAGATGAGGAACAATAGCATAAGTTTGGCCAAATAGCTATTCTTAATGTTTGGTTAACAGATAAAGAAGTCAGGTGACATTTTCCATCAGTGGGTTGTGCAATGTTGCAAAACTAACAGCTCTGAGATTTAGCGTAGAAAATGAGAAGTTCCCAGGGAAACTCTAGGCTGCTAGTTTGAAAAGGACATCCAACATCAGTTGCATTCCTTAAATACCTTCTTCTATGGTCTTCGTGATTCAGTGGAATGTGAACAGACTTTGAAGTCAGATCTGTGTTCAAATCCCAGCTCTAACACTCCTTAGATGTGGGCCTTTGGAGATATTACTTGACCTTTATAAGCCTGCTTCTTTACTGTCTAAATGGGGTTCATAATAGCTATGTCACAAGGTTGTTGAGAGGATGAAAATAGTTACATGTGTAGAGTGGCTTACACAAAACTTGATGCCTAGTGGACACTCAATGTATCCATTCATTCAACAAACATCTGACACACCGCTATAGGCTGGGGAATACAAGAGTAATAAAGACAGTCTCTGCCCTCATAGAGCTAACATTTTCGTGGGGAAGACAGACCCAAAATAAAAGTAAACAGATAAATATATATAATCACTATAAATTTAGCCAAATGTTAAAAAAGATCCCAAATGCAGAGACTGAGGATATTTGTAGTAAGAGTGAAACTATGTCCCAGGTAGGAGAGGGAATGCTTTTTGAGCAGGTGACTCAAAGCAGAGATCTAAAGCATCTAAAGAGCCAGCCATGAAAAGAGTAAGGAGTCAGCATTCTAAACAGAAAAAGTAGCAAGAGCAGTAGCCCTGAGGCAGGCAATAGCCTGGAGTGTTCCAGGAACTGAACAAGACCAATGGGTTATGGCCTAGAGAGCAAAGAAGTGAACTGCTAGGGAGGAATGAGGCAGAAGTCGGCAAGGAAGGGTCATGCATGACCTTGGTAGAGAGTTTGGGTTTCATTCTAAGTACAATTTAATCATTAGTTTTATTCCCTTCCCATTGTAATTTCAACCATTATATAGCATCAAGAACCTGCCAGCTGTCATCCAGTTTTGCGTAATTCCAAGGAGTATGTGCTCCAGAGATTAGGGAATAAGTACCAGGGTGGTGAGAAAGTGTATCCTGTTGTGAAGTTAAGCCTCTGGAACCTGCAGTGAGAGGCTACTAGTCTAGCATTCGTTTCACTACCTTACAATGTGTCAGAGCTGTGATGGCCTTGGAGCTCCTCCCATCCTGCTCCTTCATTTTATAAATGGGAAAGGAGGCTGCAGAGGGCATGGGATTAAGATAACTGGGAGAGAGAGATTTAAGTGCTAATTTATTGACAGTTTTCTGTTTTCTCGAAAGGGTGCTGAGTACTTTCCTCTTTATCTTCTTTAACCTCCATAGGTCCGTGTATGGCAGTCATTTTAGTCAGTTTTCCCATATAAGAAAGATGGGTAAACTGGTTAAGAAAGTGACCCACTGGTGCAACTATTTTGGAAAATAATTTGGTTTTATTCTGTTAAATTGAACTTTCACTTGCAACCCCAAATTTTCACTTCTTGTTATATTCCCAAAGGGAATTCCTACATGAGAGTGCCAGGAGACAGATATAAGAATGTTCAAAGAAGTATTGTTCTTAGCAGCAAAGAACTGCAAATAATCCAAATGCCCATCTCTAAGGAAATGGGTGAATAACTTATGGTATAATGGAATATTACACAGCAGTGAAATAGAGTGACAACCACCCACAAAAATATGGACTTCATTCAATATAATGTTAAATGAAAACTAGTCCCAAATGACTTTTTAGAATACTATACTCTTTTTATAAAGTTCAAAAACAAGTAAACTAAATATATTATTTAAGCTTACATATGTATGTGATCAAACTTTCTAAAAGAAAGGAATGATAATCATAAAATTCTGGATACTGGTTACCTCTGTGTGAGGAGATAAGAGATAGGATAATAGAGACAGAGACAAACATAGGTAAATATACTTCAAGTTCTCAAGTAGAGTAGTGGGTTCATGGGTTTCATGGCATTATAACAGAATGAATGATTGGGTAGATGATGGAATGAAATAAAAGTTCACCCTACTTAAACCAGTGATGATTGTTTGAACTAAGATAATGAATAATCAACTCTAGAACTGAAGTTCATTAAAAGAAAAAAAAAGGTGACTTTTATGGTCTTTCCATTATGCTGAGGATTAAAAACAAATATTTGACAACTTACTAGTAGAGCTCTAAGCTACTCACTTTATAGTTTCATTATACGTCTGTAGCCACCACTACCCATATGCCCACAATAATTTTGTTTTTTTATTGTAAAGATTTGTGGTCTTCAAACTTTTTTGATCATGCACCTAATCAGTAAAATATTTTTGGACATCCACTCCTAATATCTGTGAATTTACTGATAAACTATGTACATCTACTATTATTAACATGTCTATATATTTTTTCTTGCTTTAGAGTAAAATGAAATATAAGTGGAAGTTTGAATAATTAATTTCTCCCCACACGCCAGTGGATTATCCTGAGCATCCCAATTTGGGGAGCCCTGTAGATCACCAAACCATATTACAAAATACCTTACTTTTGTATTTCAAAGTCTCACCATAAATTTCCTTATTTGATGATATCCCTAAGAGGCAGCATGGGCAGGCAGTGTTATTCCAGGGCACCAGTGGGGAAAGCGAAACCCAGAGAATTCTTGGTTCTCTCACAACATTACCAAGAAAGTGGCAAAGTCTGGAGAAGGGGCAGGATGATCCAGCCTCACGCATAGGCTCTTCCCACTGTGTTTGGGAGCCTCTCGCCTAATTACAACAGTCTTATGTGATTCTTAGAGTCAGACCAGCTTAACTTCAAATTCCACCTTCAGTGCTTAGTTGGGTGCTTGAATGGCTCACCCAATCTGTCTGAATCTCAGTTTTCTCATCTATAAAATGGAGATAACTTTATCTGCCCCACATGGTAGTTGTAAGAAATAAAAATAAGGCCAAATAGATTAAGAGCTAAGAGAGAGGACAAGACAGTCAATAAATGTTAGTTTTCTTTTCCTTCTTAGTCCTGCTTCCTTCTCCCATTATATTGACATAGGTGATTTAGCAATTTTTGGAAACAGGGGAAGAAGCAGTAATTGTAAACAACATATAAAATACACTTTTATGTATTTAACTTTAAATGTAGAAATTCCCGTTAACAGTATTAACCTTGTCTCTAAATCTGTCTCATGCTTAGATAGGAGTTATAGCCCCTAGGTGGGCAGTGCCACCACAATGAAAGCAAAACAGGCCAAGGCTACTTAAAAGCAGTGTGGTCCACACAGACCTTGTGTCTCTTCCACTTTTTTGGTATCAAATATGATGCCACATTGAAATATTTCATAAGTGTACCCACTTAAAGAGCTCTAGCTCTTTGAGTTGTATGGAATATATTTTTCTTCCTTATCTCTCTCTGAAGGAGCAGCAAAATATATATATATTTTTTTGTATCTAAACAAATCAGCATGGGAGGGACCTGTTAACCTGGGCCCAGAGAAACATACAATTCATATGTGGCCTTATCTGTGAATAAAATTCCTATAAATATAAGATACAATAACACATCTTTACAGAGCTGACCTACTGAATGCCTGCATATGTTTCTAATTTGCGTGGAATTGTTCTCTCAGGAGATTCCATTCTCCCTTAAAAAACACACATGTACAAACACAAAACTTGATTTAAATGAAACAGACACCTTAAGAATCTTAACAAGTAGAGTTGACCTTTGAACATAACTCTACAAGACTGTATTGTGCTCCCCAAGTGTTGCCAGGAGGCCTCAGACAGATCAATGTATGACAGCCCCCCTCCTGAACTTCCATAAGCACAGGTCCAGAGGGGGACAGATTCCACAAGGCCCGTGGGCAAGGGTGACTTGGCCAAATCAAGCGGCACTGTTTTTCCCCACTGTGCCCAGCTGTAGTCAAGGACCTTTCTTTCTCCCTGGAAACTAGCATCATGTGCTTCCCTTCATTTGATAGTAGCAAGGCCTTTTAGTACAGAGACCATGGGAGGTTGCCTTTCTGCGTTAACAGAACGTATTTGTGCAGTAACATACATGTACATATGCAGGGATGAACTTAAACACACGTCGCTGTCCATGCGTGCATTTGACTTGTTGATCAAGAGTCCAGGTTCATGGCAGTGTCACGGAGTTTGGGAATCAAATAAAAGAGAAAAAATATATTAAATCTATTCTGAGAGCAATTTACCATTTTGCTGAAGACATTTTGATATCTTAAAAAGGCTTGGGTCATCTTTTGACCTTCATTTCTCATGGTTTTGGCCAAGGGCAAAGTGCTGCTTATTGGAGCGGGGGCGGGCACTTATCCGGATCCACAGGGACAGAACAGATTCGTGGTTGCCAGGAGCTGCGGCAGGAGGGAATGTGGAGTGACTGCTTCAGGGCTTCAGGGTTTCTTTGGGGGGTAATAAAAATGTTCTGGAATTAGACGGTGGTGATGGTTATACAACACTGTGAATTTACTAAAAGCCCCTGAATTGTACACTTTAAAATGGTTAAGATGGTGGATTTTATGTTAAGTGAAATTTACCTCAATTGAAAAAAAAAGTAAAAGAGGGACCAGGAACTAAGAGTGTTAAGCCATGGAACAAATGTCAGGTCTCCCCAGTGCTAGGGAACAGAGGGCTGATTGTATCCTGGAGGGTGCTGAGAGGTGCTCCCAGGACTGGGGACAGGGCCTGGGAAGAAGGTGGTTGGATTCCAGCGTTGGAGAGGGGCAGGCGAAGGATCTCGGGGTCAGGACTGGTGGGCCTCAGGGGTGTCCAGAACGTACCCATTCACCTTTCCCTGGCCACTGCTCCCTGCTCACCTGCCCCTGTTTGGCTGTTTTTTCTGACCCTGGATTATATTCTGGTGACTAAAAGCAGGGAGCGCTCCTTGAAGTGCATAGGTGTGATGTCCCAAAGCCCAGCCTCTGCTCTTCTTAGCCTGGGATGGAATCCAGCCTAGAGGGGTCCTAGTGCTGATGCCATGTGTATCACATGAGCCTCCATATAACAGCCCTGGGGTTGCCCTGGGGAGCCCGTGCCAGCAGGGAGGTGCAGGAGGCCAACCTTCCTAGTTTCCATGGCCAGAGCTTTACCCACACATGTTGACATAATGTGCATTTCTCCCTGACAGGTGAGCCCAGTGTCATTCCTGAGTTCAGTTCAAGAGGAAACCAGTTTATTTCTAAGGTAAGTCAAGTTGTGTTTTTCATTTGGGAAACAAGAATGTTGGGGCTGAGTAACTCATACAGATTTTTTTTTTTAAATCAGCTTTGTTACAAAACATTAATGTTAGGCCTGAATTTGGAAGTGTCATGTAAAAGGTTTTTTATTTTGCTCATACAGCAGGACTGAAATGGCTTCCTCTGGCATAAACTCTTTTGTCTTGAAAAATACCAGTGATGAATGCGATGAATTTCTGTATTGGAAAATCTGAATCACCCTGGGATCCACATGAGTTCCTTGATGAAAATGTGAAATTAATTTTGTACTAAATAAAACTTGAAAATGGTTTCAATTACAGGGGGAGAAAACGTGGAAAGAAGACAGTAACTCCACTGCATCATATTCTTGTTTCATTATTCTGAATTTTTAAAATGTCATCATTTCTAGATACTGTTCCATAAAGACTTTGAGATTGTGAATGTTGGAGGTTGTGGTGATACTTAATACAACTTGTCACCTTCTAAAGAGAGGCTAGGACTGCTTTGGCATAGGGGGAAATGGAGGAAACAAACAAATATTCATGGAGCGTCCATCGTATGCCAAGATCTAGGCCAGGAAGAGCCACACTTCTCTCATGTAATACTCTCATTTAATACTCATGTAATACTCTCATTTAATACTCATATAATACTTTCATTCAGTACTCATGATTGTTTGAGATAAATACTGACATCTCTGTTTCAGATGGAAAATGAAAGCTCAAGGAGATCATACAAGAGATGACAAAATGATAGAGCTTGTAACTGGCAGAATGGGTGTTTCTCTCCTACTCTGAAGCCCACTTTTCTTTGCA
The DNA here is from genome assembly GCF_949987515.2 of Delphinus delphis. Lineage (NCBI taxonomy): Eukaryota > Metazoa > Chordata > Mammalia > Artiodactyla > Delphinidae > Delphinus > Delphinus delphis. Next base: position 64,182,357 of record NC_082691.1, read on the forward strand.
ACCCCATAATCTATTATTGAGGAAATCCTGACAATGCCCTCACCCACCCCGTGGATAAGGCCTTCTCCAGACCGTCCCCCTCTTCAGCATGGGCTGCTTCACCAACAGCCTCCACTTGGCCTGAGTTTCTAATCTTAGTCATCACCCTTGTCCCTACAGTGAGCTGAACCTTCCTGAGAGAGTCCCCATGACATGTCAGGAACTGTGGTCTGGATAGAAAAGCTAACAAAACACAGTTCTACTCTCTGAGAGCTTAGTTTGAAGTATTTGACCTCAGTGTCTTCACCTTAAAAATGGCAATAATGGTACTTGATCTTAAGGGCTATTGCATGAATTAAAGTAGTGTCAAGGTTCTAGAATCAAAATACATTAATTCTTTTCCCACTGCTACTTCCAGTTTGGGGCAAGAGGCAGATGAGAAATTTTTTAAGTAACATTGAAAGGCAAGATGGAGTTGTAGGGAAGACAGCAGTTGGGGTTTTCTTCCACCAGATGCTACCAAAATCTTGGTGAATTCACATAAGTGTATACACATGCGTGCGCACAGTCACACACACACACACACACACCTTTTTAAGCTGAAATCTGAATGCAGTATAGTTTCTAACCATCAGAGCAATTTAAAGACAGCTCTGTGGTGGAATTTCATGATAGCAGGATGAAAGCTGAGTAGAAATGGCTTCTTTGCCTCACTCCGAATGTGATGCCCCTTGGGGTCATGGTCTCTACCACTCTGGTGGAAAAGGGTCCAAAGCGGAGCAGGAAATGGGAGACATTTTCCTCATTCTAACATTTAACTCTGCTGTCGGTCCAAGGGCACCCTTTTAAAGAAGCCGTATTTTCCAGAATGAAATGGAAGGCTTCATGGTAGAGCAGAACGCAGATTCGTCACTGCAGGTATTGAAGCTCTCCTCTCACAGGTCTGAGAGGTGAGTCAAAGACACACAAACCAAAGAAAGAGCAAGCGAGCGCCGGTGTGGGTGAAGGTGAAGGAGCGTCAGCCTTCTGGGCTCAGAGGCTCCATAGAGACTCAACACAGAGCTTTACCAGCGGTCTTGAGCCTGCGAGTGCTCATCATTCACCAGCTCTGAGTTTTCTAAATTATTCAGAACACTCTCACCCATGTCCTCTCACCGTTGCCTTGGAAGGACAAAGGGAAGATGACATCCTAAATTGAATTTCTAGGATGTGTTGGGCACTGTTCTAAGTGCTTCCATGTGACCTTATTTCACTTGGTAGGAAATACATAGGTTTAATCTCGCCATTCTGCTGGTAAAGGAACTGAGTTCCTGTTGGATATGGGACTTTTGTCTTTTTTAGGTGTGTCTGCTTATGAATGTTTGTAATACGTTTAGGAGAGTTAAACATAAAAGAGATCAGAGGAAATTGTCCATTTTGAGATCTAAGGCAGATATTGGAGAAAAGCAAAGCAAAACCTTAGAACATATAAAGGAAATATAATTTGGCATTGCAGGTGCCTTTTATACCTAAGCACCACACCCCACAGAATGTGTTCCTTTATCCAGTCCCTAATTCTGAATCACTGCTTGTTGGTCATGTAATATGGTCACTTTCCAATATGGCAGGCTCATTGCTTTGCAACTTGGAAAATGGGGGGGAGCTGTAGTAATGATCCAAGCCCGTTTAGGTTTGGCAAATCAACAACCTTTCCAAGCCTGTTGAAAACAAACCCAAACAAAATGCAAGGGGCTTGAAAATGATCAATAGGATTTGGAGATTGAGGGAAGGTTTTAAACAGACTCTTTTCATTACAAGTCTCTAATATCCTGGATCCCAGGTGTATTTAGCTTGCTTGTCTTAAAGACAATCATGGAACATCTTCCTGCCATTCTAGACTTACTTGCAAAGCGGTTTTCAAACTGTGTTCTTTGGAATCCCAGTGTTCTTTGGAGGATCTCCCATGGGATTCCCCTTGGGGAAAGGTTATGGTTAATATGGAGGAGCTCTCAGCTGTCTCCCCCTCACACATGTCTTCCCTCCCCTCCCCTCCCCTCCCCTTCAATCAGAACAACTCTGCTTTTATTGCTTTTATGTATTGGCCTTCCCCATTTGGTTTAGTTTAGAAAAGTTACGTTGCAACTAACAACAATTTTAAAATCAAGTCTTTAGGAATAGTAGCTCTTGGAATCAAATACAAAAAGCCCTCTGCTGAGATTTACCTTAAGGTTAATGACTTGGAGAGATTCACCTGAGGGAGTGTGGGCCAGAATTTAGGGAAGCATGTTTCACTTTTCAAAATCATGTCAGCTTTCAGGACTAAAAAAGAACAAAACCATTGTGAACGCAAAATATATCAGAAAAAGAACAAAGTGTGGCAACACCACCAGTGAGATCAGACTCCCTTTAGCCCACAGACTTACTGATTGGAGTTTTCTGATGAGGCAGACAGACTCGTGGAAGACTGCCAGGAAATTCTGGACATCAAATTGCTTTTGCTAAGCCAACCCAGGGGTGTAGTAAAGAGCTAAGGAGTCCCAGGAGAGGGGTGGGAAAGGATTGGTCTCTGTTTCTCTACCCCTGATGTGGGCCTTTTTCGATTAGGAAGTGGAGTGTGAAGGAAGTTATCGGGGGTGAAATCAACTCAGCAAGAAACCTTTTTAGACCAAAGACCAAGGAAAACTAATAAAACCAGTTGGGCTGGTTCATGCTTATCGTATGTTGTGCATGTAGGTCAGCTCACTTTACAGCAAAGACAGACACCCCCAAAACAAAACAGTTCTATTGAAAGTACTTCCAAGCCTCTGAAGGATGGCCTGCTTCTTTCAAGGGGCGTTTGCTACATGAAACTCTAGTATAAGCAAATTTCTGATACACGCTTTCTAAATTAATGATTGAAATGAAGTGTTGCCTATTGTGCGGATCAGGGACTATACTTGACTGGGAGAAGCAAAGCCCCCCCAATTCTTCTTAGGCAATAGGAAGACTGGAGGCAGCTCAGGGATGCCAGGATCCAGGTCCTCAGTGATCTCTTGGCTTTCTTCGCTGCAGACCCATGGTTGTTCTCTTCTTCCCTGGCACCTTCTCCAAGTTCTAGGCAGGATGAAGCAGGCAGACAAAGGGTGAAAGGGTGGGACGCCACTGAGTCTGTGCTCTTCTTCTCCTTCTGCTCCCATGCCCACATTTTAAGGAGCTTTTCTGGAAACTGTATTCAACAACTTTAGCTTATATAATTTAACTAGAACTATGTCACACACCATTCCATCTTCAAAGGAGGCTTGGAAATACAACTCTTTTAGCTGGGCATGTTGTTGTCCCCAACAAAACTGGGGCTCATTGCTAAAGAAGGGAAGAAGGTATACCATTCTGACAACTAGCAGTGTCTACTAAACCGATCAGAAGATCCCCTCTTCCTAACTCCTCGGGGCACATCCATAGCACCTCAGGGCCTGCTCTGCCCCACCTTTTCAAGTACAGTCAGCCCTCGGTATTCATGTGGGATTGGTTCCACGATCCCGGTGGATACCAATAGCTGCAGATGCTCAAGTTCCCTATATAAAAATGCGTAGTATTTGCATAAAACAAATTTGCATAAAACAAATGTCCATTTGTTATATGCACTTTATTTTTTTTTATTTTTAACATCTGTATTGGAGTATAATTGCTTTACAATGGTGTGTTAGTTTCTGGTTTATAACAAAGTGACTCAGTTATACATATACATATGTTCCCATATCTCTTCCCTCTTGCATCTCCCTCCCTCCCACCCTCCCTATCCCACCCCTCTAGGTGGTCACAAAGCACCGAGCTGATCTCCCTGTGCTATGCGGCTGCTTCCCACTAGCTATCTATTTTACGTTTGGTAGTGTATATATACTCCCATGTACTTTAACTCATCTCTAGATTACTTATAATACCTAATACAATGTAAGTGCTATGTAAATAGTTGCCAGCATGCAGCAAATTCAAGTTTTGCTTTTTGGAACTTTCTGGAATTTTTTTCCCCCGAATATTTTCTATCCACGATTGGTTGAAACTGCAAATGTGGAACCTGTGGATTCGACTGTATTTCACTCTCACCATAGTTCTTCTTACTGTATGGGGTTCTGCTTTCCTTCACAGCCTCAGGTTCCTCATTAGAATATCATAGCATACTTAGGTAGCAGGCACGTCTCTTCCCTGGATAATGATGATTGCAAGTGCATTTCAAGCTGAGTCACATTGCTGTGTGTGGAGAATGTTGAGTTCAAGCGCTTGCAGATGAAGCAGCTGGTAGCAGGCTTGGGAGAACTGATTGGTGACTATGGGGCTTCCTTTCAGGTTCGCTGTCATGAGGTCGAAGGTTCGCCAATGCCGAGTTTACACAATTTGTTCAAGTGTAGCCATTGTTCCACTGACACAGCTGAGAAATGACACATCCCTGGCCTAAATTGTGCTAGAATCCACTCTTATTTAATGTCTTATGAGTTCTCTGGCTTAATCCCTACAGCAGATGTTTCAAGCTTAGTATATCTAACCCCAAACTCTGACTACATTTCTGTCCCCTCCTCAGTAGAAGGTGACCTCAAATCCTACTGTTCTAAACAAAACAAAACAAAACAAAAAAACATGAGGTCGTTTGATGTGAGTTGTGTCCTTTGTTCCTCAGAGATCACTGTATTTTCATTCTTCCTCTGTACTTCATTTTGATTCTGAGGAATCTAGTCCTTTCTTGGTTCCAACACTGGACTCTTCCCTAAGGCTCTTACCCCCGTCCCTCTCACCCGCTCCAGTGCCTTGCTTTACCATTTAGCCCCCTCTCCTGTGCATTTTCAGTCCCTTCATCTCAACTAGCACCTTCTTATTTGTGTACAGACGATCACGGCCACTCTGGTCTAGATCAAGCTTCCTCTGTGCTGCCACTCCTGTAAGCTGCTCCTTTTCTTTCCTTCCCTTTTGCAGCAGGTTGGCTGCATCCCTCCACTGGAGGTCGCACCTCCTGATCTCTCGTTGGGTGGCCCTCTCCACGTACTGCTTGTGCTCACTCACTCTCCTTCACACTTAGGAGTGGTAGGTGCTCAGGAAAAAAGAAAAAAAAAAAAAGGAAATCTGAAGATTAACAACTGTTTACACTAATTAGGAAATTATTGCGGACTTTAAAAAAAAGAATCTGTTTATTCTTCTATGTACTTTCTAATTTTTTACATTAAGCATAGTTTTAACCAGAAAAGTAGCTTAAATTTGGACAAATGTCTATCTACTTAGAAAAGTAAGTAGACAAAAGTAAGAGAGAATAGAAGTCAAGAGAAAGTGGACTCAAACTTTATTCTTTCATTATTAACTAAATGTCACTAAATGGGTTTCCTCAACCATAAAATCCATAAAATGGCAACCATACTACTGCCTACCCTCCAGCCTTCCCAGGGCTTTTGTGAGGGGATCAAATAAACTAATATATGATAAAACAATGCCTAAATTATCTACAGTAGGGACCCGTTTGTTTCTGTTCTTTTTCTTCAAAAAAATATGTTAACTAAAGTCCATAGTTATTTAGATTTTCTTAGTTTTTACTGAATATCCTTCGTCTGTTCCAGCATACCCTCCAGGACACCACATTACATTTAATCATTGTGTCTCTTTAGCTCCTCTTGGTTATGACAGCTTTTCAGACTTGCCTTGTGTTTGATGACCTTGACAGTTTTGAGGAATATTGGTCAAATGCTTCATAAAATGTCCCAATACTGGAATTTATCTGATATTTTTCTCATACTAAGACTGGGGTTACGGGCTATTGGTCTTGGTGGAAGACCACAGAGGTAAAGTGCCATTCTCATCACACCATATCAAGGGTACAAACTATCAACATGATTTATGGAGGTTGATGCTGATCTTGATCACCTGGTTGGAGCATTTTTTTTCTTTCTTATTTCCATTCCATTTTATATCTGGTTCTATTGCACACAATCAGGACACAGTTCACACCACATCCAACTCACATGCAAGCGCAACCAAACAAGGCCACTGGTCACATGCTTGGATGGTGCAGCCACTTCAAGTGCCAGAAAATGTCTAATGCTTGCTCTCAACTCACCTGCTTATCTCATCCCAGACCAGTAAAAGTCTGCAGACTGGCCTCGGTCCATGACCACACTTTTTCGTGCTCACACATACAACACAGGAGGTTTCAGTAAATGATTTTAAATCAAGCTGAGTATGATTCAGAAATAAAAAGTGAATTTGAGTTGGAATCTTGAAATCATCGCAGTGAGAATGGGAAGGGATCTTGGTGAGAATCCTTTCAATTCCCTTATCCTACAGATGTGGAATGTGAGTCTCAGGGGTTTGGCTCCACATGGGAATGTGGTGGCAAGCTGACGGGAAGTCTGGGTCTCTGGTCCCTAATCAGGGCTCTTCCCACCGTCTGACTGGAATCATTTCAGGTCCCCCCAAGAGGAAGAGCAGGGAAGAAAACAGAGGTGGAGCCGGGAAGGGGCTTAAATCTACAGCAAAGTTAAATTTCTCCCTGACTTCCGGACCTCCTGCTACCCTGTTAAAACTTCAGTGAACAGCTGAGAAAACCAAAACGTTTAAGGAGAAGCAGAGGTACTCGCTTGGGTTTAATTGGCATTCTGATCATTGGAAGCAATTTATGCTTTCAAGATAAATATGGTAGTCTCCCCTTGGCACCATCCCATCTGTCCTGTCTCAGTGCAGGCCAGAGAGAAAGATTCAGGGCTGAGGATGGAAAACAAATTAGTAAGTCGTGGAGGCCCCCCTCACCTGCCCTGTTCACTTCTACTTCCCTTGCAAAAAAAAAAATGATGGAACGGAGATGTGGGTGAAGGGCTAGAGAAACAAGAAATCAGGGACGTTAGGAGAGGTTTACTCATTTGACTCCTTTTTCTGTGGAAATGTATTTAAGATTAAATTAGACATGACATTTAGTAGACTCCCAGTGGAAAAATATTTTCTTATACCTGAAGGGGCTCTGGGAAAATGGAACAGCCTGGCAACCAGGCTTGCCCGGCCAGGGTATGGTGGGAAGATTAGATTCTGCAGGATACAGTGTAATACGCTGCACAGGATCTGCAGGGTAATGGGTGATGGGATTCTGGGGACATCTGCTTCTTAGCCATTCCTCAGTTGTTTTTGTTTAATTTTGAAGGTCTTAAGTTTAGAAGGGAAAGGTGGTATAAGAAATTGATGTTATCTGACTGGGCATGGCCTCTGCTTCACAACTCTCCATCACCGCCTACGTGATGAAGCCCCACATCCTCACCGAGGCACACAGGGCACCCCACAACCTGGCCCCACCTGCCGCTCCCGCCTCCACAGATCCTCCATGCCCTTTATACCTCCACCCTTCTGCACAAGCTCTTTCTTCATCCTGGAAAGCACACCCTTCCTCATCAGCTGTTGGAACACATTCATTCTTGAAGCTCCAGCTCAAGTGATACCTCCTATGAGAAGCCTAAACCAACATCCCAGGCTCAATAAATGGTCCTAGCCCCACCCGCTACTGCCTATTGAATGTGTTCACAGTCTACACTTAAGACACTGTTTTCAGCCTTCATGTATACACAAAGCATCTACAAAGTGCTAGCAGGCTCACTGTTAAGGACTTCGTATAATTTTCTTATTTCATCCCATCAGGATCTATCAAGTAGGAACCATGATTACCCTCCTTCTACAGATGAGAAGAAGAGCCTCTGAGAGACCATGTGACTTTCTCAGAGTAATACAGTCTGTAGAAGAGGGATTTAAACCCAGAACTTTCTACTCTTGAGCCAGCTCCCTTTCCTTGGCTAAACCGCCTGACTCACCACATTCAACTCTGTGTTGGTTATCCGCAGACCTAACTCCGTCTCCAGCCCCCATACTCAGCTGCGACCCTCTTGGGAGCAGAATCGCCATCAGATTGCTCTCTGGCTTCCCCTGGGCCCTGGCTTACTGCAGGGGCTGGGACTTTTTGTTGGCTAATGTAAACTTATTGCTTGCCTAAGCTCTCTCCCCAAATCTTATTGTAGTAAAGCCTTTGACTCAAAAGGCTGTAGCTGATGCTACTTGTGTAAGAAATAGCCCAGCAGTCAGGAAAATCCACAGTTGAGTCTTAGTGGCTGGCATGTGATTTCCTTGATACTCAGGGCTTTTGTGGTTAAAACGGAAGGCTTTTGAGTGCCAGTGAAGCCTTTTTCTTAAAGACCAAAGTAACCAACATAAGCGCTGTCCGTCTCAGATCCTCCACAAGACTGGAGACTTTTCACGTCACTCTCTCACCCCTGTCCTGAGCAGCAGTCTGTTCTAAGTCTAAATCACGACCAAGCAGCTGACAGCTTCTGCACCACTGGGGGCTGGGGGTGTATTTGGAAGCCCTGGGTTGCCCTTTTCTGTTCTCTCTTGCCCAGGGACAAGTCCCAACTCCCAGACTTTTGAAGTAGCTCGAAGAATAGGAAGACACCTCTAAAAAAAGAAATTCAAACAAATTCACTCACACACACACAAAGACTTTTCTGTGTATGTGTGTAAGTATGTGTTTATCTCATCAGCTTTTATTGATTCTCTATGTGGAGTTCCTTGGCCTGTTCTTGAGAGGAGACAGAAATACAGATCTTCGAGGCAAAGATTCATGGCATCCTTGGGGACATTAGAGCCTTCGCCACCAGGTTCTGAGTGTGCTTCCCTTACTTCAGAAAAGTATTCCTCATCTATTCCCATGCATCTCTTTTCCCTCATGATGTTACCAAGCTTCCCCCATCCAAAAACCCTAATGGGATTTTAAAGGCAATTGCATGACATTCATAATTAAATTTGGAGGACTGGCCTCTTGACAATGCTGATTCTTCCCACATAGGAACATCATGTCTCTGTCTGTTTATTCACGTCCCTTAATCAGATTTTAGGTTTATCTCCACACAGGAATCGTGCATTTCTTTAACTGTTTTTCTCCAGGTTTTATACTGTTGTGGCTGTAGTTGGGATTTAATGTTAAATTTATGCACACACTCTCCAGCTGTTTTGAAAAGGGAGGTCTTGAAATCAAGCAAGTGGGTTAGATTCCTGTTATAGCTATTCAGACTGTATCACCTCATGGGTGTGTGCCCGTGGGCTGCAGGGGCCTGGTACATTGCAGGAGTTCAGGTTCATGAGAGTGATGGGTAGGGAGAGGGGTCCTTAATCATCAAAGTGAAGGTAGGTCCGTATCAGTACTCCCCCAAATGCAGGAGCCTCAACCATCATTTGCTGTTGCTCACACATCTGCAGGTTGGCTGCGGTTCAGCTCATCTCATTGGGTCTTGGCTGGGGCCTTTGCTTTGGGCTGTGACTGCTGGGGTTGCATTGAGCTCGCTCTGCTATCTCTTCACTTCTGCCCAAGATGGTACAAGCGGTCAGATGCAACTTAAGGTCTCAAATTCTGGACGTCGAACTGGTTCGCTGTCGCTTTGGGGCACATGCACTGGCCAAGGCAAGTTATATGGCTGAACTCAAAGTCAGGGGGCAGTGTGGTGGCTTAGCTAGGCTGGAGCTATGTTTCTGAGAATGCCCTTCCCTGCATGGTTCTAGAGGAGGGTTGACCACAAGAGAAATTTGCAGAAGACTTGGAAGGTGACATTGAAGCCACGGTGGTGTCTATGAGAGCTGCAGATCACTGTTGTGGACCCGCTGGCTCACCTTGTGAGTGTGGAGCAGCAGGCAGCCCACGCTCCTTTAGTTCCCTCCTCACCACCTTCAGCCTCTCTGAATCATGGGCCGGGTTTGTGGGCAGCTCCATGGAGGGAGAAATGCACCAGCTCTTCTGCAGTTCTGCATGAACACTGGTGTCTTGAAGGCAGCGACACACCCATGTGAACACTAGTTCATCCTTGTAGGCTCCGAATGGCCATTGGTCTTCCCTACTCTGCCCATAGCTTTCCTTCTCACGTGCCGGCCCTGCTGACCTCAGGCCTAGCACCTGTTGCAAGCACATCACCCTTATATGGACTGCTTCACCCAGTCCCAAGATCACGTAGAGTCTAATCCTAAAATAAATCCAGTATTTGCTTCATGATTCTGCTTCTCTAATTGAACCTTTCGTGATGCAGGTAAGGAAGTGCACTTTGCCCATAACATGGCCAGGGCAAGAGAGGGTGAAGATTCGAGGCCATTCATTCTATCACGGTCATGATATAGTCCTTGCAAAGATGAGTGTGCGTGCAAACCCTTTCTGAATATTTTTTGCAAGCGTTAAGGCAAATGGGGCTCCAGTTAACTTCCAGAACACAGCAACCTTAATAATCGGTATCTACCAGATTGCTTAACTACGGATTTAACTCTGCTGCAATGATCTAAGAGACATCCAGACAATGACCCTTCGAGAGCAGTTACCAATACTTCATTATAAAGGGATTTTTGAAAAGGAGTCTCTTTTCAATCAAAGCTGAAGGTCAAATCACACTGTAACAAATGCTCCTCCAACAAAATTGCATATTATAATTAAATTTCTAAGGTCTAAAACCTCATCCACTTACTTGGAGCAATATTTGATAGGGTAATATGGCAGAATAATTAAACAGTCCTGGTCTCTTTAGAGTATTTTTTTAAACAGGATTTGATCTTTAGTATAAATAATTTCTTTAATTTGTCTACCACCATCCTGGATTCCCTGTTTCTTACTAGTCCAAAACATGGGCTTAAGTAACCCTTTAAATGTGAATTTCTTTAGAAGTCTTTTGTGCCTTTATTTTTTCTTAAAACAATTTTGTCTTGCCCGGCCTGGGACACTGGCTTTGGGGCTTTTGGGGAGATAAGACACTTCAATGTTTTCCTGACAGCTGAACTAAAGAAAACCTCTTACACACACGTCATCTGATTTGCTTCATGCCATTTTGCTCGCTCCTTCTGACAGTTCTGATCTAATTTTTCTTTCAAAGAAGGGTATCAATTTCAAGGTTTAGAGTTCTTAGGATTTAGAATCTTTGATTAAAAAAGTGAAATTTAATCTTGAATCAAGGGTAGGGAAATGTGAGCAAGGTTAGCAGGCTTCCCTTCGATAGAAGACTCTTGTGACCAGTATTTATTATGGTAATGCTTTGTTATTATAAACCTCCTACGAATAATATTTTGGGGAACTTCCACACAACAAGGCGTACATTATAGCACCCGGGTTAGGAGGCAGGGGGTGACCGCAACGAACTGAGAAGCACAATTATCTCATGGTTATGCATGCCTATGAAGTGTGTTATTACTTTTGTTTTTTACAACTTATAGAATATTTTCATTGTAGGTGAAGCATCAGACACGTTTTTATTCAAAGGAAGAGAAACAAAACGAAGGTTGTGTCTGCTCTGTGTTCTGAATGGTACCCTGGTGGCCGCAGTCCTCTAGTTGGGGGGCTAATTTATAACTAAGCGTCTCCCGGGCGCCAGAACATTCTGCTTTATTGTCTGTGTCATGGTCTTCTGATATCCATGGCACAAAAGGGGTCATTATTTGGAAATAGTGATTAGTCAGTTCAAACAGGAGCGTCTGCTGGTGTGCCTACAGGGGGTATTGCTTTAGGTCGAGTTAGTTAAAAATAAATTCAGTAAAGCTTGGTGTGTGCTGGTGTGGTGTTTCAGAGAGCAAGTAACCACGCAGCTGGCATTTATTTTGTTGCCAGAGATTTTAAGGCCATATAGACAGGGCTCTAGGGTAAAAAAAAGGCAACTCTGGGGAAAGAAAGTGAATTAACAACCGTTAAGTACTTTGCCAAGCGCTTTACTTAAGGTGTCTCTTAATCCTCACAATAACCCACAAGGTTAATACTATTGTCTATCTTTGCAAAGGTAAGGAAACTCAGGTTCAGAGAATTCAAATGAGTTGCCCACGTTGCTAGAACATAGTAGAGCACATAGTCAACCCGGGGTCTGCTTGATTCTGTAGCTTAAACACGATTCCATTAAACTAGCCTTTCCTAAGGTGTATTTAGAATGGGGATACCACGGATAATGTGTGGAAAGAGACACGTCGAGGGATGGGCCATGAGCAAATGCGTTTTGGAAAGGTTAGATGAAAGACATTGATGGACTTCTTAAAACTGCAGGACTTCTCAGAGCTTTATCGTGTACCACCGTGCAGGATTTGTGACTTACAAATGCCTTTTTGTTTTCCCAAAAAGGGATCATAATATTAAGAACCTCACAGTGCCATCTGCCCCTCAAGTGCTTTTTGAGGGAGCATTTGGTGGCGTTAATGTTCTGAGGAACACCCGTATCTCTGCTGCTGCTGGCCTGATGTTCTCCCACATCTACCTGAAACTCCCTCGGCAGATGTGCTTGATTTGCATCCAGAAAGAGGATTTTTTTTTTTTTTGGCCACCTAGATATGGTTGTATGACCATACAACCATACACTGAGAAGAGAGCTAGCAAGCAAGTCTGAATCTGTATTCGTAGCAGGTGACTCTGTGAACCTGCTCCTTTGCCTGTCATTTTTCCATTTGCCTTGCTTTTCACCTTGAGTGTGTGTGCTCTATCTGGCCTCCAGGGTGTGGATAACAGGCCTCACTCTCAGCCTTCTGTACTCTGTGTGCTTCACTCTCATCTACCATCCCAAGCTGGCATAGGAGGCATGTACACACACGCGTAATGATGCTATAATGTGATGTCGAGTGATGGCATGGAGATGCCCAGAGTATAAGGGGAGCACAAAGGAATGAGGGACTATATTGCAGAAGGGAAGGAGGGGCTGGGGAAGGAGTAGGATGGGATGGCTGGGTCTTAAAGATGGAGTAGGATTTAGTCATGTGTATACAAGGAAAAGGCAGTTCACGTGGAGGGAATGGTGCTAGCAAAGGTCTAGAGTGTGAGGCAGCATGGTCTGTGTAAGTAACAGAAGCAGTTCCAGCAGTAGCTGGAACATAAACTGGGGCACAGGTGATGGGCGGGTAACAGCTGAAGCTGCTGAGGTGGATGGTGGTCAGGCCATACATGGAAGACCTTGTCTGCTATTTAGTAAATGAGAGCCACCCTGGAATCTACGGGGAGACATTGTGAGGTTTGAAAGGAGCAAGTGGTGGGATCAGATCTGGGTTTTAAGTTCCCCTTGTGGACAAGGCACAAAGCCAGCAATGAGGAGACTGGTTATGAAGTAGTGAGAAGGGGTATCACCTGCCCTACATCAGTGTCAACAGTGATGGGGGGAAGAAAGAGATTTGCTCCATATTTAGGCGGGCAAATCATGATTGGGGGTTGACTGGAATTAAGGAACAGAGAAGAGAGAGAACAATACTTCAGCTAGAGCATGGACTGGGAATGAGAGGCATGCCCATTCATTTTGATCTTTTACATCAAAGGGTGTGAGATAATTCCAAATGCGGAAGCCCCATTGCTAATACTCTCATATTCTCCTGGTTCATTTGTTTCCTGCCGAGGCTTGGAGAAAATTGCTAGTGCAACCTGGGAAAAGGTCTTAACCTGGATTTGCATGCTAAATAGTCTACAGCTCAACTTGGAATGCAGAAAAGCCACAGGGTATGAGGTAGGCCTGGTCCCAGTTTCTATATGTGCCATGTCCTGGCTATGCTACCTGGGACTACCTCTGCGAATTTTAATGTCCTCATCTGCAGAATTGGAGACAGCCTCTGCTCTGGGGCGCAGGCGTGCAGGTGATCTACCTGTAGCGTTTCTCTCTCTATGTTGGCAGAGATCAACCTATTGATGCAACCCATCTGGCTAGTTATGCAGGCGGCCCCTGCCTTCCTCACCTGAAGCTCTGTGTTTGGTCAACGAGATTAGTCTCCTTCTCAAGTAGAGAGGGACTGTCCTTCTGACTTGGGAATGGGGGAGAGTGTGCTTCTCTACCAGTCCTTCCAATGGTCCCTCAAAATCCAAGAAGACATGTGGAGGGTGTTTGTGAGGGTTAGATGCCATCACAGATGTAAAACACTTTGTAAACCCTAAGGCTTTCTTCCATTTGGTTGTTATTATCCTGGAAATGAATTCTGTTCTGTTCCATCATAAAACTTATCTGGAGAGAATACCCTGGTTGTTTTTCCTTTTGGTTCCTTTGCCTTACACTGATGTCCACAGTCGTTGTGGCTGTGGTGGTTTGCTGTGTCACCTGATGATGGTGAATCCCAGCAGAACTCTTATTCATTCCACATCAAAGGAAGGAAGCGCCTGGCCACTGAGGCAACCCCCAAGATGCCCCAGAGGCTCTAAGGATCAAGTCCTAGGGCCCATGAGTAACTTCAGTGCTTCCCTAAACCATCTGGGTCCTCAGACGCCCTCTATTACTTTTCTTTTACTGTGTAATAAAGTATCCCTCAAGTCCAGCAGCTTAACATAACACACACTTCCTATCTCACAGTTCCTGCAAGGCAGGTGTAGCTTAGCTGGGTGCGCCTGCGTCAAGATCTTTTACAAATTTGCAGTCATGGTGTCGACTGGGACTGTGTTCTCATCCGAAGGCAGGTGAGGACCCACTCCCGAGCTCACGCATGTAATTGTTGGCAGAATTCAGTTCCTCGAAGCCCATTGGACAGAGAGCCTCAGGTCTTGGCGTCCGGTCTGCTAAAGGCCTTTTTCAGTTCTTTGCCTTGTGGGCCTCTCTGGAGGGCAGCTCATGACATGGCATGAAGGGGATGCAGGACAGAAGCCACCTCCCTTTGTAATGACCAAGCCTCTTGCCTTGACCTAACTCTAGTCAGGCTCCTGTAAGCCCTTCAGGCCTCAAACTCGGTCTCTGTCCTTGGCCCACTTATTCCAGTTTTAGCAAGAATCCTGCTGAGTCCCTTTAGTCAGAATCCCCTGCTTTGGTATATGACCACTCTCGATATCTGACCAAATTCCTCATCCCCAACCCTCTGTATCTTATCACCCTGAACTACCTTCAGCAAAAATTCTGCTAGGTCTGGTTAGCCAGATCTCCCTTAACCTCATGTTTCCTTAGTCATTTTTTATCCACTGACCCCCTCCCTGCTCCTTGGCCATACAGCCCCACTTGTCCTTCTCACATTCAGAATCAAGCCCAGTTCTGTAAATGAGGTCTCTCTTCCCTAATTGCAGTAGTTCCTGAATAAATTTTGCCTTCACTTCTCTAATTTCCATCCGGATATGATTTCTTTTTTGACAGTAACCTCATCTGGGAAATAGCATCCCATCACTTTTGCCATATTCTATTTTTTAGAAGCTAGTCACTAGGTCCAGTCCACAATCATGGGGCTGGGATTGCACAAGCCTGTAATACCAGGAGGCAGGGATAGTGGAGGGCCCTCTTAGAGGCTTTGTAACACAGGTCCTATCAATAGTGGCCACAGGACTCCTTCTCAGGGCCTGTCTCACAGTCTCCAAACCATTACTCTGCCTCCGGTGGTTCCTTTCCACTGGGTCCCAGTTGGGTTGATGGTCTAGGCTTTGATTGTGGTGATATTCTCAGAGTTCTCCGGGGACCTTTGGCTTCCGCCACACAGTGCACCCTTGGCCCCAGGCTCCTGCCAGGCCACTGTCTGTGGACCAGAGCTCTCAGCTCCTTCTCCTCTGGGAGGGGGATCAAAGAGCCAAACTCAGTGAAGCAACCCACAGAGTCATATTTGGGTTCTCTGAGCTTGGAAGACTATTGGTTCACAATCAATCTAGACTTTCTTGATAACTAAAGCTTCTTGGTTCCCAAAAGGAATCAATAACAGGCTGTGGGAGATGTTATCTTTCACACGTGATGGTTCTATCATCTGGAATTTGCATCCACCATCTCCTAGAGGAGCTTGCAGACTGACCCACTGATGCCTGTCATCTCGGTAAAATTCCTAAATGAATCTTTAATGCTTTGAGAACCAGGAGCGACCTGTTGTTTCCACAACATGTAAGCAATCCTCTCTAATGACGTTGGACATTTCCCTTTTGGGCCTGCTAAACTGTGGAAAAGAAATGTGAAAGAACTTTTAAGATGCTTCCTAATCCTGGGGTGAGCACAATTGCACTTTTGTTTACCTTAATGTAATGGGATCATTATCTGGGTGCCCCATTTGGATGAAGCCTTGAAAGCATATTAACCTGTTGACTTTGTTAATAGTAATTTAGGAAAATCTCTCAGGCTCCAAACCCAGCTTTTTAAAGCCAAGTGTAAAGTGGTCTTTCCTTGTTTTCTGTGTTGACTTTCATTAAAGGTTTGCATAAACAGAACTGAACTGAACGGTGACTCTGTTGCTCTTTGGTGCCAGCCAATTATGTGAATTGGCTTTTGCAGGCAGAGGGTGTTTTTGATCTTCAGAGTCTGTAGAAGGTGAAGGCTTCCGGTGTTGGTTGACCTTGACCTGAACAAGGGGAGGACTTACCTTTATATCTCATAGTCTAATAACAGAGACTGCAGTGCTAAACGCCTGGGAGCCAGTGGCTTTCCACCCCAACTGTAACAGAGGGTCTCATGGGGAATGAGAACCATCGCAACTGCTCAAAGGAGGTTTGTGCCTCTCTTCTCCCTGACTCACTGCCTGCCTCCATTTACCCAATTAAAGCAGCTGAGGCCATGACCTGCCTGCTGCCTTCCTGGTTTCACTCAGCCGACCCACCCTCTTTGCCTTTGGAAGGCATGATGGATTGGTTTGAAACAAAACCATCTCATTCCCAAACTGAAAGGTTCCTTTTTACAACTGGGAACAACTTGAAACCACTGGAGAAAATCATGTGCCAATTATGTATAAACTCCTTTACCACAAGGTATAAAGGAAGCCATAATTCGGGGGGCTTATATTTGATTGAATTCATCTGTTTCCCTTTTGTAAATAGAGAGGAGGGAGAATCCACAGTCGGGGACAGTTGACATAATGCAGCTTCTATTCCTGGGCAAAAGAAAGGGTGGCCCTGTCGTTTCACTCCCTCAGAGCCGGGCTTCCTAGGTGTAAAGAATCACAAGAAACTCCTACGCTAGAAGGGAGGTCAGCCTCGCTCCAGGCAGCACCGGGCTCTCCCAGAACCATAGACGAGGAAGAAAAGGGACCGTGTTTTGTCAATCACCCAGCCAAGAACAACAACCTTCAACTAGGGAAATACCCCCGGCCCCCATCCGGGATGAGATTTACACTGATGGGTCTGTATTTGCCAGCAGCTGACAAGTCAGACTTCACCCTTAACATCCCTAAGTGTGTTGGTACTAATTAGGCGAAAAATGAGATGCACTGTTAAAACTGGCTTTCCTTTCTTGCTTGGCAGCCTGACATTATGGGACACTGAAACCTTACATTGCCTTGCAGAAACATGCCCGAGGATAACTGCGTTGTGAGAGTAGGGAGGATCCGGTAAAGGAAGGAATAAAGATCCTTTCACCATCGCTGCCATCTGTCATTAATGAAAGACTGGCTTGTTAATGGGCCTAGTAGATTAATCGATATCTTTCTCCAAATGTGTGTGGCTGGTGACCCCTGATGCCTGGATGCACTGGTTTGGAAGTTGGACAAACTTTGGTGTAATTACAGATTTTCCACTTAACTGGTTGAGTGACTTTGGGCCCCTCCCTGAGCCTCAGTCTCCTGACCTGTCAAATGGGATATTTCTTTGGGCTGTTTTGATGAAACAACATTTGAGAGTCATGTAACATCGTAAAAGTGAATCACTGGTTCTTTCCTTTCCACTCTGGGCCTCTCATTTCCTGAGAAGTCCGGCTCCTGTATCCTCTTTTTTTTAAGGTCCTCACGATGGACCAAGATTCCTTGCCATATAGTGGAGAATGGCCACATTCAGAGGCTGCACATAAGCCTTTTCTAGATCTTTCTGTATTCTCCCCAGGCCACTTTGGATCATCTGCCTCTATCTTGGCAGATATGATAACTGGCCCTCTGGATCACTTCCCACCTCAAATCATTTTCTCTTGTTAATTTTAAAAATATAAAATATTTTTCCCCAAATGAAAATGGGTTGCCCTAGGACTGTCTCTGCTGTTTTTATTAGGTCAGCTCTTGATCATCAGGGACTAGGTGTTTAATGCTTACTCTCCATGCATCATACAGACCCTTGCTTCTCCCTTGCCTTCTCATCTCTAGTCTGTCCTTCATTCAATTCTGCAAATATTTCACGATAGCTAAGTGGCTTACATGGATGATCTAATTTAATCTTCACCTTATCTGAGATTATCCAACAAATAAGTGGTGGGGATGGGATTTGAACCCAGGCAGTCTGACCTCAGAACCTGAGTGTTGTTAGGGACTGTGCCTTCACCCACAGGGTGTTCCTTCAGCCCATTAGGAGAGATTGCACAAATGAGGGCCCACATCATGAAGTACAAATCAGATAAACCCCAAGACTCACCTGTGAACGGTGAGGGTGGAACAGGAAATGGGATGTGAGGTTCAGACACCACTGAGGAACTCACACCAACGTTTAGTCCTCCAGGCCAGTTCCCTCCTTATTCTCATACTCAGCTGAGGTCTGAAGTGAGTTCTACTCCCAGACAAAATCAACTCCCAATTTCTCTAAGATAAATTTTACTTTATTTTAAGTGGAAAAGAAAAAAAAAAAGGAACACACCATAGCTTCCCCAGGGCAAGTCACTCTTGACATCCTAAAATAAACTTGGTTACACTGCCTGCCTTTCGGCAGCCAAAATTGTATTCAGTAGTTACCAAGGTTTGTACTCGAGGGACTACTCCTTCTGCCCCTCTGGAGTCTTAGAATTGTGTTTTTGTTCATGATTTATACCGCGACCACACATCTGACATATTTTTCCTGTTATTTGTTTCAGGCACCGGAATCTCTCAGGCTGCCCCTAGGCCTGAGATATAATGGCTCTATTTTGCTTTTAGGATTCCCGTAGTCTCCCACCCGCCCACCCCGTGCGCCCCACCCTTGGGCACTCAGACCTTCCTGGGT
Organism: Delphinus delphis; assembly: GCF_949987515.2. NCBI lineage: Eukaryota > Metazoa > Chordata > Mammalia > Artiodactyla > Delphinidae > Delphinus > Delphinus delphis. The sequence goes on from NC_082691.1 coordinate 64,201,108, forward strand.
TTGCCTGGTGATTTGAATGCAATTTTTCTCACGAGGCAACAGCTTGGACTTTTCGGGCATCCCTTTTGCCTCCGCCCATTTTATGGGCAGAGGTAAGCCCTTGCTTGTGGGACAAACCTAGACTTTTTGGAGGATCAATCCTATCAACGTGTCCAGGGTAATTTGTCTTTGCGGGATGTGTAATGAAGGGGTCTCAGAGACCAAGCAGCAGAGTAATTTGTTCCGTCCCAGACAAGGATGGTCTTATCAGGAGTTGACTATCAGCGCTGCTGAGGCGACCACAGAGCTCTGACAGTATTTGCTTTTGAAAGGCTGGAAGTCTGCGAACCACAGCAGCACTCCGGCTCCCTTCAAGGCAACTGACCTAATCTTACCCTGATGTAAGCAATTTTAATTCATCGAGATTCTGCCTAATGATTCTGGCGATTTACATTGTTGTCATTCTTGAGTGTGATTATGTTTTCAAAGAAAGGGATCAGCCTGTGGAGACATTTTCCTCTAAAAGCTTCCTTTGAAGGACTCTGCTCACTATGGAAGGGAGAGAAATGAAACAAAATGAGGGTCTTCTGTAAGACAGCCAGGGTCTCTCCTAAGAACTCTGGGAAGAATAGCATCTATTGTGCTCACGTGGCTTTTAGATATCCGTCATCCCATATCACTTGGACTGAATCTTCAGAGCAATGCTTGGGTCTGTGAGAATTTTTAGGGTTTCTTGCGCTCAGGTTTGGTTGGAGCCAGTATCATTGTCAAAAGCAGGGTCCCCTTGATTCCACAGGAGGGGGATTCCTACCACCCCAGAGATAGAGCAGGCACTCTGCAAAGCACTTAGATCCAGAAAGGATACTATGAAAGGAAACTTGATGAGCTTGGTGGTTATTTGAAGACTAGGAGGAAAATTAGAGCAAGGAATAAGGAGATAGGGACGATAACTGTTATCGGAGAGCAGTCTTCAGAACCCCGGCAGCTGCTGAGGAGAGAGAAGGTGGTTAAAAACTATCATGAGTGGATGTTACAATGACTGTTTGTGTCCTGCCTTCAACGGTGGTCGTATGTCTCACATACACCAGGCACTGCTTGGAGCTTGGGTTAACAGGCTCCATCATCTGTCACCTGAATGTGGTAAGAGCCCCCCCAAAATGGACTCCTTGCTTCCATCCATCCGCCACCCTTAACAATCTGTTATCGACAGAACAGTCAGAGAGATCCCAGGAAAATGTATGTTCAGATCATGTTACCCACCAAAGGCTTTCCACATCTCTCAGAGTAAGTCTGTACAGTAGTCAACAAGGATGCACAAGATCTCTCCCCTAAGTCCCCATTCCCCACTCCAGCACCTCTAAATTCTCCTCTAGCCACTGAGACCCAACTTACGTGCCATCTTCTCCTGGAGAGGCCCTTGGGCCTCTGTGCACTCCTTTGCCCTTTGCTTGTGTCTCAGCTTTAGCATTTGCTATACTGACACCTAATTTTTCTTTTATCTTCTCCACCCCTGCATTGGTCTCTGAGGTTCTTGGAAGAAGAACTGGCTTTTACTTATCTCAGAATCATCCCAGGACTGAATGCTCAGGAGTTATTGTTCAATGAATGAACGAGCAAATGAATGTGTGAGTGACTAATGCCCCTTCTCCACGAGGTGTATATGGCTCTGGTGCTACATGGAGGCCAGCAGACCGATTCCACGACTGGGCCCTGTTAATGGTTCAGGCCACGCCTTCTGTGCTGTGCTGCTCCGTAGCTGCAGCCAGGAGCAAAAGCACTTCATTCTCCTGCCCCAAGAGACACCTGGGGTCTGACCACAGTTCCATTCCCAGCTTCTGGATAAATGAAGCATGGCCAGAAGATCCTTCCTTGCCCCCTCAGTTCTGGGCTGGCCCCAGGAGAGGGTGGGCAGGATGGGGAAACACCCGTGCAGCAGGGCCAGTGCCCAGCTCGCTCCCACTTGGGGACACCCTCTGCCCCCCGCCAACTCTCTTGTTGAACCTGGCTTGGTAGCCTGTCCCCCGTGCTCTGCAGCTCCGTCAGTGTAAATATTGTTCTTTGAGGCACTCCACCGTGGGGGGACAGGGAAGGAAAAGCCATCATGGGGGACACATATGTCTGCAGTGCCTTTTCCAGGAGACAGAAGTCTGGGCAGAGCCAGCTTTGCTGTCAGGCTGATGGACCCTGCTGCAGGAGAGAAAATCATCCTGCAGGAGGCTCCAAAGGGCCCCACCAGCCCACGCCTCACCCACGTGCACTGGTGGCACCTACCGTGGGCCAGGCCTTCCTCGGGGGCAGGCACACTGTGGGCTCCCAGCACCAAAAAGTTTTGGAAAAATTATAGGGGGGAGAGCTATTTGCTTGTAGCACACTGCCCAGGCAGTTAACCCAATCCCTCCAAGGAGAGAGCTCTTCCTGAAGAGCTTGTAATTAATCTGGAAAGCTCACAGCCTCAGGAGGTCATGAGGACAAATTACTCAGTAGGTTTCAAAAACTTGAGTTGTCATCCAGGTGGAAAGAGTAGCATCTTCCTTAGACAAGCTGGCAGTAAGTCTGCAAGGGCTGGCAGTGGGGCTGCTGTGGAGGAAATGCAAAGGCCTGGGGGAAGGATAGAGGTAGTGAGAATGTCAATTCTCACTAGTAGTTAACTTTCAGAGAGCAATTGTTATGTGACTGAGTTTGTGAGCTCAGCACTTGATTTGCATCTGCTGGTGTAATTCTCATAAGCAGTGGATACTGTTGTCACCCCCATCTGACAGGTGAGGGGAAAGGAGTCCAGAGACATTAACTAACTTGTCCGTGGTCACACAGCGAGGCCGTGCTGAGCTACAATCTAAACTAAGGCACAGGGTCTCCAGGTCAGCTTTTAATAAGTAGGTTTTAGTTCTTGTGCTACCATGGGTTGGAGTGGCCTTGGCGAGGCCAAGCATGTCTTCTCCCTGTGACTTAGTCCCGCATGCAGAGAGAGCTTCGAATTTGGAAAATAACATTTGGTCTTTAGCAGCATGACCCTATAGCAAGTCATTTAACCTTTGAGTAGTGTCCTCGTCTCATAAAGTAGACATAATAACACCTCTCTTACCCATTTTGGGTGGCTGAATGTAATGGTGTGTTGAAATACACGATAGACACAGAAGTGCTGTTGAACTGTCAGATTTTGTAGTGAAATTATCTACAGTTATGATAAAGTAAGAGCATTAGACCTGGGCTCTCCAATAGTCTTTCTGCAATAAGGGAGATACTCTTCTTCTTTGCTGTTCAATATGGTAGCCACTGGCCTCATATGGCTATAAAAGCCCTTGAAATGTGACTAGTGAGATTGAGGAACTACATCTTAAATTTCATTTAATTAATTTAAATTTAAACAGCCAGTGTGGCTGGTTGCTACTAAGGTGGCAGCACAGGAATGGTTTCATCTGGGAAGCACTTTGAAGATCATTTAGTCCAACCCCTTTGTTTCACAGATGACAAGACTGAGGTTCTTAGTGGGGTGGGAACTTGCCCAAGGTCATTCAGTAAGTTAGCAGAGAGCAGGTCCAGAATCAGGTCTTCAAGCACCCTGATATTCTCCACTTTAAACATTCTGAACATCCCTGATTTAGACCAGGAGATTAGAAAAGAGGATTGATCATTATCAACCTAAAACCCATGTGAAATACCAGGAAGACTCTGGTTTTGGGGGGGGGGGGGCGGGGCTGAAGCTAGAGCGAGAGCTAAGACAGGGTGCCCACACCCATATGTGTGAAGCAGCGTGTGACTGTCTCCACTGGGAGCCTAACTGGGTGTTGCCCTGACCAAGTAGGGATCTTCTTCCTTAGAGTCAACAGACAGGAAACACTTTTTCACTGAAACCCATCCTGACAGTGATGTAGACATCTCTGGCGAGGTCCGTCTCTCCGAGGAATGGCTTGCCGGTGATGGAGGGCTTGGGGCTCAGTGGACTGTAATGGTATATCTGTGGAAAGAAAGAAAAGGCCTGTGGTGAGACTGCAACCTTGGTGCCAAATCACAATCTATAATTGGGCCTGATTTTTTCCATATGTATCAACAAAAACAGCTTTGCTTTCATGGAGATGAAAGTGACTGCTTTCTTTGGTCATATTTCCCTTCTGTGTATAGTTCCCAGGTCTCCACTGGGTTCATCATTCTCTGTTTAGAACAAACCTAAAAGAGAACAAATCAGAAATTAGGGATATGGAAGGACTTAATGGAAAAAATATCTCTATTTTCCATGGCAGAGAGATATGCCGTTTTTCTGTTTTCTTCTTTTTCTTAACCAAAATAAAATTAAATTACTTTGTCAGAGTTTTGGCGAAATCATATTCTTGGGGTAGTGAAAGCAAATAAGTGCTTAAGACCAGATGAGATTCATGGATACGTGTGAACGATTTTTTTTAATAGATATTTATTGAAGTATAATAGCTTCACAATACTGTGTTAGTTTCTGTTGTACAACAGAGTGAAATCAGCCATATGCATACATATATCCCCATATCCCCTCCCTCTTGAGCCTCCCTCCCACCCTCCCTTCTTAAAGGACACTCATACTTCAGTTAGCACTCTTTTTGTATTAGTTTGCTTAGGCTGCCATAACAAAAAACCACAGACTGGAAGCCTTAAGCAACAAAAATGTACTTTCTTACAGTTCTGGAGGCTGGTAGTCCAAGATCAAGGTGTCAGCAACCTTGATTTCTCCTGAAGTCTCTCCCCTTGGCATGTAGACAGCCACCTTCTCACTGTGTCCTCACCGTGGCTTTTTCTCTGTGCATGAATCCCTGGTGTCTCTTCCTCTTCCTATTAAGGCCACCAGGCCTATTGGATTATGACCCCACCCTTATGACCTCATTTAACCTTAATTACCTCTTCAAAGGCCTTATCTCCAAATACAGTCACACAGGAAACTAGGGCTGCAACATAGGGACTTTGAGGGGACACAGTTCAGTCCTTGACAACTTTATTGAGTACTTTCTATGTGCTGAGCACCAGGGATACAGAAAAAAACAGTATAGCAACCTGGCCTCTGGGAAGCTGGGAGTCTGACAAACATAAGAGAATGCCACATGATATGCAATTTATCTATACCAAGGTCACTGAAGGAGAGAATCCACTTTGTTTTGGGGAATGGAAGAGGAAAGATTTAGAGAAGGCTTCAAAGATAAGGAGCTGAATGAACTGAGTTTTGAAGGGAAGTCTGGCATAGGCAGATTGGCAGGAAAAAGAATAAAGAATATGGATGAAATAAACCGTCTCCCTCCCTGCATTCTGAAAGGTTCTCGAATACTCTCCCCAATTTCAAAGGCCTAACTTCTATGATCAGAGATGATTTCTTTCATTAAGCCATTGTTTCCTAAAAATACAAAAACAAAAAACAATATTGACTTGGAACGCTCTTGGCTATAAACATTATAAAACCACAATACAAACTGGCCCGAACAATAAGGGCAAGAGTATTTTCCATGAGCAGATCAGTACTGGGGTGGGTTCCGGCCCGGGTTTGATCACTAACTGAGTGATGGCATTGAGGACTCAGCCTTTTTCTGTCTCTCCATTTTGCCTATTTTACCACTGGCCTCAGCCAAAGGCTGGACGTTCTTCTCCTGGTTATAACGGCCATCGGTGGAAATCGGACCGACATGCTTACTTACACCCTGCAGGAGAGAAAGCAAAACCTCTCTCTCCCCCAATCATTGGTGCACTGGAGTTGGCTTGTCCTGGCACCCGAGATTGATTGTCAAATTTTCAAGAATTTTGCAAGCTCGTTGTTAAACGTAGGTGTTATTAAAAATTAAATGATATAAACTTAAAATAAACGACATTGGGGCTTCCCTGGTAGCGCAGTGGTTGAGAGTCCTCCTGCCGATGCAGGGGACACGGGTTCGTGCCCCAGTCCGGGAAGATCCCACATGCAGCGGAGCGGCTGGGCCCGTGAGCCATGGCCGCTGAGCCTGCGCGTCCGGAGCCTGTGCTCCGCAATGGGAGAGGCCGCAACAGTGAGAGGGCTGCGTACCACAAGAAAAAATAAATAAATAAATAAACTACATTGAAAACAAAGATAATAAGTATTCAAAATTCATCACTCCCTATTATTTTACTAGTTTTACCATCATCCATGCCCCTGACATGATTTACCTTTATCGGATCTGTATGGTGGGGATACGCTATAAGGGGAGCTGTGGCACTGCCCTCTCCAACTCCATACTGATGTCTTGAAATCAGCCATGATGGGAGTGTTTACAGCACAGAAATGGGCAAATGCGATAAATCAAGTCATGATTTATTGTTTTTTGACTGTCTAGACTTAAGTGATGGAGAAATGTAAATAATGCAGACTAAATTTTAAAAAGTGTTATTCTAATACTGTTACATTGTGAATAGTGCAGAAACTTGCGGAGATATTTTTCCAGTTTTATCTGATTCAGCAAAGTCACTCCCATCATTGACAGGGGAGTGAAGTTCTGATCATATGCCTTCATCGTTTTACTTGTTAACATAAGCAAAAGCAGCCAGCATTCATGCCAGTATTACACTCATCTGTCAGCTGCAACCATAGGTTGGTTATAGATGCAAGAATGGCAAAAGCCAGTAAGAGTGTTCTGTAAAAATCAATTTGTAGTGCGGAATTTACAATGAAGAACATTTCATGTTTTATTGTATTTGTATTTTGGGTTCTAAATATCCATTAGATCAGTAAAAATTTATAATAAATGTATTCCTATCTATGCAGACAGATATGTATAGATATAGATATCTATATGTATGTAGACTGTATTTTTCCCTGGACAGCCCATTGTTAAGCATTTATTAGCCCCAACCCCTCATTCCTTTAGTTTGATCGGGCCGATCTTGCTTACATGCCCACCCTTAAACCTGGAATGCCGTACATTAATTGCTCTTTGTGGCTGGGAATGGGTAGTTTCCTGAACTAAAAAGAGGGTTTGTGAGGAAAAAGGAAGCAGGGGATGAATTTTGGCTAGGCAAGCAAAACTACCTACAACTGTACAGTTCACCTACCGCCGAGGAAAACTGACACATGAATACAATGTCTTTTTATTTTAGTATGAATTAATATATGACACCTTTTCCAATAGAGCAGCTGGCTCAGACCACACTGGATAGAACTTTTGACAATTTGGGCGGGATAATTCTTTGTCGTGGGAGGGCTGTCCTGTACATTATAGGAAGTTTAGCAACATCCCTGACCTCTACCCACTAGATGCCAGTAGCACCCCACCTCCAACTGTGACAACCAAAAACTTCTCCAGACATTGCCAGATGTCCCCTGGGGTCTATTTTTCTCATCAACTACTGGTTTCAACCCAGAACTTGGGGTTCCAAATCTGGAAGTTTTTAGTTTCTGTTCTCCTTCCTCTAAGGTACTGCTATTTGTAGTCAAATGTTAAATTGATGGCTCAAAGCAACACCACAGAAGAGGCACATTCCTGAGGGCTGGAACGCTGGGCCCAGAAAAGTGAGTCTGGGGGCAAATCTTCTGGGCTCAGGAGAGATGCCTGTTCCAGCTGGGGAGGCCAAAGACTCCAGATACCAGCCTCTCCTCAACTTGGCAGATTCTACCATGCCTCTTTTCACCTCTGGAACTCAAAGCATATGAAGCTCTTGACCTGAGGATCTATATATGAAGATCTTAAAAAGGCTTTGTTTCCTTTTAGAAAACTTAAGAAGATTTTAGGTTGAGTTAGGAGGGTTTCATTTAGCTCATGCTTGGGTTCCAGAAGTATCAACTTTTCAGACCATAGCAATGATGTAAGTTCCAAAGGAAGCAAACAAAGGCATCTGAGCAATATGTAAACTGTCCAAAGTCTGGGAAATGTCCTCATGCCAGAATCTATTGACATTTGTGTAAAATAAGCTGACCCAAAGCTCTCGTCTCCTCAAGAAAACCCTCCTTAGACCTGTTCCGCCTTCCAGCATCCAGCTGGTCTTCATCTTTCCTCAATAGCTAAGAATCTCAAAGGATTAGTCTTCATTTGCTGTCACAAATTGTTCTCCTTCTGTTCATTCCTTGGATTCTGTCCCCAAATACCAACAATACTGTTCTAATGTGTTTGGTCACCTCCCCTAAAACATCCTCATTCTATCACCCTTAGGACAACTTTTGACTCTGTCAGCCACCCTCTCTCCCGTATGTTTTTGCCTCCTGTTAGTTCCATAATGCCTTGGTATTCCTCCTACCTTTCTGTTGAATTCTTTTTTTTTTTTTTTTTTTTTTTTTGAGGTACGCGGGCCTCACTGTTGTGGCCTCTCCCGTTGCGGAGCACAGGCTCCGGATGTGCAGGCTCAGCGGCCATGGCTCACGGGCCTAGCCGCTCCACGGCATGTGGGATCTTCCTGGACCGGGGCATGAACCCGTGTCCCCTATATCGACAGGTGGACTCTCAACCACTGCGCCACCAGGGAAGCCCTCTGTTGAATTCTTTACTGGTTCTCTTTTCTCTGTCTGCTGCTTAAATAGAAATGTTCCCCGGGGATTTCAGCCTGTTCCTGTTCTTTCCTTTCCTTTCTCTTTGGGCCATCTTCTTATCACCTCTTGACTTTAGACATGTAGCTTCCCAGTCTACATCTTCAGCCACATATGGCCTCTCTCCTTGGCTCCAAAGATGCATACATTCATCTGCACAGGGGTGGGGGGAGCCACCGGGACTTCAAACACAACACATCTAACTTGGAACTCCTTTTCTCTTTTCCTAGACTACCTTCTTTTCATCCCCGTTTCATTTAATGAACTTGCTTTCTTTCTTTCATGTCTCCCAGGGTAGAGACCCTAAAGACACCTTGAATTAAACTTCCCTTGTGAATCAGTCCCATTGTGCCATGTATCTCTGAATCCTGTGAATTTCACCACCATCATTTCCCTGATGTTGATGCCACCCTTTCTGTTCTCACCACTCCAGTTTAGATCACAGGCTGGCAAACTTTTTCTTGAAAGGACCAGATAGTAAATATTTTAGGCTTTCTGAGTCACACTAGCTTTGTTACAACTATTCAACTCTGCCCTTGTAGCATGAAAGCAGCCATTGACAATAGGTGAATGAATGAGAAGGTAGGCATGACTGTGTTCCAATAAAACTTTATTTACAAAAACAGACTTCTGATCTGATTTAGCCCATGGGACATAGTTTGCCACCTTCTTGTTTAGAGGATTGTTACCTCCCACCTGGATTATCTCATCACTCCAGGAATGGATCTCCCTGCTCCAATATTATTTTCCTCTAACCAATTATTTTTATCTTGCTGTCCAAAGTAAATATTTATTGACAGATGCATCTTTTTAAAATACAGACCTGATTAGACACATCAGACTTTGAGACTCTAGGTAAGTTAGCTTTCTTCAAACATGCCACACACTCAAGCTCTGTAATTCTCCCTTCACTCTGTTTTCCAGCATGGAATGCTCTTCCCTGCCCCGAAACCCTTTTAAGCACCAAAATCCATAAGACACAGCCTCCAAGGCATCTTTTCTATGAAACCCTCCATACCTCCATTCCCAACTCAGAACTCTTTCGTCTCTAACACTCTCTTAAATGTTACACCTGCCTCACAGCATCATCTCATAAAGAGTCCGCCTCATGGTGAAGTTATATCTACCTATGTTGGTCTACCTCCCTCAGTCAAAAACTCCCCAGAAGGCAGAAAGTGTCTTTCCTTTTTTATGCCCCAACATATTACTCCATTCAAATAGTAATCTCTACTTATGTACTCTGCAATTTCAGATACGAAATATACACATTTCCCAAGAATAGATGCAAAAAAAGGTACAGTCCAGAGCTAAAGCAAGTTCACTCTGCTCACCACCACCAAATGGCATTTGGGATTGGTTATTCAGCCTCAACCACATCTTGTTCACCAGTCCATAGCATGCCTACTGAGTCTGTGATTAGTTTTTAGGTTTCTGGGGTTTTTTTTTTGAAATTTATATATTTTATTTAATTTATTTTTGGCTTCATTGGGTCTTCATCGCTGCGCGTGGGCTTTCTCTAGTTGCGGCGAGCGGGGGCTACTCTTTGTTGTGGTGCACGGGCTTCTCATTGTGGTGGCTTCTATTGTTGTGGAGCATGGGCTCTGGGTGCACGGGCTTCAGTAGTTGTGGCGCGTGGGCTCAGTAGTTGCGGCACACGGGCTCAGTTGCTCCGCGGCATGCGGGATCTTCCCGGACCAGGGCTCCAACCCGTGTCCCCTGCATTGGCAGGCAGACTCTTAACCACTGTGCCACCAGGGAAGCCCCTGTTTTGTTTTTTTTTAAGCTTTCAAAATTGGATAGGATGTTGAAAATTCTAGGAAGATGAGGCTATGACAAAAAGAAAAGAAAAATGCATTTTAAAAATGGAAAATGGAGAGTGTTGTACGTGTGGATCAAATCATTTGTCCACAAACATGACTTTAAAGGACCAAGAATGAGCCAGACTGTGTGTAAAGAATATACTGTCAATGTGATGCAAAGCAATTAACCATAAGCAATAAGAAGGGAAGGTATATAATGAAGAAATGGAAACATTTTGAGAGTTTATCTAGAGTCACCACTATTTAATATGGTAATTACTAACTACATGTGGCTATTTATGTTTAAATAATTGAAATTAAATAAAATTTAAAATTCAGTTCCTCAGTTGCATTAGTCACATTTCAGTGCTCACTCTCCATTTGCTGCAAGTAGCCACCATATTGTTCAGGGGAGGTATAGAACTTTTCCACTGACGTAAAAAGTTCTAGTGGGTAGTGCTAGTCTAGGATCAGCAAAGTCAAATGCCTCTTAGCTGAAAGTTAAGTCAGAAAAAAGTGGTGCTTTGAGAAGGTAAAAGCCAAACGTGGTAAATATGCTGGTGATGAAAGTTGGGTCAAAAGCTGTACTGTAGATGGTTCCACAGAGTTGAGGCCCACTGGAATCTGATCAACATTGCTCTGAAATGGGAGACAGTCAGCCCTGAATAGATTACCTCACAGACTCAGTACTTCCATATACCTGCTGAGAGCAACATTCATTACCAATGCTATTTGCTTTTTTTCAAGGTAGATTTAAATGTATATTTTGGAAGGGATGTTCCACAGCAGTATTTCTCAAAATGTGGGTCAAAATCACTTAGTGGGTCATGAATCATTTAGGACACAAGCAGACATCTTTTAGAGAAATAAAACAGACTGGGAAAAATCAGGCTGCGTCACACATTTAAAGGCAAATGTTGTTTTGTGAATCTTTTGTTTCAGTGATATTTGTGTGCATTTCTTAACGTGAGGGCCTAAGCACTTAAAAGCCACTGCTTTTCAGAACATAGATTAGTACAGAAGGGGAAAAATATGTTTAGTTTTTAAAACGCAAAAAGACAGACTCAACTATCTTTGTGTTGGGCTGCATGTGGAGGATAGAAGCTTGAACCTCTCTCAGTCACCTGGCCTTAGACAAAAAATCAAACTTAAAAACAGCCCTGCAGAATCTAACCCATCTGTTCTTTACTCTCATTTTCTGGAAATGTGTGGCTTGTTACCGATTCCTGAGTGGTCCGCACCCCAGAAGAGATGTTTTTTCCTTGACATAGGATGTAGCTTGTCACCAGAAACCGCCTGAGCTTCCTGCCAGAAGTGAACTAACCCTGGGGGTCAAGGTTACCTACTTAGAACGTGGTGTGACCCTGCAGTGCATGTGACAGGCAAGACCATAAAGTCCTCAATGTGTCCCCAGCCACACAGCCCAACAGTCACCTTCCTACTTGGCAAAAACAAAAGCTCTATTAAATTTCGAAGGAAGAGAATAATGCTTGTCTTATTCACATATTAATATGATTTATTTAAAAACCCTGATCTCGTTGCCTCAAAACGACTTATAATGCTCTGTTTATCTCTTGGAACGTTGACAATGAGAGTTCAGATTTCTCCCTCCAGCCTTCTAAATGATCTTTTTTGGAGCTGGTGGGAGCCCAGTGTACTCGCTACCTTATACATTACATAGTAACATGGAAACCTTGATTGCTGACTTTGGCCAATTTAATTAAAAATTAGAAGGAAAAAAACCCCAGTTTAATGAAAATTCCTATGGATGGCCACCCAAATTTGCAGAGACCCTGAAAACTTGATTAGTCACTTTGAAAAACAGCATTGATTACTTACAATTGTCATTAAAAGTTCAGTTTCAAAATTCTTTCCAGGTTAAACATCCAGTCAGTTCTAACTGAAATATATACATCTCTTTGTTCTAAATTATCAACATTTCCACAGGCAAGGGCTTTGTGCTTCGATGGGGGTAGATATTAACTGAAATTTTTCTCCGGGCATTTGGATGGATGATATATTTCCAAATTCTTTTCCCCTGAGATTTCACTATACAGATATATGTGTGTATACACACACACACACACACACACACACACATACATGTGTGTGTGTGTTTTAATGTGGTGGCTAACAAGGTTTACTTCAGAATGTTTCCGTATATTTGCGCTTATCCCTTCAGTTTTCTCTATGAGGCGTTGTGTGTATTAACAGGGCTCAGTTGCCAGCTCTATGCATTAATCGTAAATTACATTGATCCCAAATTCATATCACCTAACGATTTCAGACTCCGGGACCCTATATTCCCAGGGCCATCTCCACCTGAATCTCCACAGGCACCTCACATTCAACATGTCCAAATCTTCCTGCCTCGACTCTATCTTCCAGCTGTAATCCTGTCTTGGTGAATGGTGTAGCATTTACCTCACATCTTAAACTGGCAGCCTTGAAGTGGTCTTGAAGGTTTCCCTTGTCATCAGCCCCCATTAACTTAAAACGTTAATGTTTTTTAATGATAAAACATTAGGGTTTATCAGCTCTTCCTCAGAAATGCCTCAAATTTCAGACTCCACTGGCAGTGCCTGAGGCCAGGCTCACTGTCTCTCACTGGGATGACAGACGCAGCTCCCTAACCGGCTTCCCTCTCCATTCCAGGTCCTTGTCCATGCTTCCTCTGTGTTATCTTCCTAAAAACAAGCAAACATACTCCTGACACTCCACTGTCAGACTCTTCTCTATAGAACAATCCCTGTTATCTCCTGTTGTCTGCAGGGTGAAAGCAAACTCCCAAGATAGGCAAATGTCCTTCACAGTTGGCCCCTCTTCTCTCTGTGCCTCCCAGATTTGGTGCCTCAGCCACACTGAGTTTCCTTCCACTCCCTTCAAATGGAAGGTGTTTTCACATTTCCTGCCTTTGCAATGCACTTTCTCCTAGAATGCTCATACTTTGCCCCCACAAAAACGCCTTTTTATCCTCCAAGACTAAACTCAAATGTCCCCTCCTATGGGCATCTTTTGTAATTACTCCAAAAGATGTAATTACTCAAGTAATTACATCTTTTGTAATTACTCCAATTCTTAGCGATTGCTCCCTCTTTTTTTCCATTTCTCTATAATAGCACTTTTCATGTTGTATCACAATTACCTACCAATGTGTGTGCGGGATTCATTAGGGCTACCCTTCATGTGTTGCTGGATCTTCCCCAATCTAGTAGTAAGGTAGAATGGCCCTTTCTGGTTTCTTTGTGATTGGGTGGGATCAATGACTAGTTCCGGATAATGAATTGGGAGTGGAAGGGATGAGTGTCATTTCTAGATTGGAACATTTAATTGCCGGTGCAAGAATCTTCAGACATATCTTTTTTTCTAGTGTGGTGACTGGCAATGTTAGAGATGGTGACTGCTCCATCAACCCAGACTCCTGACCCACAATGCACATGAAACGTGAGCAAGAACTTTTGCTAATTTGGGGCAATGAGATGTTAGGGCTGTTTGTTACTGTAGCATCACCTAACTAATCCTTCCTGATACAACATGTGTCATCCCCATGGCGCAGTGAACTCCTCAAGAGGCTTCAGTCTATAATCTTGGCATCCCTGTTGTCTTGCAAGTGCATGGTAGGTGTTCAGTGAAATGTTTGTTGATTGAATGCATACATAAGTAAGGCATTTAAATCCCAGGGATATCAACAGAAAAGTATTAATAAAAAAACAGTGTTTCTATGCCCCTTAAAAAATAATGGCTGGAGGCTTCCCTGGTGGCGCAGTGGTTGAGAGTCCGCCTACTGATGCAGGGGACACGGGTTCGTGCCCCGGTCCGGGAAGATCCCACATGCCACGGAGCGGCTTGGCCCGTGGGCCATGGCTGCTGAACCTGCGCGTCCGGAGCCTGTGCTCTGCAACGGGAGAGGCCACAACAGTGAGAGGCCCACGTACCGCAAAAAATAAAAAATAAAAATAATGGCCACTTGAGAAATGTACTTAAATCCAATTCAAAACTGTTCTCTTGAGCTTCCCTGGTGGCGCAGTGGTTAAGAATCTGCCTGCCAAGGCAAGGGACACGGGTTTAACCCCTGGCCTGGGAAGATCCCACATGCCGTGGAGCAACTAAGCCCGTGTGCTACAACTACTGAGCCTGTGCTCTAGAGCCCGCGAGCCACAACTGCTGAACCCGCATGCCACAACTACTGAAGCCCACGTGCCTAGAGCCCATGTTCCGCAACAAGAGAAGCCACCGCAATGAGAAGCCCGCACACCGCAATGAAGAGTAGCCCCCACTGGCCGCAACTAGAGAAAGCCTGCGCACAGCAACGAAGACCCAACACAGCCAAACATAAAAACAAATAAATAAATTTATTTTTTAAAATAACTGTTCTCTTTGATAACAGTTTTCATTAAGTTTTCAGTGCAGTTTAGTATTCTGGCTCTGGATCTTGCATTGCAATGAGAGGAATGTTTGTTAAAGAAAAGGCACAGGAATACGTGTCTCATTTGTAAATCTCTGTGCGGTTGGATGATTTGTCCTAATGGACCATCAGAGCTTTTTAGAAAACAGCACTCAGCAATGTGCACATTGCCTTGATTAGGTGAGCTCCTAGATTGGCCCAGATGCGTGGAGACCCCGTAACGGTCTTCAGATATCTGCCTAGTTATCCCCACAGAAGTTAAGGGACTAGCTGTTTGGAAGCAGTTACTGAGACGTACATTGTTTTTCAGTGATGGAAAGTGACGAGGAGCTACCCTTGAACCAGCTGTGTGTTTGCCTTTGTAAGTGAGCAAAACTCTGTGTCAAAGCCCCACACATAAGCTAATCACTTGCATTTGGAGCTGCTTCCTCTGTCTTCTGGGCAGAGGCTCAACATTAGGAAATTCTGACTAATGGTGAGGAGAAAGAACCCTGGGAGGCTTATCTAGCTGGGGAAGGCTTCAGGGGATCTTTACAGGAGCCAGAGAAAACTAAAATATGGCTCGATTAACCACGATAAGATAGGAACAAGCAAAGTGGACAGCGTTTGAAAGGGGACAAGCTCAGACACGAGGGACTTTGGGAAGGAGTCATGGTTATTATTTTATTGCATTGGCGCACGTCCAGCTTGTGCTTCTCCAAACCTGTAATCTGGGAAAATGTTCCCAACCCTTCACAAGTCTGAAATTTCTCTCAATATGACCTCTCTCCATAGACTAAGAAGGGGCCAGAGAGAGGATAAATCCTGAATAAAAGAGGATTCTGCCCTGGAACCAGCCCTATCTGGCTGGAGGTCAGATCCCAGAGCTACCACCTACTAGCTGTGTGGTCTTCACCTCATTGCACCTCAATTTCGTCATCTATAAAATGTTGTGCTTATTACACTGGAGTGCTGTGAAATGAGATAATGCATGTAAAACTTGTACTGTTCTTATTAAGCACATATGAAACCCTCCAGTAAGTTTAGTGGTTATCCAGTTTGGAAATGTGCATTGGGAAGTCCATTACTTACAAATGGTTTTCTGCTCCTGAGAATGAATCAGAATGGAGAGGTTTAAGCGGTAGGGACAAGGGGCAGAGAGCTGGGGCAGGAGGTGAAAGAACATTCTTGTGACAGTTTGTGCTTTAGGTTCCCTACAAGGAAACTGTCTTATAAGATACACTTTTGGGTCCTGTTGTCTCTGCAGCAGGCGGCAACAGTTCAGAATTGCAAGCCTCCTGCTGACGTTAATAGCCTGGGAATCGAACAAAGCCCACAGTCTTTGCTTCACAAAGCAGAGGCCCAGTAGTTGCTGTTTCTTCAAAGGCTGCATTTGAGCTTTGTCAGCTGGCTGGGCTGAAGTTTATCCTGTGTCCACTTCCCTTATCAGCCGCCCATGGCAGGCACACGTTTCTCTGCTCAGTGAATGGCAGGACTTTAGGACTCCCTGTTGACAGAGCCAATCCATCTTTCTGCTGCTGCCATCTTGAAATAACTTTGGAGCAGCTTGTGGGGGAAAATGGAAGCAGCCACGACGACTGGGAAGTTTTCTTGGGGAATGAGGAGCACTTCTTTTTTTTTCCCCCCATGCCACGTGGCTTGCAGGATCTTAGTTCCTGGACCAGGGATTGAACCCGTGCCCCCTGGAGTGGAAGCACAGAGTGCTAACCACTGGACCACCCAGGAATTCCCATGGAGCACTTATTTCCTAATGGAAGAGCCTTTTTCCTAATGGAAACTGATGATGATATATTAGGGAATCGAGCCAAAACATCTGGGCTCATTTATGGGGGGAGAGGGAGGCCCTCTTATAGGACAGCCCAATGT
Source organism: Delphinus delphis (assembly GCF_949987515.2). NCBI lineage: Eukaryota > Metazoa > Chordata > Mammalia > Artiodactyla > Delphinidae > Delphinus > Delphinus delphis. The sequence goes on from NC_082691.1 coordinate 64,217,633, forward strand.
ACCCCACACATAAACTCTCTTAACACAGTGTCTTTAGAAGAGGTTTAATGAACACGAGAGCTCCTGACAAAGTCAAGACATCCTGAATTGCTCTCAGACTCTTGGAGCTACTATTGCCCAGATCACCCACCGTCACTGGGGCAGAGGTGGGGCTACTTCCCATCCTTAGGATGGGCCTCTGACACTGCCCCCACCTCAGAGCTGCTCCCATGGCTCCAGCATCCACTAGGCATTCTGCAAGCATGCTACTATTGGGTCATTTCCATGTGATTGGTCCTAGGTTTTGAGAACAGTTTTCTTTTGGCAACAGAAAGCAAGGAGGTAGAGACACGCCTTGTCACATTTAGTTCTCCTTTCCTTAGAGATGGATTATCCTCTATATGAAAGAGCCCAGGTTCATAAGAAACCAAGTCTTCCTAAAGGCTGATTAGAGTGCAAACCAGCATTCCTGCTTTTCTCTTCTTCACCGCAAAGTCAGAAGTCAGGTTAAGGGACTCCTGTAGAAAACAGTCCGTCTGGTTTGGCCAGAGGGAAGGTTGTGAGGTGGAAGTTTAACCTGGTCAAAGTGGGTATGTAGGAGGTTCCACACTGATTCCAAAGTGCAATCTGGGCATGCTCATCTCATTATACCACTCGGGGGTCGGGGTGGGGGGTGGAGGGTGGGCATCATTCATATTACCGACTGTGTGCCTGGCGCCCTCTGGAGTCGTGCAGTGTATAACCTGCACAGCAGGAGGCAGCAACCTGAACTTGAGCCTCAGTTCCACATGATTCACTTTGGGAGTCATTCTCAGCCTCACGTTGTGTTCAGTGTACTTCTGCAGCAATACCCTAGCGGGTGCTTGCAAGTCACCCATATCTAATAATAAAGTACAAACATTTGCAAACATGTCCGTCTTTATTATGAGTTAAAGAAAGCCAAGATCATCATTGCTAGGTCACTTACTGAGAGTTAGATACGCTGGCTTTGTTTTTCTTATTTCAATATTAGATATGAGAGAGAGAGAGAGAGAGAGAGAGAGAGAGACGGAGGGAGGGAGGGAGACAGGAGGTGGTGAAGGTCCAGCTCCAGAATTTGAATAGGTATAACTGAGCATTGTGATCATTTATCTTAGTGTGTCAGTGATATGAAAGTCATCAGTCATGTGTGTTATGATGGAAACAGAGTCATCAGACAAGAACAGAAAAGAACACGAGCTCCTAGGGCAAGGCCTAAATCTTAGCCATCATTCTTAAAGTTGAGCATGCTGCCTGGCGCGATTAAATGGTGCCTCAACACTGATTTTTACCACTAATACTCCTGGCACCACCCTGCTTTGGGGGGTGCCTAGTGAGACTTTAGCTCTCACACTTCGAAGGAGGGAAGATGACAGATTGTGAGGTGCCCAACCCATTCTCTTATCCCTCGCCTTGTATTGCATTTTCCTTAGTACATGGTGACCAGCATTTTTAAAAGAATATTTTCAAAGAGGAGTGATAACCTTGTTAAATTTGGCAAAATAGTTTTATTCCCTGCTTTTTCTCACAGCATTGTCATCAACTTTCATTTTTTGCTTAGTTATAAATGTATCTCTCAGGAACATGGGATATATTTGGAGAGCAGCAAGTGGTGAGCTTGGTACAGATCTATTTTTTGAGATGGAAAATCAAGGCAGTTAATTCAGAGTTATGTCCAAGGTGGAGCTTATAAAGGCAGTTTTTTCCTCTAAGCTGTTTTGTGAAACCAGCCTCATCTGGCTTAAAAAATCACACTAAAGCCTCTGGTAGTGCTAGAGTTCACAGGGTCCTCAGAGATCACCTAAGACAGCTTTCCCTTCACAGCAAAGGTCCTCGGAGGGCAAGTGAATTTGATTCTTGAGGAAAACTCATTTTGCAAAAGTTCCTTGCCTTGGGCAACGTGGGCCAGGAGGAATGTGCCCGGACCCGGGGGTTGGACAGCTTGGCCTTCGAGTCTTGACTCTTCTGCTTGTGTTTGACCTCAGGCAAGTTCCTGAGCTCCGTGCTCCATGTGTACGAAGTAGGGGTACAGTGTCTCCCTGCCTGGGGTTGTAAGGAGAATTAGAGGACAGAGCCTCTTTCTCCGCACAAGCCACCCGGGAGAGTCAGGTTATCATTAAAATTCGCTCTCTACTAAGTATCTCCGTAGCTATTCCTTGCCCTTGATTAAGTCATTAACTCTAAATTCTCTGCAAAACCTGCCTTTCCTACACAGTCAATAATTGGCAAACCTCTTTTCCCACCACAGCTGCCATGGGAAAACTTTCTGGGCTTGTTTAGGGACTGAGTGCATAGCCCTCTATAGGGTGCCTCAGTGGTTCTTCAGAACATGCCCTAGGGGATTTTAAGGTGATTCCTTAGTGAGGGGATGACTCCCTTCTCCTGTGTGGCATCCAGGTTCCGTATGACCTCCTATACTGCTGTTTGGGACTGTTGGAATCTTGCAGAGTGCTGTGGCATGTTCTTACTCTTTTTCGTACTCCTCTAAAAAGGCAGACGCTCATAGATTCACATTTTAGTGTCATTCCATACCTTACCCAAGGCCACTCATCAAGTTTGCAGCAGAGCCAGAAACGTAGGACACAAAACACTAGACCACGTTGCCTCCCTTCCTACCACATAAACTAAGAAAAGCTCCTGGAGCAGATAGCTGATGATAAATGACTCTCATGCCATTTGAAGTCATAGCAAGCAAACCAGATTCTCGTGTGTGGTAGGCTGTCTTTCCCTAGCCTCTCTGGGGCTTTTTCTGTATTCTTTCTCCTACTATAACTGGAGTCTAGATTTGAGGCTGGGATTTCAATCTTAAGGTTTATGGTACAGCCTTGATTTGGTCAATAAGTATATAGAAAGCTAAGATTTAGTACAGCTTTATTTCTACCCCTCCCCACCTCTCATGTTCTCTCTTGTATCGTAGCTCCTGGGAGGTGTGAGTGTCTGCCGTGTTGGAGCTGTGAGACCAGGAGTGATGTCTTATTCTTCTTTGCAGTGTTGTATCCCTGACTTAGTCCTGAAACCTGAGGAAAACTGATACCCTCCCCTCCAGGGGGACTGCATCCCCCTGGAACTCTGATTTCGTCCCTCAAATTGCTTCTTCTGCAGTCTTTCCTGTCTCATGAAATGGCATCACTACCCAACTGCAGAAGCAAACATCTATGACCCATATCCTTCTTCTCTTTCCTGTCCACACCTCGCCATGTCCAACCCATCAAAAAATCCTCTCAAGCCCTTTCAGAGTTGCATTGGCTAATGTGGTTATACAGATTGATATATTGAAATCCTTCCAGACTAATTGATAAATTGTCTCTTCTAAGAGTCCCCCACTGAGGGCCTCCTTCCCACCATCTCAGCACCCCAGTCCCTTCCACGCAACCCCACCTTTTATCCTCCCGCGTAGTCTAACAACCAAATGGTTAATGCCTAGCCCAGGAAGAATCTGACTTTTCTGAGTTTCACCTTCTTTATCCACTGTAGATGAGCACAGTAATGCCATTTTTAGCTTTATTGTGAGGATTAAATGAGAGAATGTAGTTAAGGTTGTGAATGCATAAGGCCTGGCATGCCCCATGTGGGCACTCCATAAATGAGTTCGCTTTCCCTTCTGCTTTGACTGGTGTGGTATAGCGTGGGAAGGACTTTAGAGAAAGCTAGATGTAGGTACAAATTCAGGCCTCACCTCTTTTCCTGCGTGACCTGGGAAATTAACCAACATCTCTGAACTTCTGTCTTCTTGTCTGTGACATAGGAATAAGGAATGTCTAGCACTGTTCCTGGGCATAGAGGGTATCCACTTTCACTAGATATCAACTTTCCTTGGTTAATTGAGTTCGTATAAGTGGTTGGCTTTGAAATGAAAAAATGTATTGCATACTAAAAAAAGTGTGAAAACAATAGTGAGATACCACTACACACCTATTAGAATGACCAAAATCCAAAGCACTGACAATACCAAGTGCTGGTGAGGATGTGGAGCAACAGGAACTCTCATTCATTGCTGGTGGGAATGCAGAACAGTACAGGCACTTTGGAAGACAGTTTGACATTTTTTACAAAACTAAACATACTCTTAACCGTACAATCCAGCACTTGCATGCCTTGGCATTTACCCAAATGAACTGAAAATGTATGTCCACGCAAACACCTGCATACGGATGTTTATAACAGCTTTATTCATAATCACCGGAACTTGCAAGCAACCAAGATGTCTTTTAGTAGGTGCATGTATAAATAAATAGTGGTGCATTCACATAATAGAATATTATTCAGTGCTAAAAAGAAATGAGCTAAGGAGCCATGAAAAGAAATGGAGGAACCTTAAACACATATTATTAAGTGAAAAAAGCCAATCAGAAAAGGCTACATATTTGCTACATATTGTATGATTTCAACTATATGGCATTCTGGAAAAGGCTAAACTATGGAGACAGTAAAAAGATCGGTGGTTGCCTTGGGCTAGTGGAGAGGAAGGAATGAATAGTTGGAGCACAGAGAATTTTTAGAGCAGTGAAATTATTCTGCCTGATACTGTAATGGTGAATGTGTGTCATTATACATTTGTCAAAACCCATAGAAGGTACACCAAGAGTGAACCCTAATGTAAGCTGTGGACTCTGGGTGATTATAATGTGTGAATATACGTTCATCAACTGAACAAATGTACCACACTGGTGAGGATGTTGATAATAGAGCAGCTGTGCCTGTGTGGAGGTAAGGAGTATATGGGAACTCTCTGTATTTCTGCTCAGTTTTGCTGTGAACCTAAAACTGCTCTAAAAAATAAAGTCTATTTTTCCAAAAGTCTAAAATTTAGACTTTTTTCTAATTTGAATTGACCTCTCTCCTAAGAATTGCCTTAGAGATTAGATTTCTGGTAGGAAATAGGTGGATGTCATGTGTCCCTTGATAATAATTCCCTCCTCCCATGACTTCAGTACCATAGCTCATTTCCTTTTGGTAAACTTTGAATGAATTGGCCTTGCAGGTAGTTTGCTGCCAGTGGTTAAGGCAGACATTACGGTGAATGAAAAGAAGTATCAGTCTGATACAGTTCGTACCACTGCAAAAATTCCCGGAATAGAATACTCTTAACTATCAGAGCATTTTCTACCTGGAGACTGGCACCTAGGTGGGGTCTGTTGACATGTTGGTGGCGATTGCTTCCTCGATTTTGTCCCATGTTTTCTGAATTCTCTTTTGAGTCAAGATGATAACCATTAGAAAGAGCTTTATCTGGGCCTTTGACAATGAAGTCATTCCACCTCAAATCCTTTGTGGAATGAGGCAGGCTAATAAATATATCCCTGTGTGAACAAGTGAGTAAGTAATACATGTTTCTGTTGATAGCTCTTCTTGCTCATTTTATGAGGTTAATCTCATTGCTAGATAGAAAAGTTGACTTGCCACAAGTTCCCTCAAGCCTGGGGGAGCTGCATGGGCAGGGTACCAGGAATTTTCATGTGAACGTATAAGGCTTGCTTATCTGTTCCTTACACCTAACGCTTTCTACACCCAAGCGCTTTTCCTGATCACCGGGATGGTTGGTAAAGGGCAGGATTAGGTAGGAGAGGACTGCCTTTGTCCCCTCCCATCCTCTATAACCAAGCCACTCAGTTCCAGGAACATTCCCTACCAAGTGATGGAACCATGAGCGATCAGGAAGGAAGGATGGTATCGACACCACCATGGTTCTTAGGAGTACTCCAAGTGTTCTGGTGGAGGACGTTTCATGGGTTTGTTGAGTAAATCCAGGAAAAGCATTCTTATACCTACATCATTAATCAGTGGATATTCTCATGCTCTCAGAGCCTCTCCCCTAAGGTTTGGGTTCTCAGTCAGAGAAGTATCAGTGAGTCAGGTGTAAGGTCCATTTTTCTATCTTTGCATTCACTGAGTACCCCAATAAATGTGGGAACTTTATGAGTCCAAATACCTCCCTAACACTTGGAGCTTTAGAATCATTACAAGTACTCTCTCCCCCAAATGCCTGATGCCAATTGGCTTGGTGTCTCTGGGCTGTAAGGGGTCTAGGTTTTCCAGAGGGATGTATCCAGGCTTCATTTCGAATTCACTAAGAAAATAGGACCTATATGAAAATGAAAGCAGCCCTTTTTTTCCACAGGAAATCAGGTCTTCTGAAATCTGAGTGTCTTTATTTGTGTTGGTGTTGAATTTTGGGTGAAGGTTCAGCTAGCTTCTTGTTTTCCATAAAATGTTCCTGTCCATAGATATACTGGCTAATGAAGCTGAGTCATGTGATTCAAGTTGGCAGATGTTTTGCTTAAGTCACTAAGAGTTTGACATGAATAAAGATCGAACAAGGATTTAGGATTAACTTCCTTGGTCCCGTAAGGTGAACCAAGTTTTTGGGACCCTTCTTTAAGGGATTTGCCGCCAAACTGCCATCCGTCATCTGGGTATTTGACAAAACAGAATTTGGATTTTTTTTTGGTAGGTCTCCCTTTTGTCCACTTCTAAACCCACATAAAAGCAGTTTGGGACTGGTCGGAGCCCCACAGAAAGGAACAGGAGACTGAGATTTTTGGATAAAAGTTTTTCCTTTTTACAGAGATAATTTGCAATAATACTGACTTTCAGCATAGAGTCCATAGCCTTTATCGCGATCAGAAAACATTTTGGATGGCGTGGTGGGGTGTGGGTGAGCTCATTGCCTGCAGTGACTCCCGCACAGGGACCCTGAATAGACGTTCATTGGCAGAAAGGCAGTGGTTACTGAAAATGGCTCGGGGAAGGGTGGAGGGGGGGGGCAGTTGAGTGGGCCTTGGGTTCCTTCCTCCTCAGGGGAGCTATTTTTTGCTTTATATGCAAAGAATTGCTTTGTACAGCCAAGTTGGTTTCAATCTTGTTTACATAAAAGAAATCGAACATTTATTTTGTGCCGGGTTATTTTTTTCTTCCTTTGCCAGTCAGAGGATCCTAGGCAAATCAATAAACAAAGACCCTGCTCTGTTTCCATTTTGTGGATGGGGATTTGGACTGGGTAACCCTTCAATGACTGGATTAGCTACCTCTGTGGAGACTGAGACTTTCTGCCTCAGTTAGATGGGTTGTCAGATACATATTGGTCATGCTGGGAGCCTGGAACTCCAGAAGACAGTGAGAGGACCCCTGGATCCTTGGGTCTGCAGCAGACTGCAAAAGTAGGAGAGAAGAAAACTGCTTCTTTGGCTTCTGCAGAAATTAGTTGAAGCCCTGAAGTGTGTGATTTGGTTACTCTAATCTTCGCCCAGTCAACAGCCAGCATTGTTATGGGGCATTAAATCAACACAAATGTTTTTTAAAACTACAGCTCTGAAATTTGACTCTGCAGATATGGAAGTCCATAGAGGGGCTTCATGCTAGGGGGCAAAACGTATTTTCTTTCTTTTTTTTTCTAAATTTACCTGCCATGAACTTGGACTGACCCTTTGTTCTCTTGTTTTTGGACAACATGAAAAATAAGGGGGAAAATGTCTTCATTATAAAAGCATTCCCTTAACCAGTGTTCAACTGGCTGGCTTTTTCCCTTTTCAAGTTCACAACAGTGACTTTTATAGTGGTTCATCATCTATAAATCTCAGGTAGTTAATTTCTTCTTTAATTCCTGTTAGCATCAGTTGGAGCAGCATAATTGAGATAGGGGAGAATAAGAGGTTTGGGGTTAGACCTAGACTTGAAATCTTATTTCATCTCATACTAATAAGTTGGCCTTAGATAAGTTATATAACCTCCCTAAGCCCCAGTTTTCCCCTCTATAATACAGGAATGATGAGACATAAATCATTATTTTAGACATAATATCTGTAAAGAGGTTGGCATAGTACAACGTACCACAGGCTCCCCCAAAATGGTACTCATTATGGGTTTCATTCTTCAGGCTTGGAAGTTGTGGTGACAGGGTCCCTTAGTGCAAGGGGACCTGTGTCACTGATTGGTTGCAGAGGCTCTTCACTCTTCCGAGGGACACTAGAACCGTCTTTAGTGGTATGATCAATAACATGTCAGTCATACACAAGATAAGTATTTGTGTGTGTATAAATATATCTAATATGCCCTACAAAATGAAAGTAAAATAAATTAAATTGAATTAGGCAGTCCTTGTTCTTTGCCAAATAACACTGTTATCCAAATTGGACACAGCTCATTCCTTTGAGTATACCTGTTTGAGCAAGTGTAAAATAGTAGAAAAAAATATTGAATTAGTCAAGAGAACTATAAGTTCATCCACTTACTAACTGTATATGTTTATTAATTATCTAACCACTTAACCAGCTGGAAAAGGATGTGGAGTACTAATGAAAATTAACAGCTAATATTTATTTAATGAGGACCTATAAGAGGCCAGAGAACTTTTCACGTATATCAAACTCATTTGACAATTACCTCAATACAATCTCATGGGATAGGTTATTGTTCACCCTGTTTCACAGATGGAACCACTGAAGCTCAGAGAGATGAAGTATCGTGCCCAAGCTCACACGAATGGAAAGTGATGGAGCTAAAATGTGAACACAGAGAGTCTGACTCCAGAGTCCATTATTTTAGCTGCTGTATTTATTCTCCCTCTAGTAGTGATGGAAAGGTCTGTGGGTAACAGACCTGAATGTGAGTCCCAGCAGTACCATTTCCATTTATGTGATCTGTGTGAGATTTCAACCCAGAAATCTCTCTGGGTTTAGCTTAGATAATGGGCTCATGGCAACTTGAGTATAAAAAAGTGACATTGATAAAAACTATGTGAAAGGACCAAGTTAAAGTCATGTCTCATGAAAAGATTAGAATCTGAAAGTCATTGCCTAGGGTGAAAATCACATGGATTCAAAACTACCCTTGAAAATTTCTTAAATTTCTCACCATGTTCTGTGTATGTAACTGTGTGCATACAGCCTGTTACAACGATGTTAAACCACAAGGCAATGGATTCCCTACAAACTCCAGTGAGCACTTCACATATCTAGCCTTTTCCTCCCTGTGAGAACATGACTTTACTTTTTCTCTTGCTGACTGTATATGATTGAAGCCACATCCTTAAACACAAGTGACATGGCCCAACTGGACTGGGCAAATTTTAGCTGAATTAGAGCCACTCCTTGCTGGTGGGAGCCTTCTGGCATTTCCCAACATCAGAATTGTTACAAGGATCAAATAAGAAGATATTTTAAAATGTTTTAAGGGTCTCTAAACATACCACTGCATTATCTTGGGGGTGTGCACTTGTGTTCACCTTGAATCATCATTAAAGATCTGTGATGCTCAGCAATGTTTGCTCAAAATCACAACCATTCTGCCCATTTATTGGTTGGTAGGTTGGTTTGGTTCTTTTTTTCTTTTGTCTGCATTGGGTCTTCGTTGCTGTGTGTGGGCTTTCTCTAGTTGCGGTGAGCGGGGGCTACGCTTCGGTGCGTTGTGCGGGCTTCTCGTTGCGGTGGCTTCTCTTGTTGCGGAGCTCGGGCTCTAGGTGCATGGCCTTCAGTAGCTGTGGCACTTGGGCTCAGTAGTTGTGAATCGCGGGCTCTAAAGCATAGGCTCAGTAGCTGTGGTGCATGGGCTTAGCTGCTCCGCGGCATGTGGGATCTTCCTGGACCACGGCTCGAACCTGTGTCCCCTGCATTGGCAGGCGGATTCTTAACCACTGTGCCACCAGGGAAGTCCCAGTTGGTTTGTTCTTAACTGCTCACTTTTCTGACTATAGTTTTCTTTCTGTCCTGTAAATGCAGTATTCAACAAAGTTTAGGGACGCTTCTTGAATCTTTGCTCTTTCACAACGTGATTTTCAGCTCTCACATCCTGTCGCACCTACCACTTAATCAGTGCTATGCCACATGTTTATCAGGCTACCCTGTGCACCAGGCTCTGTTTTCTGCAATCCTCATCCTCTGGAAGCTCCAGATCTACAACCTCCTTCAGAACATTTCCACCTGAAAGTCGTTCCATCACTTCATCTCAGCCTGTTTAAACTGGAACTGAGCATCTTCCTTGCCTTTTGGAAGCTACTTCCTAACTTCCTGGATCCTTTTGCTGGCAGCAGCTTCTTCCTGTCCGATGAGGCTGATACCTAAGCAGTATCATAAGAGGCTCTTCTCTCTTGTTTCTCACTCCTGAAGAGGTACCAGGTCCTGATTCTGTAATCTTTCTATTCCTTTCACCTTCAAACTATTGCAGGAGCCCCCAGTCAGCCTCTGGCATCCTGTCTCTCTCCAGTTTCATTAGAGCATATGTGTTTGTGAGATTAATTTTCCTTCAAAGTGCTTTGTACTGCTTCCAAGAGAAATCTAAGTGCACTCTGACCAAAACCAGTGCTTCTGTCTTTCTGCTTCTACAGAAAGCTTCTACATGAATACTTTCCTTCAAGCACAGAGCTGTGTTTCTCACTGTTTCTCCATTAGTCAGCCTTTCTTTCCTGTATTCAGGAGAAGACGGCAGTTCTTCCCAAAATTAATCTACACATTTAATAGAGCTGCAGTTGAAATGCAAATGGATTTGTTTGTGTAACTTCTAAAGTTTATCTGAAAGAAGAGAGACATATGAATAGCAAAAATAAAGTTAAAAGAAGAAATCGGAGGGGAACATTACACTGACAGATAATAAATTGTAACATAAAGTTGCATTCAAATAAACATGTAGAGCCTGTAACAAATAGATAGAGCAATGGAATAGAATAGACAGCCCCAAATGCAAGGATACATCTATTTTGAGTATGTGAAAGAAAAAAAAAAAAAACTCCAACCCTTAAAAATAATGTGAAATGATGGGTTATCCAATAAATGATGCTAGAATAATTTTTATTTAAAAATGAAGTTAATCCTTTCCCTCTCACCATAGACTAAAACAAATGTCGGGAAGATAAAAAAAAAAATCAAAAAGATAAAACATACCATAAAAGCACCAGAAGAAATCTTAGTTAACTATTCATATAATCTGGGTATGTGGGAGGTCTTTTCAGGCATAATCCCGAGGCAGAAACCATAAAAAATTGAAATATGTAACTATGTAAATGTGAAATTATGCATAAAAGTTATCACAAACAAAATGAAAAGCAAATGGTAAAACTGAGAAAAATAGTTTTAACATATAAGGCAAACAGGAGATTAATATCTTCAATATGTAAGGAATCGTTACAAGTCTATAAGAAAAAAATAAACATGAATAGAAACAAAGGGGCAAAGGCTATAAAGATAATTCACAGCAAAGAAATAGAAATGCTCAATACATGTGAAAACATATTTAATCTTGCTTGTAATCAAAGAAATGAATATTTAAATGTTACCTCTGAGGACTAGGACATTTCCTTTTTTACTTTATAAACTTCTGTATGCCTTAACATTTTTTTTAAAAAAAGCATTCAAATAAAATTTAAAAATAAAATATGCTGCTGTGAAATTCTTGTACACCTGTAAAGCACTTACCATCTTCTTAATCTTTGAGAATGATCTTCTAGGAGTATATTTATTGGAAAGTTATCCATCAATAAATACATTGAGACAAAAATAGCCAGTAGATTAGAACGTGTGATAAGGTCCTATTTTGGTGAAAATGTATGTAGAAATATAAAAATATGTAGAAGAAAATCTAGATGCATATAAAATAAAATGTTATATGGGTTGTTTCTAGGTATTGGAAATATGGATAATATTTTTATTTTCTTATATTTGCTTATCTATTTTCTAATTTTTCAACCATGAGCTTGTGTTGCTCTTTTTTTTTTTTTAACATCTTTATTGGAGTATAATTGCTTTACAATGGTGTGTTAGTTTTCACAAAGTGAATCAGCTATACATATACATATATCCCCATATCTCGTCCCTCTTGCCTGTCCCTCCCTCCCACCCTCCCTATCCCACCCCTCGAGGTGGTCACAAAGCACCGAGCTGATCTCCCTGTGCTATGCAGTTGCTTCCCACTAGCTATCTATTTTACGTTTGGTAGTGTATATATGTCCATATATACACTACCACTCTCTCACTTCGTCTTGTGTTCTTCTTAAAAAAACTTTTAAGTACAACGGACACACATAAAAGTATATAATTTGTAAGTAGCAGTTTGATGTATTGTCAGTAAGTGAGCACACTTGTATTAGTTTTCTAATTTTAGCATCCTTTGCCATCTGGATGGGCCAAGAACCTCTCAAATCATCAAGTGCTGGTTCCTTTTTGCTCAGCAGTTCCTTCCTCAATTTATCTTTCCTCTCACATTTTATATAAGCACCAAGAAGAGACCAGGCTGTATCTTCCAGACTTGGCTTGAAAAATCCTTCAGCTAAATGTCCAAGTTCATGGCTTACAAGTTCTGCCTTCTGCCCAACAGTAGAACTCAATTCAGCCAAGATTTTTCACATTTTATAACATGGATTGCTTTTTCTCCAGTTTTAAAAAACGTGTTTCTCGGGTTTCCCTGGTGGCGCAGTGGTTGGGGGTCTGCCTGCCAGTGCAGGGGACATGGGTTCGAGCCCTGCTCTGGGAAGATCCCACATGCCATGGAGCGGCTGGGCCCGAGCACCACAACTACTGAGCCTACGCTCTAGATCCTGCGAGCCACAACTGCTGAACCCGCATGCCACAACTACTGAAGCCCACGCGCCTAGAGCCCGTGCTCCGCAACAGGAGAAGCCACCGCAATGAGAAGCCCACACAACGCACCGAAGGGTAGCCCCTGCTCGCCGCAACTAGAGAAAGACCTGCGGGGACACACCTCTAGCTCCTCAGCCCTCCACTGCACCCCCTTTGCCCAGTACCTGACTTCACAGCAGGTGCTCATTAATGCATAAAGAGTTTCAAGATGAAAAAGAAATTGTGTGACAGTGAAGACCAGTTTATACACTATAATTGTTCTAAAGGGGGTGTGGACTGCCTTGGGTGGGTTTTGTTTCTCTGTTAGTGAACAGAGACTCATACATCTAGATGGAGTCACACATCAGACAAAGCTTGGCCCAGATGGCCTCTAAGAGTCAGCTCCAAGAATTTGTGCTTTGAATACTCCACATATTCAAGTCACTCCTGGAATAGAACTTATCGGGAGGTGCTCTGCCACTCTGTTCACTGGCACTATCCCTTTCCTCTTTGAACCTCCAGTCCACGGAGCATCTCAGAAGTGTTTGATGGCTCCAGCTGGAGATTTGGGAGCCTTGACCCTGTTGGTCTCTCTGTTTCTGGTGATGGGACTTTGTGATCCAAAGACTGGGGTAAATTTGTAATCAGTTCTGTTTATTCAGCCCATTCGAGCACTTGAATTTGGAGAGAGCAGTGGGTGGGGAAGCTCACAGAACATCGAATTCAGGCAGGGTGGGATGCTGAGTGGAGATGGGGAGGAAGCTAGCAAGGGGCAGGAGGGACCGAACAAGACAGTGTGTCCTTAGCTAACAAAATTGGAGTGGGATCTGAGACTTCTCAAAGGCTGGCTCTCAGGGATCCCAAGGATGAACACTCACAGGGCTGCACAGAGCACTTCTGCTTTACTGTGTTGGCTCCAGCCAGCTCAGCATGTGCAAAAAGCAGGAAGTTTGGCCTATGTAGCAGTGTGTCTCTTTAAGAGCGTATTATTTTTGCAAAGTTCTAATGTTCCTTGCCTACGGTTTGCCCTGGTGAGTGCTTGTTAATTCAGTTTCATTGTTGCCTAGGGAAGAAGAACCCCAGTGACCCACTATAATAACCGCTTTAATGTGGGGCTTCTGCTTTGGGCCTGTGTAGTATCCTTTAACAAATGAGCAGAAGTGGCCAAAATTATATTAGGCAACGCTGCCAGAGGTTTATGATAAAATCTCCAGTCACTGCCAGGGACAGTGCGATCCCTGTCAGTTTGAGGAGTGACTTTTCTATAGTAACAGCTCAGACCTTTTTTTCTGGGTGGGGGAGGTTCTCACTACATGCCAGACACTGTGCTGGTGGTGGGAGTGGGGATGGGGGAGATGCTTTCACACACGTGATTTCGGTTAGTCCTTATAATATCACTGTAATGTGGATATTATTAATCCTACTTTACCAATGATAAAATGGAGATGCAAATTGTTTAGATGATAAACCCAGGGTCACACTGGTGATAAATCTTGGGACTGAGATTCCACTCCAAACCCATTACCTGCTCTGCACCAGGCTGCCCCTAAGATGACTTGAGAACACAGAGCTAGATGGCCTAAAGCTGGTTATTTGTCATCCATTATTGGTCAATAGGAACCAAGGCTTTTCCCACTTCACCTGAGATCATGCAAAGAAAGTGAATTAGGGATAGGAACAAAGAAATTTTCAGCTGGGCACTCTGTCTTCCTGGGTAGCATATAGAGGGTGTTGACAAATGTTGGAATAAATTAGAAAATTTTGAACCAATCGTTGCTATGTTTGTTCAGCTGCCTCATATCTTAAATTCCCATTCCAATGGTGAACCAAAGTTTTCCTTTGTCTGACAGATTCTAACATGAACTTTAAATCCCCCCAATAATATCCACTTTGCTGGGTTGTTGTAAGGAGAAACTGCAAATTATAATAAAATGTGCAAATGGTCACATTTTCATTTATCACCTCATCATATTACATAAAAAATTAAGATCTGGAAAATGCAGGAAGTTAAAATGTGAATATTCAGACTAAAGAGTCCTATACAGTTTTTAATACTGAGCAAAAAAATTGGCTGTGAATTTCCTGAGGGTCAAAGTAAAAAGAAAAACAAGATCAGGTATATGATACTAATTCTCATAAAGAAAAAACTATGGAAAATACAGTTTCTCAAGGGGCACAGAGATTTCCCTGGCACTTAGATTGAGATTGGAAATAAATTTCTCTAAAAGGTTGAGGATGACACTGGATCACCATTATCCTCATCACTCCCCTCCACCCATTACATTCAATAGAATTCTTTTCTTTTTTTTTTTTTAATTTTATTTATTTTTGGCTGTGTTGGGTCTTCGTTTCTGTGCGAGGGCTTTCTCTAGTTGTGGCGAGCGGGGGCCACTCTTCATCGCGGTGCGCGGGCCTCTCACTATCGCAGCCTCTCTTGTTCCGGAGCACAGGCTCCAGATGCGCAGGCTCAGTAGTTGTGGCTCACGGGCCTAGTTGCTCCGTGGCATGTGGGATCTTCCCAGACCAGGGCTCGAACCCGTGTCCCCTGCATTGGCAGGCAGATTCTCAACCACTGCACCACCAGGGAAGCCCCTCAATAGAATTCTTAAGGTATCTTCAATATTACAATGGAGACAAAATAACAAAGCACAGTCCACTGAAAGGAATTCTGCAAAGGGGCTAAAAGAAGGTGGTTCATGGGTACATATTTCTGGAGCTCCAATACACCCAGAATTAAAATCTAAAGTTGAAAAAAAAAAGGATAAAATGCATATCTTTTCATGTATCTCCTATAAATGACATTTTTATCAATGGAGTTTCATTTAAAAATTGGGTAGAAGACAGTTTGAGGTTGTATGAGTACAATAGTGGCCTCAGAATGTTTTCATTGGGCAGGGGGTTAAGAGGGACAGTCTGGCTGGAAGTGGAGGTGCTAGGTAGAGTGACCAACTTTTCTAGCTTGCCCAGAACTTTCTCAGTTTGGGGGACTACAAATCCCACATCCCCGGATGCTTCTCAGTCCTCAGCAAACGGAACAGTGGATCGCCCTAGTGCCAGGCTGGGAGTTTCAAAGCCACAGTGACATGGCGAGCACACTGTTTCTACTTAGATTGCATGTTTATGTAGGTGGCTCTGGGGGATACTGATGGATTTCTCCCCAAAGCCAAAGCACGTGTTCTGCATTGCCAAATGGGAATACTTTGGAATTGGATTGGATGGTGGAATCAGACCTATCTGTGAAAACTGAGGAACCCAGATTCACTCTGGGGACTAAACATCCATCCCGCCTTGCCTTAGGGTGACTATAAAATCACTAGGTGAAAATGCACATGGGGAAGTTTTCTTTTCTGAAATTCTTTACAAATTACAGAGAAGAGCCGAACGGAGTGAAACGGTTTGGAGCTGCAGTGACCCGAGTTAGTGTCCTGGCTTTGCCACTGATCAGCTATGAGATGTTGAGCCGTTCACGCAATCCTCTGAGATGTAGTTTTCTCATCGGTAAAGTGGCTTATCTGCAAAGATGTTATGAAACTTAACTGAGATACTTGAAAGCCCCTGGCAGAGTGCCTAGTTCAGTAAATATCTCTTTCCTCCCCCTTTCCCCTTCTCGGTCTAAGATGAGTGGAGTTCGGCCTGCAGGTGGGAGATTTGAACCAAAACAATAATTGTTCTTTAGATAAACCCCAGCAGTTAGAATATCCTCATTGCACCACAGTGGTGAATGGAAAACTGGACCTCTCAGGGGCCATTCCTAAGTTTTGTCTGTCTGCTTGCAAAAGATGTGATTGGAAAGTGCTTTATGCATACTCAGAACTAATTCAGCCCCATCTAAACATGTTTGGACTCTAGACTCTCTTCTTCAGCCAGTAAAATGTGTATATTTCCTTCTTTCTTTTCCTTTCCTTCCTCCCTCCTTCCCTCCCTTTCCTTCCTTCCTCCCTTTCTTCCTTCCTTCCTTCCTTGCTTCCTTCCTTCCTCCCTCCCTCCCTCCCTCCACATCTCCCTCCTCCCCACCTCCCTTATTCTTTTGCGCTTTCTGCTTTTGTCTTTTGCCTTTTGGCCAGATCCACATTTTTCTCCACACTAGACCAGTTTGCTTTTTCATGCTGATCACCCCTCTGGCCTCTTATGTAGTTCAAATTACTAGCTATGGGCTCTCAGGTAAGTTATTTCCCTTCAATAGACTCAATCTGCTGATCTATAAAACAAAAGGAGGAAACCAGATAGTTTATAAGGCCCTCTGCAGCTCTACATTCTGTGATATGAGGAATACTGTTCTTTTATTTATTCAGCAGACATTTATTGAGCACATACTAAGTACCAAGTGCAATGTAGTCACTGGGGCTACAGCGATAAAACAAGCAAAGCCTCCATTTTCATGGAACTTACATACCAGTGAGAGAGACAGACAATAAATAAGACACAAATGAATATATAACATATCAGGGGTAGTAAGTGCTGGGAACGAAAACTAAGTGGGGTGAAATGTAAGGAGTGACAGTGATGGTGGGATGTGTGTGGGGCCTCATGGTGCTACTTGAGATGCAGTGGTCAGGAAAGGTCTCTCCAGTAAGCTGACATGTGAGCAGAGACCTCAATGAAGTGAAGAACCAGCCAGGCAGTTCATCTGCATGAGAGTGTTCTGAGCAGAGAAAACAGTTAGTACAAAGGTCCTGAGGTTGGAGCATGCACTCATTTTGAAGGAATATCAAAGGAGGGCAGCGTGGCTCTGGGTTGTGTGGAGCCAGAAAAGACTAGTAAGAGATGAAGCATGGAATTACATAAGATAATAAGAATAACTCACCCTCGGTTCAGCATCTGTGCCCAGCACGGGTTTTCATGGGAACCCTAGCAGAGGAGCATAAACCATCTGGGATTCATCTAACTTCTGGGCGCTGGCCTCTCACAATCTCTCTTCACATGACATTGTGTCTTAACCTCATCAGGGGCTTAAGGAAGACAGTCTTCAGAGACCATCAGGCAAGCTAGAGAAGCAGAGGCACTGAAGTCTGAATGTCTGGCTTGTTATTCCTGGTACTCGCAGGGACAAAGGCTTGCCCCGGGCCCTTCCTTTTACCACCTTCCTGCCTGGAAGTGTGTTCAGAGGTTTTAAACACATGCACTGCGTTTAGTAAGAAACTTATGTGATATTTTCCATCACATTGAAAATGGAACAGTGTGATGGAAAGCAAACTTTGGGGAAATGTAAGCTTCAATTTTGTTAATGTGTTGATGAAATTTCCCCAATCTATCTGTCCCTTCCCTAAGCTGGATTTGCCCTGAGCCCGTTCCTCCCAGCACCTGTTTTTCTGTCACATAAGGGAAAAAACGGTCTAGAAAATTTGACTGGGCACTTTCTGTGATAGGCTGAGAACACCCGAAGTTCAACCTTGGTGTATTCAATTATCTGTTGAGGCCCAGAGAACTGTGGCTATGGCCTCCTGCGTCCTGCTAAAGTTACACCATGTCCTGGAGGAGGATGTGGAAAGTCAGGTCCCTGCTTGTCAGAGCCAGCTGTGAAGCTATTGGTAGAATATTTCTTTCCATGGGATTGTCCTCCGCCTTCTTATACTCCAAGGATCTGGTAGAGTATGAGACCACCCGCTGTGGCCTCACTGAATTGGAAACTGTCCCTAAACATTTCATGTTCTGGAATTTTTTGTGTTCAGGAAGAGGACCCTAATAACATATTCTTAAGTGGCCATATAGTTCTAGAAACAATGACAGGTACTTTTTTTTTTTTTTTTTTTTGCTGTACGCAGGCTTCTCATGTTGTGGCCTCTCCCGCTGCAGAGCAAGGCTCCGGACGCGCAGGCTCAGCGGCCATGGCTCACGGTCCCAGCCGCTCCGCGCCATGTGGGATCTTCCCGAACCAGGGCACGAACCCGTGTCCCCTGCATCGGCAGGCAGACTCCCAACCACTGCGTCACCAGGTACTTTTTATATAAATCATCTACTTCAGCCTCAGCGCTGGCCTGTGGTGCTGGGCATGATGATCCCACTTTCCAGATGAGGCAAGGGAGGCTCAGGTGAAACAGCTAAAGTCATAAAGCTGGTAAGTGAGAGGAGTTTTTCCTTTCATTGCCTCCCTGTTATTCTTCTAGACATTATCGGCCTTCGCTTTAATGAAGACTGGCTACTTGACCTAATCCATTCTCTCTTCGAATGCCAGCTGGATTGGAATTGAGGTCTTTGGGAAGGCGTGGTGCAGCAGAACTGGTGTTTTAGACAATGGTCTTTAAATAAGATGAGCTAAGTTTGGCGACACACCTAAGCTGGGCATCCCCAGCCAATGCAGAAAATGAGTCGTGCAATTCTGCAGTTAGTTCAGGGCCACCCCACAGTGCTTCCTCACTTTGCAAGCCATCTCCGGGAGCTGCAGGACCCATATGAGGGGCATTCAATTATTTTTCTTCCTTTAGTGTCTCTACATCCCTGAGCGGTTGATCTTCCTACTGCTTTTCATGCAGAGCCGCAGGAGGGCCTACGCAAGGGATGTGATTGCTCTGCTCAAAAAGCCATACAGGTGGTCTTTGATTTTGGGTTTCCAAGCACCCAGGTATTTTAAAAGCCAACACTTTCTTCTGTGGGATTTCAGCTGTACTGGCACTTTTTTGGTGAAGTGTGAGTTAAATGAGTCTCGCTGTTTTGGAGATCAGGTCGCCGAATTGTTCTTTCTTGCCTCTTCTGCCTGTTACTTTGTGTTGGAACAGAAATCCCACTGCCTCTGCCTGCTGAGAGCTTAGCCGGTGTCATCACCGTCCTCCTGGATCCATCAGCACTCACTGACAAACAAGGAAACTGGATCCATGTTGGACACGAACTTTACTCGGTTATGTAGTTTGTCTCTCTGTAATCCCTCTGTTATTGACAAATAGAACTCAGGGACATGGGCGGCAGTGACAGCTCCTGCAGACAGCGTGTATTAGCGTCGGCATTATCGTCCTTGGCCCTGACAGCCTGGGCACTAGAGAGAGGATTAAGCGATTAGTACTGCGTATGTTACAACCGTCTTTTTATTCCTGGTGACTTTTCGGTTTTGCTCACTTCATAAAGATGTAAAAGTGGGCTCTGAGTAAAAACAGATGCATATTTACATTTTTGGGGTCTGATGGGTAGCACATGTCTCAGGCATTCAGGCAATGTTGAGACATTATCAAGTTTCTCCACGCACCGAGCAAATTCTCTTGCCTTTGTGACAAATATTGGCTTAAAGGGGACTTGGAGGTATACTACATATATTTAGAAAATAAAGATCTCTTTGAATCTCTGACTTACTGTATTTGGTGGGTTGGTGTATATGTTAGATAATCATTTACATGACTTTGTTCCCTGGAACTTTAGTAAAAGGTAGGTTGATCTCAGGCAATTTTGCCCCTGAGATGGGGCTAATGTAAGAGTTAAACATAGGATTTTTTTGCATTTATTTATTTATTTATTTATTTTGCGGTACGCGGGCCTCTCACTGTTGTGGCGTCTCCCTTTGCAGAGCACAGGCTCCGGACGCGCATGCTCCGGACGCGCAGGCTCAGCGGCCATGGCTCACGGGCCCAGCTGCTCCGCGGCATGTGGGATCTTCCGGGGGCAGGTAGGATGAGATAGGTGACATGGAAACCAGACAGGAGACCAGACTGCAGGAATCCAGGGGTGCAGCCAGGAAGCCGTGATCTCCAGTTGCCACAGAAGGAGAGAAAAGAGGGAATTTGCAGAGGAGGAAGTAGCTATGCTGAATTGTTAGGGGCTGGAGTAACAGCCAGCGTTTCTGGACGCTTCCCACGTGCCCACTAAATTGCTAAGCACTTTGCGTGTATTTAATTCTTACAGAAATTCTGTGAAGTAGGAACTCTCATTAGTCCCATTTTTGGATGAGGAAACCAAGGCTTAGAGGGGTCAAGCAACTTGATCAATGTCATATTGTAGAGAGTGGAAGAACTGAGATTTGAACCTACCTTCCAGACTCCCATCCACTGTGTGTGCCTTACTGCCTGACTGTGGAGGGGATTGGCAGAGTGGAGGGAGAAGGGGAAGAAACTTTTAAAAAATATTGGAAATGTAACATTTTAGAAGAATTTATTAGTATTATCATTATTATTAGCCTGGAAAAAATAGCTGGCTTGAAATAGAAATGAATAAATCACATTTTCATATAGAAAAAAAGATGCTCTATAAAGTGAAAGAGAAGTTCACCCAAAATGTCCTGTCTTAAAATAGACACAAAATTCAGAAATGCAATGCATGATGTTTATCTTAATCCTCTTTATTTACATGTTCTCATACACAGAGCACTGTATAATATGAGTCTGCCCATGTGTACATATGTGTAAATGTCACCCAGGGACTTGAACGAATTTAACCTTGATTCAAGCTTGAAGGGAAAAATGGCTGTAGTTTCGACTTTTAAAAAATTATCTGTTTATTTCCCTTTCTCTGACGATAGCTCCTGGTTGTAATGCTGAAATCTTATAAATACGGCACAGTTAACTCACAAAATGAGCTTAGTGTTCTCGGGGCAGTGCAAGTTGAACAACACATAATTTGGCACAATTTGGTGGGCCTGAGTTTAAGACAAATACAAGACTGAGAGAGCATAGAGGCTTTATTATTTCTAAGGGAGTTCATGTAGTGTACACGGGTGGAACCGATCAGAAGCCCTCACGCGGCCCTCTGCCACATCCAAGGCGTTCAGTTCTCATGCTTTCATAAGCGTATTCACAGCACAACGTTTCTCCTTCCCAAATAGGAATGTTGTTGTTTCAAATGACCATCTGTGCTTTTGGCAGAATAGTGAATGCCATCTCCATGTGCTCTCTCACCCCCATCCCAGGCCCCGTTGGTGTCACAGCGAGGTTGGAAGGGCAGTGTGCACACGCAAGGCAGAGTGCGTAGAATCACATGGATGTGGTTTTCTGTAGTGTTAGGAAAGAGGAAGTGCTCCATAGGATAAATGGGGGCTTTACTAGTCAATCGGAGTGCTTGACATCACATTTACAAATGGAAGAGAAGGATATTAAAGTAGACTTGCATGAATTCTTGAGAAAAAGGAAGAGAAAGGAAACTAAGATTTGTCAAGTATCTATGCTGCGTAACTCAGGTAGCCATACACCCAGTCCCAGATTTTACCTATGGGTTTAGCGTAATTAACCATGAAACTCCTTCTCACTTCCAGAAGTTTCCTGGTTTAGACAATAAATTACATGGTTGCCCTATGTATAGTCTGAACAAGGGCTCTTTCTAGGGAAAAATCTCATTCTTTCCACTGTTCATGTCTGGAAACTGAGTCTCTGAGAGGTTAACTGGTTCAACACACGCAACTCAACACAACAAGGATTTGACAACAGAGATTATTTCTGCTTCATCGTGGTACCTCCCAAAGAGTGTTTTATCTATGCCCAAACAATGGTACTCATCCAACAATGGGGCAATTTAATTTATTTTCAAAGCTGTTTGAAAGGGCAGCATGTTCTTTCCATTATTTTCCAGTGATGGGGAGTTGGATTTGTCCCATGCTCTCTCAATTTGTCCTCTTGTGACCAGGTATAAAATTTGGGGGATTAAATGAGGAACTGATGATCACAGTTGAAGTTGTAATATGGGCTCATGGACTACAAGAAAGTTAACAGATCTGTACAGAAATTAGACCCCGATTTTTCCTACCATGAAGTCAGTGGCTGAACCCACCATGGGCCAGAATCAAGGAAGCAAGTATTCATAGCATCAAGTTTCTACACTATTTTGTGTCGATAAGTAATAAAGTGCTTTTAGCCAGTGGCTGTTTGATAGATCTTAGCCAATCACAGCTAAGAGATACTTTCAGGCCTTTGGGGTAAACTCCCACTACAGGAAATAGTGCGGAAAATAAAGAGTTCTAGAAAGGGGATCTGGAAACCTCGATTCCTCCTCCACCTCTCAGTTAACTAGCCTTGTGATCTTGCACAAGTCAGTTGAACTTTCTGGGATTCTGTTTGTTTTTTAGATAGAAAAGAAAATGAGGACATTAGTTGATAAGGAGTCCCTGCCTCCTTCAGGCAGGTCCTGCTTACTGCTAGTTTTTGTAAATATAGCTTTCCTAGAACACAGCCAAACCAATTGTTTACATATGCTGGTTTTTCAGCTACAACAGCAGAGCTTAGTCGCAACAAAGACTGTATAACCTGTTAAGCATAAAATACTGTCTGACCCTTTACAGAAAAAGCTTGTCTATCGCAGGATTAAACGATCTCTGAGGACAGTTTCACTTTTTGTTTCTAACCCCAAGAAAGACTAGAAGGAGAGTGAGAAAGGGAAGAAGATGAAGTCAGAGTTATAAATCCGAGTCCAAAAACCAGAAAGCAACTTACCAACAATCCACAAGCCAATTGTCCTAACAGTGAGAGATTGCATCGCCCCCTGCTGGCCAGGAGGACCTTTTGCTGTAACGTAGGCTAGAGAAGTACAGGAAAGTAACAAATCTGTGCAGGAATCAGACCCTCAGACTCATTTTCAACACAGAGCTCTCTGCTGGTCAGTAGGGAAGTTTCCGTTTGCTCCTGATGCCTTTGAACTCATAAAGCACATGCTTTATGTAGGGAAACTAGGGGAATTTGGGTCATCAAGCTAGAGTGTAGAGCTCCTTTAGAGAGAAGTAAAACCAAGAAAGGACAGGGAAAGCTTGCTTGAAAAGAACTTAATCATGGTGAATGAAGCCAAAGCTAATAAACAATGCTGGATGGGCTCTCATGGCCTCAGACAGTAGGTGAGGATGGTTATTGTTGTGACTGCATTAAATCATACTAATCCCAATGCCACAGGCCACTTTGAATGATGAAGTGAAGTGGCCTGCAATGGCAACCAGGAGGCTGTCCATTCTGCCCCTGTTGGGCAGGGCTGCTGTCAGCCCTCTCAGGCGAGCTCTGCATCCTGTCTTAGGGGCCCAACTCTGCCTTCAGAGGAGACTTGCAGACTGGCAGATTTCAGTTTGGTTTGGAGTTTTGTTGTGTGTTTCTTGGCAGGAAGGGATCATCCTCCATCCATGGAGAGCCCTGGATTAATGGCTAAAGTAACACCTACTGGCGGGACCAGCCCAGGCTAGGGCAGCCTCTCTGCTATTGACTCAGGACTCCTCTTGACTCACAGCCTCACTCGGTTTTGTGGACTGTTTGAGGTTCCTGCTCTAAAGTCCGCCTGTTTCATGATGTGAAAAACATGCTACAGAGTACATGTTCCTTCCTTCCCAGAGTGGAGCACGTGCTGGTTCGTGGGCAAACCTTGAGGGAATCAAGAGGAAGTTGTTTTGCGCTATAGTGAATCCCAAGCCAAAAATAAATTAGCTTTAACATACAAATTCTTAACTTGGTTGCTTTCTTTCTTAAGTTGCCTTCAACTTCTGCTCATAATCTTGGGGAATGGTTGAGATAAAGTCCTAAGCACACAAATCCAAGTGCAGGCTTGGGTTTTTCCTTTTGGCTCCAGTGAATTGAGGTGAAAATTGCCACAATCTTGGTGTATTTTCTTCTCCTCCATGATAAATCCTTTTGGAAACAAGGTGGGATATGAAAATATATGGCTATATGTTTGTTTACTTACATTTTTTTTTGCCCTTTCTCTGATCCCAAATTGTGCCAAAATGTGCTATTTTTTTCTACTTGGTAGAAGGGCGGAGATTTTTATTTCCCTAATCTCTCTCTCGGGAATATAAGAAAATCAAAATATCTCCTGTAAAGTTTTAAAGTGAGTTAATTTAACTTGGAGCATGGAGATTACCCTCTGCTACATATAAAACATTTATTTATATCATGGGTAGACATTGAGTAATGTGAATTTTCTTCATTTTTGAAGGATATAATACACAAACCAAAGGAATGGTGAAGCATCTGTTGAATTGCTTTAGTCCCCCTCATTATAACGATGCTAAAAAAAAATAGAAGAAATAGGAATGAAAAATGAACTGAATTTCAGGAAAACTGTACAAGAAGTCTCTAAGCAAAAGGGCATGCAAAAAGGAACTGCTGGGCACATTACTTTGTGTGTGTATATATGCATGTGTGTGTCTGTGTGCGTGTGTGTGTGCGCACGCACATGAGCTCTCATGCAGTGGGGGAAATCTGACTGTGGAAACCAGTTCCTGGAGTGCAGGCGTAAGGAGAGAGGATTCTGGGATTCAGGGTATCGGAGCAGGAGTGGATTCCATGTCTGCCAGTGCATGGGATAGCCTGTGTAAGACCAAAAACTATCACCTCTACGCAGGAAATCTGACCTGGTCCTTATCTTTCCTCCTTATGGGAGAGACCAAAATTTGGAGCATATAAGAAAAATAAAATGCACTTGCATGATGCATTTCTGAGAAGAGAAAGGCGATGAGATTCAGCCCGAAGGCCAACCCCTCCCCACTACCTCTTACCTCTTGGCCAAGAACAGTTGGTACAGAATGTGACCTGGATTTCCAAATGAAGCCTTGCCTGATAGTCACTTGATTGCCCCAGTTGGCGGTAGGGGTGGTGGTGGGCCATTCTTATTTCTGCAGCAACTTAATTCAACTGAAATTTTCCCTTTATGGGTCACCTTAAAGCCAGGATCTCGAAGATGTCAAAACCACCTGCTAAAGTTAATTATTTTCCAAGTGACACAGACCTCAAAGAAAGAGATCAGTGTTCATCTCACCTTCTCACCCGCCACGAGTGGCAGCTGTGTATGGACTATGGGAATTTCCTTGGAGTCACTGTCCTGGGAGGAGAATCTAGCTGGAGTTGTGACCTTGTCATTGGAATTTATTTCAAAATTGACCCTCCAGGGGAACTATCTCTATGTCCCACCTCCCAGGGACAGTGCACACTTCTAAAACTCGCAAAGACATCAATTTATAACAGTGTCTGACAAATGGTGGCATTGCACCAAAACGTGTAGCTGTGGATTTTACTTTTGTTGGTTGTATTTGTAATGCTGAGCTTCCCAGGCACATGGCAAAGTCTTACATCTTATGAGAGCCAAGAAACTTCATCAAGCTGATATTGACTGAAGGAACTGAGAATTGAGGACCTTGTTTACACAAGTAGATGGTCAATACTTATTTATTCAATAGAATATCTTTGCTTTTGAGTAGAAGTTGGAGAGTTTATGGGGAGGTATTGCTTTAAGAGAAACAAAGTGACTTGCAGATGTGTCAACTCTCTTTAGCTGGCTCTTTCATCTCGAGCAGTACATTATCAGGTTGACATTTTTTAAAAAGATGGAACCCACTGTTGGTGAGAGATTGGGAAATGGACATACTCCTACATTACCAATAAGAATATAAATTGTTATGGGTTTTTAAATTTATTTTATTTATTTATTTTTGGCTGTGTTGGGTCTTCGTTGCTGCATGCGGTCTTTCTCTAGTTGTGGTGAGCGGGGGCTACTCTTCGTTGCGGTCCATGGGCTTCTCATTGTGGTGGCTTCTCTCGTTGTGGAGCACGGGCTCTAGAGTGCAGGCTCAGTAGTTGTGGCGCACGGACTTAGTTGCTCCGTGGCATGTTGGATCTTCCTGGACCGGGGCTCGAACCCGTGTCCCCTGCATTGGCAGGCGGATTCTCAACCACTGCACCACCAGGGAAGCCCTGTTATGGGATTTTAGATAAAATTATTAGTACACTGTAATTCAGTAATGCTTCTTTTAATAATTTATCCTAAGGACATAATCGGTAACATACATAAATGTATATATACAAGGATTTTCATCACACCATTTTAAGAATGAAAACTTTGGGAACAAAATTCCCAATATAAGAAAATGGTTAAATAAATTATGACATACATATTCTGCAGACATAAAAATCACTTTTGAAAACTTTTTAGAGACATAGAAAGGAATATTTTTTAGTACAATGTTAAGTAAAAAAGGCAGGGAATGAAATCAATTAAATAATTTTGGTAAATAATATATGTATAGGAAAAATATTAGAAGTACATAATCACTGTTACATTTTGGTTTATATCTGGCTGGTGAGATTATGGAAAATCTTTTTTTCTCTGCTTTTCTATATTCACCATCTTTTCAACAGCAAACGTGCATTACTCTTATAATTTAAAAAAATTATCTTGAAGAACTGAGCAGTTTATTAAGGGGTATGACAAAAGTAACATTATTTAATTTAACCATGCCCATTTTTCCATAAAAGATTTGAGGCGAATTATGAGACATACATAGGATAAAATGATTAAACACAATTAAAAAATCAGGATTGAAGAAAACATAAAATTGAATACAACGTCAAGACTGAAAGATAAAAATAGAACCCAGATCTACATGCCATAAAATCCTACTTAATTGCATTAGCAAGCCGTAGATTGGATGATGCTTCCTAGGGGCTGAAGTAAAGAGGGAACTCCTTGGTGGTGCAGAGGCAGTTTTGGAGCCCCCAACTTGAGGGACATTAATGTGGGACTTTACCTGGTAGACATCAAAGGGTGAAGTGAACATATTTCTTGGCAATATTTCCACTGCAGAAGCTGCCATAGGACTGTTTTTGTAGCATCACTCAATGGAGGAACCAAAAAATGTGATTTAGTGAGCAATTACATGGGGCCTGTCCTAGTTAGGTTTTTCCTAAAACAGAACCCAACAAGGACTTGGATACAGGTAGTTTATTTGGAAGGTTATCCCAGGAAGCAGGACTGTGAGACAGGGAAAGCCCATAAAGAGATTTTGTTTGTTTTGTTTTCTTTTCTTTTGGTATTAGCTTTATTGAGATAAAATTGGAACGTATACAGGAAAGTTTATTTTTCTTATATTCTTAAGTGAATACCATACTATTCACCCACTTAAAGCATACAGTGAAATGGTTTTTAGCACATTACAGAGCATCTTATTGAGCTGGTTACTGGGGGACACAGGGGTTCCATCATGCTGGAATGTACTTCTTTTAGGAAATTTTTCTACTTGAAATACAATTAGCTCTGTTTGTGACTTTTATCACTGTTAATACGTATATTTAAGCTCTTCCTATATTGAATTATAATTTTCTGTTTATTTATCTGTCTCTCTACTATTAGATGGTGGACACTTCAGGGTCAAGAATACAGATTCATCTCTGTAACTTTGGCACCTCGCCCAGTCCTGACACATAGGTTCTTTGGAAATATATATTGAACTGATGAATAATTAATTTCTTTGCAAGACAATGTAAGCCAATCAACAATTCACTTCTGATGATGTTTATTGATGTCTGACACATGGCAGCCACTGGGCCAGGTGTCAGGAATTCAAACATGAACAAATCACTGTTACTTCTCCTAGAGTTGCCAGTGTCTAGAGGAGATTGGCACATGAAAAAGAATGACAACATAGAGCAGGAAGCAATATCGGAGAGGTGTTAAGTCGAACAGTATGAAATGACCATCTTTGTAGGGCAGAAACAGTTGAATGTGGGCAATGTCATATGACTCAACCTATTAAAGATTATGCTGCCCCTGGGAATTCCCTGGCTGTCCAGTGATTAGGACTCTATGCTTCCATTACCGGGGGCACGGGTTCAATACCTGGTCAGGGAACTACTCGAAAGCTGCCAAATTGAAAAGAAAAAAAAAAAAAAAACAAAGATTATGCTGCCAGAACATAAGGGAGAATAATTAGTGAATCTGACATCATCTTGATCTGCAAGGGCTTTAATTCTAAAGCTTGGGAAAATGACAAAGACAGTTGAATCCTTAGCAGACAGTAGAGGGTCCTCTGAGCAAATAAACCCAAGAAGAGAGTACGTTGTAGACAAGCAACATGGTTAGTATACTAACGGAGGTAGGGAGTAAACGAGGATAAGGTTTCTGACTGCTAACTTCAGAGGAACAACATCTTCTTTTTCAATATCTCACTTCCCTAAGCTAGTTGCTATCAGAATAAATTGTGAAAAAAAATTATCCCGTGAAATTCCAGCTCAAGTAACTTGTAGTGCTACCTAATGAACAAAGTACATGTGCCAGGTATATTAATTATCTCTTGTGGAAAGAATTACCCATAATGATATTGTCTCACTATTTCTGTGAGTCAGGAATCCAGCCATCACTTACCTGGGTCCTCCAGCTCAGGATCTCTCACAAAGTTGCAGTCAAGCTGGCGGCTGTGGCTCCAGTGCTCCCAAGATTTGACTGGAGCACGATCCACTTCCAGGCTCACTCGTGTGGCTATTGAACTGAGGGCCTCAGTTTCTTGATGGCTTTTGGACAAAGGCCACTCCTAATCTTGGCCATGTGGGTGTCTCCAAAGGGCCATGCACATCATGGCCGCTGAATTCCATCAGAGCAACAAGTGAGAAAGCAAAAGAGAGCAAGCAGGATGGAGTCATGTCTTTCATGACTCAGTCTTGGAAGTAACTCCCAGTACCTCAGAATGTGACCGTCTTTGGAGATAGGATCCTTATAGAGGTAATGAACTGAAACTGAGGTTATTAGAATGGGCTCTAATCCAGTATAACTAGTTTTTTTATAAAAAGGGGAAATTTGTACACAGGGATACACACAGAGGGAAGACGATGTGAAGAGGAAGGGAGAACACCATGTGAACATAAAAATGGTCATCAACCAGCCACGGGGAGAGGCCTGGGGCAGATTCTTCCCTCATAGCCCTTAGAAGGAACCAAACTTGCCAACACCTTGATTTTGGACTCCCAGCCTCCAGAACTCTGAGATAATAAATTCCTGTTGTTTAAGCCAACCAGTTTGAGGTTCTTTGTTACAGAAGCCCTAGCAAACCCATATAAGTGGTGAACAAAATGGATAGTTTTCCTGCAGTCAGAGCTTACAGTCCAAGCACAGAGATAGATGTTAACCAAATGACCAGATAGCAAATGTGTGATTGAAAACTGAAAGATGTGCTCCAAAAAAAAGGAACAAGGCCCTATGAACACATATAAGAAAATAACCCAACCTAGCCCTGCACTGAAGGGCAGATCTGAAGGACAAGCAGATATTAAGGAGGTAAAGAGTTGCATTCATCTAGCACAGATTCCTAGATGAATCTGGATAAAAATTGGCTCAGGAAAATTCCAGCAGGGAAGAGTTTAAACATTAGATCCATTGGGCTGCTAAGCATTTCAAAGGAAAGATGGAAATCCCATTTCTTGAGCCATTTCGGATGGCACAGCAGAAAGCACTCCAAAGTCTATTCTAGGGAGTCTTAACACTGGCCAGTTGATTTCATCTTTGTCTCTTTCATTTCTCCTCTTGGGATTTTCTAGTTGCTTCTCAAGTTATGGCCTGACAGTCAAAGGGGCTATAATGCCTCCTTTATGTAGTCATGTCATTTTGTTCTTTATAAAAGGAATCACGCAGGGCTAATAAATTAGGATAACCCCCAAATAAAATAAGGTGACATTTACAACAAAATCGTTTAGCAATGTTCACATTCTGAAGGAGGAATAACTGTGTTAAGAAGTTGAGTCTTGAGATGAATTGGCATTTGGCAACCTAAGAGGCTCTTTTCAAATGTAAGATTACTTGGCAGCCCAAAGGTTTTAAAACAGAAGCCATTCCATTAGAAGTTTATAGAAACCATTTGGATTATCTAGTTGAAAGTCACAGAGTTGATAGTTGATTCAGCTGGCATATGAGTCATCTTATATCATCTTATATCCAGCCTTTTTTAACGCAGCACCCCAAATCTTGGATGCTCAAATTTCAGCTGAATTGACCTGAAAATCTGGGAAATGTGTCAGATGGTTTCAGCAAGACAAAAGACTCGCTTTTGTTTTCTTCCACACTACCTCCCAATGGATAAAGTTTAGAGGCACTGATTGTCTCTTTGCCATGTGGGTCTGTGTCACTGAGATCTGATTTGTTGGTGACATGATTGTCCAGACATAGGCGTCAGTCTAGATTGCTGCCAAGGTCATGCTGGAGAAGGGCAGCCAACCAGGAACAAATACAACACTCCCTCATTCTGAAACCTGGAGATCTCAGCTTGAGCCGTGAGGCAGGGAATAAAGCCCCAATTCCAAGTCTTTCACTTTTCTACACCCAGTGCTTCTCTACCCTGCCATATCTGCCCGAATTTACTGCTTCTTCTTTGTCCACTGTCATAGCAGCCATCCTTTCCTCTCTATAACTGTCCATTTGTGGGCCATTATTGACCTTGAAGGCCTGGAACCTTGTCTATATTTGCACTTGTTTTTACACATTCTCACTCAGATTGTCTGAGTGATTCTCTCATGCCTGCTGCTGTAAGGCTGCCATCCTATGTCCAGGAAAAGGCATATCGACACTGGGAAACATTTCTGTTGTGATGGGCCAATGAGGTTCCCAGTCACTGATTCCAGGCAGCCCCATTCTGTGTCCCCAATATCTGATGATGAAGGATCATGAAAGAGTGGCCAGTCTGGCAAGGGAAGCTTAGGCTCTTTCTGGGATCTGGGCAATACAGGTGTGAGTATAGCTCAGTGGGTGGCCAAGGAAGGCCATGGACTCTCTTACACGGTTGGTGTGCTTAGAGATGATGTTGTCCCACTGCTGGTGTTTAAATGAAGTCTGAGCCCTATCTCTGTATCTTGGAGAGTGACAAAGAACAGCGTGAAATCTGAGATGAAAAGCTTGCTTGGGGCAGAACGACAGCACATGCTAATGGTTCATGTACGTTTGCTGTAAAATTCTACTTGAATGGATGTGTCTGTTCTCGCTCTTTCTCTCTCCCTTACACACACACACACACACACACACACACACACACACACACACACACAGGGTTAGGTGGAGATGAGGGAGACGTTGGGGTGATTGCTCTGGTTGGGGAAGCTTTTACCTACTGTCTGAGGCAGGTGCAGCCCAGCTCGGCCGAAAGTCTGGGAATAGCATGTCTCATTTATGCTCCCTTGGTTCCTACCATTGCCCAAACCTTGTCCTTCAGCATCCCTTTGACCTAAAGCGCTCTCCTAATTTTCTTCCAAAAATCTCTTATTTCTGCTTAAGTTAGTAAGAGTTGGACTGATGGCATTACTGTTTAGGTATTACATTGTTGATAAGGAAAAATCAGGTGGAGTGGTTAATCTTTTTTTCTTTCAGATCTCTCTTAAAACAACAGTTCATAAACCCTCCTGGTTTGCATCAACTCAGTGATTTGGCTGAAGAAGGTGAAGAGATTGATCTAGTTTCAGGATGCGCATCAGTGGGAATGTTAGTTAAACAGGCCTCTGGAATCCAGAGCCTCCTATATTTTCTCTCTTTTCTGAAATTCTCCACCTCTAAAGAGATAAAGGTTTTAGGCAATTAGTGTGAAACTTGGCCTTGGCCTTACTGACCTTTTAATTATTTCATTTTCATTTTACTGACTAAGCTCTAAATACAGCTTATTTAAGTAAAGACTTAAGAATTAGTATAAAGTGCCAAGGTATTGAAGTTTACAATATGACCACTACTTGTGTGATACAAGCCAGTCCACAGGTGGAGGTTATTATAAACATGCAGTTATGTCACATGAATCAGTCCACTGCAGAAGAGACGGCAGGAGGAAGTCTCAGCAAAGGGGGAAACGTGGGTCAGCATTTGTACTTTTAACAGTACTTGGCTCCCTCTTATTCCAAGCCCTGTCACTCTTGGATTATGTTGTTTCTGAGAATAAAATATAGTAATGTATAATGGTGATGGGATGGATCTCAATCACAATTCTTTTGAAGTCTCTTTGGCTGAACTAGGTCCGGGATCAGCAAGAAAAAATAGTAATAATCAAGGAGAATGAATGAATAATCATGCAGCATATATAAATTCAACAGGAAAGTATTGAGGCCCTACTTTGGGCCAGACACCGTGCTAAGCCAGAGGATACAGAGATGAAAGATGACTAGTTCCTGTCCTCAAAGAGCTTAGACTCTCCAGGAACGTGGAAATGTGGATGAAGTAAACTTATTCTACATAAATCATTTCAGACCAGAGGCTTGCAGGGCTGGAGATGAGTTTACATGGAAGCAGGAATAGCTGTCCCACTCTAGACCTGACAGCCATCCAACTCTGACCACAATTATCTGTCCATCTCCCATTGTTTCTGTGGGGTTAGCCAACAAAATTTGGGGGCAAAATAGAGAAGACGAGAGAAAGAAGATAAAGTGAGAAGATAACTGCAGAGCGGAATAGAGCCAACTCTGCTGTGGGAAAAAAGGAAGAACGGAGTAAAAGGCGGAAGATTTCAAAGTCTGTTCCATGGATTGGTGCCATCTTGGTGATATTTTATAACCTATGGCAACGTGAGAAGAGAAAGCTCAGTGTAGTGCTTTACCGTATGCCGGTTTAAGGTTGCTAAGGGTCTTTTGTGGGAAAGACTGCCATTTATTTTAGGAAAATTTTCTCCCTGATTTAAAATGCCTTCTCTTTCATGACAGCATGTACGCAACTGATAACTCTCTGATAATCCCCCAGAATATATTATCCTGGTCTGCACAATCTGGAAGTCGGAAACCACCGAGAAATCAGAGCACAGTTCCCACCACCTGAGGCACTTCTGCTCTTCAAAAGACTGAGGCATTTCTTAGGAATTAAACAACCCCAGGTTCTTTGTGCAGAAAATGGAGAGGGAATGGTAGATGGGATTCTGGAACCAAAGCTTCCCTCACAGTCGTAGGTATGATTACATTCGGCCCCTCAGAAGTCTGAATTTCAGGAGACTGCTTGAGGGCAAGGAGTCAGACCAGTGTTTACATGGCTGAATGGAAGAGTGGGAGAAATGAATGGGTGAGTCAAGATGCATTATTCTGGAGTTCGAGTGAATTCCTGTCCTCCTCAGCAGCATCGCTTACCAGCCAGCTACAGGAAAGACGAGGAAATCACTCCAAAACAGGGGGTGGGAGTGAAGAGAAAAGTTGCCTTAACTTTCTAAAAAGAAGTTAATATCCTTTTTTTTTTGAGGGGGGTACGCGGGCCTCTCACTGTTGTGGCCTCTCCCGTTGCGGAGCACAGGCTCCGGACGTGCAGGCTCAGCGGCCATGGCTCACGGGCCCAGCCGCTCCGCGGCATGTGGGATCTTCCTGGACCAGGGCACGAACCCATGTCCCCTGCATTGGCAGGCGGACTCTCAACCACTGCGCCACCAGGGAAGGCCGTTAATATCCTTTTTATCTCTTCTTCATCTAAAATAAGGAAGACTCCTTATAATACAAGCCTCCAAGACAGTGAGCTTTCACCTCAAGAATTCCTCTCGGAGTCTATAGAAATCAACTATGCTTTTCCTTGGGCATTGACAAAGGCCTTGAAGAAAATGCTGGTCTACTCGAGGGAATAGATCACTGTGCTTCCCTCATTACAATGGAAAGGACTCATCTTGCCCTCTTTTTTTTTTTTTTCTATGTGTTCAATCAGCTGTAGTCTAAAAGCATCATATTGCTTTTCTCAACAGGAGTAAATTATCATTTTATAAGTATTATTAATCAGTGCTATGAACTGAATTGTGTCTCTCCCACACACTAAATTCAAATGTTGAAGCCCTAACTTCCTATGTCACTGTATTTGGAAATAAGCCCTATAAGTAAGTAATTTTGGTTAAATGAGGTCGTGAAGGTGGGGCCCTGATCCGACAGGATTAGTATCATTATGAGGAGAGACATCAGAAAGTTCAGTCTTTCTCTCTCTCCCTGTCAGGTGAGGACACAGAAAGAAGGTGGCATCTACAAGCCAGGAGGAGGGCTCTCACCAGAAACTAAATCAGCTAGCACCTTCATCTTGGACCCCAGCCTCCAGAAGTGAGAGAAATTAATTTCTGTCGTTTAAGGCACACCAGTCTGTGGCATTTTGTGATGGCAGCCTGAGTAGACTAATATAATCAGTAATTATCCTATGAACTGACCTTGATTTCTTAAGAATAAAATGTTTACCCAGAGGAAGTGATAGAAGTCTCTTTGGGCACCACATTGTCACTTAGAAAGAGAAGGGTACTAACACTATTCGTGTTTTTACCTATTTGTTAGACAGGAGCTAATCATTGCAAATACACTAGATAGGAAGCTATGGGTTAGAAAGGTTGTGGAACTTGCTAGGTCACAGGGCTAGTAAGTTGAGGGCCACAGTGGGATACGCCAGCTTTGCTGGGCTCAGAAGCCAGGCTGTACCTGTTTGCTCTGCCTTCTGCATCATCCCAGCCTGCATCGGACTGAGTTCTCACCTTCCCTGTCTAACATCTCACTTTTGCTGTAGTGATTAAAACCACTTCATAAACTGGGCAAG
Organism: Delphinus delphis; assembly: GCF_949987515.2. Taxonomy (NCBI): domain Eukaryota; kingdom Metazoa; phylum Chordata; class Mammalia; order Artiodactyla; family Delphinidae; genus Delphinus; species Delphinus delphis. The sequence goes on from NC_082691.1 coordinate 64,252,312, forward strand.
GTTCTTTTGAACATTCACCAAGATCCATTGTTCATATGACCCCAATTTTGCAAGGATAAAGAAAGAACAAAAGAAAATATGTACAGTATAGGTTGCATTTAAAAAGCCTGGGGAAAAAAGCCTGGAAGCATGACGTCAAATGGTAATAGTGGTTTTTTCTGGATAGTAGGATAATGAGTGATTTTATTTTGCTTTTATATTTTTTGGACACTTTTATTTTACACTCTCAACTTTCGTAGTCAGAAAAACAATTTTTAATAACAAAGAGCAGGGTCCACCGTCCTCTTCCTGTGGCATTTGTGTGCTCTGCCCCAGTATGGGGTATCCACAGCTCCTTGTTTGAAAGCCTGGGCACCAAAGTTAGGGCTGGGGAGGGCCACAGAGAGAAGCAAATGTCAGGAGCTGACCCTGAGCAATCCCGTTACAGATCGGTGGGGGCAGGGAGGAGATGCTGACACTGGTTCAGTTCCAAACCTAACTGGGAAAACGTGAAATGGTTACCATCTGGAGCTGCCTGGTGACGGGAGGTGAGGCGGGGAGGCGGTCTGCGACCAGGGCTCCAGCACCAGCGTTGCCTCTCTGTGCCCCTGCCCTTCCTTCGAAGTGTGACACAGGAGGGAGAAAGAACTACACTTCTCCGTGGCCTTCAGGTGACCCAGCCACTCCGACAGGAGGGCCGCTGTCAAAGTGACATTTCCCAATAATGAAGTGATCCGTACATGCTGCACCATGTCTTTGCAGATCTGTCTTTACCAAATAGAAAGAAATGAAAAGCGCAGTTCCTGCTTGTGTTCTAGAGCGTGTGTGGCCTAGATGGGTGGTATTCTCCGTGGTTATCTTGGCAGTAATTAATTCTTATTCCCTCTTATATCTTCTGAAGTGCCATTTTTGGCGAAAGAGCCCAGGAGAAATAGTGGGTGTTGAGGAAAAGGAAACAGTAGCGTTCCCACCCCGAACTCTCTCCCTCAGTTTCATAATGAAAAGTTGTGAACAGTAGAGAGCTAGGATTTCCTGAGAGAAAATGATGGTGAATGAAAGCTTCTTATAAATGCTAGAATATTCTGGAGGGGATCCTGCTGATTAGAAAGTAAAAGGGCTCTAGTGTTTTCTCCAGGGAAACTTTGGAGGCTGGCAGTGACCTGAAAACAGCAGAACTTCTAGAAGGATTGGCAGCCTTACCAAAGCAAGGCTCCCTTTGCCTTTTTGTAACGCTGTCTACCTTTGGTTTTAGTTTCTGTAACTCTTAGAAGGCAGAGGTCCTATTCTGTTTATACATTTGCTCCTTCAGCAACTATTATTGAGCATCCATTATGTGAACAGGTCTGTGCTACTCATGGGGGGGATATATGTATATGTGTACGTGTGTGTATGTGTACATATATGAATACATTATACATACATTCATTATATATATTATTTCTGTATATGGTAGTGGGCTGAGTGGTGGTCACCCAAAAGATAAGTCCATGTCCTAACATCTGTTAGCTGTGCACTTTTGAGTAATTTATATCTCCAATGGAGATAACAGTTGTGCCTTAAAGGATTAGATGAGATAACTTATGTGAAGCACTTACATCGTCTGTTGCAAAGCAGGTCCTCAATACATGTCAGCTCCTCTTGTTGTCCTTCTAGTCTCAGTTTAAATGACCTTTCCTAGGGGAAGCCTTGCCTGACCTGAGATTAAGTCTCTCTCATATGTCCTCATGTATTCCCTGTTCTTCACCTATCATAATTCTCACTAATGTTTATTTCAAATATGTGTTTAATGCCTGCTCCTTGATAAACAGTAATGTTCTATTGTTCCGTGAGACCAGGCATCTTTTTGTCTGCCTGTGCACTAATGCACACTTGTACATATAATATATACGTATATGCATATATTATAAGTGTGCATTAATTTCCCAGGCACTCTGACTCAGGAGCTTCGACTTGTCACCATTATACCCTATTGCTCTTTAGTATGTGGAAGGACTAGTAATGGGACTGAGCCTGGCTTTTTAGGCAGAGGCAGCAGGCAAGGGGCTTAGCACACTGTGATATGTACAATAACTACTTCTTACACGGATGATTCCACCCAAGTTCACATCTTAGTCTGAAAAAGGCGAACTTAGAGCAAAAGGATTGCTCTCTTTCATAAATGGTCTTAGCCTGGGCTTCTGCAGAAGGAGATGCTAAGATAAAGACTCCAGTGGAGGTGATCCCAGGAAACACAAGTAGGAGAGTGGGGAGGTGAGACAGGGATGAGAAGGCAGCCAAGATAAGTGTCCATTACCAAGCAAGTTCCCACTGTGGGTAGCTGAAGATTTGTCCTGCTGTGGATCGCTGGGAGCCAGCAGGAGGCACACCCTGGGGTGGAAAGTACTCCCCTTGAGACATAAGGGAGCTGGGCTATTTACACACCAACTCCCATTAGTATTCTGTTGAGGCCTCTTCATGGGCGACATGAATTCCCTTGTACTTTTGGCCAAGCAAGCAGCAGCAAAGACCTTCCAACAGAGTAACATATGTGCATTTCCCTGGGAGGGAGTGAGTTGGGCCATGGGGAGAGTACTGAGAACATCTGTCTCAGGTGATCGGAAGGTTCGTTTTCTAAGGTTCCTGGTCCTGAGGCTGCTTATGGAGAAAGCGGTGGGGCATTATTTCCCAGGAACGCCAAACCCCTAAGCTAGACATATTGTCCCCCCAGCTTAAATCCAAATTCAGTCAAAAACCCTATAGCAATGAGAGACTAAATCAATTCCCTTCTTTTCTTTCTCTTCTTCCACATGATCAAATTGTGTTTATTATGATTTGAACAGTGCCTCTATTTCAGGTAGAATATTATAAAGGAATAGGAAACCATGCTGGGGGTATAGTTAGGAAAACAGATAAAAGGAGAGGAAACCTATATGTGGAAGTCACCTCAGACACAGTTGGCACTGGAAAATTAGAAAACAACCTTTCCTTCTTTTTTTGTTGGGGGAGGAGGGTGTAGGCTGCTAGGAGTGGGTGCGGTTTGAAACCCAGCATTTCCCTGCATATCTCAAGTCCAGTGGGAGAAGAACCTTTGGGCCCCGTGTACCTTTTGAAAACATTTACCTTGGGCTTCATAAAATTGAACATGATAAATTGTGTGGAAAATTATTACCAAATCCTCCTGAGGGAGGACATACACGTGGCAGGACTGGGGAGGGAGGGAAGTAGATCTCTCTGCTCTCCCACACTGGGGGCAGCGCTCTCTGGCTCCAGGAAATAGAGCTCTACTAAAATGAGTTGTTTGGGGCAGGACGGAGGGTGGGGGGTGGGAGGGTGGAAATCTTTTCTTTACCAAGCCAAGAACCCTCAATATCTATAGAAAGGGGGTCATTTCCGAGGCCTCAGAGGAATTTCTGGAAGAAGAGGCATAACAACATCTCTGTAATCCCCCCTAAGGATAAGATTAAATAAACTCCACATTTTTGGAAGTAGCAACAGAAGTGAGCGGCCTCAGAGGTTGGTCCTCAAATCGGGGAAAGGAATCCCTAGGAGGTGCTGAAGGCTGAAGTGCTCGTAACTTCAAAGTGCTGCCTAGTGATGGTGGCAGCTCTGAGACTGACTGTCATTTCAGGGGAGTGGGGATGGCAAACGGGGCATAGGTGCAGGTTGTGGGGACTGTGGAGAATTAGAGGACCCCTCTGGAAGAATCAGGGAGCAAAGAAACTGGAGCTATGCTCACCTGGTGGCAGAAGATGACCAAGACTGTCGAGTTTATGTAAATAAGTGTTGGAAAATTGGTATAAAGTGTACTCATAGAAAATTTGAGGTACAGTAAGGCCAACAGGTCAGGAGATGATTACCATTAAAAGATGGTGTGTTACTCACAGTTCCCAGGAGGAGGGGTGTGCACATCAAGGGGGCCCACATAGAGAGGCACCGGGTTCAGTTAGAAGGCAGAGGGAGAGAGAGAAAACTGTGGACCAGAACCTTTATTATGCTTTGTGCAGGGAGGTACAGGCGAGGTAGGGTAAGCAGGCTTAAGATTGGCTAGTTTTAATGGTTTCGGTGGACTCAGGGGCACAGGAGCTGTCCCTGGCTGTCTGGACCCTAGCCCTGGGCTGATTAGGGCGGGTGGACAGTGGCCTGGAGTGTGAAAGCCTGATAAAGGAGGTGGCTGGGTTATGGGCTCTAGAGTGGTTGGTGTGTATTTGAAAAGTGTGTTCCCAGGCGAGTCATTCATCTCTGGGAATTAACAAACCCTGGGCCGGGCAGTCTCTCCACAGTCAGCAAGGCCCCAGATCTCAGAGCATCCAAATAGAGAGAATAAAAGACACAGTTAATACCACAAGCCAGCTGGGAGGCGGTGAGCACCACTTTTTCTTTTTCTTTTTAAACATTTCATAAAACGTTAAAACACTTTATATTTTAAGTCATGGCCCCTAGATAGCCACACAGACCAGCCCTAGTGTATCTACTCGTGAAGGAAAGCGGTTATATTTGTCCGAGTCCTCACTTGGAAAGGACTTTGAAATCTTTCTCTGTAGAAGGCCTCATATGCATAAGTACAAAACCTTATTCATTGATAATAAGCTTCAATGGAAACTTTTAATCATGTTTTTAAAGGCTGCTGTTTCAAAGCGATCTAGCAGAACCAAAGCCTTCATTATTTGAGAGATGTTTTTATGCAGAGTCTGTTGAAAGCGAATTAATGATGAGCTTGGGTAAGCTGGGTATTCAAAAAGATATTAGGGACAGTCCGCCTTTGGAAATGGCTTACACTGCCCTATAAAGGGGCTTCCTGTCTCATCCCCACGTGAACTCTGGTTCCCTTTCTTTCTCTCTCTCCTGGGTTGCCCTGCGGAGAAGAAACCAGTTAGAAAATGACACATAACACTGTATTGCACTATACGGCATTATTGTTACTTCCATTTGCATATTAATTTTCTAGAATCAGATGGCAATGCAACTGCATACATAACACCAGGGACGGTATGAAAGAGTGGGTGATTTTCTACAGCACATGGATTCCTGGGTTTGACCGAAAATAAAAGGCAGTAAATACAAAATATTTTTAAAAAGAGAGAGATTTAAACCTCAATAGACTTTGGTTCTTGGGCTTGTGAGAACAGTTTGGTCTCTGAATCACTGAGTGAGCTCTCAGGGAGACCTGAGCTCTTGGAAGAAGGAGCACATGCGTTTCAAAGCCAGTGTTGGCTCTGGGAGCTCAGGGTGTCCTGGTGCAGTGCAGCATACAGAAAACGTAGCCAACCGTTCACTCATGTCCAAAAGTCTGATGCTCGCACTGGAAAAGTTCTCTCGGGTCATCCAGCACAAAGCAAACCCTCTTCGACTCTGGGCCTTGGGCTCTGTGCTAATCCTACCCAATTTCAGCCTGTCGGAGGGCTGCTGATATGCAGACTCAGCTCTCAGTGGACTGTGCTTCATGGGGACAGTTGGAGTTTACTCTTCCGTGATGGCTTTTTGCTACCACCCCTGGCCTTGCCATGGGCTTCCACTCCTGTCAGCAGTATTTCTATAAAGGCAAAGTCAGCTCTAGCATGATGTGGTAAGAGGTACAGCTCAGGCCATTTGCAGAAGAAAACATTCTCATCCTCACATGTCCAAAGGCAGACCTCGCAAGGCTGCTCTACTCTGCTCAGGCCTTCTCAGCCAGCCTGAGTGACCCAAGTGCCCGCAGGCCCAGAAATACAGGCCAGAATCCCCTCCAGGTGTTCATGGTATCATTCTTTCTGGGAACAAACCCCAACCCCCCCAAAATGGGCAGGTTGATAAAATTTTAATTTTGCCATATGAGAAAAAAAAATCTATCTACTCTCCCTATCGTTTCACAATAAAAGTAACACCAAAAATATGAATATTGTCGGGAGAAAATGTTGGCACAGATTGCTAGGCTATGTAGAAATAATTGACTCATATTTACTGAGTGTTTTTCCAGGTATATCAGGCACTCTTTTAAGCCCTTATGTGTGTTATCTCATTTTTTTTTTTTTTTCTGTTTAAAGATCTTTGATGGTTCCACATGGTCTTTTGCAGTGGTGGCAATTTACCATTTTTGTCACATTGGGTCCATTGACAGGGCCTTGCCCAGGGCACTGTGTCGTTAGGGATCCTGAGATTAACCAAGCCTGAGTTGGAAGAGTGCCTGATTGATTAACAATGCCTGCCAGGGGAATGTCTGTGTAGCAGGGAGGAGGGATAGGATGGGCGGGTATTTGCCACCCCATAGTTCTCCAAAAAAAGTTTCAAAGTCCTCAGTGGGCACTTAAGGCACTTGACAGTTCTTGATGACTTTCTAGACTTGTCTCCTGCCCTTTTTCTTTAAATTCAGCACTAGTTCTTCTGCAGCTATAATAGGCACATGAATCTCCAGGGTTCTTGTTAAAATGCAGATTCTTATTCAATAGGTCTGAGATTCCCCATTTTTGTCAAGCTCCCAGATGTTGCTGGTGTGTGGACCACACTTTGATTAGCCAGGCCGCTTACCATTCATTCTCAGAAACTGCAGTGTGCTTTTACTTGTCAGTTAATAATGATTGCCATTTATTTTTTACTAGGTGCAAGGCCCTATGCTAAGCATTTTGCATAAATCATCTTATTTAATTCTAACACAAAACCTCTTAGATAGATAATTGTATTATCATCCCGTTTTATAAATGAATAAAACCAGACTCAGAAGTTAAGTAGCTTGCTCACGTTTATAGGGCAGCATGGGGCTTGAACCCAGGCCTGATGGACCACAGAGCATATATCCTAACTCCTTGTTACTCAGCCTGGGGGTTAGCAGTATCAGCGTCTTCTTGGGAGCTTGTTAGAAAAGCAGTCCCAGGTCCCTGCTCTAGACCCCACTGAATCAGAATCTGTATTTTATCAAGATCCCAGGTAATTTTTATGTACATTAAAGTGTAAGAAGTGCTACTCTAAACAATCATGACTTCTCAGATTTTCTAATGCTCTTTCTTTCATAATAGAAAGTCTTGAATCACAATTTTTACCATATCTTTTCAATCAAGGATTTTTTTTTTAATACTCTGCAGTTTTGATCCCGCAAATTTGACCCAAAGGACATCTTTACTAGGTTGCTGAGGAAAGTTTTGGCTTGGCTGAAATAATCAACACAGAATAAAACTGACAATGGCTAAAGACGCAAGTGGTAAAACTTATTATAAATGAAAACCTGCCTAACGGGTCATATAATGTCAGTCATAATGGATGCTGCAGGAATTGGCTCAGGACAAAAATTAGACTTGGTCGAAATAATCAATGTGAAATAAAACTGTCAACAGCTAAAATTACACATGGCAAGATACAGATTTTTTTAAAAAACTGATAGAAGAATCAAGTCTTCCTAAAAATTAAACCTGCAAAATTGGACCTAGAAACATGAACTTGGTAGAAATAGTGGCTTCAGAAAGAAAGCTCACAAGGCAGAGATTATTCTTCTCAACTTATTTCTGGACAGCAAGAGATCCTGATTAATGATTGACTATTAAGTTCCATGATTACAGGAAACAGTATCTAATCTTACTTACTGTATATTCCCAGCATCTAGAACAGAGCCCAGCATATAACAGTATCTCAGTTAAAAACGTGTTGCACAAAATCTTAAAATTTAGTTGGAATACAATCTGATTTAAAAAATTCAGTAAACAAAAATGAAAATGGAAAAAAGATTTTAAAAGATTTAAACGTGTGGTATATAGAATTTGACCAAAGAAGTAAAATGATTTAATGGCATTTGACTGAAAGAATGCTTTTTTTTTTTAGCATCTTTATTGGAGTATAATTGCTTTACAATGGTGTGTTAGTTTCTGCTTTATAACAAAGTGAATCAGTTATGCATATACATATGTCCCAATATCTCTTCCCTCTTGCGTCTCCCTCCCTCCCACCCTCCCTATCCCACCCCTCGAGGTGGTCACAAAGCACCGAGCTGATCTCCCTGTGCTATGCGGCTGCTTCCCACTAGCTATCTACCTTACGTTTGGTAGTGTATATATGTCCATGCCACTCTCTCACTTTGTCTCAGCTTACCCTTCCCCCTCCCCATATCCTCAAGTCCATTCTCTAGTAGGTCTGTGTCTTTATTCCCGTCTTACCCCTAGGTTCTTCATGACCTTTTCTTTTTTTTTTTTTTTTAGATTCCATATATATGTGTTAGCATACTGTATTTGTTTTTCTCTTTCTGACTTACTTCACCCTGTATGACAGACTCTAGGTCCATCCACCTCACTACAAATAACTCAATTTCGTTTCTTTTTATGGCTGAGTAATATTCCATTGTATATATGTGCCACATCTTCTTTATCCATTCATCTGATGATGGACACTTAGGTTGCTTCCATGTCCTGGCTATTGTAAATAGAGCTGCAATGAACATTTTGGTACATGACTCTTTTTGAATTATGGTTTTCGCAGAGTATATGCCCAGTAGTGGGATTGCTGGGTCTTATGGTAGTTCTATTTTTAGTTTTTTAAGGAACCTCCATACCGTTCTCCATAGTGGCTGTATCAATTTACATTCCCACCAACAATGCAAGACTGTTCCTTTTCTCCACACCCTCTCCAGCATTTATTGTTTCTAGATTTTTTGATGATGGCCATTCTGACCGGTGTGAGGTGATACCTCCTTGTAGTTTTGATTTGCATTTCTCTCATGATTAATGATGTTGAGCATTCTTTCATGTGTTTGTTGGCAATCTGTATCTCTTCCCAAAGAATGCTTTTCATCCAAGAAAGATTTCATGAGAAGATGATTCATCAGTGTTGGCAAAATTTGGATAAGAAATCCACAAACATGAGCTAAAATAAGCTAGAAGGTTGAGATCATACTATCCACCTGGTCAAATGGTGGAGTCAGAAATACAGAGCAAAGCAGCTGCATGAGAACAATCTGTATTCTTTCCTTCTGGCAGCAAATCTTAATTATCCTTCAATGCTTAACTGAAATTTAACATCTTGCATAAGGTCTTTTCTTATCCAAAGCAGGACATATTGTCCCCACTGTTTTCACCCCTGACTATCCATAGAGCCTATTGAAATTCATCAAAGTTGAAAAGACTTTTGAGAACAGTGAGAGTATTTTCATAATACAGCAAGCTTCCAGTATCTGAGAAGAATTGCTTACAATTTTATTACAGTTTAGTTAAGAAATAAATACAAACTATCAGACTGTTATTCAGTTCATAATATGTTACTAAAGATAATATATGAAATACAAAGTGTTAAATGATTAACTGTCTGAAAAGTCACCTCTTGTTCATAATATTGAAAACTACAAAAATTCACCAAAAATAAAGAATGGGGTATAAATACTCAATTAAAATAGAACTGTTCATAGTTGAACTACACATGGAAGTTGAACTATTAATGGAAGAATAAAAACGTCTTTCAAATTTTAAATCTGAATAATTGAACCCAGGAAATGGAACTAGATGAAAATAATCAAGAATAAAATTTACAGTGATTCAGTACTTATACTTTTAAGTAAGTTCCATAAAGACATAAACAAAATATGAAAGAGTTATGTCCTAAAATGTTCATACAGAAGTTATTTATAATAGAAAAAAATAGCAAATACTGCTAAAAATGGAGTATTTGGGACTATTAAGTAAACGATGTCACCTTCTCTTGAAGGTTAATGGCTGTTTCCCAGATCAGCAGCTCTGTGTTTATGTCTGATCATTTTTATTTGTGTGGTGATGAAAATAATATTTCCCCCATGCTCCTTAACAGTTTCGCAGGCTGGCATTTTTGTGGGTGGTTGTGTGATGTCTCTGAGTGACAGAGCCCTGGAAATGCAAAGGCTACTGCTACTGCTGGTTCATCTCCAGGATATCACACACCAAAGCTGCATCAAGGGCTTGAATTGAGGCAGTACCAAAGGATCAAAATGTAATCTTGGGGCCTGCCGAGCATGCTGGGACCTAGAGGTTGGAGGACGGAGGAATGGCAGATATAAAGCACACTCCACAACCTCAAGTAAAAACTCAACATCCTGTCTTTTTTGATTCATTTTTTCATTCATTCAACAAATATTTCTTGAATTCCTACTGTGCACCAGGCATTATTCTAGACAATGTTCTAGCTTTAGAACACTAAATCCAGAGGTGGGATGGTGAACAAAAGAGACAAAAATTCCTGTCTTTGTGGAGCCTACATTCTGGTAGAGAAAGACAGTTATGAAATACAGATACAGTCTACCAAATAAATAAGTAGAGTACACAGTATGTGAGAAATTGGGAAGTGATAGGGAAAAAAACAAACCAGAGCAGATCTACAGAGAGTGCTGAGGAATGGGGCCGACAGAGAAGTATCTGATGAGGAGATGACATCTGAACAGACTTGAGGAAGGTAGATGAGTTAGCCATGCAGGTACCTGGGAGAATATGCACCAGGCATAGAGAGGGGCTTCCTTCTGATATTTTCTAGCTTTGGACTTCACCTCTAGTCAGTCTATGATGGTAATAGCTTAAACCTTGAAAACAGTCTGTAGATTAATAAATTCTTAGAATTTTGGAGGAGGGAGCTACTTTTTTAAAAATAGTTTCTGCTTTTTTTTTTAGCAGTTTGAGTTTTTATTTTATTTATTTATTTGGTTTTTTTGGCCGTGCCACATGGCATGTGGGATCTTAGTTCCCTGACCAGGGATCGAACCCTGGCTCTCGGCAGTGAGAGCAGGGAGGCCTAACCACTGGACCGCCAGGGAATTCCGAAGGAGGGAACTATCTTTACTTTAGTCAGAAATTATTTGAAATCTGCAGCTTTCCCACAGGAAAAGGAGCTAGCAGGTTTTGAGGCCCCACAGACCCTCTCTCTGCCATCAGAGTTGATATTAGTGTTTCGAAAATGTGTTTTTTAGGAACTCAACCTGAGTGATAGCTGCTCAGGAGAAAAGAGTCTCGTTCTTAAAGAAATTTGGGAAATACAGTGTGCTCTTTTCCCAATTCTGAAGAGTACCTTTGAAAAGCCCTGCAATAAAGAAACCTGCTGATTTTGGTTTAACCCCAAACTTTCCTAACTTATTCTCATGTCGTTAGCTGTTAACATCTTACAGAACAGATGCTCAGCTGAGCACCGCAGCCCATGTAGTAGTGTTCAGGCGGCTTGCAGCCTGTTTGGTAATTGTCCTTTCCGTCCGCCATAATTTTGGTGGTGTGGGATTGTCAGGCAGGTCTAGGTGGTAAAATTCTCCTGCATGACCACTGGGTCCTGGACACAGAGGGCAAATACATAACATCTTTTAGGATGAAATTGACTCGTTGGCTAACTGTTACTTTGAAAGGAGTCGTTGCTGGCTGGAAATGTGGTCTTACAAAAGAGGTCTGCCCGGGTCTTCTCAAACACAGACAGATGAATATTTGGGGAAGGTAAGGCCTTCTCTCCAGTGTAGACCAACCCAGAGACATAATTTTATTGCACACCTAAACATTTGGGGCCAAGAGGCAAAGCCATGGAGATTTTAGGGAATAGATTAATTCTACACAGAAATCTCACAAATTATCATCTTTTACTGTCCACTCAGCTGACCTCAGATCTGACTGTCTTACTATCACCACACCATCTCCTATCCTATCTGTAGCTACTGAACAAGATCTGGGCCCCGGTTATTTTTTTCTCCTTTAACTTTTTTGCCATCCTTTAATTTTCCTTCCTCTTTATTTTCTTCTCTTATTTTGGCTGGCCTCTTTTATTGCTATCCTTATTTTTCCTTTTTCCTTTCAGTTCTCCCTCTTTTCCCCTCACTCACAGTTTCACTCTACACCCATCTATACCATGTATGACCCATCCACTCTGCTGCTGGCGTCATGGAGTCTGTCTTCTCCCCTGCCTCCATCTGGTCCTTTTGTTTCAGGTCTTTGGCCCAGGACATCAGACTTTTATTTCTTCGATGCATCTTTTTTCACAGCTACCTAAATCACACCCACGTTTGTAAAGCAATTCTCTTTGACTTTGTTTCCATTTTTAGTAATACATAAGATACATATTTACATTATAACAAAATCTCCTGTCTGGGAATGTGAGATAGACTTCCATAGTCACCACATCCATCAGTCCTAGGGATTTATTCAATCACTCATTCATTCACTGAGCGATGTTTATGCATGAGGCACTGAGGGTAAAGAGATAGAAGACACAGTGCTGCTATGAAGGAGCTGATGGGCCAGCTGAGAGATACAGGGAAGAAAACAATCTTGATAGATTTCAGCAGGTGCTCTACTAGGGATCAAGAAAGAATGTGGTTGAAGGACCATCCATAACTCAGCCCAGGAAGGTCAGGGAAAGCTTCCCAGTCTCAAGGGTAACCAGTTCTTAACATCATAACAAGAAGTAGAGGAGCAGTGTAAGTTTGAGCTCTCAATTGTAAACTGAATTTTGGAAAACTTTTATCTTCCACTCTCAGTTTGAGAGCTTCGCAATACATAAAGACTTTCCTGATGAGATCAGTGGTATTATTAATACATGGAATTAAAAGAAAATACTGTATACTCCCTAGTTTCAAACTATACTACAAAGCTTCAGTAATCAAAACAGGTTGATACTGGCACAAAAACAAACAACTAGATCGATGGAACAGAATAGCAAGCCCAGAAATAAACCCACTTTTATGGTCAGTTGATCTGACAAAGGAGGCAAGAATGTACAATAAAGAAAAGACAGTCTCTTCAATAAATGATGTTGGGAAAAACTTGACAGCTACATGCAAAAGAAAGAAACTGGAACACTTTCTCACACCATATACAAAAATAAAGTCAAAATGGATTAAACACCTAAATGTAAGACCTGAAACCATAAAACTCCTAGAAGAAAACATAGGCAGTAAGCTCTGTGACATAGGTCTTAGCAATTTCTTTTTGTGTGTGTGTGGATACTCTCCTCAGGAAAGGGCATTAAAAGCAAAAGTAAACAAATGGGGCTTTTGCAAACTAAAAAGCTTTTGCACAGCAAAGGAAACCATCAACAAAATGAAAAGGCCACCTACTGAATGGGAGAAGATATTTGCAAATGACATATCTGATAAGGGGTAATGTCCAAATTATATAAAAAACTCATACAACTCAATATCAAAATACCAAATATCCTGATTAAAAAATAGGCAAAGGACCTGAATAAACATTTTTCCAAATAAGACATACAGATGGCCAACAGACTCATGAAAAGATGCTCAACAGCATTAATCATCAGGGAAATGCATATGAGAGCCACAGTGAGATAACACCTCACACCTGTCAGAATGGCCTTTATCAAAAAGACAAGAAACAACAAGTGTTGGTGAGGATGTGGAAAAAAAGGATCCCGAATGCACTATTGGTAGGAATGTTAAGTTGGTGCAGCCACTGGGGAAAACAGTATGGGGGTGCCTCAAAAAGCTAAAGATAGAACTACCATATGATCCAGCAATTTCACTTCTGAGTATTTACCTGAAGAAAATGAAAACACTAATTCAAAAAGATATATGTGCTCCTATGTTCATTGCAGCACGACTTACAATAGCCAAGATATGGAAGTAATCTAAGTGCCCATCAATAGATGAATGAATAAAGAAGATATGGTATATACATACAATAGAATATAGCTCAGCCATAAAAAAGAACGAAATCTTGCCATTGCAACAACATGGATGGACCTAGAGGGTATTATGCAAAGTAAAATAAGTCAAACAGAAAAAGACAATACTGTATAATTTCACTTATATGTGGAATCTAAAAAACAAAACAAATGAAGAAACAAAACAGAAACAGACTCAGATACAGAGAACAAATGGTGGTTGCCAGAGAGGAGGGGAGTAGGGGGATAAATGAAATAGGTGAAGGGAATTAAGAGGTACAAACTTCCAGGTATAAAATAAATAAGTTATGGGAATGTTATGTACAGTACAGGGAATATAGTCAATAATATGGTAATACTCTGTATGATGACAGATGATATCTAAACTTATCATGGTGATCCTTTTGTAATGTACAAAAATATTGAATCACTATGTTGTACACCTGAAAGTAATACAATATGTCAATTATAATTCAATTTAAAAATAAATTATGTAAATTCAAAAAATTAAATTAAAAATATTGTATAATGAAAAGTGTTAACATTTGGACAATCTGTATGTCAGTGTAATATTTTCCAATGGATTAAGTTACAGAATCATGCAGGATAAAAGATACTCTTAGAATGCAAGATAGGCAATGGATTTAATGTAACAGAGTATGACATGTTCAATTACATGATATCAAATTCTGCATTGCAACTAGCCTTTAAGAAAGTAATACTTGTCAAGATTTCATGTACTATCAAATAAAAATATCTAAAATTATCTGACAATATTATAAAATATTTCTTGCTTTTCCAACTACATAATTGCACAAGGCTGGATTATTTTTAGATATTTCAACTGAAACAACATATTGCAATGTACTGAATACAGAAGAAGAGAGAAACAGCTGTCTTTAGTAGCCAGACGTTAAAGAGATATGCAGATATGTAAAACAACCCTACTATTCTCTCGTTTTTTGGTTTTAGAAAAATATAGCTATTTTTAATAAAATATTTACGTTAGCATGTAATTTTTATTTAAAAATTAAGTCATTAATATTTAAATGTTTTCTTAGTTTCACTTTCTAATAGTGTAAATATTCCTAGCTATAACCCATATAAACTAAAGCTCTTTGGTGTCCTCAATAAATTTTAAGAATGTAAGGCGGTCCTGGGGCCAAATAATTTGGGCATCACTGGACTAGATAATCCTTTTTTTAAGCTCCCAAGAAGTCAAGCTACTGGTTTGAGACCTGTGGATTACAATGCACTGAAGGCAGCTCAGAAGACCCTCAGTACTCTGGGTCTATCTCTAAACTTGCAGAACAGCGATTTTGATTTTTGCCAATAAAAGTCTTTTTAGTAAGTCTCATTTATTACTTTCATGGACTTATATGAGGACTCTGCTTCTGCTGTCAAGTAGAGAATTTTTGAATTGTCATGTCACTGTCCAATCCCAATTGAATATAGTTTTCTCTCTTTGGCAAAGTCTCATGCATCCCTGTGACACTGTTCTTATCTTAAAGCTGTACAAATATGTATTGAGTGTCTCCTATGTGCAAAGCAGTTTTCTAGGGAGTAGGGAAACAGTATAATGAAGGAGATGTTATCCTGTTCTTGCGGAACTGATAGTTCAGTCAGAAAATATAACGTGCGGTATATTGTGTCTTTGTCTCCTCTCCCTCCTCCCATTTCATCCCTTGGTATCTGCAGGGGATTAGTTCCAGGAAACCCCGTGGATACCAAAATCCACTAATGCTCATATCCCTTATATAAAATGGTTTAGTATTTCCTTATAACTTATGCACATCCTCCTGAAGACTTTAAATCATCACTAGATTACATATAATACCTAATACAGTGTAAATGCTATGTAAGTAGCTGCCAGGGTGTGGCAAATTCCAGTTTTGCTTTTTGGAACTTTCAAGAATTCTTTTTTCCTGGATATTTTCCACTTGTCATTGGTTGAATCCGTGGATGTGGCACCCGCAGATATGGAGGACTGACTGTATTTAGTTGAACACTTACTCTGTCTCAGGTTCTGTGCATTTTACAGGTGGTATTTCCATTTCATTATCACAATTCTCCGAGGTTAGTACTAGTATCTCCACTTTACATAGGAGGAAACATGCTCAGAGAAGTTAAGAAACTTGCCGGTAGTCACTGTAGTGCATATTCTCGGTACTCCCACCAAGATTCTTTCTGGTCATCTTCACCAGTGCTCTGTATCCATCCCTAAGTTCGGTGTGTCTGGCTGCTGATTGCTTGTAGCTACAAAATTCTTCCGAGGATTGCCTATGGGCTACCATAGCTGCCCCACCTCCCCAAGTGCCCGGGAGTTTGCTCCTGAACCTCCATCCATGAGCTGATGACTAACTGACACTCAGGTACAGAAGCCCAGCTTCTTCTACCTCTGGATAAACTGTGGGGTGAAATTCATACTTCAGAGATTTCCAGGTATCAGGCTGAGGCTGGTCTTCAACTGAAACCAGACCCTTGCTTAGCTTCTTCTTCCCTAGTCGGCTTTTCAAACGTTTACCATTTTTTTCCTGGGAGTTCTTTGTTGATAAATCACTTGAACTTGAATCTTTGGCTCAGAGTCTGCTTCTGGGAGAAGCTGACTGAAGCCAGTTATCCACCTAAGTGGCAGAAATCAGGATTTGAACCCAAGGCTGACTGACTCAAGCACACGTAGTTTTAACCAGCATGTGTTCCCAGTTTATTGGTGTGGGCTTGTTGGCAAGTTGGTCTACCCAGATGTTAATTCTGTATAACCACATTTCTTATTCTGTCACACACAAAGGTGTTTCTTTTTACCCTGCGGATATGTGTTCTTTACTCTCTTGATAAAAATCCTGCACAGAGAAGAAAGTCACAGTCAGCAAGGAATATGTATGCTCAAAGCAGCCTTAACATCAAAGACATTTCTGTGAAAAGGGCCCTTCTCCATTACTACAGAATTGTTTATCTTTTTAGTTAACGAGGGATAAGGTGCTCCACTGGGGAATTTTGACTTGGGAGTTCCAGTATTTAAATATGTATGCTAGGACTCCCCTGGTGGTGCAGTGGTTAAGAATTGGCTGCCACTGCAGGGGACATGGGTTCGATTCCTGGTCTGGGAAGGTCCCACATGCTGCGGAGCAATTAAGCCCGTGCGCCACAGCTACTGAGCCTGCACTCTAGAGCCTGCAAAACACAGCTATTGAGCCCGCGAGCCACAACTATTGAGCCTGAATGCCACAACTACTGAAGCCCGCATGCCTAGAGCCTGTGCTCTACAACAAGAGAAGCCACCACAATGAGAAGCCGGTACACCACAAGGAAGAGTAGCCCCTGCTCACCACAACTAGAGAAAGCCCGTGCACAGCAACGAAGACCCAACACAGTGGGAAAAAAAAAAAAAAAATGTATACTAAGTGGGAGTCTAAAAAGGCCTTAGATTAATCCAGTTGTTGTTACATCTGGGGCTGGGGTGGGGGTGAGCATGGCTGGTTTAAGTGCTGACTTGGGAAGGAGCCACTCTGTTGAAGTTTGGAGCCCTGGGCTCAGGTCACAGCTGCAGGCTTGGAGTATTTCACCGTGCTACGCTCAGCTGAAAAGCTGACAGTCCATCCTTTGACATGGCTTCGTATCTACACTCATCCCTCGATTTTACCTTTTCTTCTCTCTTCCTCAACAAATAACATCTTATATCTTACTTGAAACTTTGCATGCAGACTTTAAGACACAGTCTCCTTTTCAATTTCAGGAAGAATAAGCCCCAATGAGAGCCTTGTTCGAGGCCGGGTTAGGTGCAGGGAACCCCTTGGTGATCCATGCTCCTTTTAGGTCAAACTGAATGCAGTACTTTTCCTCCTTCTCTCTGCTAGCATAACAGGTGTACTGAGTTTCAAAGCAAGTGTGCTTGTAAAAATGCAACAAATTTGGTACCTCTGCTCTGGGAAGTTTTCTATAGCAGATATTGGCACAAAAGCAGGGAGGGGTTCACCAGGAACGACTAAGAGCACTAAAGAAGGTAGAGTAAGAGGCCACACTCTGACAACTTCCCTTTTTGTTTCCTTCTTCACTCTATATCCACCCTTCTCCAGTCTGACGATACAGGTTCTTGAAACTTCCCTGGGGTGGGGATGACCAATGACCAATCTGATCCTGGGAGAAACTAGACTTTGCCACGTCCTTCAGCAGAGAGCCCCAGTAAGATTTCTAAAATTTACCCTCCAATTTATGGAACTGAGAGATTTTTACATCATTTCTTTATTGATCGATCGGAATATGTGACATCTTTCAGAAGAGAAGTTTCCTTTCATTGTGGCATCACTATGATCTGTAATAGATGGTGTTCAGGCTTGACTTTGTCTCCTCTCCCTCCTCCCATTTCATTTCCATCTACTTGAGGGAAAAGTCTCTTGAGCAAAATGTATGTTATGATCTTAACACCTTCTTAGGGCCCAGGACACCTCTCTCCTGGGCGTGGTAGATGCATGTTTACATAATGAAACCTAAAGAAATAGAGAATGGGGAAGACTTCTGGCTTAACATGCGGTTTAGGGTTCATCACCCATAAAATACTGCCTCCATCTCAGCTCAGAGGACACACACACAGGTGAAGTCTGGGCAACACTGAGAGCTGGGAAAACTTGGTTTGCCTCCCACAGTCCTTCCACTTCCCAGTAAGTGTCCTGCTCACATCCCTCTCCTCACGTCCCTTCTTCCTGCTGCCTGCAAACCCATGGGTTGTGCTGTTCGGTAGAGCTGGATTTGCAACTCAGTGTCATGAACTTAGTTCAACATGTTAATTTCCTTCTGCATCTGTCTTATCTTTAATTAGGGGAGGAAATTAGTGGTGTTCGGTAAACATTCTGCCCTTTTAAAGGCATTGTGGGGAGCCTAGAGGGGTATTGAGGATTCAGAAAGGAAACATCTCCAGGCACCAAGAGAAACACCATCTGACAATGCCTCAGCTAACAAAACTGAGTTTAAGACATCTGCTTTTGGCCTGTTCCCATTAACCACCATGTCCCTGGAGACTGGTTTTCCTCCGAATATGGTGAAATATGCCAAAAGCAAGTAAATTCTCCTGGGGAATTTAAAGGATTTAACTGAATCACATGGAAAGTGACCAGATCTTCTGAATGATTTATGTGGTGGAGGCATGGTTCTTTTTTGGATGAACTTCTTGCTGTATCACAGGAAAAAGAAAGTAAAGTATTCAATATATACTCACCAAGTGGTTCCAAGGGCCTTGCCTTGAAAAAAAGACATAGTTTGTTCTAAAAGTTAGCTTAGAAATGTATAAAAAGAAGTCCCATTTTTACATTGAGTTATCACACTGCCATTTTTTTCCATCGGTACTATAAAGTCACTTTTCTTGTTAGTGCATCCTTTAATTGCTCATGAATTAAAAAAAGGTGTGTAAGTGTGGTCTTAATCTAAGTGTTAACACATTGGATGGAAATGTGAAGTCCCACAGATTTATATCAAACACTTAAAACACATGAGTAACATTTTAGAAGCTGAAAACCACATGGGGATGGTGGGTCCCAGACACATCCCCTTGTTCCCTCAAAAATCTACAGCATTTCTTGAAAGTTGAAGCTCAGTTCCACTTAAAAAGGGATCATTTCTATTCCCAGCCCTATTTTAAAATGGAACAGCAGAAATGAATTCAACTGGGTTCTGTTCACATCTCAGTGACCCTAGGAAAGTCTGCAGGAAGTACGCTTCTCAATCAAACATTTAGTTGCCATGTACTTCAAAGACCCCAGATAGTGTGTGGTATTTTCAACAACTACAGCAAGAGATATTGCTAGAGAATCAGGAAAAAATATACAACTTGTCTTTTTTTTCCAAAGGTGTCTTCAACTGGAGAGGCAAGAATTATCAAAGAATCTTACATTATAATAAAAAAAGAATGATCTGCTTTTGAAAAGCATTGGGGGGTTCCAAATGGGATTCAAGTAATCGTGGTGTGCTCTGCAGCCAGTGTGTGCCTCACATTTCAGATGCTTTCGGGAACGTCGTGGGGTTGCTCCAGATGTGTCTGCTCTCTATGCTCTAACAAGTCTCTGTTCAGCAGTGTCCTTCACACCATCTGAAAACCAGCAGTTGTCCTAGGACGGAATTTGGGTGCTTATTTAAAATAAGTGATGAATCTTCTTGGTCTAGAAATGCAGTTCATAAAATACAGTTGACCTTTGGAACAAGGTAGGATTTAGGAGCAGAGCATTGACACTCTGGCTAGTCAAAAATTCGAGTATCATTTATAGCCGGCACTCAGTATATACGTGGTTCCTCTATCCATATATGTGGTTCCACATCTATGGATTCAACCAACTGCAGGTTGGGTAGTGCTGTAGCATTTGCTATTGGAAAAAATCCTTGCATAAGTGGACCCATGCGGTTTGGACCTGTGCAGCTCAATCCCGTGATGTTCAAGGGTCAACTGTATTAGGTTTAGAGATCATTTTGAAAAACGAATTCAAGACAAGAAAAAGGGAACCTATGTATCATATACATATCACATTCCATCTCAGGGTTCCAAAAACTCCAGGTCTAGAACATCATTATGGGAGAATTTTCATTTAGAAAATGTCTATGACAGACAGGAGGAAAGAAATAGGATTCTGACCTTGGGAACAGATATAATTCCTTTCACTAGTGACCTATTAATCCAACCCATCAGAATAACCTTTGCCCTTGCTTTTACGTGGTTTATAAACAGGAACCACAGGAAATGGCACTGCTAGGAACTTTTCAGAACTGGAAACAGGACCAAGTTGGCTCCGAAAACAAACAAATTAGTATACACCAAAGTCAAGTTTTAAATACTATTCAAGCCAGAGAGACAAAGGAGGAAATGCTGATTACTTGGGAGAGAAATGGTGGGAGAGAGGGTGGGGAGAGAAATGGGAAGGGAAGACCAGATGTTCAATTTTTAACATCAATGTTTCTGAAGCCAAGTATATATTGCTGACCCAGGCGTGATAAAATGTGCAGGGATTTCGAGCAATCCAGAGTCAGCTGACCTGTTTAAGGAGAAAAACAACAACTTAAAAATAATAAAGTTAGGCTGTAAATATAATTTTCTTATCTGGGATTCTGGTTATTTATACCTCAGAATGAATAGCTGCATAAGGATCTTACTGTTTCTCACTGGAACAAGCTTCAAGGCCAGGGAATTCCTTGACTTCATGAGGTTATCAAAAGAAAATGTCTTTTTATGTGGTAGACTGACATGGATTTTATTCAATAGCCACTCTGACATTTATGAAGATGCTCTCAATTATATCAAAAACAAATAGAAATTTTCACCTTATTGCTGGATATGTGGTAGTAATGGTCTCCTTCCAAAGGTGATGGAAATGAATTTTTTTGCTTTTCATTTGAGCCATTTTACAAGTTCGTTGTTGCTGTTAGAATAAAATGATTTTACCGGTAACAATGAGTGAGCTGTCCTTTGCCTTCATAATCTGACATTCTGTAGGTTTGGCTCCCTAATGATACCATTTAAAAGATTTCACTCTGTCCACTTTCAATTTCACCTTGCAATTGCCAAACTGAAGTAAAATGGCTTTTATAAGGACATAAATCCAATTGAAACTTTGCAAGATTGGAATCATTTAATTTTTGCAGGTTGTATTCTAGCCAAGAGCCTTCTGCTTTTCGTGTACCTCAAGAATGATTTTCTCTCCGAGGGGTATTTGAATAAAGCAATGGATAAAAGTATGTCCTGTGTTTCCAAGAAACCTAATCTAGTCCTGGGGTGGGAGTCTATGATCTTCTCTTCCATTATCCTTTACAATACAGGCTGGTAGGCAGTTTGTCTGAAAGCTTAACTACACGAAGAAAATTTCATTGCATTAACCAAGTCTCACAACAGAAGTTGTCGATTTTATGTCAGGTTTAAAAAAATCACATCCCGAATAAGTATATTTTCTTTTTTATCAAAATATACAGTTTATGTTCTTCAATTACAAAGAGAGTAGATTATTCTCAGCAGAAGTAATCCTGCAGTTCTTTTTTTCTTCCCTCGACTCAAGATAGACAAAAATATTTTTGCTATTTTCTTAGAAAGAATGACCTCAATATCAACTGTCTTTTTCCAGATACAACTTTGGTAACCTCAATAAATACATGGTATCTTTGTGTTGCATTTTGTTGTTGGTTTAAACCTTTTATAATCCAAAAACATCCCAACTTTCTAAAGTTTAGGCCTATTTATTCCTGCACCTTAACCTGCCCTGCCTTTCCTCCAGACAAACATAAGTCCTATCTGATAAGTTAACGAAAAGATCAGTGATCACATGGACAAATTTCAACATGGACTTCAAGGTGATAAATACTTGTGTTAATTTCGTCTTCTACCCTAAACTGGGCAAGTTACTGACTGAAGAAGCTACCTAACTAGCGGTGTTCGGTAAACATTTGAAAAACCCTAACGAAGCGTCTGCAGGAAGTTAACACAAGGTGTGGTGGGCAGCCTCCCAGTGTTCTCTCCCTTGTGCAAACCCCTTTGAATGTGGGTGGGACCAAGTGACTGGCTTTAGCAAAAAAGATGAGCTGTCACTTCTGAGATTAGCTTATAAAAATTGTGACTTCCATTTTTGCTGGCATTCTATATCTTATCTTTTAGACTTGGTGGCTTTGATGAAGCTACTGCCATGTTGGAGAGGCGTATGTGACAAGTAATTGAGGGAGGTCTCTAGACAGTGAGAAACTGAGACCCTCAGTCCAAGACAGCAAAAAGAATGGAATCCTGCCCACACCACCTGAGTGAGGTGGGACACTGATCTTTCCCAGGTTGAGCTGTGCGATGACTATGGACCCAGCTGACACCTTGACTGCAGCTTGTGAAAGGGCATGAAGCAGAGCACCCCACTTAGCTGTGTCTGGATTCCTGGCCCACCGAAACCAGCAGCTAATCAATGTTGTTTGAAGCCATTAAGTTTTGGGGTAATTTGTTATGCAACAATAGATAACTAATACACAAGACCTGCAAGGATCATGTTTTATTCTCTACTAGCTGATCTAACTATATACTTACAACAGGTGCGTTACATGGTCTATAAGTTATACCTCAATAAAGTTATTTAAAATGTATACTAGAGCATTCATTAGATAGTATAAATAATATTAAACACATATACGTATGTTCGTGAAAGTATATGGTGGTGTACAAAGTATATGAGTTGGCTAGAAATAATGTAGAGTAGAGTATTTCTGCCTTTACATGTAAGAGGCATAAGAATATGGTAGGCCCAGAGCCCAGCACTCTTCTAAATGGTACCCCAGGCCTAGGAGTCTCGTTCAGCCCTGGATTGGGCCATCACATGGAGGAATTACTGTGGCTTGATTTGTCTCAGGTTAGCTAAGCTCTACGGCTGGAACACTGTGGCCTTTGTCTCAAGTAAAACCTTCAAGCAAGCTACTTGTCAAGAGTCTGAAGGGTGGAGTTGGTATTTCCCTGAGCTTACAGGAGCAGATTACAAGACATTTTTATTCCTTTATGTTAAGAGTTGCTTGTTTATGAGGCAAAATTTGGTCAGAGACTTGCTTTCATTGTAACACACTGTGTGCTACTGAGGACGTGAGAAATCTGTAGCTCTCACCTTTTTCTAATGGAGGCTAAAGAAATCAACCACAAAGAGCAGAACAGTTGTGAATGATCAACTTGACTTGGGCCATTCTGCAAAAGTGCTGTTGTGCCAAAGAGGCTAGTGCATCAGATGGCTTGTGTCCCCTAGCATTTTTCTTTGTTATGGCAAATAACTGGTTAACCTGGTCCCTCAGCCAAGCCATCAGGTAATTAACCATCAGTTAAGCAACCTTAGAGAAACAATAGTACCAGTCATTCTCTCTGGAAAACCTTCCATGGTGTCCTACTTTCCAAGAACTAAGTCCAACTCCTTTGTCTGGACTATAAGCTCTGACAACTTCTGTTTTCTACCCTCTATCAAACACCGAATGGGACAACTTCTGACAAGTGGGCAGTTCTTGTACTTTCCTGCTTCCCTGTCTTTGCTCATTTAATTCCATCCATATGGCCGATCTTCCCACCCATTAGCTTTGGATAAATGGTGTTCATTTTATCTCAGGCCCTTGGGTACAAAGATAAGTGTGCCCATAAGAAGCTTCTTGTTTAGTGTGTGAGTTGTCATATCAATAAGCAATTTCAATAAGCAACACGATTTGGTGAGAGATATGATAGGTTTTTTTGGGTAGATTATATACAAACACCAATTCTTTGTGGCTCCTCCTATTAAAAAGCGGATTCTTTTTTCCCCACCTCTTGAGCCCAGGCTGACCTTGTGCCTTGCTTTGACCTATGGAATGCAATGGGAGTGACATCATGTCATTTCTGAGCCTTGGCCTCTAGAGACCTTGCACGCATCTGCATTCTCTCTTGGAGCCCGGCTGCCATGGAAAGAAGCCCAGTGGAGTTTACTGGAAAATGTGGAGGAGAGCTGAGGAGACTTAGCTGATGGCAGCACTGTATTAATCATGTTTTTTGTTTTCTGCATCTTATACATTTTGACATCTTGGGAGGCTTTGAGACCTGAGGAGTGACCTCCCCTCCCAAGGCTGGCTAATTCTTGGATGTGGTGGTCAGCTTGCCTGGAGCCTGCAGACTGCTCCATCCAGTGCCCAGGCCCCACCCACCTCCTTTTCTACCTCATTCCCCTGCCCTAAATCTACCCAGACCGGCTACCAGGCAGCTAGGGACAGCCCCCATGCCCCAAAGTCTGCAGAAATTATTCAAGTTAGCCAATCTTAAACTGTTTACCCCGCCCCACTTTGTCTTTCCCATGAACACGCTAAGAAAGTCCCTGGCCCCAGCTTTTCCCTGGCTCCTGCCTCCTGTCCAAAACCTGGTACTTCCCCACGTAGCCCTGCACGGTGTGGTGTGTCTCCTTCTCTTGGGAAACGTAAGTAACTAAAATCTTCTCTCAATGGCATTATCCTCTTTTTTGCCATCATTCTAAATTAAAATCTTGGGGGTACAAATTTGATGTCCACATTGTCTCCAGCTCAAGAGAGGTGTCTTGAGCAGTGTAAACCAAAGAGACCATGGCCCTTCCTTGGCACCTACATTGTTTAAGAGAGGGCACAAGATTGACTTCACCTAGTCATACAAGCAGGAATGATTTGCATCCCGTGCTGGGGAAAAAGCATTCTTTTCTTATTTCTTTCTGTCTCCTGCTGGGACCAGGAATTGTATGAACACTCACTGCAATAGGCAGCCATCTTGTAACCAAGAGGCAAAACAGCTGTGGGACAGAGCCTCTGCTGAGAATCAGAAGAGCAGAGGGCCAAAGCTGTAAGTTTAGAGCCTGACCCATAGTCAGTGTTCAGTGTGTGTGATCTGAGCAGTAGCCTGGGTTCTGTTGAGTTGGAGAGGAACCCTCATTTGAATCTGCACCAAAAGGACTCTGGAGCATTGGCCAGTGAGGATTGGAAGGGCTACTCTATTTCCTGTATATTGTGTAAGGAAAGTGCAGTTTTATCATGTGACCAGCCTTAAATGATTGTTCCCCTTAAAACCAAAACTCAAGTACAATTGGGACATTGGCTTCTGTACTCATTGCCTATAGTCATAATTCATTTCTATCAAAAATACTGTCTTTTCTGCCAAATTGTTGAAATAAAAATCTTCAAGAGTCTGGCAAAGAAGTATTTTCCCAACAGAGATAGCATTTCTACTGTGAATTTTGCCCACGATACTATAAAATAACAACAGTCAAAATCTTGCTTCTGGGCTTCCCTGGTGGCACAGTGGTTAAGAATCTGCCTGCCAGTGCAAGGGACACAGTTTCGAGCCCTGGCTGAGGAAGATCCCACATGCCACAGAGCAACTAAGTCCGTGCGCCACAACTTCTGAGCCTGAGCTCTAGAGCCCGCAAGCCACAGCTGCTGAGCCCACATGCCACAACTACTGAAGCCTGCGCTCCTAGAGCCTATGCTCCGCAACAAGAGAAGCCACGACAATGAGAAGCCCATGCACCACAACGAAGAGCAGCCCCTGCTCACCGCAACTAGAGAAAGCCCGCTTGCAGCAACAAAGACCCAACACAGCCAAAAATAAAATAAAAATTAAAAAAATTTAAAAAAAATCTTGCTTCTGATAATAGAGTATCCTTTAAGTATCTTCTAGCACCACCACAAGGTGACACTTCCAGTTCAAGCCCTCTTTGGGGGATGTGATAACAGAGTTGGAAATGTTTGCTGCTGGCTAACACTTAGCATATTAGATTTAAGCTTCCAGACGTTCCTCTGAATAGAGTTTTGCCAAAATGCAGGCATGCATGCATACGCACACACACATATACACACTTTTTTGTTTTTTGAGAAAACAAACCCCCAAAAAAACACATGAAGGAGGAAGAAGCACACTCTGACAAAGCATGAAGTCTTGCTTTCTTCTGGCCTCTTAAAAGCAACATTCTCATTTTAAGATATGAGATGAGAACAGGGAGTTCAGAGTGATGCCCATTTTTTTTTAAAATAAATTTATTTATTTATTTATTTATTTATGGCTGTGTTGGGTCTTCGTTTCTGTGTGAGGGCTTTACCTGGTTGCGGCTAGTGGGGGCCACTCTTTATCGCGGTGCGCGGGCCTCTCACTATCGCGGCCTCTCTTGTTGCGGAGCACAGGCTCCAGACGCGCAGGCTCAGTAGTTGTGGCTCACGGGCTTAGTTGCTCTGCGGCATGTGGGGTCTCCCCGGACCAGGGCTTGAACCCGTGTCCCCTGCATTGGCAGGCGGATTCTTAACCACTGCACCACTAGGGAAGGCCTGATGCCCATTTTTTTGGCTGGAGTTTTGAAATATGGAGACTAATATTTAAAGTTTGGAAAAATGGCAAAAATGGCATGCTTTGAGTCACAGGACTGATTCTTGCATGATTTTGGTGATGATCAGTTTCATCTAACAAGATGTTTTTCAGCCCTTCTATTTGGGCAGCTTTTGGTGCTCCCCAGCGGGATCCAGGAAAACCTCCACAGTCAAATGCCAGCTTGGGTTCTGTACTAGAATCTAGTCCCTCGGAGATCACTCAGTGCCTGAGAAGAAGTCCAAGTCCCAGTTAGGGTTAAATGTAAGATCCGGTCTGTTGGTACAATTCATTAAAAGACAATTTGCCTGTAATAGCTACTTAATGTGTCTGCATTATATTTTCACCATAGACAAAATCAATAGAGACAATCAATAAAAAGAATTATCACAATTTTCTGACGACTCCACGGTGGCAGCATCTGGGAAGCCACGGCAGAGGGGTGGTGGGCCACTTTGTTGGACTGTACTTGGGGAGGGATTGTCTCCCAGCCACTGGCAGGAAGTCTAGACTGGTTATCTCCTAGTGCCAGCCTTGTGGCTCCCAAGAGAGCTGCCCAAAGTCTCCTCCCTACTTTATCCAGTAGACCATTACCTTGATCTCCTCCTACTTCCCATCCTGGCTCCCAGCCCTTCCCTGGGTGGAGACGGGATGGGGTGAGGCCCTGAATCTGGACTGTTTTGATTTTCATTCTTGTTAACTCCAACCAGGAAACTTTTAAGAACAAGGGTAGCCAGTTGCTAATTCAAGCGGAGGGAGGTTGCTCTGTGCAGTTATAGCAGAACAGATGTATTCTTTCATTCCTGAGTTCTCCCTACTGTTTGCTTGTCTTCACCTATTTTGTCCAAAAACAAAAGAGTTGAGCTATCCTACAGTGTAACACAAATGGAATAGGAAGTCAAGGTCCTGGACCAGGACATACAGGATGATTTAGTGGTTATAACTGAGTTGCACAAAAGGCATGAAGAAAAAAAAAATCACCAAAACCCCAAAAGGACTTGCTACAGGTTCTTGACTAAGAGAAAAAACACACCTGTTCTCAGCCACGCCTGCCTTCTTCATCCCTGCTCACTGAGCCAAGTTTATTCAGGTAGTAAAGAAGTCCAGGTGTCAGGGGAAGTCACCCTTTTCCAAAGCCCCACAGGAAGCCTGTCATGGATTTCAGTTCCCATTTGCTTGGGCACCCTTACCTAGCCGCTTTGCAGAGGAGGTGGCAGTGTTCAGACCAATGACATGTAAGGGGATTCTCCCAAGATAACAGGACAGAAACTCCTCTAGGGATAGCCTGCTGCAGCTACTCTTTCCTTCTTCTTGTGACCTTAGTGTGAAAGCTTGGTGAACTGTGTTTTTGCCACCATCTTGCCACCTTGGAGCTTGGAGGAAAGGCCAGCAGACGTGCAAAGTTGCAGAACCAGACCCCCTGGGACTCCGTCTCCAGATTTCTGGTTATGTGAGAGAATCAAATACTTTCATTATTTAAGACAATGTTGGAGGGACTTCCCTGGTGGCACAGTGGTTAAGACTCTGCCTGCCAATGCAAGGGACGCAGGTTCGATCCCTGGTCAGGGAAGATCCCACATGCCGCGGAGCAACTAAGCCCATGCGCCACAACTACTGAGCCTGCGCTCTAGAGCCTGAGAGCCACAACTACTGAAGCCTATGTGCTTAGAGCCTGTGCTCCGCAACAAGAGAAGCCACCGCAGTGAGAAGCCCGCGCACTGCAACGAAGAGTAGCCCCCGCTCGCCGCAGCTAGAGAAAGCCCGCGTGCAGCAACGAAGACCCAACACAGCCAAAAGAAAAAAAATATTGGGAATTCTGTTCACTGCAGCTGACCATATGCTACCGATACAGATAGGTCCTGTTATTATCTATCGTATAGGTGGAGACAGTTGAGGCTGCCCAGGGTGACACGTTAGTGAGTAGAAATGCTTGGGCTGGAAACCTCCTCTTTCTGAGTCCAGAGGCAGAATGCTTACTCGCCCTCATAGTGATTCTCTAACTTCACCTGGGGTCCTTATTAAAAATGCAGATTGCTCTGCTTCACTCCAAAAGATTCCCTTCAGTAGCCCTGGGGTGGGGTCGCAGGAATCTCCACTCTAAGCAAGCAGCAAAGGTGGTCCTGATGCAAGGGCTTCCTGAACCCCAGCTTAAGACTCACTGCCCATTTCATGAAACCCCTCGATCAAGTTCATTTCTTTCCAAAGCCCATTCTTCCTCCCACCACTTCGGGCTGACCTCACTATAGCACCCATACCTCCCCTCCCACCATTCACCCTCAGCACAAGAGTAAATTCAGACACAGTTCTACCTTCACATAAAAACGTCAGGTCCCAATTCTTCGGGATCTGAGGCTGAAAAGTGAGAACAATTACGAAGGAGAAGGGACACAGTCTCCTCTCTCCTACAGCAGTATTCTCTCATTTGTCAGCTGGACATCCTGGTGGTCACAGATTGAAACAACCAGCTCTAAGCCTTACTTAGTCCACCAGCCAGCCGGCTCATTACTGGATGTCAACTCCCTGAAAAATAGAGAAGTGAAATCATCACAAGTCTTCTGGGGGAACATGTAGGAAAGGGGTGGGGAGAGTGATGCATACATTCAGTTTGTCTCAAAAGAAACCCACATGGTTCACTGTTATTCAGCATTAGTCCCTGGCTGTGTCTGAGAAACCCAGTCCAAACTCAATATTGTAGGAAGCTGTGAAACCGAACTTTTGAATTTTTCTCAAAAATTTTATTTTTAATAATAAAAAAAATTACCAAGCCCATGTGTCCCATAAAAATAAATGAACGCTTTCATTCTCGAACCAATAAAGCAGATGACAGTTGGGAGCCACATAATACTCTCTTTGTAGCTCATCCAGGTCGTGCAAGGGCTTGGAGAAGCAACCGTTTATGTTTTGCAGATGGGGGAAACTGAGGCAGCACCAGGTCCAAGTCCGCAAGTGTGGCCATCAGAAAGTTGCCTGCCAACTGCTCTATTTTGGAAGAGCAGCTCTCCGGAGGGTTGGAGAAAAGCTCAGATTTTGTAGCATGGCAAGTCCCAGCCTAGCCAGCAAGTTCAGCTACATTTCTGGCTGAGTCCTTGCACCCAGCGACCCGCCGCAGAGGGCCGTGTTACATCATGCCTTTTGTGCATGCTGTGACTTCTCGCTGAAATACTCTCCTATTCCTTCCCTCACAGCAAACGTCCACTCACCCATCGCTCACTCATCACCATAAGCTGCTGGTCCTCCTGTGTGGCTGCACTGCCAGGCTCTACCGCAGCGCTTGGATACCCAATGACATTTATGTGTTCTCATGTATCTGGCCCTCCCACCACCTCCCACCAAAACATACATGCAGCATCTTGAAGGCTGGATCCTGTTTAATTCATCTTTATGTTTCCAGGATGGGTCACATAGCCAGGCACAGAATAGATGCTCATTAAATGCTTGTTGAAGGCCTAAGTCGATGAACCAGTGCAGACACAGGGTAATGGGAGAAAAAAGATGACACCTTCAACCCCATGGTACTCTCTAAAAAAAGTTAGAGGAAGAAACGAGAAGGAGGCAGCTCATTCAGCTTTCTGGCTAGCCTTTTCCCAGGGGCTGTGTCTCCTCTCTTGGTCTAAGGAATGTAAACACTCAGATTCCTTTCACTGATAAATAACTTCTCCTTCCGTTTTAAAAAAAAAAAAAAAAGGAAGGACAGCTGACAGTTACTTGGGGGAACGGTTTCTGCTGTGTTGCCAGGGAACATGATTGTGACTGTGATGGGTATTTGGGCAAAGACACTACAGGGAGAATTGGGATCACTTCAGGCCTACCCCACTTTGGGGGAGACGTTTTTAAGCTCTTCTTCGCTGTCACGCTACGCTCAGTTTAGTCCTGAATGAGAAAACCGTGGGCTTTAGCAATATTGCCCCTCTAGCTCCTTCAGTACAAAGGCTGGAAATCGAGTAACAGACATACAGTGAGAGGGATTTTCCCGCCAGCCCGCCGGTGTCAGCCTCCCCACCAGGGGGCTGGAGTCAGGCATGGCTAATGTATTTACCCAGGCCTCCAGGCAAGGCGGCCCACTGTGATCTGGGGCTGCCCCCAGCCTACCCTGGGCTGTCCTGTGGGCTTTCTTCTCAAGGCTCCGGTAGATTATGCTATCTCTAGGCAACATCTTCTCACAAAAGGTTCAGGTATTTGAATTTTCATAGTGGGAGACTGGGAAATTGGCAATGGGTATTGATGGGAAAGGCTCATGAGATGGATATGGAAAGTTCTGAATCTTTAAGCAGAATGAACTTTTTTCCCTTCATGGAGGCGCAGTGGTACCAAAGAAGAAAAGAGGGGGGGATATGTGTGTGTGTGTTTGGTGGGCGGATGCTAAATGGGACAGGGAGGGAATTAACCTTCCTAAAAGCCTGGCCTGGTGGTGCTGTTTTATATGTATTACTTTATTTAACACACCCAAGTACCCTTGAGACCTCTATTATCTATCTATCTCTTATCCACTGTACACACATGGCAAAACTGAGGCTAATGGGGATAAGGGGACTGCCCAAGGGCACACAGGTAGTAGATCTGGGGTCAGGATGGGAATATGGTCTCCCTGGTCCCAGCCATGAACCAAGTATAGGAGTAGGAAATTTATTAAAAAAATAAAAATGACTTATCACTGAACAGTTTAAAATCAGGTCAGCTTGCATTTATTGAGTGGCTTTTCTCTGCCTAATCTTATAAACTTCCATTTTGTAGATGAGGAAACTGAGACTCAGAGAGGTCATGCCACTTGTCCAAAGTCAGATGACTAAGGACTTGTGGAGTCAGAACTCAAACTCGCGTCATCTAGAATCTTAAGTATTGAATTGTTAACTCACTAAATTAAGTATACATTTATTTATTTATTATAAATTTATTTATTTTATTTTTGGCCACGTTGGGTCTTCATTGCTGTGTATGGGCTTTCTCTAGTTGCGGCGAGTGGGGGCGACTCTACATTGTGGTGCGCGGGCTTCTCATTGCAGTGGTTTCTCTTGTTGTGGAGCATGGGCTCTAGGTGCACAGGCTTCAGTAGTTGTGGCACGCGGGCTCAGTAGTTGTGGATCGCAGGCTCTAGAGAGCAGGCTCAGTAGTTGTGGTGGACAGGCTTAGTTGCTCCGCGGCATGTGGGATCTTCCCGGACCAGGGCTCGAACCCGTGTCCCCTGCATTGGCAGGCGGATTCTTAACCACTGTGCCGCCAGGGAAGCCCCAATTATAAATTTAATAAAGATGGCAGGGAGGAACCCACTTCTGCATCAAGGAGCAGGAGAAAATAAGAATGAGCTTGTAGACTCTGAAAAGGAGCAGAGAACAGACAAAAGCACTTCCTGTTGGAGGTTGACACCCCCTGCAGGTCACAGCACCCTCCCACTCTCCTCCCAGATCCTGGGATAAGTGCAGGCTCCCCAAACATGGGGATATTTTAAGCTTCATTGTGGTCGTTTTAAACAAGCATGCAAATTCTTTGATACTCATCCCGTGAGGGTATCTACATACCCTCCCTTTGAGCCTAGGTGGGCTTGTGATTTGCTAATAACTAATAAAATGCAGCAAAAGTGACTGCAAGATTTTTTTTTTTTTTTTTTAATTGCGGTACGTGCGCCTCTCACTGTTCTGGCCTCTCCCGTTGCGGAGCACAGACTCCGGACGCGCAGGCTCAGGGGCCATGGCTCACGGGCCCAGCCGCTCCGCGGCACGTGGGATCTTCCCGGACCGGGGCACAAACCCGTGTCCCGTACATAGGCAGGTGGACTCTCAACCACTGCGCCACCAGGGAAGCCCGTGACTGCAAGATTTTTGAGGCTGGGTCAGAAAAGGCGACACAGCTGCCAACTTTTTGTTGGGAAGCTCACCTTTGGAACCCTGAGCATGTGAGAAATCTGGTTCCCACAACGCTGCCATGCTATGAGGCCCAGGTCATGTGTTCTTGCCAACTTCACCGGGTGGAGTCCCAACTAACAGCCATCATCAACCGCTAGATGTGCGAGTGGAGACTTTTCCAGATGATTCCAGTCCACAGCTTTCAAGTTACCACCCCCACCGCCCCATCTTTTTATCTTCCCAGTCCAGGCCCCATATATCATGGAGCAAAGACAAGCTATGACTATGCTCCATCAGAATTCCCTCCACATGGAATCCAAGAGCATAATAAAGTCGTTGTTTCATGCCACAAACTTGTGGGGTGAATTGTTGCGCAGCAGTAGTAGCCAGAACATCATCTCACTTCATTTATTTTTAGGGGAAGCCCACGTTCCTTTCCCTGTCCCCTACGCCAAGCTCTTACTTTTCAGTGAACTCTGGATACAAGTGGCGGCCGTCCTCTGAAGACGGCGCAGGCTGGGCTGATCTCATCTTTTGATAAGGGCATTTAGAATGGCAAAGATGAGGCAGCTGCTTTGCTACTGCCTCTCCTGGCCAGGCTCCCAGGTCCTACTCCCAGCCCCTTTCCATCCTTCACTTGTAGCTGACAGCTCCTCCCTCCCTCCCCTGTGCAACCCCATTTGGATGGCGGATACCTTTCAGTCCATTGAGCCCCCAGGGCAAAAGCTTCCCATCAACTCTAAGCCATTTCTGTAGTTACTGCATTCACCACCCCCCAGGAGCAGCTATGGGCTCTTTGTGAAAGTGGCTGGTATGAAGCTGCCTTAGCGGGTATCTATCTAGCTCAGGTTCTACCCTACTGGCACAGTTCCATGGTTGTTAAAATTTTTCAAAGAACTAGATGAGCTCATTTCTCTTAAATTAGTGCCTGGTAGGAGAGCTCTCATTTTCCCAGAACAAAGTTCATTATGGTACCCCACTGCTAACTCACTAGCTACTAGCTAACTCATTAGCTACCCTTTCGGCCAGGAAACAGAGAATAAAGTTCAGAGTCCAAATAAGATTTTTCTTGCTCTCTTTTATTTATTTTTATCTGAGTTGACTCTGGAATATAGCATGCATCCAGCATGGCGTGCTGGTAAAGCTTTAGATCTAAATAGATCAATGTCTCCTCTACTTACTGGTTAGTGACCTTATCAAATCATCTAAATCCTCTGAGTCCCAGTTTCCCTATCGGCAGGATGGAGGTAATAATTCTCACCCCGGGGTTGCTGTGAAGCTGGATTGAGAAAATGTTGGTAGCCAAGTTGGCTAGAATCAGTCTAGTTGAAAAATAAGTTCTAAGATCTTGTTATTATTTTTCTTATGGTTATTGTTATTGTTTGTGGTTTCTCTTCAGCAAATCCTACCAGCTCTGTCTTCCAGATAAAGCCAAACTCTAGCCACGTCTCATCACCTGCACTGCTAATCACCTGGTCCAAGCTATGATCACCTCTATTTGCATGATTGCAACACACTCCTATCTGGTCTCCTGGTTTCATCCCTGATGCCTTTCGGCCCCTCCACACAGCAGCCAGAACAGTCCTATTCAATCTTGTCATGTCAATCCCAGGCTCCAAACCCTTCAATCACTTCCCTTCTTACTTACAGTTTTTTTTTTTACAGCGATCTACGAGTCTGTGCAAGAATGGACTTCTATTACCTCTATGCCTCTCACTCTCTCTCCCTTATTGCTAGTCCTCAAACAGCGCACACCTGCCCTAGAGCCTCTGAGCTTTCTGTTTCTTGGCCAGAGAATGCACGACTTGTGCCTTTATCTCCTTCAAAGCTTGACTCAAATGTCCTCTTCTCATTGAGTTCTTCCCTGACCATCCTATTTAAAACTTTGCCAGTGCCTCTTTTCTGATTTGTTTTTCTGTAGTTGGTCACCTTCTAACATAGAGTTGACTTATTTATTTATATTTATTTTCTATTTCTCCTAACTAGGTTCTAAACCAGCTGAAAGCAGAGATTGCTATCTCTTTGGCTGATTGATGTCTCCTGTGCCCAGAACAATGCCTGGCACATGGTAGACCCTTGAATATGAGGTTGAATTGACCATGGACCACAGAAACAACTTACTTGGCTGCTGGCTAATATTTTATATTAACAAAGATGACTGTGTGCATTTACTGCAACATCAATAGTTTTGTTTAAAAACATTGTCATGGTGCTGCCCTTTTTTAGTTTGAGAATATGCTCATGATAAAAGCCTTAAGTAAAAATCTAGTTGAAGTCAAAGAATGCCAGAATAATAAGTCCCAGGTCTTCTGATTGCCGATTCAAAAAACCCCCAAGAATCAAGTGTGGACTCTCACTTTTCAGGACCAGCTATGTAATTTGCAGGGCCTGGTGCAAAATGAAAATGTGGAGTGGCCTCTTATTCGAAATTATTAAGAATTTCAAGACTGAAATAGCAGAGCATTAAACCGAGAGCTCTGTGTCACTGCACAGGATGCATCTGCATGAGGCTGGCCCTACTCATTTCTTACAACTGTATATATTTTTTGCATCCAAGGAAAACAAACCTTAGGAGGTTTGTTTACTTAGTGAACTTTATCCACCTAATATCTCTTTAAATTATCACGAAGCTGGAATAGTTCAGGGTATCCATGCTGCCTGAGGTCCACTGATATTCAGCCTTCAAAATAATCCACTTTTGTTTTGTATTGGATTATATGAGAGCCTCAGTTTTAGAGCAGGAAGATTAAAAGATACTTCAAATACTCTTCCTACCCTTTGAATAGGTTATGATCTTGTTCTGAAGACAGTGCTAAATGGTGAGGCTAGAAGCATCCCACAGCAAGGTAAACAGGGATTGCTACTTCTGAAAGAGATAAGGTCATTTCTAGTCCATCATCATTGGTATCCATGGTCTGACTAGCAGCAGCAACCTCTGGTTTAATGGTTTGCAAATGTGGTCCAGCCTGAGAGGCAACCCTAAGAGAAAGTGAGAATGGGACTGAGACACAATCCAGGGTGGAGGCAGGGCCCCAGGTCTCCAGATGCCATCAGGTAATTTTAGCTAATGATGGTGATCAGTGCTAGAATCCACCAAGGCATTGCTGGCCAATCAGCTCCTTTCCTTGGGCTTTATTTTCTCCATCATTCAAAGGAAGACTGTACTGTTCAGAGGTTATTTTTTAATATTAACCAGACTTTAAATATTCTCTTGCATTTTGATTTTTTTTTTGGAGTCAGGCATTTTGATTTTTTTTTTTTTTTGGAGTCAGGCATTATAAAAAATGCAAGCTACTGGGCCGCTTTATTCACATAAGAAAAGAAACCTTCTGCATATTTTCATTACAGGTCCATCTTGACATCTTAAACTTTTTTTTTTTTTTTTTTTTTTTTGCAGTACGCGGGCCTCTCACTGTTGTGGCCTCTCCCGTTGCGGAGCACAGGCTCTGGACGCGCAGGCTCAGCGGCCATGGTTCGCAGGCCCAGCCGCTCCGCGGCGTGTGGGATCCTCCCAGACCGGGGCACGAACGCATGTCCCCTGCATCAGCAGGCGGGCTCTCAACCACTGTGCCACCAGGGAAGCCCAACATCTTAAATTTTAATAATGATTTAAGGCTGTCTCTAGATTTTTAGGACGTTCTAAAGATGAGATGATTTGGCCACAAAGGTTTAAAAAATATTAAATGAAATGAGCAGAAACATTAGTTCAACATTTCAAGGACAATTTATCACTAAACAAATGAATTTGAACCTATGGAGATCTTTCTTATAAGACTTCAAAGGCTTTCCTTAAAGATAACTAAAATAAATATCATAAACTATTTAAAAATTTCTGCGTACACTTAAATCGTAAAGTGAATTGTTTTTTGTGGGTCAGAAGTAAACCATTTGTACAGGAGGACACGTGACCACTCATATTTACAAGGGTAAACTTTTCTTCACTTCCATTTTTGTATTTGATAGGGCTGTTAGCATTTCAAAGTAGTTTGGCTTGTGTTGTGATTGTTTAAATGTTCCCATTAAACTGTGGGTATCAGTTTCACAGGAAGTGAAATGTCACAGGGTACTCGACTCTGGTATAGACTAAAGAATTCAGCCAAACACATTTGGAATCATAGGTTTCTCCCCCTTTACGTAAATATTCTGGGAATTTAACTTTCTTTCTGGTTCTACACCAGGTTCTCGCACAAGTAGGACTGACTTTCACTTTGACCATTCTGATTCAGATATTATCTAGAGAAGGAGGCAGCCTGCT
Organism: Delphinus delphis; assembly: GCF_949987515.2. Lineage (NCBI taxonomy): Eukaryota > Metazoa > Chordata > Mammalia > Artiodactyla > Delphinidae > Delphinus > Delphinus delphis. The sequence continues at coordinate 64,288,739 of NC_082691.1, forward strand.
CCAGAAATGGGAGACTGGGGCATGGATCACCTCCCTTCTGTGCAGACTTAACGAAACTGCTGTATATGCAGCAATGGCTAGCAGAGTGCAAGGAATTCCTTCCCGCAAAGAAAAGTCCACACGGAAAGTTGCAAGGAAGCTGAGTTGTGCTATCTTCATGGCAGTTAGCCTGGTTCCTCTATCTCAGCCAGGCGAGATATCCCTGCAAGGCAGTCAGCCAGGACCGGCAGTGTCCCCGTATTCCTGACTCCTGCTGAGATTCTCCTTTTCTGAGCCCCACTCCTCCCCTTCTGATCTTCACGTTCTTTCCTTAGATATGTTAATGCCCTCTCCAAGGAGCTACCTGGGGCAGCTTCTCAGCTTCTTTGAGGGGATTTTATATCTCTACTCAGATTATTTATGGCGCCCATAGAGTCCATAGAGTTGGCTCAGAGAGTAGCCTGCATTCCCTGTTTACAAATTCAGGTGAGGGTTGCAGGCAGAGGGTACCACTTCTGTGTCCCAGATGTCTGACAGGGGATTCATTTATTTATTTACTTATTTATTATTTTTGCGGTACGTGGGCCTCTCACTGTTGTGGCCTCTCCCGTTGCAGAGCACAGGCTCCGGACGCGCAGGCTCAGCGGCCATGACTCACGTGCCCAGCCGGCATGTGGGATCTTCCCGGACCGGGGCACAAACCCGTGTCCCCTGCATCGGCAGGCAGACTCTCAACCACTGCGCCACCAGGGAAGCCCCTGACAGGGAGCTTTAAAGCATTCATACTTGGATTGTGCTAAATTCAAGGCTGGACCCCTAAATAGCCAATGTTTCTAATTGATGAAAATAGATAAAATAATTGATAATTATAAAGATTATTCAGTTGAATCATAGGAAACTGCCAATATTCAACCATTTTTGCTTATCAGTATAAGTTGCAAAATGGTTTCAGACATCAATGAAGAGATATTGAAAGGTTTTTACTTTGTCTTTTCACTATATTCCATACCCCCTAACTTCTTTTCCTGTACCCTGTATACCTGTGCTAAGACCACACACACACACACACACACACATACACACACACATACACACACACACACACACACACACACACTCACACTCAGAATATGACTTATTCTTTCTTTCCTGGGACCTTAGAGAGGTAAGAAAAGCAGATGACGATGAGGTAACACATTTATATGAATGAAAGGCAGTTCTAGTCACAATACTCTTGTCCTTTGTTCAGGGTTATCCACCCACCCTCATCTCCCTCCTCCAAGTCTGCCTGAAATCACTCAACTTAGCCTGAAAGCAATGAAGGCTTGAGGGCAGGCAGCTTGTGTATGGAACAAGCCCCAGTGTTGAGTCACAAACTCTGGATTCTGCATTTGGTTTGATTACTTTCTGGTATGTGATCTTGGACACGTTACCTAACCATGGTGTGTTTCAGTTTTCTCATCTGTAGCATAGGGACAATCTTATCTACTTGATAGAGTTGAAGGGGGCCAAATAAGATAATATCTGTAATGTACCTAAAACTGGGAGCCAAACTCCTTAAGACCAATAAGATTAAATTTCTTGTCCCCTGGAGCTTCCAGCCTCCATGCCCCCCCATCTACCACACATGGCTCAGAAACCAAAGAGCTGCTTTCCTTGAAGTGACATGTGGCCTGGGACATTGGGTGTCTCAGTAGTGACCAGGCAGCTGGGTGAGTCATGGCTAGTGGGGTCTCTGTTGCTTTGGGAAAGATAACTTGCAGCTGGGGAGGCACAGAAGTGGCTTTGTGGCGTCAGTGACATTTGGGCTGGTCCCTAAGGATGGTTAGGATTTAGACATACCCTCTAGGCCAGCTCCGTCTCATTAAACTTTCTGCAGTGATGGAAATGTGCTCTAATCTGTGCTGTCTAAAACGGGCGGCTACTGAGCACTTGGACTGTGGCTGTGGTGACTGAGGGGAGAATTTTAAATTTAATTTTAATTAACGTAAACAGGAACATATGGCTAGTGGCTACGGTACTAGACAGCCCAGGACTAGGCAGAGGAAACAGCAAAAGTGAGAGAAGCAGAAAATCATGGGGGCAGGTGTAGGGTGCAGCTCGCGTTTCAGCTCGGCTGAAGCCCAGGGTGTGAGAAGGACGCTAGTAGTACAGGCAGCCGGAGAGGGAAGTGCAGCAAATCCATGGTCAGTGGAAAGAATTTAAATGTTCTTTCCTAAGCCATGGGAGCTAGCGAAGGTTGGTGAGCAAAAGAATGACAGCATGTTGCTCAATTCGGAGCGATGAATCTAGTAGGAGGTAGGGGAGTGGAGTCTCTCTGACTAGACCAGATAGAAGCTGGAAATGGAAACATTTGGGAGCGTTACTGTGAAAACCCAGATGAAGCTCTTACTGAGTGCAGGGCACTGTGCAAACAGCTCTGCCTGGAATATCTCATGTAACTCTGAGGCAGGTGTTACCAAGAGATCCATCTTACGGACAAGGAAATGGGGTTTACCATCGATTAACTTGAAATCCTCAAGTAAGTACAGAAAGAAAATTCGAATCCAGGTCTGTTGGATTCCAAAGACCACAGAAGAAAGTACTTAACTCCACTCCACCTCTGGTGTAGATCTCCCTGGGGAAAGCAGTGTCATGAGAAGCGACACAAAGCCAACCCTAAAGGTGAGGACTTGACATTAAATGAACTGGGTGTGGCTTTTCTCAAGGCCTGAGATAGGAAACTCTTCTTTTCTTTCAACATGCTTTTCTGAATGGGACTCCCTGCTTTGTTGCCAGACCTGACCTCTCTCATTTTTCTACTGCCTTGGTGAATGCCTAAATTAGGCCATTCCTGAGCCCATTAGCTTGCCTATTTGTGGGCCAGAAGAGTTATTATCTATATTTGGGGAACTCTCCAGTAGCAGAGACTTATTTCCTTCCTGAGATCTCTTCAATTTGCAGGCAATTATCTGATGGCTTTGAAAATTTCTTTTACAATCTTCCCTTAAGAGGCAGCTCAACATGGTGTTAAAAACAGCAACTCACCAGGCTGCCTGGGTCTGGACTCTCTCTGGTTTACAGCCTGACTTTGAGCATGTTATGGACAAGACAACCTGCTTCATGAACTGGTTTTAAAGATGAGGAAAGGTACTTAACGTGCTTAGAATTGTGCAAAGCATTTCCTATACGTGGTTTACAAGCATTATGACTTGCCAGAAACTGGGCGGGGATGGGGCGGGAGTGGCCAGGAGGAGGAAGAAGCAATTCTCAAAAGACCACTGGGAAACATCTGGATGTGAATCAAAAGGAATTGGTCAGAAAGATACTGGAAGGCCAGTTTTCTGAGTTTAAGTTCAGACTCCTCCTAAAAGAGAAGCCTTACAAATGTAAACGCATGCGGAGAAGTTTGGCTGGAAGGGAAGGGAAAAGGAAGTTTTGACAGGTACTGGAAAGAACAGTTTCTACGAGTGGGAGCAAACTCTTCGCACTCTCGGGCAGATGACAGGGCCTTACCCTCTGTCGGGGTCGGAGCGGGCACTTCAATTGCAGCGTCCAGAGCTGCTCTCGCCGGTAGCCTCAGTGCTGCCACCTACAGGGCCTTTGAGGCAAAGCGCGCAGCCCTCACGGCTCCTGGGCGGCGGGGACGCTGGGCCGGCGCTGGATGGGTAACCTCTTCGCTAGCCATCATTAGCTTCCCTCTCTTACAGGTTTTAATGCTTATAGCCCTAGACACAAAAGTCTGGGAGACATTTATAAACATTATTTCCAAAACGGGGGAGGGAATGAAAAAATAAAATCAGAAAAAGCTCCACACATAGAAATGTAGAAATGTCACATTTATGTAGAACCAAGTGTTAGGCACCGAGTTAGGGGCTTGGCACATGAAATTGCATTTAATCCACATAATAGATAGCATCAGTAGCTTTATGCCTGTTTCAAGGTAGATTGAATAACCCAATACACAATTGTTTCGAACCCGTGCCACTCCCATTCCAAAATCCATATATGTCGTAACACACTACCTGACAAATGATTGTCCCACCTTTCCCAAGTATAAAAGTGCACACAACTGAGTTGACGTCACAAAGAGCTTCTGTTTGCACGTGGCAAATGATGCTTACCCTGAGCTTTGAAAATCTGAACTTCTCAAATGAAGATGCTATAGCAGAAATTTTTCACTTATATAAGGGAGTAGGGACTTTATTACCACGGCCCAAATCTTGGTCCATTTGTAAATTATTTCTATTAATCCAAGCCAATCTGAGTGCATTAATGTTGTAGCGTCAACTACAAAACAAAGTGTCGGTCTTGCTTTTACCAGCTCAAACTCTGTATTAATTAATCAACGTTTGGGCACATTTATGCTACATTTATACTACAAAGGTCATGTTTAAATTGGCCTTCCTGTGGTACTAACAGTGATTCTCAAGCTTCGGTGTACATACCATTCACCTGGGGACCTTGCTGAAATGCATATTCTGATTCAGTGAATCTGGGGTGGACTCTGAGATTCTGCATCTCTAACCAGCTCCCAGGTGATGAGGTAGCTACTGGCAAGCGCACTTTGAGTTTCAAGGGGTTTGAAGATCTTGAAGTTCTTCTGAATCACCAAAATAAAATTTTACTTGTTTGTGTATTACTTATATTTTATTGTCTCTTAATACGTTGAGTCAGTAAACCATAATCTATGTCCCATCTAAAATACTTTATCAACTAGAACAATGAATTTACCCGAATATTCTGTTCCTTTACCCCGGCTGGATTATGAAGTGTTTGTCTTTAGAGACTCTGACCTAAAGGAATTTCACCTTCAATCAAAGGGTAATTTACACACCATGAGAATTATTTTCCAAACTTTAAGAGAGAGTAATGATGATACCAACATAAGAAAAACGTCAAAATTAAACTTTCTGCTTTCTTTGGTTTTTCAGTCTGACTCTTTTGCCATCTAGGGAATTGACTGCATGGAAGTATAGAGCAGTAGACCCACTGACCCACTTAAAAACCAGGAAGCACCTTCTAATATCCCTCAGATTTGGGGGTCCATTTATGCTTACACGTATGAGTCTGCAGATGTTGAAGCAGGAAAAGTAATACATTCCCATGTGATACAGAGCAAACACCTATGGTGATGCTCAAAGGACAAGCTATTTATAGCAGTAAAGAATAAACTGACCCATAAATAGACAGTCATTTACTTGTTTGTTTTGTCTCGGGTCCATTGAATGGCATCCGTTATTATAACAAAAGGTAATGCCCAGTAATTATTTCCATCATACACCTCACTGGGGATGAAAACTGCAATGGAACTAGATCTTCTGTTTGGAATTGATTTTTTTTTCCCAACATCAATTAAAATATACAAGAAAAAGATACTAAAAAAATAATAAATAGCCTATTAACTCAAAAAATTATGCAAGAAAGGTGTTGAGTTCTCCCCCATGCCTTCCTATTTACACAGATAAAATACATATACGTAAATGGTTAAATGTAAATGACGGCCTTATATATCTTAGAGAATAGAATGTCTCAAATTAGAATAGTGGAAATGATGGCAACTTTAATAGGAAGAAAATGAAAGAAAGTATGGTAACTTCAATGGGAACAAAGTATCTGTTATGCACATTGTAGTTTTTCAAAAACTGTGCATTTACTGCCTTAAGATTGATTGCTGGGTTTGCATAGCAAAGACTGACATGGATTGTGAAGATAAGGGTGGGCTCCAGAGTGGGAAGCTGGCTGCTGCTATCTACTTACCGTGATCTCAGGGCTTCAGCAAGGCTAGTATCTCTTTCCTCCTTTGCAGTTCCTACTCTTAAGCCCCCAATTTTCTACTTTTAGTCTTAGTTCTTTAGGTTGAGGCATTGCTTATTAGTAGATGCTGTTGCACCCAGATATTGGTATATTAACTATGTAGAATTATTATTACCAGAAGTATCTATGTTGGCCAACTTCTGTTCAGGGCAACCGTGTGGCAGGCTTCAGGCAGAGAGGAAAAGGTACTGTCCTCGCAGCTTAAGTTTTAAAAATCCAGGAGAAGAACTGGGGTCATATCTTCAAACCTGGATCAATGAATGTGGTCAGAGGGATAGAGATTACAACTGGCCCCCTTTTGGCCTCATGATCTGCCTGTTTGCTGGAAGTGTGTGTGTGGGGGGGTGGTTATAATTATTTCAAACTTTAGTAAAACCATATATTTTGAGGAATATTTCCCAAAGAAGGGACTTGCTCTTCTGGAAAAAAAATTCATGTCCATCACAACTTGGAACAAGTTACTTTATTTGAACTTCAGTTGAAGCGTTTGTATGTTTGTTTGAGGCAGTAGAATTAGATGCCTTCTGAGGGCCCTTTCATATCTAAAATCTCTACTTTTCAGTTACGTTCCTATGGAGCACTTTATGAAATGATTTCATATCCAACTCTGACAAGCAGGTAGAGGTGATTCTACTTCACCCTCCTATTAGATGGGGGAAACCAAGCCTCACAAAGTTAATTAATTTGCCTCAATCATTAGAATGTCAAGTGGCAGAACTAGGACTACATACTAAGTGATTGGATTAGTTTCAAAGGATTCCCTTTGAATGCTACCCACATTAGTGAAATTAGTTTTGTTCATTCTGTAATGACCACTAACTAATCTTATTGGTAGCAAACTACTATAAATTAAGCTAGAGTTGATGGGATAGTTTTGATGAATTAAATCTTGGGCACTTGAATTTTTAATTTAGCTGCCTTCTGAGAGATGCTGAGGTCATTCATTAATATGATTACTGTCTTTCTGATGGGAAGTACTGGAAAGTACGGCTTGGGGAAAGAAAAGCTACTGAGAATTCAAGTTGAAAGAAACTGCTTATAGGAAGGGATTGAGGGAGAGACTGGGGGCGAAACTGATTATTATCTTCCAGCTCACAGACACTTGATATTATGCGTGAAGCAGATAGCGGTCAAATAAGTCGCCATTGTTTGTTTTAAGAATTCCCTAAATAAATATTTACTCCACACAATCAATGAAGTCTAGAAAGTCAATGGAATGTGTTTTATTTTTAACAAGGCTTAAATTAATTGTATATCTCCTGCATCTACAAACATCTATTAAGATCACTCTGAGAACTAGCTTAGAGCTCCTAATGACTGGCTTTCTTTTTAAGCAAGGATTTCAGGCTAGCATATAAAGTTTTTAAGACCAAAGGGGAAAATAATCTTTGATTAAGAATGTATAACATTATGATTCAAAAGCCTTAATGCACATACCTTTGGTCTGCCAACTAATGAATTTATCCTTGAGGAAATAAACATGCAGAGTAAAAGGATGTTCACTGAAGCATCTCTTAGAGTAGTAAAAACAGGAACAACTTAGATGGGAGATTATTATTATTATTTTACAATTCAATACTTTCTGATTTATTCATGGAGTTATGCAACCATTACCACAAGCAATTTTAGAACATTTTCATCACCCCTAAAAGAAACCCTGTACCCCTTAGCAGTCATTTTTCATTTCCTCCCAAGACCCTAAATCCTGGTAACATTTTGTTTCTATAGATTTGCCTACATTGGACAATTCCTATAAATGGAATCATATAAACTAGCTTCTTCCACTAGCGTAATGTTTTTAAGGTTCTAGATGGGAGATTATTGAGGAAGATTATGGTACCTTCATACAGTGGAATATTCTGTAATCGTTAAAAATGATGCTGCCAAAGAATAATTAGTGACAAAAACATTCACAATAGCTTAACCAATAAGAGCATAAGTTCCAGAGTCAGGCAACCTGGATTCTGATTCTAGTTCAACCAACTCCCCATTGTGTGACCTTGAACAATTTACTTAATCTTTTGTGCATAATTTTACTCAGATATAAAATGGGGCTAATAACAATTGTATCGGCCTCAGAAGCTTGTTGGGTGAAATGAATGAGGTAATCCATATAAACAGCTTAGCACAGAGCCAGGCTCTATAATAAGGTTATCAAAGAGTGCCACATTTTCTTTCTTTGCTGATCTGTATTTCTTACGTTTAGGGCCAACAATTATGTTAATTTGGTAATGATGAAGAAAATATAAAAGTTATTTTTAAAAAATTATTAAAAAATTTTAAATTGTGGTAATATACATATTACATAAAATTTACCATCTTAACCATGTTTAAGTTTACAGTTCAGTAGTGCAAAATACGTTCACATTGTTGTATAACCAATTTCCAGAACGTTTTTCATCTTGCAAAACTAAAACTCTATACCCATTAAACAATAGCTCTCCATCCCCCCTTCCCCAGCCCTTGGTAACCACCATTCTACTTCCTGTCTCTATAAATTTGACTACTCTAGGGACCTCAAATAAGTGGAACTGTATAGTATTTGTCTTTTTGTAATTGGCTTATTTCACTTAGCATACTGTCCTCAAGCTTTATCTATATGGTAGCCTGTGTCAGCATTTCCTTCCTTTTTAAGGCTGAATAATATTCCATTGTATGTATATACCACATTTTGCTTATCCATTTATCTGTTGATGAACAATTGAGATGCTTCTGTCTTTTGGCTATTGTGACTAATACAGCTATGAACATGGATGTACAAATATTTAAATATTGTTTTTTCAAAGAAAGAATAGTATAAGTTCCTCTAAATTTCCTAAAACTGATAAGGCACATGTAAACAGGGACTACACAGGTGATTGAAATCCTAGATTTGTTCATTCTCTCAGAAAGTGTTTAATAAATTAATTAATTAATATATTTAGCTTTTTATCGGGCACTTTGTCTTTGAGGCTAATTATTTCAGAAGATTTTATATGTAGTTGAAAATAACAAGGGAAAGAAAACACCAACAAGGGCTGAAACAAGACAGGTGCTGAAAGTCAGAGGTAGTCAGCCCAGGGCTTATACTGCATTTCATGGTAACAGAGTCTAAACTTCTCTCTTCTTGCTCTGCCATGTCCCTAAACTTTTTTTCCTGAGATCTTTACATGGGACAAGGGGGTTGTTGGAGCTCCAGCAGCATTATTTCTGCTTCTCTTCCAGCATTATTTCTGTTTCTTCCTTCCAGAAGGGAGGAAGGGAAGAAGGAAGTGTATGTCCCTTCTTTAAAGTTACTTTCCATTTCTACTCTGTTGGCTGGAAGTTAGTCATGGGATCACTCATGGCTGAGAAAAGTGGTGTTTATTGCCAGTAAGCCATACACACTGCACAAATTAGGGACTCAATACTGAGAAAGAATGGATGCTGGGGGACAGCCAGGATTCTCTGCCAGAGTCTCCATACATGCTAACTAGCATCTTGGAATATACATCCTTAGGTAGGTCATGTTGAACTGTTTCTCTCTGAGTCTATAGATAATCTCTAATAATAGTTCTGAGGCAATGGTGATTTTCTCAGCTCTGTTGATACTTACTCCAATCTTGATTTAAAGTCTTGTAGGAGAGCTCGTAAAACCTAGAACAACAGGCATAAGGCATTGGCTTTATATTCTGGTGTCTTGGGCTTGTGCTGAGATTCCCTCAACTATCCCCTACTTCAGATAGACAGATAGGGTTACAGCTTTGGTGCCAGTGAAGCTGGTGATTAGGCAAAGTTGTTTTGGGGAGTTACTTCCCAGATGGAATGTAGAGATGAGGACCCTTTCTCAAAGATCATACTCTATTAATGAACAAACATTGGTGCCTACCTAATGGAGTCAAATTTGTGTCTGATTTTTATAACTTCCAATATCAAAATGATTTCTTTATTAAGCATTTTAGATGTTGATGAAAATTTTAAAAATCTTTGAAAAATAGTTGCTTTTGTTTTAATTGTAGAACTGGAGAATCTATGACACTCCAATGTGGTTGTTTTGGCTCATGGACATTTAAATGAACAAGTACTTTGTAAAACAGGCAAAACTCACTTCATTACTCCACCATCCTTGAGGCAGGGATTGGGGTGAGGCCAAAGGTGAGTGAAGGTCAGGGAAGGAGTGAAGGGGAGTTTATTTATTACAATAGTAATTCAACATTTAAAAAAAACAGTGATTTTGTTATTTCAGTGCAACTGTGTCTAAAAATGCCTTGATCCCATCATCTTTATCAAAATGCCCTGCTTTAAAAATGAATAAACTCTTCAGTGAGTACAGTCATATGAAAAGACCCTTAAGGCTACAAACAGTAGAGAAAATGATTGAGAGAAAGATCACTTAATGAAAATAATTCAATTTTAATAAAGATCATTTAAATAAAATAGACCAATATCACTAAAATGATGCTTTTGTCATTGTCTCCAGTCTCTTCACCTTCACAAAAAAAGTAATTTCAGAGCCTCTGACTTTTTGGAATGACATTATTTAGAGCCCTCTGGCAGAATCTAGAGGACTTCTTATCAGCCTCAGTGGTACCCTCTCCTGTCTGAAGGACCAGAAACTGAGCAAACCAGTAGCAAAACCCAGAAGAGAGTGCAGTTCTTTAATGTTTTAGTCTAGTGAGCTAAGAGTAAAGTCACTGTTCAACTGGTGAGCGAAGTTGTGGTCTGTTTTTCTTGCTCTTACAACTTGTGTTATTGGTGCTAGTTCAGTTCAATAGATATTTCAGTACCAATTGCACTAACTCTATAACTTTAATTTGTATCATATCTAAAAACATCCAGTGGTCCTTTCCTATATTCTTATGACTCAATAAGGCAGAACAGTTGTAATGGAAAGCATTATGATCAGAGAGTCAGAAGAACTCTGTTTAAATGGGCTATGCCATTAACTAGCTGTGTGACCCTAGGCAAGTCATTTTCCTGTCAGTCTTCAGAATTCTCATTCTCAAAGGGAAAGGGCAGGGAGTTGGTTTGTATGATCTCTAAGATCTCCAGTGTTTTAAAAAAAATGTCAAAGCACCATTTCTAATTTTGAACAGATGGAGGTGGAAATGGTGCTCTCCAGTATCATGATTAATAATGAATAAATGCACAGATTGCTGAATGCACCTGCAGAAATACTTTCCAATCTAAAGAAATGTAGTCTGGTTGTTTCTAAGAGGTAGGCACTTACTCCATGGTAAATATCCTGTTGCTTATCTGAGGTGGATCCTTCAAGTGCTGCCTCTACTTTCCTCATTATCAAGCCTTCCCACAGCTCTGCTCAGCTGACAGATAGAGCCAATTAAATGACTGCTCCCCATTCTCTTTGTAAATAGTGAGTCTCCCTGCTGTTACTCTCTGCTGCTCCTGGATTGTCCTTCTTTCTACTAAAGCCTCCCCTGCTTTTCAAATCTCAGCTCCTTTGCCACCTCCTCCATGAAGCTAAGTGTCTTCTTTCTTTAAACTTCCATGACAGGGCATGTTATCTCCTCCTCTTACATTCATTTCCTACCTTGTACTGCATTCATTTATAAACACGCTTTATCTCCCTTACTAGACTGTAAGCTCCTAGGTGGCACCATCCCTTATCCTCATCAAGTCTGAAATGCCTCGTGTCTTTCATAAAGCAAAACCCTCACACATTTATGGAATACCTTCGGCCCTCCCTAGTGGTTGGTATCACAATTCCTTTCCCCTGCTGCCTTTTTGAAGGTCTATTTATTTCTATTTTTAGGAAGCTGGGCTGCTGTAATTTCTCTTGAAGTAACTTTGAATCTACATTACTAAGTGGTATATTTAGTTGGATTTTTCAGCGCAAATTCAGCATCATAGTTTTGCCAAGGGATGAAGAGAATTCTCCTACCACAGGCCTCGTTCTCTTTTGGTCTGATTAGGTTATATATTTTATTTTGAAGAGCATGAGATAGCTGTAGTTAAATAATGATCTTTGGGACCCATCAGTCAAGAGCATTTGGGGATTTGGATGGTACCGCCCTTTACTTTAAACAAGTGAAGGCAGAGCTGTATGCTTTTCAGTGCTTGCCTGCTTCTTTTCTTTCTTTTTTGACCCCAGAGTATCTCAGGTTTGTGTAGACAGAGGCCAACTGGCAGCTGATAGACTGTCACTTGAAGGGGTGGTGGCAGCAGCAGTGGAGGGCCGATAAGCCCTTTGGGGAGAAAGATGCTCTTCCAGGAGTAGGGCCCATTTGCGAAGAAAGCAGCAGGGGAAATCACTGGTGGCAGCTGATTAAAACAAACAGGAAGAAGGGACAGGTTTGCCAAAGACTTCTGTGTATCTTTCCCATTGGTAAACTTCCAGGCAGACGAAAATGTTTTCCAGGTGATTTTTGGATTTATACCTATAGGGCAAGTTCCAGTGCATCCCAAAGCACCAGGTCCCTAGTTTGAGAAATGCCACACACACACACACAGATTCCATCATAAAGACTTTTGTCATGCAAACCCTTGAGGACGTATGGCTGATGTCGGGGAAGGCACATCTGAGTAACTAATGTGTACTCTTCAAATATCCTGCAATTCTCTAATGTGAGTTTATCCAGGTCTACTGCTGAAGTCTAGGGCAATGAAAGGTCTCCCAGCCTACCCATTATTCCGTTTTCCTTAATTAAGTCACGATTATCATCTTTATCTAAAAGCCCCATGCAGAGAGAATCTTTTTTAGGTAGTGGTTTCAACTGACTGTACTTCTCTGTAGTCATAAACGTCTTTATTTTATTGTTTTGATAAAAAATGGATTGGGAGGTAAGGCTAGGTTTAGAGATTTCTTTTTTTGCATGTTCTTTATCGTTAGTAAATACATTAAACACTCTGATTTTCAAGGAGCTGCCTGGCTGTGGTGGTTATTTGTGGGGGGGGGGGAAGGCAACCACACATCATCTTTCTTCTCTTTTAAGTTTTACGCTAAAAATCTGTTTTGATAGGGAAATGGAGCGTGCTAAGCTAATGACAGCTTTCCCCTCTCTTACTTTTTCCTTGTCAGAGCAATGCGCTCCTATTGGCTCCTTGGCGTGCCGGAATGTGGGCATTGCAGCTTTAAGTGAAGGCTCCAACTACTCGATAAAATAAAAACAAATAAACAGCCCCCCCCCAAAAAAAGCGGAGGGCTTAAGAGGAAACTGTACTAAATGTGTCCGCAAACTGACTAATATATTTGCAAAGGTATAGTTTCTGCGACTACCGACGACCCACTTTGTGTCGGGAAATTGTTAGGTGCGTCCCGCTGAGAAACGTGCTTGGCTAGTCCGCGACTGCCGTTTAGATCCACCCAGGCCGACCCGCCAGGAGGATGGGCGTGAGGGGGCCCCGTTTTAATTCTTGGTAAGAGGAAGCCGGCGACCCAAGGCGATCTCCGAGGACAGCTGATCATCAGGTCCCAACACTTGCCAAGCGTCCCCTAATTCCCATTTGGTTACAAAAATTCTTCCCTCCTCCACTGCATCCCCCACTTTGAGCAAAGGGTGCCACGGCCTGAGCAGGAGGCCGCGATCCGGCCGGGGGGATCCGCGGGCCGTACGTAGGGTCGGACTCCTGGACACCCAGGGCTGCGGCTGCCGAGGCCGCGGGGTGGCTATTCCTGCTAGAGATTAGCCGCCGCTTGGGTCCCTCCCTCTTTCTCGGGTCAGTGAATGATTAGTCAAACACCTCCCCGCCCCAGTCCGCCCGAGGTTGGATGGGAGGAGTCATGGAGCGACTGTTCATCTTTTTTTAAGGGCGAAAAGCGTTCGCCTCTGTGCGTTTATTAATTGACCTTGCGTGTAGTTTCAGCTTCTGTCTTCCCTAGTGTCACGACTGGCAGGCACATAAGCACAGAACACTCTTCTGGAAGGCCCCTCGCCCCTCTGTCCGCTCAGCGCGGGAGTCCGCTGTCTCGCCCCCAGCAGACCGAAGCAAAGCAGGGAGTGAAAAGTCGCGCGGCCCCCCGCCCCCAGCCCGGCGCCCCGTGTCGCTCCATCCCAAAGCTGGGGCATCTGGGCACAAGCAGGAGTGGTGAGGCGCCCTGCGTCCCGTATTCTGCTCCCTCCCAGGGCTGGAGCGCCCGGGTGTGAGTGGGGGTGGCGCGGCATTCCCGGCTAGGGGAGGGTTCCCCCGGGAAAGGGAGGAGGCGCTGCGCGCTCCGGGCGGTGGAGACACGCCTGCCCCGCTCCGATCCGTGCCCCGGGGCAAGTGGCCTCCCTCGAGGGGCTGGGGAGCAGGCTGGACGCCCGGTGAAGACAAGCGCCCGGCGCGGGGCTTCTGCAATCCCCCCTGCGCCCGGGCGCTCCCAGCGGGTTCCCAGAGGCGCCCGGGGCGCCCGGGTCTCCGGCGCCGGAGCGAGCGTGCGCGCGGGCCGGGCTGAGAGCCTGAGGGGCCGTCAGGAGGTGGGAGGGCAGGAGTGGAGGACGCCGCGGCAGCGGCGCGCCCCCGGGCAGTCGCTGCAGCCCGGGCGGCGGCGGCGGCTGTGCAGCGGTGCGCAGCGGGAAGCGCAGCCACTCCTCTCTGCCTATCTCCGGCTGCTCCGATACCCCCTCCTCCCGGCCCCCTCTCTAGTATGGAGGAGCCGACGACTAAACCGCTGCGAGCAACTCCTTAAAAAAAAAAAAGCCGCATTAGAGGAGCCTGGCCGCAGGACCCCTCCTCCCTGGGCGCCCCTCACCCCTCGCCTCTCTCTCCCGCCTCCCCCTTCAGCTCCCCCCCACCCCCCCGCCCCAGGCTCCCGGGCGCCCGCCTCCCTCCTTAACGGACTGTCTCCCGACTCGCCGGCTGAGAGCCCTTTTTGACTGCGAGCGGCGGTAGTGGAGCATAGGCGGCGGCGCGGGACCTGCAGTCGCCCGGGATTCCCTCCAGGTGACGATGCTCTGGTTCTCCGGCGTCAGGGCTCTGGCTGAGCGTCCCCGCCGGCGCTCGCCCGGGATTACCTGCTGCGTCTTGCTGCTGCTCAATTGCTCGGGGGTCCCCATGTCTCTGGCTTCCTCCTTCTTGACAGGTAGGGGAGGGGGCGGGAGGGACCGACCCTCCCGGACGCTGGCATGGTACCTGGGAGAGGAAGCGCTGGCTGGCCTCGGGGACAGGAGGGCGGGGAGCGAGCACCTAGGAGCCTGCCCCTCGCTGGCGGTGGGCAAGAAGCGAAGCCCGCGGCGTTAAGGGGTGGGAAGACAGTGAGTAGGTTAAGGGGTGGAGGGCAAGGAGGCTGTTGACATCAATAGTATAGTGATAACGGAAATTCTTCTATTTGAATTTGAGAAGTTCCTTTATTTATTTTTAGTTTTCTTCAATCTTTATTTTGATCTTTTCTCCCGTATACAATTAAAGAAAAAAAATTTAACCGTTTTCCACCCATCGGCCTTTCTCACTCTATAGGGTTCCAATATAGCTTCTGTACAGGGAGTGCTTTTTAAAGCACCTTGAATTTAAAGAAACGATCATATTTTAAAAGGGTACTAATAGCAGGATATAATAATTATATGCTTTCAGGCAGGTGAAGACCTCAGCTGCTATTCTGAAGGACATACTTTAGTGACACCTGGGGCAGAAAAGAAAATATTGAGGCAATTTCTAAAAGAGGAAAGAAGATTGTGTTTCAAAAAGTGATTTCAGCTCAAGACAATATGAGGCGGATTCATATAAAGCCCTGTTCATTGACACTGTCCTGAATTCTGTTCAAATTTAAAATCTGCCTTAATGGCCAATTTGAATTTTTTTTGCATGTGGGAGTGTGTGTTTACTTGAAATGCCTTCATGAAGGAGGGGTATTATTAAGGATCCAGTGAAATACTTGGAATTGTGCTTAAACTATCGAAAGCAGAAAATCTATCTATATAGCACGGCCTTTAAAAAAACAAAACAAACCTGTTCTAATAAAACTATTTAAAATAGATTTTCTTCGGGGGGACTTCTTTTGGATGAGTTTGAGAATTTAAAACTCATTAGGAATTTCTGAAATTTGGGTATAGTTGTTTCAAAAAGCATTAAAGTAAAAATTCTATTTTTGTAACAATGGCACTAAGCTAAATTTAAATAACTTATTTTCTCCTTCAGGTTCTGTTGCAAAATGTGAAAATGAAGGTGAAGTTCTGCAGATTCCATTTATCACGGACAACCCTTGTATAATGTGTGTCTGCATGGTGAGTATGGAGATCAGGTAATGTGAAGTCAGTTGCTCCCTCTGATAAGCTGAATCCATTAAATGTAATATGACCAAATCTTAAAAACTGATTTTGGTCGTTACAAAACTTCAGATAGCTGGTGAATTGAATTCAGTTGAATTTCTGAGTATTATGGACTTTTGCAGTTTCCATTTCTTCAGTCTGGGAATTCTTATCTTTGACATCAGTTTACAGAAGTAAACTTAAGGTGGACTTGGTATGGCATCGTCTCAGTGATAATTACCATTTGCCCTTCTGTTCCCAGGGATGGCTATTGCCACCAAATCATAGGTGCCACCAAACTTTCTGCCTTGATTCTGTTGTCTGAGCTCAGTGTGAAAATGATAACATTTAGGTATAAAGGTCTGGGATAAGGTATATGACAAGGGGAAAAAGAGATGAGAGTCACAAAGCACAAACATGAGGACAAGATGTAATCTTGGATTTCTTTGCCTCTTATATACTAAGTCTCAAAAACAGTCTTTGTAGTTCTGATTTGGAAGCATGAGTCAGAAAGGACTCTATCCTTAGAGGATGACACTTGGCTTTCAGCTGCTTAGTTAACACTGGCAGTGGCTAGTAGATTAAAAAAAAAATTTGTTTCAATTTATTTTAACTTAATAGTTAATGATAAGGTCTAATAAGTAACCACACGGGGGAGATTAAGTTATACGAATAAGAATTTCTGAGCTGAAATAGAGACTTACAAAGAACAACATTTTTGCTTAAAAGTGTTTTACATGCCAATCAGTTTTGGCAAACCTTGATTAAAAACTACACATCACAAAACCCTGTTGGAAATACATTAAGGCAGTCAAATGCAAAGCCCCCAAGTGATAGATGACTGCTTGTTATCAGATCAACATGCTGTATGGAACCAGAGAAGGGATTCTTCTCTGTTTAGGTGAAAGCCAAGCCATCTGGGTTTAAACTACCCAAACTTTTTCATGATAAGAGATGAGGTCAATGTTGTGAAATGATAAATGGGTGAAGGTGAATGTCTGTATCAAATGATTATCGGGTTCTGAAGACTAAGGAAATCAACAGAAATAGAGGTAAAAATGCATTCCGTTTGCAGAGATAAGCGTTACAATATTGTTACATTTGTAAAGTTTAAATATACAGTTTGGGTTTTGCAGACTGTTCCCAAATAATATAAAAATTCTCCATACAGCATTTCCCCTTTTCCATACTCCTGCCCTGGAGGAAGTAGTGCCTCTCCCCGAAAGTACAGCCTTACTGCTAATAAAACAGATATTAGAATCTTGCTGTTTTGAAGGTAAGGAGTGAATCTGAAAAGATGCGTCAGTTGGAGTTCTGGAGTGATATTTATTCCAGAAATGCGTTAAGTTCAGACGGGTGGTAGGTTCATTTATATCTTCGAGTAACATTTGGAGGTATCTGCCTTCGTAAGAGCTGTCAGAAATCCTTTCTAAACATATAAAGTCTGAACTCTGGCACTCCAACTCACTTGCTATTCAGAGGATGCCTCAGAGCTCTCACTAGCTGAAAGCCTCAGTGATATGTTGCCGTGACCTTTGCAGGGGTTTAGGATTATGGGGCCCAAGCTGTCATAGTTATTACTGCTTCCCAAACATTTGTAATACTTGATAAAGTTGAGCAAGAATAGATGGACGGCCGCTTCTTTATTTGTGTCTGCTCTTGTAAGTTTCTGAGGGACCCATTGCAGTATATGAATTTCAAAGCACCTAGGCTGCCATGAGACATTTGACATTTTTTTTTTTAGGTTGGAAGGTAGACTTATTTAGCAGATAGATAATGTCAGCAATAGCAACTAACATTTATGAAACACTATTTGCCCACACTTATTGAAGCCTGCGTTATTTCATTTAATCTTCACAAAAATCCTTTGAGGATTTTTACCCGCCTGTTTTACAGATGAGGAAACTGAGGCTAGAGGAGTTTAGTAGCTTGTGAAGGTCACATTTTTGTAAATAGTGGAGCTGGAACTCACTCTCACCTGCCTCTAGAGCACGTGCATATAATCAAGTGAAACAGGCTGTTTTCTAAGTTAAAGATGTGAAAAAGCAAAGAAAAAAATAGAAAGTTTGTTGAGTTATTTGACTTTTGGGCATTGCTTGAGTTATTTTGCTTTTTTCTTTTGAGTCTTTTAGGAGTTTGGTTAGCTAACATTTGTTAATCACATTATATGAAAGGAAAATCTCGTTATGATTTCAGCTGACCTGCAGGGAGCTTTAGTTGTGAGCTAGTTTTATGTATGTACATTAAGAGGGTATGTAATAGTCAAAACTGTACTTTGGATAAAGAAAATAGTCATATTTAGTTTGTGTTGGTCCAGCCTTTTGGCAGAAAGTTACCTAAAGTTGAGTATAAGCTCATATCTTGTTTCATAACATGTACTGAAAAAAAAAAAAAAAGCTAACCTCAACGTATGCTTAAAAAAGACATAAAATGTTACAGTTGGGAGGAAATAGGTGGCACAAAGTCCTGCATATAATTACAGTGTAAAAGCTTGAAAAACCCCACAAAATCAACTTGGACTGATTTAAACTTTTAAGCTCCAAAATGTTTCAAAGGTGGAATGAGCTTATTTCTGTGGGAATTTTGAGGATGACTGCGGATGCAGTGGCCACGGCAAGCAGAACTGAATAATTTTATTCTCACTTATCCTTGTCTGCCTGGACCCGAGCATTTTGCCAGCATCAGTCATGGTCCAAGAATAACCTGTTTGTTAGCTGCTGATGGGTATCATTCTAAAGTGTGTGGGTTCAACTATTCAAGAGGGAAGGTGAGAAGTTAGGCCATTGTCCTGAAATCTAGGGAAGTGGGTAGACAGTTTGGATTAAAGATGCAAGTGTTTCATTGTTCAGTTAGAAAGCAAAGCACAGCTTTTCCCCATCTTACAAAATGGTCTTTTGTGGGGCTGAGTTAGGAAGGCCCAGACTTATTGCTGTTTTGTATGACGATTTCCCCCTTCTTGCTAGAATTATTTTTCCCGTAATGCCTAGGACAACACGTTGGTGCCTTCCATGAAGTACAGCTGATAGGAGCCAGCCTCTCTCAGCTGATGAATCTACAGTGGTCCTCTGGATCTTTCGGGCATTCCCATATACATCCAGTGAACCTGGGGAAGTGGTACCCCTGCTTCTCACCCCTTTTCCACCTAACCGTAGCATAGAAGGAAATGGCACAAGCCAGTGAGTTCGGCCCAGTACTGGAAACCTGAGAAAACTTTGGAGGCTGCGACTCAGAAAACCAGGAGTCAGTCAGTCAGGGCTTAGTTTGGCATACATTTTGTTCAGCAAAAAACATTATTCTGAGGTTTAAATTTCCTCTTTTAAATCCAGGGGTGCAATTTAGAAATGGACCCTCTGCTCATAAAAAGCAATGTGAAATTTGGTGTTACAAGAAGCAGGGCTCCACCTAGCTTGGAGCCAACCAAGTGGTGCAAACAGAGGGGGCTTTGTCTGCTGTCTTCCACTTTTTAATCACAAAAATCTTCCGTCACTAAACAAGCAGCTACCAGCATCTTTGAATTCTCTTGGGTACCTTATCTCTATAAGAGCCTCATGTTTTTTATTGTTCAAATTAACTGGCTAGAGACTAGTTATCTATTATCTGAACAAGTGTCAGGCACGTGTTTGAGAATGAGGGAGATAGCGGTGCATCAGGATTCAATTCGTGTGTGTGTGTGTGTGTGTGTGTGTGTGTGTGTGAGAGAGAGAGAGAGAGAGAGAGAGAGAGAGGGAGAGAGAGAGAGAGAGAGTAAGAGGTGGAGAGAGGGAGAGCTAGGAGGGTGAAGGAGAGGGAGAGGAGATAAAAAGTAGTCCTTATGTGTTCAGAGAGATACACTTAGTACATGCACATATGCATAGGTTGCCACAATTTTTTGGAAATTGTTTTATATCATTTTTAGACTTTGGATTTTGGATGCTCACTAAGGAAATGATCAGGAGTTATTTATTTATTTATCTACCTATTATTTATTTATACTCTGTTTAGACAGTGTATTCTATTCCATAGAATAAGGTACTCAGTAAAACAGTTTGGGGGGAAAGGTAACTAATTTACAGCATTGTGCTGGCAAATTCACCAGTACCAGCTCACAGACAATTATTATTACCCATGCTTTCCTGAGGCTCAGAGAGGTGGAGCAAATGTCCTGAGGTTACATCGTTACTAAGAGACAGATCTGGGATGTGAAAACAGTGTTTTCTATGCTAAATCAACTTGCTTCCGCTGGTCGTTTACTACTTACAAACGTCTACAGATACTTCCAAGGGCTCAGAGAGTTATTTCAGCCTCTGTAGAGCTGACGTAGGCTCACTTTGGGGAGCAGTTAGAGTGATCTTGGTCTTGTAACATGAACCAGGTCTGGACTTGGATGGCTCTTTCAGAGGAAGACACAGTTCAGGCAGCTATTGGCTGGTTTCATATCATTTTGGCAAAGAGCCTTGGCCCTGGCATCAGACAGGCCTGGGTTCGGATCTTGGCTCTGTCACTTACTGGTGGTGAACTTGGGAAAGTTACTTCACCTTTCTAAGTCTCCGTTTCCTCATCTGTAGAGTGGGACGTCTATCACTACCGAGCTCATAGACTTGCTGTGAGAATCAAATGAGATACAGCATTTAAGACTTGGCCCAGAGTTTGGCATATAGTCAGAATGATGCATTATTGCTGTTGATGATGTTGATGATGATGTTAAATTCTTATTTCCTCACATGGAATTAGATGCAAAGGTTCATCAGAAAAGGGAGAAAATGGAAGCTGATGGAGAAAAGACATAGGGATAATGATGCCAAGCCCACCCATAGTTATGAATGAACAGGGCTAAGTCAGTGACATTTGATGGGGTTTTCTGTCCCTCTAGACTTGGACTGGGTCGATCTGAGTTGTTTCCTTATTGGTCCAGTGGTCTGTGAGCCCTGGTATAAGTTTTCCCCTTGCTCTCCATTAAACACTAAAAAAACTTTCCATGGAAGAGGGGCCTCGTTTTTCTGCAGAGTATTTACGTCTCTATGCCTGTGGGGTCACCTTCACTTGTACTTTTATTGGCAGAAGGGTAGGGTTGGGACTCAGAAGTGCTGTAATTCTGGAAAAACCGCCTAGTGGTCTGGCATCGTGGGCATTTTCCTGGCCCACCTTGTGGAAGTCTCTCACCCTGTTCCAGACCTGAGTGGGCTTTTGCTGCCTACTTACTTGTGGGCTCCCCTTCCCCATCCCTGTCCCATTTTAAACATGCTTTCTTTTCATTTCAAGGCACCGGCCTTTATAGTGCGCATCAGCTGAAAACTGTGTTTTAAGTGTGGGAAACCAGGCCGAGGAAGTAGAGCCCTTCCGCAGATGGGGATTCAGATATAGTGAGGGCAGGAGAACAGGACATAATAGGAAAAGCCAAGCAAGGCAAAACGATGGAAAATAAAGCCAATTAATACAAATTCGTTGAATAAACAAAGGATACCAGTTTCTCACACCCTCTTCTGTGGCACTTCTGTCCAACTGATGGTCTATTGAATTTTTTGTGCTATAAAAAATACTAATAACATCACCTTTCATGGCCCCAGGAGGTCAAGTGTGCTTGTTGAACTTAGTTAAGATCAGCAAATGCGCTGGGTGTGTATTTTAAGACCTCTTGATTCCCAGTTCTAATTCTATAAAACATCACTCGAAGCACTAGGAGTAACAGGTTATAAATTCAATAATATTATTCTTTCTTCCTTCTCTTCACACTTCATTCTCCTCTTCCATTTTTTGCCTTTTCTGTGTTTGAAGCATTCTGCTGGTTGGGCACCTTGGGGGGGCAAAGACCAGTAACACAGATTCTTGCCCACGGCGGAAAAGAGCAGAAAGACACATGCATAAATAAGTTTCATAGGAGTGCCAGAAAAACACTGTGCTAGACTCAAACTCAAGTACTAAGGGAGCTGTAGATGAATTCTGATTGGATCATCTGGGACTTTGATGGGTGGAGCAAAGAGAGTCTTGGCAAGGCGTGATTGGAGGAAAGGCACAGAGGAGTGTGGGCTTGGGAATTGTGGAGGTGGCGGAGTCCAGTATGCCCAGTGTACCCAAAGCTCTGGTGGAAGCTGGAGATAGAAGGCTTGGTGGGAGGCATAGAGGACTTTGAGTGCAATAATAAGGAGCTCAGTTCCGCTCGTGGAATTGGGGGAGCCATTTAATATTTTGGCTCAGCCGCATGACACACTAAGATGTGTTTTATGTAAATGCCTCTAGAAGCTTTTGTGGGCGCTGTTTAGAGTGTGGAGGGGCCAGAGTTTGGACAACAGGCACTAGGGATATGTTGTGATCAGGTGAGGGCAAGCATCCCAGAACAGGGATGGACAGTGAGAAAGAAGGTGTTGGGATAAACCAATATTGCTTATTCTTTTGAATTACTTTCACTGCCTTCTAGTTCTAGAATATTTGGATTAAAAGACTCCAAACAATGCCCAGAAAAACACAGTAATTAAAATGCAGTAGTCACTGCAGTAGGATGATGTGGTAGTGTGTCTCTGTAGCAGTCACTTTGCTAATCACTTGGTGTCTCTGGAGCAGCTCTGGGTGCTGTTACTTGAATAGAATTGTTTACTTCCAGGCCTCACTCTCAAAATTCCATTTTGGGTGCTAGCTCTCTCCTCTTACTCACAGTGATACCTTGCTCTCCACTGTTGCATGACCCCTTCGGCAAATTATTCAGTCTGGTAGATGTATTCTCAGTGGTAGTATTCTCCATGGTAGTATGTATTCTCAGTGGTAGCACACAATTTATGCAACAATCGAAATTGGACAACCCACCTTAAAAAAAGTGTATCCATGTGCTGGGACCCCTAGACTTGCAGAGGAGTTTTGGAGCCCAAGTTGATAGCACTTGGCAATAAAATAGATGGCAGAGGTGAGAGGTGGGGTGGATTGAAGGGAATTTTGGAAGTTCTAGCCAATGTTATAGACAATGTAGGAAGAGAAGAGGTCACAGATGTGGGTGGGGATAATGAGTTCAGAATTGATGACTGGGCTTCATAGACCTTCCAAGTAGGAAAACCCGGTAGCTCTTCAAAATGTAGATCTTGATCTCACTAGAGAAATCAGGACTAGAAGACGGCAGTTTGTTAACTGTTTGCATTGAAATAAATTTCAGAACTTTGGGAATAAATTTTTTGTCTTGGGAAGCGGTCTACATTGAGATTTCAAGAAATGAGCCTATAATAGTAACTAGAAGTGACTCAGGTATACACATATATACATTCTTCTTTTTTATATTCTTTTCCGTGATGGTTTATCACAGGATATTGAATAGAGTTCCCTGTGCTATACATTAGGATTATCCATTTAAAATGTAATAGCTTGCATCTACCAACCCCAAACTCCCATAAAAGAAAGAGTAACTAGAAGAAGGGCTGTTATTTAAAAGAAGGTTAGAAAGGGAGAAGCAAAAGACAGAGATTGAGAAATGGTTACAGAAGAAGGAGAACCAACAAAGCGTAGGCCAAGGCAGAAGATGCCTGAAGAGGAGAAAGACCAGCGGTATTAGATATTACAGAGTTAGACTGAACCTTCTAGGAGAACATCATAGAAGGAACTTTGTCATCATCTTCTCGAACGATTTTAAACAATCAATAACAGTCCGTGGTGCCCAGGTCCCTAGTACCTGCTGCATATTTTCCCATGGAATAGAATTGATCATAGATAGAATTCAGTGGAAACTCGTTTGAGAGAAATCCCAAACTAAGATTGCTGTAGGGATTTTGAAAATTTAGTGCAAAAATCACAAATTTTCCGAACTGAGATTTAAAAAGGTCTTACGACATTTTCAAAGGTCCCCAAACAAAACTAATTTCATGAATAAAAGTAATAGGCTTTTGCAAGTGTCTTTGGAATGTTTCTGTAGTTAAGTGCAAAATGGACAAGGCCACATTGAGGCACTTTTTATTATGAATCTGAACAACATTATCAAAGAATCTGACTAATATAAAATCTTACCATAGTAAACTTTCAGGTTTCTCTATGAAACTGTTAATGGTGCTTTAAAAAATATTATGATATAATTTAATCCCTTAGTTAGATCTTCAGGAAAAATATTTTCTTTTTTCACTAAATTTTTGATGTCTGTTTTGTCATTGAAGTACAGCTGTGGAGTGGTGGCCTTGGTGTCTGACATTATGGGTTCAAGTCTCCCCAGGGCCGCCTTGTAGCTGTGCATCACTCAGCAGCCACCTTGGTCTCTCTGAGCCTTAGTCGTGGGTACTGGGCAAGTCACAATGGTATGTGTGCCCTTCAGCTTCATTTCTAAAGAGGAATCATAATGCAGAACCCATCTGTTTGCTGTAGCCATTAACTGAGGTGATGTGTATGGATTAAACGTGCTGGTGTTTGTGAAAGACCTTTGTAAACAGTGTAAGTGGAATTATTATTAGTAAGGGCCAGAACTGGAATGGAAGGAAGTAAGGTGTATGCTATAAACCAGTTTTTAACATATACTTTAATGAGTATATTTTTTAGGAATGATAGTGTAGTGGTTCCCATGCCTCCTTTCATAGTTGTGTGGCTCTGGGTGAGTTGCCTGATATTTCTGTATCTTGACATCTATATTTTCATCATAGGGCTTTTGTCAGAACTGTGGGTCAAAACATGTAAAATTCTTAAAACAGGGTCTGGTAGACGGGAAGCACTTCAGAAATGATAGCTACTGCCACTACCTAAATGCTATGCAATTACTGCCTATCCTATACTTCTAAGAAGTGATTACATAGACTACTGCAAGACTTCTAAGAAATGATTTAATGGACTACCGCTTTTATTTCAATTTATTGTCAATTCCTATGACATGTGTTTACTCTGAACTTCTGTCAGGGTAGACAATGGAAGTTCAGTAGAAGCGACTGCTATCTTTTCCATAAAAGACAGAAAACCCGGGAAGTATTTGGGGCTTAGCAAGATGGGCTGCTCCTCTATTTTTCATCTTCAAAAGTTCACCTGTTTGACTGGTGTCCATCTCCAGACAGCTAATCACAACGTTGCTTTCACAGTGAGGCCTTGCTGTCCTTTGGGGTATTTGCCATTGAACAAGGAAGTGGCAGGTAGGAGGCAGAAATGTAAAACTAATTACTGGTAGACCCACCCAGACAGACACGTCAGAGTCCTTCCCATTTAATTTAATTTATTTATTTAGTTTTACTTTAAACATTTTTTTTTTAAATTTTTATTTTTTAATTTAATTTTACTTTTGGCCATGAGGCACGCCTGGCGGGACCTTAGTTCCCAGACCAGGGATGGAACTCACGCCTTTGGCAGCGAAAGCGTGGAGTCCTAACCACTGGACCTCCAGGGAATTCCCCTCCCCCTTTTAGAACGTTCAGGGTCCTGCCATCTGCCCAGCCACAGTCACTCTGGACACCCGTGGTGTATTGGGTGATCCCAGATTAACTGAGGTGACTGGATTTGGACGTGTGGACCCTGCGCATTCACAGAGCTTTGTGTGTTTGTTTTCTAGGAATCTGCTTCTTCTCTTTGATAGCATGTTCTGTGTTGTATGTAGTTAACCTGGGCAGTTTTATCTTATGAGATGAGGTCTTCAAGTGTTAAGAACCTTGTCCCCTCATCTCTGGAAGCCCCATAGCTTCAGTGAGAGGTCCACAACCTTGGGACTTGAGTGGGAGTCAGGCTGGAGTTTCCTGTTTATAATTTGTGTTGTTAACACTTGGGATCGCTCCCCCCCAGAATGGAACTCCAAGTTCCAAAACAGGATTCTCCCAGAGAGTTTGTCACAGAAGGTCAACCCCCTCTATAAAAGACATCCTAAATAATCATTACAAAAAACTTTTTTTTCCTTTGAAAGGAATGTACTCACATTTGAAAACTAGAATCACATAGACATGAAGACCTGCTTTTATTTGCACCAAAAGGAACATTCCCTCTTATAGAAATATCCTGCTGTCGAAAGCAGCCCTTGTAGGCGACAATGCAGGAGGTGCCCGAGAGGGGAGGATTGGGGATTATCTCAGTTCTGCTTTCAAAAATCACAATGAAAAAATGCCTCGGATCCCTGTGGCTGCCATTCCCCATCATTTCCTCCCCCTTTCAGTGAGGCTAACTCCGAAACCTTGACATAAGCCTCAGTGTTTATATTAGGTTTTGGATGTTAGCTCCCTTGGCTTCTGGGAGCCGACTCTGTTGAAAATTATGTTTTTCCTTTAAGGACAAAGGCCTTATTGTATGTACACGTCGTGCAGTGTAATGAGTTTTTTTGTTGCTTTTTCTTTCAAATGTTAGGTAATGGGTGGGACTAACCCAGATCTTCCACAGGAGAAACCCAAAGGTCTATAACCTGAACGGCAATTTGAAGGTTTCACACAGGTAGCTCAACAAGAGAAAATGAGAGGGCGGGACAAGTGGCATCTTCCCTGACCAGAGCATGTCTCCCGAATGCCCTGCTTTGATGGGATAACCATAAAACGGCTCTGGGAGAGGATCTGCAACATGAGTCATGATACCCCAGGGACACTTCAAAGAGAATCACAGTGACGGAGATAACAATCCTCACATTTTCACTCATAAAAGCACGCATTTCCAAAATAACTCTTGTATTCTTGGTCAACTAAATAGATTTTGACCAGATGGTTTTTTCATGGCTGCAAAGGCTGTCAGGCGTAGGCTGAGCATCTTATTTGGAGGTGCTGTGCAGTGGACTGTCTGCTTTTGCTGCTGGGCTCTGCAGCTGTGGGTGACCTCAGAAGACTATTTCCAGGAGAGATGGAGGTGGCCTTCTGAGAGGAGGCAGGGAAACTAGAAGGCCCAAAGCTGGTCTTACATTTATTTGGGCCTCATTGAGAGGCATTTTTAGCATCTTTATCTTAATTTTTTTCCCTCTCTCTCTGTAAAAAAAATTTTTTGAGCCTATTCTCTTAGGTTCCTCTTGGGGGCAAATCTGCAGACTGCAGCATTAGCAATAAAGTTCCTTAACCACTCACTGCTTTCCGTTTAGTGAGCAGAGTAATGACATGTGCATTCTTTTCCATATTTATTCTTAGAACTCCTTATTAAAAAAATACTGGGGGATTCCTTTTCCATTTTATTTTCTAATTGAACAGAACCGTTTGAGCCAAGATAGGACGATTGCTCCCTCTGGGTTCAGAGGGCAGGGCTGCATCTGGCCAGTGACCTGTGGAACTTGCCACTTCTGTCTCCAGGAGAGCCTTGCTGGGCTGTTTGACTGCCTCGTACTGACTCTGTACCCCTCAGAAATTCACGAATTCTAGAAGCTCTCACAGCCTGCTGGGTCTCTGCTGCTTCATGGATTTATAGAGCGAAAGCAGTAGCATCATGACATTCACATACCAGTGTTTCTAGGTCTCAGGGGGATGCTATTTTCCTGGATGAGAAGACTAATCAGATATTATTCCACTTGAGAGCTGCTATGCCACGTACCTGGGTTTATGTTTCTTGAGGGAAACAGGCCTATTAGAATTGAGATGCGGTGATTTCCTGTTTTTAAGCACATGTGAAACAGTGGTTCCAGGACCCAGTGGGACCCACCAGAGGTCAACTTGCAGTCTCATGAGCACAATAGGTGAGCACCCAGACGGAAATTCGTTTCCCCTGAGAGGTGACTCAGCCTGAATTTGGGGAGTAGCTGGATGGCAGGGAAGGGGATGTAAGTCTGCTTTTTCAGTGAGCGTCATCAGTTAGTTCCGGGGTGGCTTCTGTGGGAAGAACTGGCGTTTCTTTTTTTCCTCTGGGATGTGCATGTACCAGACAACAGTGGCTTCCTTTCCCTTGTGATTGCCTGTGTGCATGTAGGGAACTAGTTGAGATCTATTAAAAAATGTGATTTTTTTTTTCCTGTTTCGTGTAAGCCATACACCGGGCAAGGGCAAAGAGACATTTGCTTGAAGTATTTTACACACCAGTTGGCCAAGTTACAGAAATATAGAGCTCCCAGATTTTGGCATTAGATTGAAGTATATGAAATTTTGGATATTTGGTGTTGACCTATTAAAACAGCAATTTCTTGTGGTACAACCTAAGATGTACTTTGAGCACCTGGAGAATTTTTCACTGGACATAGTTCTCCTGGCAGGTTGTTGCAATGTATCTTAATGAGGGGGCCTTTAAATTCAGGGTGAATTGATACCGGGTTCGCAAACTAAAAATAAAATGTGGTGATATAGGAAAACGTAACACCTCTTAAGCTCTGAGCCCCCAGCTCTGAATTAGTGGGCTCCTCTACACATCCTCAGGACCCTCTGATGGTGGCGTGGGGAGGGGGAAGGGAGGGAAGCGGTATTCACCTTGGTCAGTGAAGGGGGCACGTGGTGGGTGCCCTGCAGGAAACGTGGGAACCGAGTTGCAGGACCGACCGAAGTAGGAAAATGATTGATGGCTATTAAACTCAGCACATATGTATTGAGCATTTATGTTAATAGTGGCCCGAGGCACTGTGAGATTGGAAAAAGCTCTTTTTTACGTGAACAAAAAGAGATTAAATTATGTTCCAGATAGTTTTGAAGTTATCGCTTTCGAGTTCTTTGAAAATTGATGAACTCGTGCAGGCCATAGATACTAACTCTTGGTTGGAGTATCTGATTAATCAGAACAAATTATTATTCCTTGACTGTGCTGGATGGTGTATGTGTATATATACACGTATATACGTGCATTGTATATGTAGGTATCTAATATGAAATTTGGATCATGGATTTAGCTTGCAACTGACTTTCTCTCATTAGAGAGTCTCAAATGAAAGTGTGAAAATGTGATTGAACCAGAGGTTGTGTACATGTTGGGGGAGACCCTTATAGTAGAGCTTTGAGCACTGGTGACAAGGGACACACAGTTGCGTTCCCATCACTGCCAGCCTCTCTGTCCTCCTCCCTTCTCACCCACCCACTTCAGTCTGATGATGTGTCTTCTCTCACACAATTGCAGGTCATTAACAAGTCAGTGGTAAGAATTCTTGCACCAGCAGAGGTGACTCTCTCTTTTTTTTTTTTTTTTTTTTTTGCGGTACGCGGGCCTCTCACTGTTGTGGCCTCTCCCGTTGCGGAGCACAGGCTCCGGACACACAGGCTCAGCAGCCATGACTCACGGGCCCAGCCGTTCCGCGGCATGAGGGATCTTCCCAGACCGGGGCACGAACCCGTGTCCCCTTCATCGGCAGGCGGACTCTTAACCACTGCGCCACCAGGGAAGCCCGACTCTCTTTTTTTTTTTAATGTGCACAGGAACCCCCAGGGAGCTTGTTAAAAATGCAGATTTTGAGGTTCTACTCCAGAGATTCTGATTCAGTAGATCTGGCAGAAACCTGAGAATCTCCATATTTAATAAACTCTTCCAGCGACTCCATGCAGGAGCCAGTATTTGAAAAACTCTTCCCAACTGAGGTTAGTGGAAAGAGAAGGATATATGAATATAACCATAAATATAGGTAAATTCCCCAATGAAGCAACTTGTTCACTAGTGGTCAGGTACATTTGAAATTCTGTTATTGGTACCAAACTTATCCATAGGTCAACTCTCATTTATGTAACACTATTTTTGTGGACCTTTCACACAGTTATCTTGTACATTAGCTACCTTTATTGAAGTGCTACTTTTTCTTTGTGTCCTCTCCTCTATCAAGCCTCCCCTAGTCACTTGATCAGAATTAGTCACTTCTTTCTTAGAAGCCTCATGTTGATTTCTCATATTATAACCCTTACTCCTGCCTACCCTGAAGTTTCATTAATTATTTACATGACTGTCTCCCTACTAGACTTTAGGCTTCTTCGGGGTAGAAATAGTGTCTGATTCTTCTCACCATCACTCAAAGCATCTCGAAGAGCACCTCGCATGTGGTAAGTCTCAATAACTATTTTACGAGTCAACACCATGTTCTTAAATTGGGGGTAGCCTTACCTTTATCTTCCTCAAAGCCACTCTGTGAGGGAGAGAAAGCCTTCTCAAGAAACCTGTTTCACAGTCGATATAATTAAGGCTCGGAAAAGCAAAGTAAGACAAAGCTCACACTGCTAATCAGTGAGAGTTGGGACTACAATTCAAGTACGGGAATGCTGACCCATCCTGGGTAGACTCCACTGAGTTCTCGCTCAGAGAATGTTTTCTGACTACAAGTGTTGAGAAAGCACTCCAAGGGGGTGAGTGAGAGAGACCCAGCAAATAACTTCCCTGGGGATTATGTTTTTATCAGTCCTTGTGGTCCAGTGAAGTAGAGTCCTGACTGGCGCCTTTGGGTGGGACAGGCTGACCCTCTAGGTTGGAGCTAGCCTTTCCATGAGATGGATTCCCACAGGGATACACTCTGTTTCCTGTGGTCTTTCTGTGATGGACAGCAGCTGCAGGGTGAAGCTGATATGACGTATGTTTGTTGCTTCTCCAGCATGAGCCAACTAGATGTAGCAATTTGACAGAACAGCCAGGGTTTTATGACAGACTTGCTGGGATCCAGTAGCATCTGGAGGAGCCAGAGGCAAGCAATGAAGAGCTGAGGGCCAGGTGAAGCTGGATTTAGAGATATGCCCCATCCCAACCCCTTTCGTTCCCAAACCTCTATTACAGAAGCTGTTTCCTTCTGCTGGCAACTTCCGCCCAGCAGGCCCCTTCCTCATCCAGAATGGATTCATTCTGGGAGGAAATGTTAGTTCTTTCTGTTCTTTTGATGCCCGCCCCCCCCCCCCCCCCAATTTCTACCCACATTTTCCTTTCCCCGATCAGGAGAGTATAAAGTCAAGCTGACAAGGTTCTGATTCATGGTGCCTTCACATAATTCTGGTCACGTTGCTAAACGATTTTCCATACTTTTAATGAGAATCCTTTTTTAAAAAAGTTCCTTTTGTTTTTAAATTAGCCTGGCATTCCATTGTTCCAGGGTTCCACCTTTATCATTTCCATCTTTATTATTTTCTACCATGTTATTTTCTTTCTCTGTTATTATCTCGGCGTTTCCATGATGTCACCACTCCCCAAGTTTTGTGTCTTGTTTTTCTCAGTTTCAGTTTTTCATTCTTGGTCCCAGCCTGATAATGAAATGCACAAACAATTACAGTGGGGTGGTGGTTCTTCCTACACACCCCATGTGGGCCAGACATTTGAGGGATGGACAGTCCAGTGGGGAACTCTGTGGAGGCCAGAGGAGGACCATTTGTGATAATGACCAAGCGGTGGAGAAGAGGATTGCTGGGAATAGCTAAAGCACTAGCTAGAGCAGTGCCAAGCACCCAGGTAGGGGGTTAGTAAATATTTTTCACTAATGATGGCGTGCTGATAGCATTTAGCCTGGTGGAGAGAATGCCGGGGGGGGAACTTTAACGGCCTTCGAGTACGTATTTATGGGAATAAATACGATGTTGAAAGGACAGACAGGAGTACAAACCCCAGATTTGCAACATAGCCTCAGTTCCGGCTTCTCCGCTGGCAGCTCACTGCCTCTCGCTCACTTTCAAAGTGAGCCCCAAGGTGGTTGTGGGGTCTTGACTTCCCTGCTTCTTGGCCAGTGCCTGCCTGTGACCGCAGGCCTCTTCCCTGGATCTCTAAATCCTAGTTACCCTGCTGTAGATGAGATCACACTCCTAGCTTTGAGCCATGTTTGTTAGGATCAGAAATTGAAAGCAGGGTCTTACCATGGACTCTGTTCATTCCAGGGTTTTGGCTTTAGATCTTAGTACAAATGAGAAGAAAACTTAAAATGAGGGATTTTCCTCTTCCTTTTCTTTTTTTACTCCTAGGTGTTTAATGTTCTCTCACTCCCACACCCACCTTTAACACTCACCTACCATTTGGTCACTGGTCTCCCTTAGGACACGGGTCCTAGAACTTTTCCTTGGCATTCTTAGATCTTCTAGGCAGTCAGCATTTTCCTAAACTTGAGTCTGTTCCCTTGGAGATGTAGCTTGGCAGGCATGGTGGTTATTAGCACTGGGGGTAAAGAGTGGCCAGCAGTAGCCAAGACAGCATCTCTTGTGAGCCTTAAATGGTGGACAGCGATAGCTGTCCCAAAGCATCTCGGTCTGTAGGTATCTGACACAGTGGCAGGTGCTGAGAGAAGGTGACCTCTGGTGGTCACTGGGTTAATGTAATAATCTCAGCCAGCGATCGTGGACAGTTGTGGGCATTTGTGCCTGTGGGTGGGTGTGGGTGTGTATAAGGACTTACACATAGAGAGATCTCTCAGCACTTGAATGTTGGGTTTATAAGAATTTTGTTTATTTGGCTACTCTTTTTTAGACCTTTTTATGCTGGGTCTTCCTTATCTTTTTGAACTTTAAATATTGGAGGGCCCCAGGATTCATTCGATCAAGATGTTTCTCTATTTACACTCCTTCCCTAGGTGATTTTTATACAGATTCATGGCTTAAAAAATACATATATGCTGAAAGTTCCCACATTTATGTTCCCAGTTCCCTTACCCTTCAAGTGCAGACTCGTAAATTCAAACATCTCCTTGGCACCTCCAAGCATCTCAAACTTAAAATGGCCCAAACTGAGATCTCATTTTCCACCCCTCCTCCAAATCTCTTTTCCCCCAGCCAGCAATGTCAGCTGCACTGCTCCATTCTCTTAAGCCATCAGCCATGATGTCCTGGACTCCCCTTTCTCTTACATCCTATATTCTATCTACTAGCAAATCTTGATGACAAAACCTTAAAAATATATCTTATAATATCTAACTATCTCCATGATCACTTTTGCCTCTGGACAATATATTATCAAGCAGTGGCCATTGAAAACTATACATCCCATTTTTTCACTTATTTACAAAACATCCCGCAGTGGCTTCTCAGCTGACTTGGCATACAGTCTGAAGTCTAACTACAAGGCCCTGCCGGATCTGGCTTCTGATGCTGTCTCTGGCCCCACCCCCCAAAGCATCTTCCCCTCCTGGTCTGCTACTCCGGCATGATCCCCGGCACCTTCTCAACAAGGGCGTCTGCTCTTTCCTGTCCCCGGGACACACTTGTTCAATATATTTACACATTCTCATTTCTTCACTCTGGCCTCTGAGGAAATGTTTCCTTATTAGAGGGCCTTTGTTCTGACCACTCTTCCCCAATAGTACACACCCTGTCATTCTGTTCCTTTGTCCTGCTTCCTTTTCTCCAAAGCCCTCATCAGTGGCCACTGTGTCACGTGTGTCTTTGTTTTTTTGAAGGCCTCCCGACTAGAATGTCAGCTCTGTGAGGATGTGGACTCTCCCGTTCATGCTGTATCCCAGGGCCTGGGACAGTGCTGGGTCCTTCCAGTGCGTACCTGTATCAGTTGGATAACTGAGTATATGCCGTGTTTAATTTAATTTAATTTTAAGATTCAGTTGAATGGAATCAATTAGTTTTTAAGTAATGAATTCAATTAATTAATGGTGTGTAATTTTTTGATTCTATAATTTGAAGATCTAATTCTCTTCCTCGAAAATAAATTATGAATTTTCCTTTCTACTCTAAACGCTGCTTTTTCTGTAATGAAGACTTGCCATTTTCATGGCTCACGTTACTTTGCATATTAAGTCGGATGGTGGGGAAATTGTACAGATACACTGACAAAGATGAAAAGCTATCTCCAATGAACCAAATAAAATTGTAGTAAAGTATATAATAAGCAATAATAATTATAAAATAAAATGTGTCCTATGGAAAACTGGTTTTAAAAGTAGATATTACTGCTCACACTTGGTAGCATAATGATGATTGGTTTTGTAATGTAAATTAAAATTCAGTATGCTGGTATTTTACACTTTACCTAAAACATATTATGGAAGAAAGACTAGCAAAGTGTGTTAAATATTACAATTTCGTAGAGCAAGAAAAAAGTGGCACAAAGTATTTCCCACGATATGCATAAGACAGGCTGCTCTACTGTAGGCAATGCCCAGTCATGTCACTGCACCTACCTTGGAGGGCACTAGGATGGCATCACTGAAGGAGATCCCTTCTGAGGGCTGTCAAATCCCAAGGGTCTGACATAGGTAGGTCTAATTCTGTCTCGGTGAGAGAACTGTATGACAAAACTTTTCTGAGGCTCATTCAGTGGCCCACCTAGTGTCTGAAGAACAGGAGGATTTGAATGATCTCTGGGAGTTTATGGCTGTGGAATTTGGTTGAAACAGACCTTCGCCTCCTCTGAACTCATGACTAGGACCGCATCCACTCATGTTGCAGCATGTGAGGAGCTTTTGCCGTGTTTATGCTCTGGCCCCTCTCCCTCTTGGACTGGAAGCTCTTCTAGGGCAGAGGATGGATCTGATTCATATGTTCTGTTCTCAGCAAAAACCTGGCACAGTGCCTGGCCCATGGCAGGGGCTCAACAATATTTGTTAAACAGATCCATGGATTTTTATTCAGATAGATTTGAATTTTGTGGTGCAAAGGTTTAACCTACAGAAAAATCCAAGTTCGTAGCCAAGATGTCACATTTTTAAAGACCATTTGTGTTCTGTTGATATTTTTGTCTTATTTTAGATGTTAAAGCTTTGGAGAAACTGCCCTCTGATGAAACCCTTTAAAAAAAGCAATGATGAAGGGTAATAATCATGGCCAAGCATTGCTTTTTTAAAATGGGGCACATGTTGTGAATCCCTTTAGCAACAAGTTTATGTTAATGGTGTTTTATGGGTGACCAGTCATTTTCATTCCTTTATAACACCTTAATCAGAAAAGGATTATATGCAAAATTGGCATTTGTTGATTAATGACTTTGAATGTGGAAGCTAGTGGATTAAAATTACATTCTAAACCTATGAAATAAATCTGTGGCTTCTCCAGTTCTTTCTGACATCTGCATGTGGCCCTTGGGGAAGACTTGGTGAAGAGAACATGCTGTTAATGGCCCTGGTGAATGAGTCAGACCAACCCTAGCTCCTCACAGGCTTGCCTTCATATGGGGGATGCTGTCTGAGGCTGGCTTTTTCAGTTCTGTGAACTTGCATCTGGCCAGAGGACGCCTGCCCCCTTGCTCCCCTGTCTGACATTCCTCAGGCTAAGCGGCCACTCTCTGCCGTCAGTACCAGTGTAAATACAGCCCAGGAGCAGGGATGTTTCCATCACCTGATGCATCAGACAGCCCTTACCGTTATCAGTAGGCAGGACAGCAGGAACGAGCCCTAAAGTCTGCCATCCCAGGGGTCCCTTTGAAAGCCTCTGTGATTGCTGGTGGTCGGGGTCAATTGTACAGATGTCTTTAAAAGTGTCTCACTAGTGACCAGAAAGTTACTTTGTCAAGATGACAGATGGGCTGCGAGCCGTTCCTTTGCCCTGCCTATTCCCTGTGATGTCAGCTCCATTCACTTGTCAAGATCAGGTATTTTTGTAGCTCCCACCAGCGTGCAGGCTTTCATGGGCAACCCGTGAAAAATTTTCTGTTCTCTTCTGTGCAAAATCTGCTCAGTGTCTTGCTGTTGACCCACGGGAATGAGGGGGCCTTTGAGGACCTGGTGAGTCCCACTCACTGTGGGTGGAAGGCGCAGGGAGGAGACACCTACTGGCGAGAGGGCGACAGCCCTCCAAGGCTGGTCTTAAGAAGAAGTGGTTTGTCACCACCAATCACCCTGGTAGGACACAAATGGGATGTAAGACATTCGGTTTCTGTGTTTTGGATGTGTTCGCTCTTCATTGCCAGAGAATCATCTGTGTGTACAATTAAAAGGGTTCATTGAGTTCACAGCTTCTTTGGATAGCTGGGGAGCCCAGCTTGTTATATTGTGATGAGTCAGAAAAGGGACTGCCGAAATAACATCTCCAGGTAGCCTTCCTTAACCACCATATCACGACCTTTCCTATGGAAGTGACTCCAATGTTATTGTTATTTTTAACTCCTGAACCCTCATTCCTTGCTTCCTCTGATGCCCCTGCCAACCTGGCCAGCAGCCTCTGTGCTGTCCCTGAGACTGGGAAGCCTGGCTAATGCCCTCTGATGTCGATCCCGCTGGTGGTTGGGGTCAGACCCCCATCCTCTTCTTGCTAGTTCTAAAGAACGCACCAGAAAGGCATAAAAATATTCACAGATTTTCACCCCACCTCCCTTTTTTGTTTTCTTCTGGGGCAGAGGAAAAAGCTGATTCATTACTTGTCATGTGCTGAAGGGTGCCCGTAGTGTAAAATAATCAACGGTCTTGGGAGAGGTAGCTGGGCCGCTTGCACACGAGGCTGTGTTACTTTCCAGCCTGTGCTCCCCTTCACCCTGGGTTCATATCTTCTTCCCGTGCGGGAGTCTGTGGATGTTTTCTCTGCAGCCCTGACTCCATGCCCCATCCCAGCTGTGTGAGTCCCTTTTGATTGGGAGGAGAAAAGGGTAGACTCGGGAATGTGGATCACATGCAGGAAGGCTGCTGACATTCACTCCTCAGTTCACATACCTGGCTCCCGTCCCCTGGCAGAAGGGGACACAGTCCACCCTCTGATTTTCCAGCCTGCTTCTGGGAGCCTGAGTGATGTCACAGAGCTGCATCTGCGACAGGATCCCCTGCACTCAGTCACTGGCTGCTCTGTGTTCAATCCATTGCAGTTACATTAATGTAGTGTTGCCAGCAGATCCCTTGCTTATACGATGTACGGTGTAATAAAAACCAGGCAGTGCTACTTTCTTTGGGCTACTATTTTTATTTGGTGGTTATTTCTTTTGTGTTCTGCCTTCGCTAATGTTTTGGTTCTATTTCAAAATATGATTAAACAGAATGAGGAGCTGTTTGACACTCTGCCCTGTTTTAAATCTGAGCTGTACTTGAGTAGCCGGGACAGTCTAATGGCCTGTGTTCCTTTGTTCTGAGAGTTCCTTGAAAAGGCCAAAGAAAAAAAGCCAGACCTAAATCTTTAAATGGCTTAGGACCCCCAAACAATCCCTCCAACAAACTAAAGTCTGTTAAAAAATAATTGAAATGTTAGATAAGTTAAATATAAAAAAGGGCCTCCTTATTAATCCCCCGTTGCTTCTGCTGGCACGTGTCATATTTTCAAGGTACAGTATCAGGAGAACACTGTCATTTAGTGACATATTAGGGCCATATATCATGAGAACATCGCCTTGGTAGAGGATACGGGCACTAAAAGACACGATTCTGGCCAGACAGAGCAACAGGGGGTCTTACTTCTTTTCTCCAACCCCTTGCACTCCCCCCCTACCTTTTTCTTTAATCTCCCTCTGTGTTGCAGAGAAGTGAATTTCTTCATGGGATATGACTTGTTGCAAAATAATCGGGGGGCCCCAGTGGGCTTCATAAAGTCTTTTAAATGTCTGGGCTTCAAGGGCAGCTTTGTTCAGAGTTTGCACCGTTAGCTGGGCCAGGGGAGGCCACGTTTGCCAGGGTCCAGGTCTCTGGGGTAAACGCTCGCCGAGCCTAGACTGGGGGAAGAAAGAATAACACTCCCAGATGGAGTGTGATAAATTGTGCGATGTTTTGCAAGATGCTTTCCCATAAAGACTCCAAAAGTGTGGCTGTGGGATGCTGCCAGCCTCCTGGGAGAGTACCCCTCGCCCCCGCCCGGGCTCAATTCAAGGAAGAAACCTGAGGACTTGGAGGCTTTTGGTCCAGGCTCTGGTCTGTCTGGCAAATGACAGGGCACTCAGAGACTGAGACTTGTTTTGAGTTTTTAAGTCAGAGACATCATCTGTCTTTCCTCAAAGGCACTATTTTTACTCTTGTGTTCAAAATGAAATCACAAACTAAGGTTTATAATGGTCTGAAAATGGAGAGTGCTTAACAAAGGCAAACATTTAAATTTCTCGGCTGCAAGGAAGAGATGGCTCATCTTAGCCTCTAAACCCAGCAGTATGCCATAGTGATGAAATCACCGACTGTGATATCAGCGAGTCCTGGGTTTGAATCTCTGCCGTGGTGAAGCTGGGTAAGCCATTTAACCTCTCTGAGACTCAGTTCTACCCATAAAATAGGGGTAAATCAGTGCGTTCCTCAGGTTTGTTGTGAAGGTTAAAAAGGACATAATACACAAAACGCGTTGAGCACAGTCTGGCAAATAATAGATGTTCCATAAATGTCAGGTGCTATTATTCTGAATCGTTCAGCAACCTGCCTGGAAAACTATTGTTGCCACTTCATTGTTTGGTTAGAGATGGATCAGCCCTGTGACTTTGGTTATTGCAGGGATTTGCAAAAGTGGTGGCAATTGGGGAAGTGGTTCAGAAAGATCTGGAAATGTTACTTTACGTTAAAAGCAAGGGCCATCGACCAAAGATATTTTAAAATAAACAGAAACATAAGAGACTTCATTGCCGCAGACCTGTATTACAGGAAATGCTAAAGAAAGTTCTTTAAGCTGCAGGGAAATAATGAGAGGGAAGCTTGTATTTTACAGGAAGTAACGTAAAACATCAGAAATGGTAGATATCTGTATAAATAAAAAAGGCTATGTTTCCTCTCAATTTCATTAAAATACATGACTCTTTACAGCAAATAATAAAGTAAAAGCAAGGGCCATTGACACCTCCCGCCTCTACTGACCTCAGATGCCTCCCACCTCTTGTACTGACCTCACTCAGTTGGGGAAGAGAAGAGACCTCAGCTGGGAAATTTGGGTTATTTTCCCTAACAAACGCACTTTCTTCGCTTTAGAAATGGTTTTGTTAGTGTTTTTTCGACTTTCCTTGAGCTGAGAGACATGGCCCAGAGCCTCGTATTTGTACACTAAGGCTTTGGAGTGTCCCAAACTGCCTTTCCTTTTTTTTTTTTTTTTTTTTCCTCCGAGCTCTTCCTGTGCAGGAGTTATGAAGAAGTCAATTGTACTATCAGTAACAAAGAAGAAGCAAGTCAAAGCTTAATTAAAATAATAAATCATCAATCACATTTACTACTGCCATTGGCAACCACTGAGCTATCTCAGTCTCTCCCCAGCGCCCCCCCCCCACCATGATTATTTTCTAAGAGATTAAGAACAGATTTTGTCCAGAGGAGACCAGCTGGAGCACGTACAAACTTGTGTTGTCTCCTTTCTGAGGCTCATGCTCCCTTGCAAAGGATTTCCCCGGACCACATGTTCCAGAGAGGGAATCACTTTACTTTTTGGATTCTCAAAACCGGTGACATCAATGAAGCCTGCCCCCTCTGGATCTTTTCTTTCAGTTTTTGTCTACATTTCTGCATTCTAGAACTGTAACGTTTTGCAGTTAGAGCTGTTTATTGGAGTTTTGGCCCATCCCTTCTGTGGCATCTTTCACAGGTTACCTTCTAACAGGGCAGGGAACATGGCGGGAGACCTCACATGTCCGCCCCAGGTGGCCTGTCTTTCCAGAAAATTTCCAGACTCGCTCAACTACATACTAATCTAGTCCTGAACTCTCAACAGTCATGTAGGAGCTAACCGAATTTTAATATGATGCACCCATAAATTTTAATGCTGTGTTTTAGCAACTAACCTCCCTGGCTATCCTCTTAATCCAGGTCTGGGAACCAGGTTCTCTTCCCAAGTTCATTGCTAGCTAGCTCTGAGGGACCTGAGACACTTAACTTCATAGTGTGCCATTCCTCCGACTGCAAATCTTAGGAAACCTGTGAGGATTAATGAAATAATGTCTGCAGAGCTCTTTAGAAGAAAAGTGCTATGTAAACATGAAGTATTATTCTTCTGTTTATGAGACATTTTATAATATTGCCTAGGAGAAATTGTGACTGGTGTTTGAAAGTACCATAAAGTTCCTTTTTCGGCTCTTTCGGGCCTGGAATTGGGTTACAATGGAGCACTTCAAGGAAAAGTTGACCTCTTTGACTACATGTGTGGGGAGACTGGGAATTCCAAGGAGAATACATGCGCTGATGTTGGATCACCTTCCTCCTTGGGAAACTTGACGCAAAACATCTGTATTCCTAAAAACAAATTCCTCTGTGAGCAATTTTGAGACTCTCAAATAGTGAAACACTACCGTGTGGGCACTTCAAACAAATTCGGTAATAAAGAGAATTTGACTAAGGGTCTTAGTGTCCTATTTGCGCTCACTGACAACGATAGCTTTTGAGTCAAGGTGGAATTCTTTTCTGTAGTTCTCACTTGGTGTCAGAAGTTACACTGCAGTGTTTGTGTGATCTGCTAACGTCTGATGTCTTGTCCCCTCTAAGCACGTGTACATTTCCAGACCATAGATAGGAAGCTTGCTGCGTGGTTTCTTTCCTGTTCACACAGCACTGGGTGCAATGGCACATGGGCCAAGCCTTTGGTTCAGCTGCTTTAGAACTTCCACTCCTTTCCTTCTCCGAGTCACTGTGCTGGGCATCCATCCCCTGACAGTAGCTGATGACAGAGGGAACGCCTGATTCAGAATTACTATGGGTCCAGCCCCATGGATATTTGCATTTTGATAGGGGAATCCATCTCTAGGGCCCCTCCCTAAAAAAGACTACAGTGAGGAAATGACACAGGGGTGTGTGCATATATGCAGCAAGGCAGGGTAGTCTGGAGGGTTTTTAATTTAGGAAAGAGAGTCACTTCTACCTCTTTATCCTCTCTACTGATATCACCTGGCCCATGCGCTTTATTGACATATTTTGTTGTTCATTTGGGGCAGAAAAAAATATTACAACTTCACGGCCTTCTTGATTTTCTGAAAAAGGATTTGGCACTTAGAATTTGCAAGTTCGCCAAATGACCGCTATTTGCCTCCAAGGCAGGCTTTGCTTTCATAAAAGCCAAGGATGGAAGGAAAATAACACCATCTTCTAGAGGAAGAGACTCATGTGGTCTGCCACCTTCCTAATATGGCTAATCACATGGAGGATCAGCAGGCAAGGCACCAGGTATTTTCATTTTCCTTATTTCGAGAGATTTGTGTTGCTGTTTCATAGTCTAGAAATACAGCATCTGCCAGCCGACGTTTCTCCCTGATCACTCTCATCATATCAGCTGCTGTGTTGTCCTCTCCAGATTTTTTATTTTATTATTATGCTTAAATATAAATGAAAGGTCAGGTAATACTTTCCATAGTCCATAATAGGATTGCGCCTGGAAAAATCTTAGAAAAAAAAAATATCTTCAAGACACTGGCTTGAAATAAAACAAAAGCATCTCAAAAACATTTTTTTTTTTTCTCGTTGAGAAAAGCAAACAGGAAAATCTCAGAATGGCGATTTGCTATCTTCTCTAACCAGCCGCCCCCCCCGCGCTCCGCGCCGCCAAATCAGCGAGAGATCATTTCCCACCATGCCAGACACTGAAAAATGCTCAGGAGGCACTGGCGGGTCTCTTGGCACATTTCCTAAGCCCAAGGGACTCTGTGCTGCCATCTAGTGGCAGATCTTAGATACAGCAAGCTGGCTGCTGGAATCCTGTTTGAACTTGGCTGCGCCGGAGCTGTGGTTTGGCTCCCGTCCCTATAGAGCTTTGTTGCCAGCTATGTAAGTTTTTTTCTTTATTACTCCCTATGCCCCTCTTTTCTTTTTGTTTGTTGGCACTTCATTTCATGTGCCCCCAGAGGCTGTGTTTTGAATTTTGATATATTTGGTCTTTCTGAAAGGAGGCAATAATGCAAACAGATGCCTTTGACAACAGGTAAATCACAGGCTGGCTGACCCTAGAAAGTGGTAAACATGGAGAGACAGAGACTGAGAATGAAAAATGTGATGGCGTTTATTACTCGTAGGCACTGGCTAGGTTGGTTTTTAAGAATGTTCTGACATTTTCCTCCAGAGCATTTTTACCACCATTTCTGTGGCTTAGATTTGGGGAGACTCAAACTCAGGTTGGAATCTTGGGGAAAATTTGCTTGGGGACGTGAGTCTGGCTGTCAGAGGTGTGATAGGCATAGATACCTATCAATATACAAAATAGTGCATCTTTCATTGTTACCAGAAAACAGCTGGTGTTTGTAGACCTTCCCATGGTTGATGATGACACAGCTCCTTGGAGCTATTCAGCTCTTGTTAGAGAGCTCATTTCACATATGTGGAACCACCTGGAAGGTATTAATCTCTCCTGGGACCTTAGGACTATGGCATTCTTTAGTACTTGTGTGTATCCTGCATGCTGGGAAGTAGCAAAGTGCAGCATTTAAGCACGTGCCTTTGGAGTCGGACCTCTATTTGTATTCCAGATCTTCCTCTTGTGTGACCTGGGCAAGTTTACTAATGTTGGTTCCTCATCTGTAAAATGGGGATGATGTGGAATTTTTTTGTGAAATAATGCATATACTATTCTTAGCACAGAGCCTGATACATAGAAAGTGTTCAGTAAGTGTGAGTCAGTGTCAGAAAACATTTTGTGAATGAAAACGTGAACCGAATGAGCCATGACCTTGAGTAAGAGCAGAGGACACTTGGTGCACGTGGGGATGAGGCGGCCAGTGGAGAGGGATTCCTGAAGACACGGCATTGCGTGTGCCCCTTCTCACCAGAGCTGCTGGCTTGAAGACCAGTGTTTTTGTCTCTTGACAAAATCAGGGAAAGCAAAGTGAGTGGTCTTAATTAACCTGTGCTTGAATTTATTCTGTAGCTGCTGGACTCAATTAAGAAGATGGAGGAATCAGCCTCTCACCAGCGATTCTCTGCAGTTTTTCTTTCTTTCTTTGAGGGCCTGGGATTCTGAGCTTGTGCTCTATATCCATGCAACCAGGCAGCTGGGAAATGATCAGGTCTGGCAGCTCTGTACCAGCGTGACCCTTGGTAGATATAAAAAAACTCCAAGTGTTGTCAGAAGGGGGAAAAAACCTCACTAAACCTACAGCTAAAGCTTAGGTTTATTTCTCTCTGTGCGAGCGTGTGTGTGTGTGTGTGTGTGTGTGTGTGTGTGAGTACACAAAAAATTCCAGAAGTGAATCTACAAATCATCTGGTTGAAATAAATTTTCTGCTGAACTATAATTACGAGCTATTTATTATGGATCTTGGGATCTTGCTATGGATTTTGATTGGCTGCTAGGTTTCTAATTTAGCAAAGAATTCCTATATGTAAGAGACTGTGTGTCTTCCTATACATTAGACCCCAAATTTTGACTTTACACCCACTCTGACTACTGTTAGAGTTTTTACTTCCTTGTGTCTGAGGAGTCTTCCTTTCAGAGAGGAGATGCACTTGGGGGTTGGGGGGTGGCTTTTCCTTAAGGCTGCAGCCAGCTTTGCTGAATGCATAAAGCCGAGGTAACAGATGCTCTGAGGTAATGCCCTGGGTGGGGCAGCTGGTATCAAACTATGGCTTTGAGTAACTGCACTTTGCAAAGCTAAGTCACTGTTCATAATGCCAAGCAGCATAGACACCTGATCGTTGTTCTAGATTACTTTGGTGGTGGCAAAAGGGCTCTATTAATTTTTAAGGATGTACCTCTTTAATTTGAATTGTGACCATAACTATGTATTATGTTTGTATTTAAGAAAAAAATATGAACATAACTCAAAGGGCCATGACTTACAGTGAGTCATGATGCCACCATTATTATGAAGAAGAGAGGGTGAGGGAAGGAGAGTTGCAGGGCTCGGAGCCAGGATACCTGGGTTCAGGTTGCAGGCAGCCGTTCACGCCGGGACTGTGGACAGCTCCCGAGCCCACCTCAGCCCTGCTGGTACTAAGAACGCTCCCCGCACAGTGGTGGTTCTCAGCCTGGGCTGCACACTGGAATTACCTGGGGAGCCTGGTCCTGAGATAAATCAGATCTGAGCTTCAGGGAATGGGAGACAGTGCCAGGCTTTGTTAAGAACTGCACACGGGTTCTGATTAGCAGGCAAGGGTGAGGATCACTGCTAGCCCTATGAGAACCTTTATCACATAACACCAAAAAGGGGGAAAGGAAAGGAGACTGGATTACTCAGGTCAACCACACCTTACAATCAGACACCAATAACCAATAAACGAAGAAACAGAAGGTCTGCACACCAGCCCTGCAGGAGTGGGTACAGTGCTGAGAACTGATGCTCGCTCTTTGAGTGGCCAGGCAGGTGTTGGGACGGCCCCATCAGTGTGTTTACCACATTGGCCTCGGTAATGATGGCCATTTTCTACGTGGGGGCATTTGAGCAGCACCGATCGGGGTGGGCTCATTATTCCCATGCTTCAGTGGCCTTGCAAAGCCATCAGCGCAGTGAGACAACAAGACTGTGTAGAAATAGAGCTGTTGGAAAGGTGAGGCTCACCTGTGCCCAGGCTCCATATACCTTACTCTGGGGGAGGAGTGATTGGTGAGTTGGAGGGAGTGGGGTTCTGGGACTCTCGGAGGTTCTGCTCATTCAAAAAGGGAGGAGAGGACAATTTGGACTCATTTTAGAATCATTTTAGCCCCTGGGAACATCTTGAGGGGCTCTGCAACTCCTAGGGAATTGGAGGGCAGCACAGAAGGTGACATGTTTTATCTGAGAACTGCTTTAGAGCTAGAATTTGGTGTATGGGCTCAGCTTGGACCCCAGGTCCCCAACACACACACACACACACACACACACACACACACACACACACACACACACTTAAACACTCTCACACCCCTCACCCCCCACACCCCTCCTTGGTGCTGGAATAGAAGTGGGGAGATCTTCCTTATTCTTGACATTGAAGCATACTGGTTACACTTGTGAAACTTCCCAAGGTCATTGTCAGGGCTGAGTCAGGATTTCTCCTGCACATATTCCAGGAGGGTTCTGAATTCATCTCGAGGTCAGAGGGCTGGTCAGTTGCTCCTCTCTGATCTCTCCCTAAATCAGGCAATGAATGTGGCCATCCCAGCCTTAACTCAGGGTAGGGCGTGGGCATTGTACACATTTGAGAGCTCAATATCGAAATCCACCTCTGCCACTGCAAAGCTGTATGATCTTGAAAAAGTCATAGACCTGCTCTGAACAGCAGTTTTCT
Source organism: Delphinus delphis (assembly GCF_949987515.2). Classification (NCBI taxonomy): domain Eukaryota; kingdom Metazoa; phylum Chordata; class Mammalia; order Artiodactyla; family Delphinidae; genus Delphinus; species Delphinus delphis. Next base: position 64,333,382 of record NC_082691.1, read on the forward strand.
TGCTTATAAACAAGAGATAGTGATAATACTTATCTCACAGCATTTCAATAGGAATGGAAGCCACGGCACCTAGCATTTAGTAGAACCTTGTTACAGCTCCAATCTCGTTGAAGTGTCGTGATACAGTATTTTTGGTTCATGTGCATCCTGTTCTCCAAACAGGTATATGCATCATATTTGGATCTTCTTGAAGTCATTTTAATAGCTAACTTTTCAGGATAAAACCAAAGATGCAAATGCTCACCACACTGTCATTAGCATAAGTGCTAATATAATGCAGCTGTCCCACAGCTATAAAACACTGACTCCTGTGTCTCTGCTTGGCATAGGGAATATTATCTTTTCTCTTACTGAGCCGATTCAATACTCAACTTTGTCATTATTTGAGTTGGAACTTTAGATTGCTGCATTTTAATGCACTCTACTATTAAGGATTGTTGGACGGCCGTGTGCAAATATTTTTGTTCTCACGATGCAGTCCTGGCCCAGGTAGCCCAATGGGCAAAATATGATTTACACAAATATTATCATTTCTATAGTGTGTACTAAAAAGAAACCTTAGAGCAGGGCGGGAGAAAGCCTCTCTCCCTCTCTCTCTCTCTCTCTCTCTCTCTCTCTCTCTCTCTCTCTCTCTCTCTCTCTCGGAGTTCGGTTATCTAGGTTAAATTGGCTGGTAAAGAAGGGACTTTTCATCCCCTTTCATCTGCCCCTAATCTCAATCTATTCCTGGAAGGATATTTTTGTTCCAGAAAGAGCAAAATCTCATTTGCTATCACAGAGTTTTCTCACCAAGATGAAGGCAAGATAGGAAGAGGGAAGCTAGGAAAACCTCAGCCATGTGCTAGGATTCCGGGGATTCTGTTTTGAAGTTGATTTCAGATGTTTCTTGTCCTTTTTGCCTAGAACAAGGAAGTGACCTGTAAGAGAGAGAAGTGCCCAGTGCTGTCGAGAGACTGTGCCCTGGCCATCAAGCAGAGGGGAGCCTGTTGTGAGCGGTGCAAAGGTAATTTATGTTTTGGCTGCCTTTTCTGGCTGCTCCTGCAAGCATTTTACTTTCTCTTTCTCTCGCCTTTCTCTTCACTCAGCTCTTGGCTTGGGTGCAAGTGGGTGTTGGGAGGGAAGCTGCTGTGTGTGTGAGTGTTGGGGGGTTGGTAGTAAGGGGGGTCCTCCTAGTGGGGGATGAAAGTATGGCGAGCATCTATATCGTTGGTTTATTTTCTGAGGCAAGTTGTTAAAATGCCACAGAAGAGATATAAACATGATGCCTCTGCAGGTTGGTACACACGCACGCAAGCCTGTTCTGTCACGAAGTTTCAACACTCAGTTTTTCGAGGCTCTACGCTCGCCCTGCCCACCTCTGCCAGAGGAGTCTTTTAGACCAATTTTTATCATTTTGGTCCCTATTAAAGTTGTTTCTTTCCTTCCAAATTAAATCTAAGTCCTTCCCTTTGTCTTTGAAGCATCTCTAAAATGCCCTTACTCCACCCCCATCTTCTGTGGCCTTCTGGCACGCCTGTCTCTCTCAAACACACTGTTCTAGGTTGCCTCTGCCTTAGCTCAGGTCTCTCCCCCAACCTGCCCAGATGCCGCCTGTGCTCAAGGTCCCCCAGCCCTCATCCCTCACTTTCCTGGTTAAGTTTCCATGGCATCCAGAAGTTCACACAGATACTTCAGTGATGTGCTTTTTCATTGTCTTGTTTGTGTTCAGTAGACCCTCAGCTCCTCAGGACAGGAGCCAGGTCACGCTCTGAGGTCATCTAGTGTATGTCAGTGTATGCAGTGTGGTCCCCCAGAGGTCAAAATGAGCACAGTGATTCAGGATGTGGGCTCCGGAGTCACACTGCCAAGTCCAAATCCAAAAGTCCTGGGTTGCAAAGAGATTTCTCACCCTGAAGATGCATCCTGGGTCGCAGAGTGTTCCCCAAAAGTTCATGTCCATTAGGAACCTCAGAATGTGACCTTAATTGGAAATGGGATCTTTGGAGATGTAATTAGTTAAGATAAGGTCATACCGGATTAAGGTGGCTGCAAATCCAATATGACTGGTGTCTTTATATGAAGAGCAGACAGGGACACACAGAGAAGGTGGCTGTATAACAAGAGGGGCAGGTATAGACGCCTGGGCTCTGTTGCTGAGATTCAGACTCACTTGCCCTGGGGCGGGGGGCTAAGGCATCTGTCTTTTGAAGAAGCTCCCAGGAGATTTAATGTGCAGCCTGGGTGGGAACCTCTGAAAGAGATCTTGACCAGGTGATTTCTACCCCCACAGAAGAATATCCTTTTTTGGAGCTGCAAAGGGGAGGCTCCCTTCTGTAGAGCTCTCAAAAGGAGCTCCACAGAGACCAAGTAAACTAAAGCGCCATTTCTAGTGATAACCCACAAGTCTCTACGCTCAAGGAGGACTTTGAACTTTTCAACGCACACTATTATATGAAATCCACACATCAAGGATTAATGCCAAGTTGTTTGTGAGTAACTATAGTTACTGTAGTTACTATTTATAGACTTAAACTATAATGTTTAAGTCTATAAATAAATAAGAGGCAGAGGTTGGAGTTGTGTTGCCTCAAGCCAAGGAATGCCTCGGGTTACCAGGAGCTGGGAAAAGGCCAGGAGGGTTCTTCCCTAGAAGCTTCAGATGAGCATGGCCCTGCCAACACCTTGATTTTGGACTTCTACTTTCCAGAACTGTGAGAGAATAATACATTTCTGTTGTCTTAAGCCTCCAAGCTGGTGGTAATTTGTCACAGCAGCCTGAGAAACTAATACCCCAACGTTTTCACTTGAGCAGATAGAGACATGGAACCTCTTTCTACCCCAGTTCCCTCTCCTGTTAAATGAGGATAATAATTGTGTCGGAGGGAGCTAATGGCGAGACACAGTCAATGTGTTTAGCAAAGTGCCTGGCAGTTAATATAATATAGTAGGTGCTCTGCAAATACCTGATGGACTTGACTATAAAAATGCGTCTTCCAAAGCCTTTTGGAGCAGGAGAAATTAACCATTTACTTCTCACCTCTTTCCTACGGAGTTGGGAGGCAGATGTTTTACTCACGTGACTTCTGAGAGCTATTGATGCAAGACCTGAAATAGTAACTTCTTAGGAGTCTCCCAAGCTGATGGTCAGATAAAGTAATTACAGTTAAGAATACATTACTGGGACTTCCCTGGTGGTCCAGTGGTAAAGAATCCGGCTTCCAATGCAGCGGTCGTGGGTTCGATCCCTGGTGGGCGAACTAAGATCCCACGTGCCTCGGGGCAGCTAAACCTTCGCACCACGACTACTGAGCTTGTCCGCTTCAACAAGAGAGCCCATGTGCCGCAAACGACAGTGCCCAGGTGCCCTGGAGTCTGCGGGCCACAACTAGAGAGAGAAAACAACAACAACAACAATAAAACCTGCACGCCACAACTAGAAAGAAGCCCGCGCACTGCAACGGAAGATCCCGCACGCCTCACCAAAGATCCCACGTGCCGCAACTCAGACCTGATGCAGCCAAAATAAATAAATAAATAAAATTAAATTAAAAAAAGAAAAGAATACATTACTGAGCCAATGTGTGTCTAAGTTATTGTTGATTCACCTTAAAGAACCTCTTCTATTTAATTATTTTTTTTACGGCTGATTTGCCATCTTCATCTTGCAAGGCTGCCTCGCCAGTGAGAGATGAGTTGGATGCTACAGGGCGGAAGCAGAATGTGTGAAGGAACCATGCCCGAGGCATTAGGTTCATTTCCAGTTAACCGTAGTACAGGAGGGCACTTTGGGTTGCTGTACTGTGTAACCCACTTTCCTTCTTGTCCTGCTGTTTCCTTTATCATCATTCTTTCCTTTGATCATCCTAATCTTCCAAGGGAAAATGATACTTGTGACAAATACATTTCATGAGTATTCTTTTTGAGCTTAAGATGATAAAGTCTCTTCAAATTAAACTGGACCCGAGAATAGACCAGTGAATTCAGCGCCCTGAGTGCTCTTTCTGACAGTAAAGTCCAGGCCTTTTGGGGGAGATCAAAATCCCCAGTCTGCCCTGAGGTGGACCTTCCTGAGAGAGACTCCTGAAAAGTGCTGACTTGTCAGGCTGTAGAGGGGGCATCTTAAGATGCCCCCTTCATTTTCTCTATTTCTACTCCATAATACAGTTTTTGTCTCCTGTGTTTTAAGGGACACAGTTGTATTTGCACTGGTTTATTTATGTTTTTCTGATTAGAATAGTTACATATGCTCATAGAAGAAGCTTTTAAAAATAGGCTAAGGGCTTCCCTGGTGGCGCAGTAGTTGAGAGTCTGCCTGCCGATGCAGGGGACATGGGTTCGTGACCCGGTCCGGGAGGATCCTACATGCCGCGGAGCGGCTGGGCTCGTGAGCCATGGCCGCTGAGCCTGCGCGTCCGGAGCCTGTGCTCTGCAATGGGAGAGGTCACAACGGTGAGAGGCCCGCGTACCGCAAAAAAAAAAAAAAAAAAGGCTAAACTGTAGAAAAGCAGAAAATAAATTACTCATAATCCCACCACCCAGTTAACTATTTAATTAACTATTAAATAGTTAATATTCGATATATATTTTCTGCATTTTTTCCCCATGTCGAGGTGTTTACCTAGTTGATATCTTACTATTGAATTGTGTTATTTGGTTTTTTTTTTTGCTTTTTTTTTTCTTCTCCCACTTAACATCAGGGCATAACATCTTCTCAACTTGTTTGGAAATACTGTCCTTAATGGGCACATAACATTCTGTGTGGGAACGTACCAACATTCATTGGGTCATTTCTCCATTCCTGGGCATTTAGGTTATACCCTGGACTTTAGCATTGGGCAAGGGTAAGTACAAGAAGCTGAGACCAAAGAATATGTGCAGTAAAGGAATAACGACCAAAAAGGGAGGATTACCTCCCTTTTTGGGAGCATTACCTGGGTAGAGAGGAGATCTTGGTGTGAACCCAGAAACCACTCTGGATTTGGCCTCCCAAGGAATCTGGGCAAACCTCTCCTCCCCATCTCGTGTCCTCTGATCACACAGTGGGACAAGGACAGCAACAAATCCTCAGTGTGGTGCAGATACTCTGAGACAACCGCGGCAGCTGTGCTTCTCCTAAGTCCTCTTCCAACGGGCGTGCTCTGTGCTAACACTGGAGGTTTTAACTTTTACTTAGAATGATTCAGTGAGGAGTCATAGTAATGAGGAGTTTGTTGATAATACTTTATTTTAGAGCAGAATGATGTCCAGGCAAGATTATCTCAGGGTCAATTTTGTTTGTTTTTTTTTGCGGTCGACGCATACATTCGACTGTGCTAAATCTGTAACATGAAGCCCATTTTACAGATGAGGAACTGACTTAACGATTTGCACTAAGTCACAAAAAGTTTGCAATGGTTAGCCAGGACTCGCACCCTGTTCCTACAGACCTGGGGCCCTGTGCCTGGCAGGGGAAGGGCCTGGAACACCCGCGGGCGCTCCCGATCCACAGCCACCGCTGCTCTTGCTCTCGGGGACCCTGTGCCGCGCTGGCAGCGACCAGCGCCAACCGGTAGGAGGAGGAGGGAGGCGGGATGCAGGACATCCACCGGGGCCACACCGACTTCCGCCCGCGACTCCGAGGCTCCTCCCACCAGGGCTTCCCGCCTCCGGAACCCAGCCCCCTTCTCTGCTTCCGGGGCGGGTCCGGGAAGCGGATTCAGGGCGTTGAAGGGACCTCAAAGCCCTTCCGGCCAGTTAACGCAGGGTGACAGGAGAGCTGATGGACTTAATTCTCCTGTATTTTGAAAGTCATTTGCGTTAAGAGGTACCCCCTTATGCTGTTTTTAAAGCTGATCACCAGGCAGATCCGGCGTCTTGTAAAGGTGAGCACAGCACTACCTAACCTGGCAGAATGGGTGAAGGGTGTGGGTCTAACAGGCTTCTCAGCAAAGACACGCCTTCTAGAAAACCTTTCTACCATCAGCAGGCAGGCGGGAAGGGGAAATCTAGTATTGCTAACCGGATGGAACAATAGTCCAAGCCAGTTGCTTTGAGTTTCCCTGGAGTATTGTTTGTTTGTTCTTCCTCTTACCTGGGGGAATTGTGAGTGTAAGCCGTGTTTCTCAAAATGCAGTGGACCAAAGACTTACCTATGATAATGCAGCTTCCTGGGCCTTGCCCAGTAACAGTAGTAACTGAGATACTGATCATCTTCATCAAAATTGCAGGGGCTCGAACATATATATAGGCCTTACGCAGGGCCAGGCACTGGATCCCCACAGCCTGCTGAGGGAGGTACTATCATAGCCCCATTTTACACATGAAGTGGTGGCACTGAGAGCCCCAAGGCGACAGAGCTAGTAAATGACAGCGATGGGGGACAGACTGGTCTCACCATTAGGCTTGCAGGCCTGCTGTATCACAAGCTCTGCCCCCGGTTCCCTGAGTCTACATTTTCAGGTCACCACCGGGACTCTCATGGGGGCTGAGGCTTGAGAACCACTGCTACCAGGTAAAGAAAGGAAAGGAAGAGAGAAGGTGGGCCTTTTTCATGAAGGAATGAGAAGCACATCTGTGAGAGGCTCTTGGTCGATATCTGCCCTGGTCAGTGCATCTTTGGGGTGAAATCTCTTTGCCCCTCGTAGCTGTGAGGCTGTGATCCTTTGCTCTCCTGCTATTTTGAATTTTTTTTTTAATCATTAGAATGATGGTATAAAAAAGAAAGAAAAGTAGATAATGACCAAGAAAATGTAACTCAAATGTTGAAGTGCTGGTGAATGGTTATCAAAACTCTTCCTAGTTATTCAGTTGTGTAAATAAATGGCGGGGAGGGTGGTGGGACTTGAGCCCCAAGAACTGGCAAAGGACTTCCCATCATTTGCTGAAACTTTTTTTTTTCTTTTCCAACTTCTTTCTCTTCCTCAGCATAATTATTTTCAATTTTAACTTTATTTTTAATTTTAACTACTGATGTAGTAGCTATCTCACTACTACATCAATACATTACCATACTAAAAATTTAAACAAGGGAGTAAAGTCTTTTCTGAGCTACAAAACCCCACTCTTTTCAGAAATAACAACTGTTATCAATTTATTGTGTCTTTCCCAGACCTTTTCCAGTTTATTACGTATACACACATTTATATATATGTGTAATTTTGTATGTGTGGTTTTATTTTTACATAAATGAAATTAAATAGTAATTATTCTTTCACAGTTTGCTTTTTAAAAATATCTCTACAGTAATATGATTTAGGAATTTTCCCATGCCAGTTCATGCTTTTTAGTTGTGTGGATCCCATAGCACAGACGTACAATAATTTATTTAACGTCTCCCTGTTGATAGACATTTAGACTTTCAGTTTTATGCCAAGCTACAGGGAACCAACTTGCCATTCTTGCTGTGCCCCTGTGTGTCTGATGCTCAAAAACAAACCTGGAAATCAAAGTGCTGTGGGGAGAGGCGTGCACAGGTTAAATTGTAATTGTCTCCAAAAGAGGCAAGGCTAGTCTCCTTTCCTATTCCTTTGAGAGTTTTCAAGCCTTTCTTCCTAAAAGATTATGATAGACTAGAGGAGAAGTTGGTATTACACTTAGCAACATTTAGGCAAATCAGCTGCTTTTGCCTTAAAAACTTGTGCACATAGCCACGTTGCCCATACACTGCCCATATAGCCAACTGTTTATTTGAGACTGCCACGTGCACACTCCTATCCCAGTTCTTTCCTGCTCTGGGTTTCTCCCATGTTACAAGGGATATTTTCCTCCTCCTTTCTGTGGTTTTGTGAGAAATGGTATCAAGTTCCTTTTAAAGAACCTAACTGAGGGTCAGCAATTCTTTTCTGTTTTTCAGTGAAATATAGAAAGCACTGAGAGTTGTCAACAAATTAAGACTTGAATGGTGGTATTTTTGCAAAATTTCACCCAATGAACTGAACTGCAGTAACAGAATCAACTAAGTTTAGAATATAGGCTAGATGAAGAAAGGGGGACTGTTTTACATGCCTCTTATTTCTAAGGATTATTTTTCAATGAGAAAATATCATCATCCTCATTTTTATCATCTCAGTTATCAAGCATGCTTCACATTTGAGGCATTTGAAGACTCTCTGAAGTTATTACTTTTTGTTTTGTTACTTCCAATAGGGGGAAAGTACAGAAAGAAGAAGGCATCTCATCAGCTCATTCTTTCTTGGACAGTCTCTTAAGAAATTTGGGCCATTTAAAATTCCCATATTAATTTATGCTTATGTTTATATCTGTATTCTATGTGTACTGATGTATATTTGGGAACACTTGTAATTGGTGTTCATAGTTTATTTGTAATTATGTGGAGTCTCGTTTCATTCCTTGAAATAATTACAGAAGTTTATATTACATCCATAAAGACTATGCTCATTCTCTATGGGTCTTTAAGGATCATTCCTATTGTTTGTTTTGAGGCCAGGCTCAGTGATGATATTGTTCCTACAGGAAAACAAGGTCTTCTCTATGTTGGTCACCTTCTGGTGTGATGAAAAGTGGAACCTGCTTGTATTCACCAAGAGCTTTAACCCTTTGAGAAAGCCGTGGCATTTGCTTTTCCACTTAGTGCTGTTGAAGCCCTGTGGGTGGTGAGGTGTGAATTGTCTGGTTGATTTTAAAACCTTTATCCTCACCTGTTACCTTCATAGTTGTAGTCCCAAAGGGATGTGTTTCCCCACAGTGCTGGATACTGGGTTAGTTGGTTTATGCTCACCACTTAGTCCTCACAACAGCAGGGTCACTTCTGTCTTTCTCATTTTATGTATGAGGAAACGTGAAGGCTCAGAGAACTTAAATCACTCACTTGCCAAGGTGTTAGTGACGCAGAGATCAACCAGAGGGGATCCGAGCCCTCAAGGAGCTTGCTCTACTGGAGGGACAAAAAAATACCCTCCAACGGGGTAAGTTCTCCAGGGAAGGTGTGCCAGAGTGCAGAGGGCAAGGGGGGTGTGCTGGGGAAGGCTTTCCAGAAGAGGCAACTCATTTTTGTAATCAAGAAGGAGTTCATCACATCCAAAGAGAGCTGTTTGCGGGAAGCTCCTAGGTGAAGGTCGTGATCCACACAGAGGCATGGAGTAGTTCTTAGGCATTGCCCGCCACCCATGATCACCTAGGGCATTTGTTAAAATACCATTTCCTGGGCTTTTAAGTTTTTGTTTGTTGATTGTTTACGGGAGGGTGGGGGGTGGTCAGACAAAAACCTGAAGAATCCTATCATGACTTCTGCTTATTTTCCTCTGAAGAAGATGTTGGTATTTAAAAGGAAGCAGTAGAGTAAATCTGCTGAGACAGAAATATGAAAACTCATATTTCCAAAAGGATTTTTAGGAAGGTTGTGTGTGTGTGTGTGTGTGTGTGTGTGTGTATGTGTGTGTGTGTGTATAGGCATTTGTGTTCTTGTTTGCTTCAATCAGATGGCTCATATGTTCCATTCATTCATTCATTTAACAAGTATTTACTGATCCCACGCCAGGTATTTATTGGATACCTGGCACTGCTTACCACATTGTTCTTACCTTTTATGAAGCCAGATTATTCTTTCAAACAAAAAAGTAAGTAAATTATAACTTATTCTTCTCAAGCAAGTGTTTCAGTGTACTTTTCAGATTATTTTATGCTAATAATTGTCATACATTTTAATCCAAACAGCCTAATAACTGGGCAAAAGATTAATCTAATTTGAAAAATCTCAATATTATTTGATGAAAACAAATGAGATCATTGAGAGGCAAACAGATGGTTCTGGCAGCTTTTCTGTATTTACTTGGACTGAGAATCACCCTTTAATTTGGGTGATTTAATTTAATCACCCTTTAATTTAATTTGATTTCATGAACAATAATGTACTTGTTATCTGAATATATGTTTGTTATTAGTGGATAATAAACAAATAAGGTGTGTTTCAAACATTTATAGGTCAAATTCCATCCTCTTTCTTCATACAGAGCATAAAATATTAATTGTCCACAATACTTTGATGAAAGATATAAGAAAATAGTCTTTCATTTGTCAGGTGGGATCTATTTTCCACAGTCTTTTCTTGTCTTTGATTTCTCTGTGCCTTGTCTCATTTTTCTATGGGTTGTGATCCCATGGGTTGTTTTTTAATAGTTTAATTTTTATACTTGATTTAAAAAGTTCCTATGATGTCTCAGAAAATGAAAGGAAGGAGGCAAACTATAAATATTTGCACACTGATTTCCAAAACTGGACAACCATCCTAGGTTCTGGTAAATAATTAGGGAGCAAAACATGCATGGAGAATTTTAAGGGGATTGGGCTCATTTATAGAGACCAAGTGCTGACCAAAGTAAAACAGAGCTATGATTAATGGTAAAAGATTGAGTATTATTAATTATAGCTTGCCTTTCAAGCAGTACAAGGTCACAAATAAGGAGCTGCTTCTCCCGTTGCTTCGAGAATGACTTGGAAGATGACAATGCCTTCCAGAATATTGCTATGTGGCTGTTTTGGAGGGAGCCAGCCGATTACCATGTATATGAATGAGCATTTAAAAAAACTTAAAAAAAATAATTACACTCCCTATGTTGACAGAATAAATTGTCCTGTTGTTTACATGGTTTAAGATGGAATAACCGTGAGTTTTTCCATGCATGTGTCAATCTGGTTGTTTGCTTTTAACCAGATTTCTTTTGGCATTTATAACCGTGCATTGTCTGCTGCCCAAACAAAAGAGCAGCTCTCTCCCCAGCCTCGGTTTTCCTTCCTTTTAGACATCACCAAAATCTCTGGTAGTTATTATGTATGATTGACCCGGACGCAGTTTGTCCCAGGTTTCACATTCCAAATAAGGAATGACCTGCCTTAAGGTTAATACTCTACCAGTCATTTTAACTGTACTGTGAACTAGATTTAGAGAATATTTTGGAATAGACAAACCCCAGCCTTTAGGTTTTCATAGATAATGTTATAGTCACCCCTGAGGTGGTGGTTATTATCGTTCTGATTTAACAGATGGGGAAACAGAGATGCTTAGAGAAGGGAAGTGATGTTTTTCAAGATCCCACAGTTGCTCAGAGGTAGCAGGGCTCAGACTCCAAATGCTCCATTCTTCTGCCTGGTAATACATACTTTGCCTTTGAGATAAGAAGGAGGGAGGAAAGACCTGGAGAATTAGGAGGGCTCCAGAGATGAAGGAGTGAGAGAGACACTGGCATCAGTTTTGTCTGCATCAGTTTCATCTGTGTCACACCCCTTCTCCCTCCATGGACTTTTTCTTTTCTTTTTTTTTTTACATCTTTATTGGAGTATAATTGCTTTACAATGGTGTGTTAGTTTCTGCTTTATAACAAAGTGAATCAGTTATACATATACATATGTTCCCATATCTCTTCCCTCTTGCGTCTCCCTCCCTCCCACCCTCTCTATCCCACCCCTCCAGGCGGTCACAAAGCACCGAGCTGATCTCCCTGTGCTATGCGGCTGCTTCCCACTAGCTATCTACCTTACATTTGGTAGTGTATATATGTCCATGCCTCTCTCTCGCTTTGTCACAGCTTACCCTTCCCCCTCCCCATATCCTCAAGTCCATTCTCTACTAGGTCTGTGTCTTTATTCCTGTCTTACCCCTGGGTTCTTCATTACATTTTTTTTCTTAAATTCCATATATATGTGTTAGCATACGGTATTTGTCTTTCTCTTTCTGACTTACTTCACTCTGTATGACAGACTCTAGGTCTATCTACTTCATTACAAATAGCTCAATTTCGTTTCTTTTTATGGCTGAGTAATAGACATAAAATTCCATGGACTTTTATACTGTGGGTGGACCAGCAATTTCAGAGGACGTACGTGGGCAAAGAAGCTTTGTGGAGGTACTGGAAACAACATGTGGCTTAGGAGGGGGTGGCTTTTCTTACTAATTGACTTTTTTGGGGAACCCCTAAACTTACTTTCTTTTCCTCTTCAGTATCCATGACTGTACTGCAGTGCCCCAAGGAGACAATTCATATGAGCTTTACTCTTTTGTGAGTATGTATGTGTATGCCTGGTTTCATAAAATATTTTTGATAGATAATGCATTCATACAATTAAAAATACACAAAAGGGACTTCCCTGGTCGCACAGTGGTTAAGAATCCACTGGCCAATGCAGGGGACATGGGTGTGAGCCCTGGTCCAGGAAGGTCCCACATGCCATGGAGTAACCAAGCCCATGCGCCACAACTACTGAGCCTGTGCTCTAGAGCCCATGAGCCACAACTACTGAGCCCGCGCGCCTACAGCCCGTGCTCCACAACAAGAGAAGCCACCGCAGTGAGAAGCCCGCGCACCGCAACGAAGAGTAGCTCCCGCTCGCCGCAACTAGAGAAAGCCCGCACACAGCAACGAAGACCCAACGTGGCCAAAAATAAATAAATAAATAAATTTATTTAAAAAATACACAAAAACATCTATAGTAAAAGTAAGGCTTCTTCCTATTCTCGACCCTAGCAACCTTGTACCCTTTCCTGGAGATAACCATTTACCGGATTTGTGGGAATCCTTCCAGAGTCAGTCTCTGTAGAAAGCAGTCTCCAGCAGCTTTACTCCTAGCTGCTTTAATGCTGAGACTCTGACCTATCACTTAAAACATCTTAGGAAATTACATTGCTCTGAAAAACATTCCCATCACTGAGCAACTCAATTCCAGTGCCACTGTTATTTTTACCATGACTTTGAGCTTAGGAGAATTGTTGACGTGTTTCTTGAAGTTGTTAGATTATGAGATGCCTGCATGTATATTGTAAGCTATAACTATTTTAACCTTTAACAGTATAACTAGTTTTACCTATTCAGCCCCCCAAAATTGAGTGGAGGTCGTTAATATGTTTTTAAAGGCAAGAAAAAAACCCCAATAACTTGAGGGATTTGTTTTCCTCCCTCCTTTTCTCTAACTGAAAAAAGATATATAAAATGTTATATTTCATACATTGGCTTCCTATAATATAAACCAGGCTATTTTGGCATTTAAATAAAAAAAAGACCTTACTTGTTTGAAAAGATCTTGTTAACATTAAAATCATACTTTACAAAACCTGTTTTTGTTGTTAAAACTAGTAAGAAAACTTAAAACAGAGATCTGCTTTCTCTGTCAAATTTGCTTCAATCCTTCTATTAACAGCCTCAGTGTTTTAGACTCCATGGGATTTTGGAAGACAGTTTAAATGAAGAGTTTGTGATTGCCTTTAAGTTAGAAGATTAGATTTCCAAGGCTAGCTGCTGACTTGGGGTGCGTCAGTTTTTACTTTTCTGAAGTGGGCAAGTTGAGAATGTTCCTCATTGCGACAGAGGAGAACCGTGGTCCTGGTCTCTTGTCATATCATATGCAAAGTGTTGGAATCAGGTGTGGACCTGGCATCCATATAAAAAATATGGGAATCCTCTTCAATGGCTACCAGCCTGACAGAGCTTCCTTCAGCTACCAATGTCCAGTCTATTTCTTTTCTTTTTTTTTTTTTTTTTTTTTTGCGGTACGCGGGCCTCTCATTGTTGTGGCCTCTCCCATTGTGGAGCACAGGCTCCGGACGTGCAGGATCAGCGGCCATGGCTCACGGGCCCAGCCGCTCCCAGACCGGGGCACGAACCCGTGTCCCGTGCATCGGCAGGTGGACTCTCAACCACTGCGCCACCAGGGAAGCCCCTGTTTATTTTCTATTGATGCATAACAAGTTTGTCATCAAACTTAGTGGCCTAAAATAACAGTAATTTATTGTTACATAGTTTCCGTGTGTTAGGATTCTGAGCATGGCTTAGCTGGGTCTCACAAGGCTGCAGTCAAGGTCAGCCAGGGCTGCGGTTTCATCTGAGGCTCAAGGTCATCTTCTAAGCTCGTGTTGTTAGAATCCGATTCCTTGTAACTGTAGAATGGCTTACTTCTTCAAGGCTAACAGGAGAGTGTCTCTCTGACCTATGGACTCTTTTTAAGGGCTCACTTACTAGGTCACGCCCACTCAGGAAAATTTCCCTCTTTAATGACTCAAAGTGAAATTGATTAGGGATCTTAATTACACCTGTCAAGTCGCTTCATCTTTGTATAACCTAATCATGGTAGTGACATCCGTCACATCCACAGGTCTTGCCCACACACAAGGGCTGGGGATTACACAAGGTGGAGGTATCAGGGAGCGGAAGTCTTGAGGATCACCTCAGAATCTACCAACCATACTCAGAGCAGCTCTGGTATGCATGGCAGGTAGAAGCATCTATCAAGAATGGCACTTAGAGCTAGAATATACCTTATGGATCCTGCACACTACAAGTGCTAGCAAGTGCTCACCCTTGGCGGTTCCCTTTCCTCCCTGTAATGTCTGGCTCCTGCTTACCTCTCTAGCCTCCTCTTGTTCTGGACTCCTGCGGTTAGGAGACTTTATTTTGTTTCTCTCCATGTTCTGTGCCTGCTTCTGGTCATGGAGCTTTGCACGTACCGCTCGCTCTGTCTGGCTGCTTTTCCACCCTGTGTCATCTGGTTGACTTTTACCCTTTCTTCAGCTCTCTCTTTAGGCATCACTTCCTGGCCTCCATGGCCACTTGCCATGGAATTAAGTATCTTTCCTTCTTAACACTAGGCACAACTGTGATTTCGTGTTTTCATTTTCTGTAACTCCCATTAAACTAGAGGCTTTGTGAGGGCAGGGACCATAGTGTTCTCAGCCATAGTCACTGTGCCTGGGACACGGTAGTTGAATACATGTTGGAAAAAGGTGAGGAAGAGAGGAAAATTGGAAGCAAATTCCAGTCTTCCTGGTTTAGTACATGTCTCTTGAAATCAACTGCGTATTTAATATATTACTGTTGAGGCATATACATCTTAAGTCCTTTTTGGAATTCAGCAGAACTTAAAAAGAGTGAGAATTATAGGGAGAGAATAAAAATGGATACGTAGGGCTGAAAAATGGCTGGTTGTCTATAAACCATTCCCAACCTCCTGTCACTTTACTGTTTCTTCACTGAATTCCATAGAGATTTAAAAAAATCCTTAAAGTCACCATAGCCTAAGTGTATTTTCATGTGGTAGTGGCTGTAGTATATTTCAGTACTTTTAGACTTAGTGATAACCTTAATGCAATTTTTAGTAGATCTTTCACTGTATTGTGTAGCATTACCAAATAATATGCAATTATGGCTTCAGATTTCCTAGTTACCATCATTTTGATATGATTATGTGCTTCCTTTTAAAATATCATATAAAACACACTTTTAATTGGGCTTCAAGTTTTCTACAGCTGCTCTGAGAACTACTCTGTTACTGCCTCTGACTTGCCCACCACGGAGAGCAAACCGCTCTACACTTTAAAATGATGTTCCCCGGCTCCTCTCTGACATTTCAGTACAGGAATGAAATCACAGTGGTGCTTATCATCTCGAAATCTCTTAAAATCAAAATATTCTTATCTCGGGACTTCCCTGGCGGCTCAGTAGTTAAGAATCTGCCTGCCAAGGCAGGGGACATGGGTTTGATCCCTTTTCTGGGAAGATCCCACATGCCATGGAGCAACTAAGCCCGTGCGCCACAACTACTGAAGCCCGCGCACCTAGAGCCCATGCTCCGCAACAAGAAAAGCCACCGCAATGAGAAGCCCGTGCACCGCAACGAAGAGTAGCCCCCTCTCGCCTCAACTAGAGAAAGCCCACGCGCAGCAATGAAGACCCAACGCAGCCAAAAATAAATAAATAAATTTATTAAAAAAACAACAACATTCTTATCTCCCCTGAGGCTTCTATTAAGCATTGTTTCCTGGAAGCTATCAAACTGTGAAAATAAAGCTAGGTATTCCAAGTGGAAAGTTGGAATGATTCATCAAAAACTACCGGAAAGAAGTGATTTCAAACAAAAGCCCCCAGTGTCTGTTTAGGGACTCTTTGATTTGCTGTTTGAGTTTGGCAACTGCGAAGTTGAAATTATGTCTGTATTTGTGACACGTATCTATTTATGAAGATGCATGAATGTTCACGCATGCTATTGATTGTTTTTAAAATGACCATCATGCTACAATTATAACCATTCTTATAAGGCTTTGATCAGAGAATACTCTCCTTCATTCTGCTTAGAAGTTGGCACAATTTGTGTTTAGGAACAAATGTTTTAGGTGCTCTCTTTTTAAAAATTAATTAATTTAATTAATTTATTTGGTTTAGCTGGGTCATAGTTGCGGCAGGTGGGCTCCTGTAGTTGTGGCTTGTGGGCTCCTTAGTTGTGGCATGTGAACTCTTAGTTGTGGCATGCATGTGGGATCTAGTTCCCTGGCCAGGGATAGAACCTGGGCCCCCTGCATTGGGAGCGTGGAGTCTTAACCACTGTGCCACCAAGGAAGTCCCTTAGGTTCTCTTTTTGACAGGTATCTCACCTTGAGAACTAATGTGTATTTGCCATAGAAATATATCTGCTAGAGAGGCTGACATTTACTAGAACTGATGTGATAATGAACGTGAACAAAGTACATTGGTATTTTTGTGAACTTGATTGCCTCCTTCACTCAGATGGGCTTATTTACACCAGAGCCATCTAATTATGTTTCCAGTAGCTTGGTGGTTAAAGGGCTCAAGATGTTTATCTGCAGACATGCTTGGACATCGACCAGCCGATGTTTAACACATGAGGCAACCCTCTGACTACCTGAGAATGTCTGGGCATTCTCTGAGCCATACCTAGGACCAGCAGAGGGATCAGATTTAAAAATACACTTGGAGTTTTTGATATTTGGGGTTCTGGAGACTGTGGGATGGCCACCTTGATGAGGCTTTGAATGCAAGGTAACAACTTCAAAGCTCTAGAGGCAAGACCACACTGAAGTGCTAAATGCAGAAGCCAGGGTAGTATTTTCAGACATCTAGACAGGGAGCTTCTGTGCCTCGGTGCCTGTGGATTGGATAGTCGTTAAGACTCTCAGTCATTTGAAGAATGAAGTGAAAGGGGTCTGGACTTGGAATTAGATCTGGAATCAGTTCCCTACTCTGCCACTTCTTGACCTTCCCTAAGTTATTTCTTTCCAGGCCTTGGTTTCTTCTTCTGTCAAATGCAGGGGCCCTGAACCTGAATGTGCCTTAGAATTGCCAGGGCTGCTTGTGAAATATTCAGATGCTTGAGTCCCACTCCAGACCAAGTGAAACATAATTTCCAATGGCATCTGTGTCCTTTTTTTAATTGTGGTAAAATACACAAAACATAAAATTTACCATTTTAAATTGTATAGTTTGGTGGCATTAAATGCGTTCACATTGTTGTGCAGTCATCACCACTATCTATTTCTAGAACTTTTTCATCACCCCAAACTGAAACTGTATACCCATTAAGCAATAATTCCTCATTCTCCCTTCCCTGCAGCCCCTGGTAACCTCTATTCTAGTTTCTGTCTCTATGAATTTGCCTATTCTACGTACCTTGTATAAGTGAATCATATAATTGTCCTTTTGTGTCTGGTTTATTTCACTTAATGTAATGTCTCCAGGGTTCATTCATGTTGTAGCATGTATCATAATTTCATTCCTTTTTATGACTGAATAATATTCCATTGTATATATACACCATATATTGTTTATCCATTCATCCATCAGTGGACATTTGGGTTGTTTCCACTGGGCGTCTATTTTCTTAATTAACCCCCAGGTGTTTCTGATGGTCAACAATTTTGGAAGCCACTGAAATGAATGTTCCCCTGGTTAAATTATGAGCTTGTGTATACCAGGTTTAGGAGGAGGAGAGTGAGATATAATGTCATCACTGAAAAGATGTGACTTGGTATTCTTAAGTATTTTATCTAGGTATATAGAATAAACAGCATGACCTCTGATGCCAATAAAATACCCTAAACTCTAGCCAAATGTTCATGGCTAGAGTTTTTTTGTTAGGAACAAAAAAAAGTTTCACGGACCCAATAACTTCTAATGTTAAAATAAATAGTTGTGTATACAGTGGTGTTCTGCAGTGCTTATATTTCTAACTCTGTGCTTGGTGACATCATGATGGTAGCTTGAAATTGACCATGGTGGTAGTGTTTATACGTTGGAAATTGGAATACACTAAAAGATTGGGGCTTTTCTCTTCTGTAGAGCTGGTTGTCAAAAATTAGCAGCACATCACTGACTATATGCCATGTGTTTGGTATTTTTCTTCTTTTTAACAAATATCACTAACAAAAAAAAATGCAATTTTTAAGATAAGCCTTTGTTGACGAGCTAAAATCCAGAAATCCACGGTTCCTCTCAGATTCAGGAAGTGCAGGATTGCTAGTACGGAGCTCCCATTACCTGCCTCTATGTCAGATTCATATTGGTTGAGTTGGAGGCTCATCTGTTGGTGGAGATTTCTCCTCATCCCTCTCCACGTATGATCACACTCATCAGTGACTGCATTTCTTGTTGGATATTTGGCTGTATCTTCTATACCCATTAAGCTTCTGTCCACAGGTTAATGTCGTTTTCCATTTTTTCCCATTTTAGAGAGGGTGAATTTTTCTCTTTAATGCCCTTATCTACCCACAATTCGATGTAATAAAGACCTCCCTCTGATTTCATGGCCTGAAGATCAGGGCAGGCCACTCACAACCTCCCAGAAGACTCTGCATATATGCTGGGCTGTTTCATCAGGCACCCTTTCTGCTGGCCACACAGTTCTAAAATCATCCCAAAGCAAAGGAGGCTTAGCTCAAACATTTTAGAAAAGAGCTCAGGTAAAGGAGGTGGCAGATAAGAGGAAAAAGATGGGCTGTAGAAATCTACAGCCCCCTAGGGATGCCCTTTGTCCTTGGACTGCTCTTTGACAAATGCTTCCCAAAAATGTATTAGGCAAACATCGGCAGGCTTCATCCTGCAGTGGGAGAGGCTCCTGGATGATGGGTGCGTCAAGCCTGATTTTCCCATGTAAATACTTCTCAAATGGTGTAAAAAGGGGTATGCCCAGCAGGGGTTTGGTTTGGTAGACATAGAGAAGCTTATTTTAAAATTTATATAAAAAGGCAAAAGACGTAGAATAACTAAAACAATTTCTGTAAAACAAGAGTAAAGTGGGAAGGATCAGTCTACCCAATTTCAAGACTTATAGTGTAGCTACAGTAATAAAGACAGTGTGGTGTTGGTGGAAGAATAGACACAAAGATCAATGGAAAAGAATTAACCCAGAAATAGACTCCTACAAGTATGCCCAACTGATTTTTTTTTTTTTTTAATTTTATTTATTTATTTATGCGGTACACGGGCCTCTCACTGTTGTGGCCTCTCCAATTGCGGAGCATAGGCTCCGGAAGCGCAGGCTCAGAGGCCATGGCTCATGGGCCCAGCCGCTCCGCGGCATGTGGGATCCTCCCGGACCGGGGCACGAACCCACGTCCCCTGCATCGGCAGGCAGACTCTCAACCACTGCACCACCAGGGAAGCCCCTGCCCAACTGATTTTTGACAAAGGTGCCAAGGCAATTCAATGGAAGAAGGCTAACCTTTCCAACGTATGGTGCTGGAAGAATTAGACCAAAAATAGGCAAAAAAGAAACATGATATAAACTTCATAGATTATACAAAAATTAACTGAAAATTGATCATGGACTTAAATGTGAAATGTAAAACTATAAAATGTGTATAGAAAGCATGTAGGAGAAAATCTTTGAGATTTAGGGTTGGGCAAAAAGAGTTTTTACATTTGACACCAAAAGCACTTCCCATAAAAAGGAAAAATTGATAAATTGGACTTCATCGAAATAAAAAAAAAAATTGCCTCGTGGAAGACCTTGTGAAGAGAAAAAAAGATCTAATTAGAAAAAGATCTGATTAGAAAATTGGAGATATTTCATCAAATAGTATATGCAGGTGGCAATAAAGCTCATAAAAATATATTCAACATCATTAGCCATCAGGAAAATGCAAATAAAAACCACAGTGTGATATCATTACTCACTTATCAAAATGGCAAATATATATATATATATATATATATATAATATATGTAGCATGATAACACCAAATACTGGTGAAGATGTGGAAAATCTCATATATTGCTGGTGAAAATAAATGTTTCAGCCACTCTGGAAATCATTATGGTAGTTTCTTCTAGAACTAAATATATACTTACCATATAACTCAGCAATTACACTTTTGGCTATTTATCCCAGTAAAATGAAAGCCTGTGTTCACTCAAAATCCTGTACACAAATGTTCACAGCAGCTTTAATTGTAATAGGCAAAAAACTGGAAGCTACCCAGATGTCCTTCAGTGGGTGAGTGTTTAAACAAACTGGGGTACATCCGTACCATGGAATTCTACTCAGCAATAAAAAGGAAGAAACTATTTATCCTTGCAACTACTTGGATGGATCTCAAAAGAACTATTCTGAGAGAAAAGAGCCAATCTCAAAAGGCTACATACTGTATGATTCCATTTATATAAAATTCATGAATAACAAAATTACACAGATGGAGAGCTAGTTAGTGGTTGTCAGGGCTTAGAGATGGAGGCTGTAAGCGGAGTGAGTGTAGTTATAAATGAATAGCTTGAGAGGGCCTTGTGGTGATAGTACACTTCTGTATGTTGATTGGTTACACAAATTTAAACATGTGATTCAACTGAATAGAACTACACACACACACAAACACACACACACAAATGAGTGCATGTAAAATCAGTAAAATCTGAATGAGCTCAGTGGACCACACCAATGTCAACCAATGTGTTTCCTGATGCTGATACGTACTATGGTCATGCAAGATGTTAACACTGGGGGAGGCTGGGTGAAGGGTATGTGGAACCTCCCTGTATAGTTTTTGTACCTTCCTGTGAATCTATAATTATTTCAAAATATAAAAGAGAAAAAGGGAGGTGGTAAGATCTGACAGTTTTTTTACAGTGAGCCCTAACATCCTATCTAATCAACCATAAAGGTTGCATCTGTGTGGTATGCTTCCCAAAGTGTAAAAATGATGCAGGGCACTACATTAGTCACGCAAATGGCATTTTGTATGTGTGTTGTATATATTTTCATTTCTTCTTTATGCTCGTCAAAGGGATTTTCACTGATGTCTTTGAAATTACATTCAGGAAACTGAGGATTCCATTTGTGACTTCTTATCTGTGGCTGCCGTAAGTTATCCTATGAGATTGTTGGTTGTTTTGCTGTCTTCAAATAAATTTTATTTTCTTAAGCTGCTCCTGTGCATCCCATACTGTGAAACATGTTCCTGTTTTGAAAAATGCGTGAATCTGACCTGAGATGTTTGAATTTGATCTTTTGGTCCCTCGTTATTTGTTGCTTCGTGATGTCAAAAGGCCTGAGGCATAGCATGGTTCATAGCCGAAGGTAAAGGCATTTAGAACAGAGTAAATGTAAATCCACAGAATCAGTCTTGCCTCTTCAGCTGCAAAAGCTGCATTTTACTTTATAATACTGGTTTTAAGACATCACTGGAACATGATGTTAAAGTATCATGTAAGTTAGCAAGTGAAAGGCAGCACACTATCCTCCCCAGGGACATCATTTCTACTCTTGAAGCCACTACCTTTTGAGCTTCTCCCATGCGCCTGGCAGGACCCAGTGAATGAATGGAATATGGATTTTAGAGTAAGATAAAAAGAGTGGGTGTGTGACCCGGACAGAGTAGTTTAGCTTTTCTGAATCTTAGATCCTCATTTTAAAAACTAGGGGTAAAGTGTTTTCTGCCCTAGAGTGCTTTTTATAAAAATAAAATTAGGGCTTCCCTGGTGGCGCAGTGGTTGAGAGTCTGCCTGCCGATGCACGGGACACGGGTTCGTGCCCCGGTCCGGGAAGATCCCATATGCCGCAGAGCAGCTGGGCCCGTGAGCCATGGCCGCTGAGCCTGCGCGTCAGGAGCCTGTGCTCTGCAACGGGAGAGGCCACAACAGTGAGAGGCCCAAGAACCGCAAAAAAAAAAAAAAAAAAAATAATAATAATAATAAAATTAAATTACATGTGAAAATTCCAACTACAATGCCTCACCTAAAACAATTATGCAGTGATTTAAATTTTCTCCTTTTCTTCTGTTGGAGGGTTATTTACATAATATTTCTGAAAATATTTTTGGAATTCATCTTTTTTTAAAAATAAATTTATTTGGGCTTCCCTGGTGGCGCAGTGGTTGAGAGTCCGCCTGCCGATGCAGGGGACACGGGTTCGTGCCCCGGTCCGGGAAGATCCCACATGCCGCTGAGCGGCTGGGCCCATGAGCCATGGCTGCTGAGCCTGCGCGTCCGGAGCCTGTGCTCCGCAACGGGAGAGGCCACAACAGTGAGAGGCCCGCGTACCACAAAAAAAAAAAATAAATAAATAAAATAAATAAATAAATAAATAAATTTATTTATTTATTTATGGCTGCGTTGGGTCTTTTTTAAACATCTTTATTGGAGTATAATTGCTTTACAATGGTGTGTTAATTTCTGCTTTATAACAAAGTGAATCAGCTATACATATACATATATGTATATGCTTTGGGTCTTAGTTGCTGTGCGCAGGCTTTGTCTAGTTGCAGCGAGGGCGGCTACTCTTCGTTGCAGTGCACAGGCTTCTCATTGTGGTGGCTTCTCTTGTTGTGGAGCACGGGCTCTGGGCTCGCGGGCTCAGTAGTTGTGGAGCAGGGGCTTAGGTGCTCCGTGGCATGTGGGATCTTCCCGGACCAGGGCTCAAACCCGTGTCCCCTGCATTGGGAGGTGGATTCTTAACCACTGCCCCACCAGGGAAGTCTCTGGAATTCATCTTTGGAAATGACTTCTAGTGACGTTTTCCTGCCCACATTGGAAAACCAAGCTTATGACTTCACAGGACAGTCTCTCCAGGTTTTTCTTCTTTTTCTGTTTTTGCTCAGTATGAGCTCAACATAGTTCTTTCTTCTTCGTCTGGTGAGAAGCAATGGGTGTTGGCTATTTGACAATGGAGTGCTGGGGGTAGTATGGCTGCTGCAATACTGATTCAGCCTAGAGGTAGAAGCACTCCTAAATTAAGAAGTATTTATGGTAAGACCAGATCAAATGCAGGGATGATGGGTGATGTGGCTCATATTAAAAAGTTGTTGCAAGCATTTTGTCCTTAATGCATTGCATATTTCCTTTATTGAATTGATTATATTAAAAGTTTGAAAGCATATTTTATCGAATAGAAGCCTAATTCATTTCTGGCTTATCGAATCTGTTCTATTACCTTAACATCTATGCCAGATATTTTATGTATTACAATACTGTAAAGTCATGAGACTGGTCCTGTGAGCCAGTTTCATCTACTTTATAGTCCTCAATAAACACATAAATTAGAAACCCAAGTAAGTCACATGGAGCTTGTGTTTTCCTTTATACTGGTGAACTGAGTTGAATTTACAAGTCATCTGTACTTATCTGATATTTCTGTGTATGTAGGATTTTATTCACAAAAGCATCAAAAATTAGGTTAAATAGCTTTCTATCACTTCTTTTTCTATTGTTGATTATTTCATTTCAATTATATGGTTAATTCAAAATTGGAAAAAAAAACAAAAAAGCTATGGAAAAGACTGTTGTGTCCAGGGGGCACACGCCACTCCTTAAGAACTCCATTCGTAGGTCTGAGTCTTTCTCTTGGGATTGAGGAAATGGTTTGAATACAAAACTCCCATTAGCTAAAAATAAGCAAAATTGCCAGCAGGATTCATGGTAGGTACAGCCTTGAAGAGTAATAAAAGCCTGTTTTATTTATTTATTTATTTTAAAATGTTATTATTATTTTTTTTATTGGAGTATAATTGCTTTACAATGGTATGTTAGTTTCAGCTTCACAACAAAATGAATCAGTTATATATATACATACGTTCCCATATCTCTTCCCGCTTCCGTCTCCCTCCCTCCCACCCTCCCTATCCTACCCCTCCAGGCGGTCACAAAGCACCGAGCTGATCTCCCTGTGCCATACGGCTGCTTCCCACTAGCTATCTACCTTTCGTTTGGTAGTGTATATATGTCCATGCCTCTCTCTCGCTTTGTCACAGTTTACCCTTCCCCCTCCCCATATCCTCAAGCCCATTCTCTAGTAAGTCTGTGTCTTTATTCCTGTTTCACCCCTAGGTTCATCATGACATTTTTTTTTCTTAAATTCCATATATATGTGTTAGCATACGGTATTTGTCTTTCTCTTTCTGACTTACTTCACTCTGTATGACAGACTCTAGGTCTATCCACCTCATTACAAATAGCTCAATTTCGTTTCTTTTTATGGCTGAGTAATATTCCATTGTATATATATGCCACATCATCTTTATCCATTCATCCGATGATGGACACTTAGGTTGTTTCCATCTCCGGGCTATTGTAAATAGAGCTGCAATGAACATTTTGGTCCATGACTTTTTTTGAATTATGGTTTTCTCAGGGTATATGCCCAGTAGTGGGACTGCTGGGTCATATGGTAGTTCTATTTGTAGTTTTTTAAGGAACCTCCATACTGTTCTCCACAGTGGCTGTATCAATTTACATTCCCACCAACAGTGTAAGAGGGTTCCCTTTTCTCCACACCCTCTCCAGCATTTATTGTTTCTAGTATTTTTGATGATGGCCATTCTGACTGGTGTGAGATGATATCTCATTGTAGTTTTGATTTGCATTTCTCTAATGATTAGTGATGTTGAGCATTCTTTCATGTGTTTGTTGGCAGTCTGTATATCTTCTTTGGAGAAATGTCTATTTAGGTCTTCTGCCCATTTTTAGATTGGGTTGTTTTTTTTTTTGTTATTAAGCTGCCTGAGCTGCTTATAAATTTTGGAGATTAATCCTTTGTCAGTTGCTTCATTTGCAAATATTTTCTCTCATTCTGAGGGTTGTCTTTTGGTCTTCTTTATGGTTTCCGTTGTTGTGCAAAAGCTTTGAAGTTTCCATTTGCTTATTTTTGTTTTTATTTCCATTTCTCTAGGAGGTGGGTCAAAAAGGACCTTGCTGTGATTTATGTCAGAGTATCCTGCCTATGTTTTCCTCTAAGAGTTTGATAGTTTCTGGCCTTACACTTAGGTCTTTAATCCATTATTTTTGTGTATGGTGTTAGGGAGTGATCTAATCTTATTCTTTTGCATGTAGCTGTCCAGTTTTCCCAGCACCACTTATTGAAGAGGCTGTCCTTTCTCCACTGTACATTCCTGCCACCTTTATCAAAGATAAGGTGTCCATATGTGTGTGGGTTTATCTCTGGGCTTTCTATCCTGTTCCATTGATCTATATTTCTGTTTTTGTGCAAGTACCATACTGTCTTGATTACTGTAGCTTTGTAGTATAGTCTGAAGTCAGGGAGCCTGACTCCTCCAGCTCCGTTTTTCATTCTCAAGATTGCTTTGGCTGTTCGGGGTCTTTTGTTTTTCCATACAAATTGTGAAATTTTTTGTTCTAGTTCTGTGAAAAATGTCAGTGGCAGTTTGATAGGGATTGCATTGAATCTGTAGATTGCTTTGGGTAGTAGAGTCATTTTCACAATGTTGATTCTTCCAATCCAAGAACATGGTATATCTCTCCATCTATTTGTATCATCTTTAATTTCTTTCATCAGTGTCTTATAATTTTCTGCATACAGGTCTTTTGTCTCCTTAGGTAGGTTTATTCCTAGATATTTTATTCTTTTCATTGCAGTGGTAAATGGGAGTGTTTTCTTGATTTCACTTTCAGATTTTTCATCCTTAGTGTATAGGAATGCCAGAGATTTCTTTGCATTAATTTTGTATCCTGCTACTTTACCAAATTCATTGATTAGCTCTAGTAGTTTTCTGGTAGCATCTTTAGGATTCTCTATGTATAGTATCATGTCATCTGCAAAGAGTGACAGCTTTACTTCTTTTCCAATTTGGATTCCTTTTATTTCCTTTTCTTTTCTGATTGCTGTGGCTAAAACTTCCAAAACTATGTTGAATAAGAGTGGTGAGAGTGGGCAACCTTGTGTTGTTCCTGATCTTAGTGGAAATGCTTTCAATTGTTCACCATTGAGGATGATGTTGGCTGTGGGTTTGTCATATATGGCCTTTATAATGTTGAGGAAGTTCCCTCTATGCCTACTTTCTGCAGGATTTTTATCATAAATGGGTGTTGAATTTTGTCAAAAGCTTTCTCTGCATCTATTGAGATGATCATATGGTTTTTCTCCTTCAGTTTGTTAATATGGTGTATCACATTGATTGATTTGCGTATATTGAAGAATCCTTGCATTCCTGGAATAAACCCCACTTGATCATGGTGTATGATCCGTTTAATGTGCTGTTGGATTCTGTTTGCTAGTATTTTGTTGAGGATTTTTGCATCTATGTTCATCAGTGATATTGGCCTGTAGTTTTCTTTCTTTGTGACATCCTTGTCTGGTTTTGGTATCAGGGTGATGGTGGCCTCGTAGAATGAGTTGGGGAGTGTTCCCCCCTCTGCTATATTTTGGAAGAGTTTGAGAAGGATAGGTGATAGCTCTTCTCTAAATGTTTGATAGAATTCGCCTGTGAAGCCATCTGGTCCTGGGCTTTTGTTTGTTGGAAGATTTTAAATCACAGTTTCAATTTCATTACTTGTGATTGGTCGGTTCATATTTTCTATTTCTTCCTGGTTCAGTCTTGGAAGGTTATCCCTTTCTAAGAATTTGTCCATTTCTTCCAGGTTGTCCATTTTATTGGCATAGAGTTGCTTGTAGTAATCTCTCATGATCTTTTGTATTTCTGCAGTGTCAGTTGTTACTTCTCCTTTTTCATTTCTAATTCTATTGATTTCAGTCGTCTCCCTTTTTTTCTTGACGAGTCTGGCTAATGGTTTATCACTTTTATTTATCCTTTCAAAGAACCAGCTTTTAGTTTTATTGATCTTTGCTATCGTTTCCTTCATTTCTTTTTCATTTATTTCTGATCTGATTTTTATGATTTCTTTCCTTCTGCTAGCTTTGGGGTTTTTTTTGTTCTTCTTTCTCTAATTGCTTTAGGTGAAGGTTAGGTTGTTTATTCGAGATGTTTCCTGTTTCTTAAGGTAGGATTGTATTGCTGTAAACTTCCCTCTTTGAACTGCTTTTGCTGCATCCCATAGATTTTGAGTCGTCGTGTCTCCATTGTCATTTGTTTCTAGGTATTTTTTGATTTCCTCTTTGATTTCTTCAGTGATCACTTCGTTATTAAGTAGTGTATTGTTTAGCCTCCATGTGTTTGTATTTTTTACAGATCTTTTCCTGTAGTTGATATCTAGTCTCATAGCGTTTTGGTCAGAAAAGATACTTGATACAATTTCAATTTTCTTAAATTTACCAAGGCTTGCTTTGTGACCCAAGATATGATCTATCCTGGAGCATGTTCCATGAGCACTTGAGAAAAATGTGTATTCTGTTGTTTTTGGATGGAATGTCCTATAAATATCAATTAAGTCCATCTTGTTTAATGTATCATTTAAAGCTTGTGTTTCCTTATTTATTTTCATTTTGGATGATCTGTCCATTGGTGAAAGTGAGGTGTTAAAGTCCCCTACTATGAATGTGTTACTATCGATTTCCCCTTTTATGGCTGTTAGTATTTGCCTTATGTATTGAGGTGCTCCTACGTTGGGTGCATAAATATTTACAATTGTTATATCTTCTTCTTGGATCGATCCCTTGATCATTATGTAGTGTCCTTCTTTATCTCTTCTAATAGTCTTTATTTTAAAGTCTATTTTGTCTGATATGAGAATTGCTACTCCAGCTTTCTTTTGGTTTCCATTTGCATGAAATGCCTTTTTCCATCCCCTTACTTTCAGTCTGTATGTGTCTCTAGGTCTGAAGTGGGTCTCTTGTATACAGCAAATATATGCGTCTTGTTTTTGTATCCATTCAGCCAATCTGTGTCTTTTGGTGGGAGCATTTAGTCCATTTACATTTAAGGTAATTATCGATATGTATGTTCCCATTCCCATTTTCTTAATTGTTTTGGGTTCGTTATTGTAGGTCTTTTCCTTCTCTTGTGTTTCTTGCCTAGAGAAGTTCCTTTAGCAGTTGTTGTAGAGCTGGTTTGGTGGTGCTGAACTCTCTCAGCTTTTGCTTGTCTGTAAAGGTTTTAATTTCTCCATCAAATCTGAATGAGATCCTTGCTGGGTAGAGTAATCTTGGTTGCAGGTTTTTCTCCTTCATCACTTTCAATATGTCCTGCCACTCCCTTCTGGCTTGCAGAGTTTCTGCTGAAAGATCAGCTGTTAACCTTATGGGGATTCCCTTGTGTGTTATTTGTTGTTTTTCCCTTGCTGCTTTTAATATGTTTTCTTTGTACTTAATTTTTGACAGTTTGATTAATATGTGTCTTGGCATATTTCTCCTTGGATTTATCCTGTATGGGACTCTCTGTGCTTCCTGGACTTGATTAACTATTTCCTTTCCCATATTATGGAAGTTTTCAACTATAATCTCTTCAAATATTTTCTCAGTCCCTTTCTTTTTCTCTTCTTCTTCTGGAACCCCTATAATTCGAATGTTGGTGCGTTTAATGTTGTCCCAGAGGTCTCTGAGACTGTCCTCAGTTCTTTTCATTATTTTTTCTTTAATCTGCTCTGCATTAGTTATTTCCACTATTTTATCTTCCAGGTCACTTATCCGTTCTTCTGCCTCAGTTATTCTGCTATTGATCCCATCTAGAGTATTTTTCATTTCCTTTATTGTGTTGTTCATCATTGTTTGTTTCATCTTTAGTTCTTCTAGGTCCTTGTTAAATGTTTCTTGCATTTTGTCTATTCTATTTCCAAGATTTTGGATCATCTTTACTATCATTCTGAATTCTTTTTCAGGTAGACTGCCTATTTCCTCTTCATTTGTTAGGTCTGGTGGGTTTTTATCTTGCTCCTTCATCTGCTTTGTGTTTTTCTGTCTTTTCATTTTGCTTATCTTACTGCGTTTGGGGTCTCCTTTTTGCAGGCTGAAGGTTCGTAGTTCCTGTTGTTTTTGGTGTCTGTCCCCAGTGGCTAAGGTTGGTTCAGTGGGTTGTGTAGGCTTCCTGGTGGAGGGTACTAGTGCCTGTGTTCTGGTGGATGAAGCTGGATCTTGTCTTTCTGGTGGGCAGGTCCATGTCTGGTGGTGTGTTTTGGGGTGTCTGTACACTTATTATGATTTTAGGCAGCCTCTCTGCTAATGGGTGGGGTTGTGTTCCTGTCTTGCTAGTTGTTTGGCATAGGATGTCCAGCACTGTAGCTTGCTGGTTGTTGAGTGAAGCTGGGTGCTGGCGTTGAGATGGAGATCTCTGGGAGATTTTCGCCGTTTGATATTATGTGCAGCTGGGAGGCCTCTTGTGGACCAGTGTCCTGAAGTTGGCTCTCCCACCTTAGAGGCACAGCACTGACTCCTGGCTGCAGCACCAAGAGCCTTTCATCCACACGGCTCAGAAGAAAAGGGAGAGAAAGTAGAAAGAAAGAATTAGTAGAAGTAGAAAGAAAGAAAGGAGGGAGGGAGGGAGGGAGCAAGGAAGGAAGGAGGAAAGGAAGAAAAAAAGAAAGAAGACAAAGTAAAATAAAATAAAGTAAGATAAAATATAATGAAGTTATTAAAAATAATAATAATTATTAAGAGGAAAAAAAAACCCCCAAAAAACGGATGGATAGAACCCGGAACAAATGGTGGAAGCAAAGCTATACAGACAAAGTCTCACACAGAAGCATACGCATACACACAAAAAAAAGAAAAGGGGAAAGAATAATAAATCTTGCTCTCCAAGTCCACCTCCTTAATTTGGGATGATTGGTTGTCTATTCAGGTATTCCACAGATGCAGGGTATATCAAGTTGATTGTGGAGCTTTAATCCGCTGCACCTGAGGCTGCTGGAAGAGATTTCCCTTTCTCTTCTTTGTTCTCACAGCTCCCGGGGCTCAGCTTTGGATTTGGCCCCGCCTCTACGTGTAGGTCGCAGGAGGGCGTCTGTTCTTTGCTCAGACAGGACGGGGTTAAAGGGGCCGCTGATTCGGAGGCCCTGGCTCGCTCAGGCCGGGGGTAGGGAGGGTCACGTAGGGCGGGGCGAGCCTGCGGCGGCAGAGGCCGGCGTGACGTTGCACCAGCCTGAGGCGCGCCGTGCGTTTTCCCAGGGAAGTTGCCCCTGGTTCCCGGTACCCTGGCAGCGGCGGGCTGCACAGGCTCCCCGGAAGCGGGTGTGTGGAGAGTGACCTGTGCTCGCACACAGGCTTCTTGGTGGCGGCAGCAGCGGCCTTAGCGTCTCATGTCTGTCTCTGGGGTCTGCACCTTTAACCGCGGCTGGCGCCCGTCTCTGGAGCTCCTTTAAGCAGCGTTCTTAATCCCCTCTCCTCGCGCACCAGGAAACAAAGAGGGAAGAAAAAGTCTCTTGCCTCTTCGGCAGGCCCAGACTTTTCCCCGGACTCCCTCCCGGCTAGCCGCCGTGCACTAACGCCCTGCAGGCTGTGTTCACGCCGCCAACGCCAGGCCTCTCCCGGCGCTCCGACTGAAGCCCGAGCCTCAGCTCCCAGCCCCGCTCGCCCCGGCGGGTGAGCAGACAAGCCTCTCAGCTGGTGAGTGCCGGTCGGCCCTGATCCTCTGTGCTGGAATCTCTCCGCTTTGCCCTCCGCACCCCTGTTGCTGTGCTCTCCTCCGCGGCTCCGAAGCTCCCCCCCTCCGCCACCCGCAGTCTCCGCCCGCGAAGGGGCTTCCTAGTGTGTGGACACTTTTCCTCCTTCACAGCTCCCTCCTGCTGGTGCAGGACCCGTCCCTATCCTTTTGTCTCTGTTTATTCTTTTTTCTTTTGCCCTACCCAGGTACGTGGGGAGTTTTTTGCCTTTTGGGAGGTCTGAGGTCTTCTGCCAGCGTTCAGTAGGTGTTCTGTAGGAGTTGTTCCACGTGTAGGTGTATTTCTGATGTATCTGTGGGGAGGAAGGTGATCTCCGTGTCTTACTCTTCCGCCATCTTCCCGGAAATCTGCAAAGCCTGTTTTAAATGAACTCCGAAGGACACAACTTAAGCCCTAGAATGGCTAGTCAGGTTTTATGTTTATCCCTTTTGATTATACTTCCGTATATTCCTGGAGAAGAGTGTCTGAAAAAATGGTTCATTAAAAAATTGTATTGGGCTGGGGTAGTCTGGGCCTTATTGACCAAGTCTAGGGGGTGGGGCTGCCCGATCAGGTGGCCCAGAAACAGCAAAGATTGGCAGACCTGTCTTCTCTGCTTCCCTGTACCATGTGGCATGAACCGATTTCAAAGACCATACGGTTGGTTTCATTTAAATAAATATGGCAGTTTGCATGCTACTCCCCCCCACCCCCCATAAAACAAGACAAAAATAAACCAGTAACTTGGAGCATCAAAGTAGATTTTGGAAAGAAAAGGCACCCTCCTGAAAATTAACTTAAAATGAGGTGTGCACAGTATGGGAAGAGGGGACCGAGAAGGTGTTGATATGTTTCTCATTTCTGAGGGTCAGTAGGTGCTGGTATGCTCAAGGACTTTCCTTCATTGTGTTCAGCCCTAGCTGACCTGGTCCATGGGGGACTGCAGGTGGGGGTCGGTGTTAGAAGAGACAGACTTTGGCATCTGAGTTGCTCCAGGAAAACTTTGCTGTTTCTGGAGGTGGAATAGTGAATTGAACTAGTCTACCTGCCAAAAGAGAAGACAGGACGTCCAAGGAATGTCATTCTTTCTCCATTTCTTTTTCCCTGTGTTTTGCAGGAATAGCTGCAAATATTGGTGCTTACTATTTATTATTAATGAAATGAAACATTGATTAAGTACTTGCTACACACAAAGTATTGTAAATGACCTAGAATAGGTGTTTGAAAGGACAAGTCTTCTTGGAGTAGGAGCACAAGAGCACACCCTCAGTGGGGAAGTTTCCAAGAAGGCTTCCTAGAGGCTGTGACCTTGAGTTGAATCTTGAAAGAGGAGTTAGCCAGGCAAAGAAGGAGAGCCTGGGTGACCTTTGTGTCCTTGTGGGGATGATGGAGTTGGAGGGAATGGAGGAGATCTGGGTTTTTCAAGACGGGACCAGCATTTGCGAAATCATAGGATGAGATTATCCGGCCATATTTGGGAGAATTCTAAGTGCAGCATGTCTGCAGTGTGGGGAGTTTGGGAGCAGCAGCAAAGAGAATAAATAAGTGAGTCAAGGCCAGACCTGAAAGTTGTATACGTTAAGAAGTTTGAATTTTATAGTAAAGTTCAGTGGTTTTCCATCCTGGCTGCACATTAGATTCCTCTTCCACTTCCTACCACCAGAGACTCTGATCCTACTGGTCTAGAGAAGAGAACTTGGGGATAGGTACCAGTATACACTTCAGCTGGGTTGAGAACCATCAGTCATTGATAGAGTTCAGGTATGTGAATGAGATAATAAGACCTGGATTTGAAAGAGCGCACACTGGTAGCAGTGCAGGAGGATGCCTGAAAAAGGACCCTATCCCAGCCAGAAGCAGTGAGCCTGTTGTAATAGTCCAGGTGAGGAACAACCAGCAGCTTAGTTGAGGCAGGAGTGGAGGGAATGGAAAGATAATTGGAAGAGAACATCTGGAAAGTGGGGGGAGGAGGGAGCAGGGTTGTGGGGGGGAGTGATGGAAAAAGGAAAATGTGGTCAGCTTGCCACAGAGAAGTCTTATAAGATAATAAGATAAAGGTTGAGTGTCCCCTTGGATTGGGCACGTGTAGGCAGCTGCAGCCCAAGAGAGTGACGTTTCAGTGAGATGATAGAGGCAGAAGCCGGATAGCCTTGAAGAACTTGAACGTATTTAAAGAAGTATTCGAGTTCATTAGGATCAGGGAAAGGTGGATAACCCCTGGGACCTAGATGGAGTTGCAGGAATGAAGGGAAAACACTGGAAAGGTAGGTTGGGGCCATGTTGTGAGGCCCTTGGGTGCCAGGGGTTAAGTTATTGGTAACGATAAGATGCAGTTCTCTGCTCTTAGGCTAAATGTTAACTTGAAAAAAGAGAGGATTAAGACTAGAAGGGTGAGACTGGGTGGAGCTAAGGCTCATTAGATGGCCAATGCTATCTTTTTTATGGTCCTGATGATTTTTAACAGCTATTTTAACAACAGAATGATGAAAATGTGTAGTATTCTGTCTCCCTTGGCATAATGTGGCTGCTGAAAAAGGTCACAGCTAATAGGAAAAGTGAGTTTTATTGCTTAATTGTGGATTCAATTTGTTTGTGTGCTTCCTGTTTCCATTGCCGAGTTGACCAGTTGACTAGTTAACTAGGCCAAGCGTCTCTGCAGGAGTGTCTGTTTAAAAAAGTGCTCTGAAATTCTTCCCCACCCTGAAGATACTTAATATAAAAAGCTGAAATAAATGTACAAATGGCGTGTAGCTAGTTTAGGCTTGTTTTTGTATTATTTTAGTTTTGTATAGAAGAATCATTTGTGGCTACATATGATGGTTTAGCTCAAGGTTTCCCAGCCTTGGCACAGTTGACATTGTGAGCTGATTGATTCTTTGTTGCGCATTGTGGAGTGTTTAGCAGCACCCCTGGCCTCTGTGAACTAGAGACATGTAAGCATCTTTATTCCCAACCTGTGACATCTGAAAATATCTCCCAACATTACAAAAACTCTTCTGGGTGGGGAATTGGAGGGGGAAGGCAAAATCACTCTAGATTGAGAGCTGCTGGTTTAAATATATTACAGTGATTTAACCAGAAAATAATCACTTCTTCCTGCTACAGTATGGATGGTTTTCATGATGCTCGTGGAATCTAAAAAGCTTTTTATCACCCGAAGAAAACTAATGAATGTTTATAAATTGCCTTGTCGACAGTTTATTTAAAAATATTTAAAGATAAAGGAAAAGTGACTTTACTGGTTGCCTAACCATTTCCCTGCCTGCCCAGCTTACCCACTTTTCCATTTAGTTCCTGGATCTGCTATCATTTAATTTTATAAGGACAGAGTTGATTTCCCCCCCCCCCACCCCCGCCCCGGGCCATGAAGTCCTCAATGCAAAGTATATTATGAATTAGAAAGTGTCCAAATAATTCTGCCAATTTAGACCTGTATGTGAAAATGAGGATTTCATACAGGACCAGGTTCTAGTGTTAGTTTCACACCAAATGCCTTCTAACTTTGAGTAAGCCACTTTAATCTTTTTTATGCAAATTTTCTTATGTGTAAATGAAAGAGAGAAAGTAGATTATCTGCAAGTTTGCTTCTAGTTCTAAATATCTAAGATTGAAATCTTTTGATTGCTTCTTTGGGTTGCTCCTCCACCCCATGACACATCCCTCAATGCAGTGCAACCCAAAATGTGCTCTGCAGGTCACTAATGGTCCAGAAACGACGGTGCCGGTC
Source organism: Delphinus delphis (assembly GCF_949987515.2). NCBI lineage: Eukaryota > Metazoa > Chordata > Mammalia > Artiodactyla > Delphinidae > Delphinus > Delphinus delphis. The sequence goes on from NC_082691.1 coordinate 64,367,552, forward strand.
TACAATGAGAAAAGTACAGAATCGGAGAGTAAGCAACTAGAAATGTTTATCATGATTCTACAAAGTAATTCTATACCTGTTACATATAATAATAAAAATTTATATTTTGCCTTAATCTTTTAAATTTAATTTTTATAGTAATCTATTATTATTTTATAAATTTATTTATTTACTTTTGGCTGCGTTGGGTCTTCGTTGCTGCGCGTGGGTGGGGGGCTACTCTTCGTTGCGGTGCGTGGGCTTCTCATTGTGGTGGCTTCTCGTTGCGGACCACGGGCTCTAGGCATGTGGCCTTCAGTAGTTGTGGCTCACGGGCTCAGTAGTTGTGGCTCGCGGTCTCCAGAGCATAGGCTCAGTAGTTGTGGCGCACAGGCTTAGTTGCTCCTAGGCATGTAGGATCTTCCCAGACCAGGGATCAAACCCATGTACCCTGCATTGGCAGGTGGATTCTTAACCACTGCACCACCAGCGAAGTCCTATTATATATATATATTTTTTCATGTGCTTCAAGAAATCCTTTCATAATTGAGATTTTATTGGTGGTTTTGAGGATCAGTGCACAGACATTTCAATTTGTACACAATTCTCAACATACATACCAAAAACCTAAAAAATCATATAGTTGTGATTCTTTTCTGAACAGTTATTCCAGTGACTTTCCAGCTTAAAATTTGGGGGCAAATTTTCCTTCACAGGATATCAGGTACCAATATCTTCAAATATTGATATGCTGTTACATTGTAAGTCCCACTGATTCACAATTTAATATCATATACACTACATACTCAAATTGTCAATTGTTCACAGCACATTAACAGTTACTAGAAGAACTGGATTACCACCACCAAAGATGTTACAGAGTGCACAAAATTCTGCCCAGGAGAGCCAAGATCAAGGGGTGAGTGGTTTGCTTTAGGAGACAATTCTACCAAAAACAACGTGGGAAGAGAAGTAATTTAAAGTGTTTAAGACATTAAATGCACAACTGACTCCAAACTGCCATTTAGTGTGCTTTGTATTATAGGATAGAAAAGCTACCCTCCATCTGTGGAATGTTAAGCTGACACCCAAGACAATCAAACCTCCCATATTCAATATCCCACTATTTTCTGGTTGTACCAAAAAATAAACAACCAGCAAATGATTTCACCTCTTAAAAAAAAGCATTTACACTTAAAAAATGGGATGAGATGGGATTCCTTCCTTTTTAAAAATGTTTCTATAGCTACTAAAAAACTTGCATTTACAAAATAGTTGATAAAAATATTCCTCTGGGTTGTACAGAAGGGAAACAGGGACTACTGATAGGACCAGGTGTGTGATATTAATCAGACTTGGCTTCTTTCTCTCCTGCTTCATCAGAAGCTGGGCTCTTCTCATTTTTAGTTTCTCCATTTTCTGCAGGTAAGTCTTCTTTAGTCTCTTGGTTAGCCACTTCAGCCTGTTTTCCCTTTGCTCCCCTTTTCCCTTTTTTTTTTTTTTTTTTTTTTGGCAGTACGCGGGCCTCTCACTGTTGTGGCCTCTCCTGTTGCGGAGCACAGGCTCCAGACGCGCAGGCTCAGAGGCCATGGCTCACGGGCCCAGCCGCTCCGCGGCATGTGGGATCTTCCCGGACCAGGGCACAAACCGGTGTCCCCTGTATCGGCAGGCGGACTCTCAACCACTGCGCCACCAGGGAAGCCCGCCTTTTCCCTTTTGTTTGCACTTTTTTGTCAGAAGATTTATCCTTTCCTGCCGCCTTTTTTGGCTTCCTTTCCACTTTTGCAGGAGCCGGTTTAGCTGACAACCTCGCCGATCTCCTCTTGGGCTCCTCGTTCGCCACCCCCTTGGCGGAGCTGACCTTCCTCTTGGGCATTGTGGCGGCGGGGTGGGCGCGTGCCGGGTGCGTGCTGGGTGCCTGCGGGCCGCGGCACGCCGAGAGCCTTCGCGAAGCTGGGCTGCCTGGCCGCTGCCGCTCCTCCCAACGCCCGAGCTGCTCACTATTATATTTTATGAAAGTATTGGCCCACATTGTATTGGAAAAATAAAAGCATAACAAACCTTTCACTAGAGATGGTTTGAGAAACACTGCCTCAATGTATGATGGAGAATTTGCTTTGCCTCTTTTTCTACCCTGGCCAATAGTAGTTATTTAATATATTCCTCCTCTGGAGTTTCAATGAAAAGAGGGACAAGATATTGCCTGTCTGCCCTATTAACAGCATAAAATTGGTGGTAAATAGATTTTATTATAAAGAAATTTGCCTTACAGAGAATAAGAAGTAAGTCTGGAGTAAATCTGAGGTTCCCTTTGATTGTGTGTATGTGTGAGTCTTCACACAGCTCATGTTAGTGTCTTGCATTAAGATGTTTATCTTAGAACATGAACCCAAAGAGCAGTGAAAATGTCCTTTCTGAAATTATCTTATCCCCAAGAATCCCTTACATATGAAATCTACTAGGATGCTTTGTCTATTGGAGTCTCCAAAACCAATCAATGCTGTTGAGGGTAGGTAAGGTATGGATTATACTTTTGAAAGAGGTTAACGCCTATATTTTTGAGTCTATTCATTCATTCAGACTCATCCGGCATTTGGGAAAATCTATTATATGGACTCAGGTGTGGTAGACTGACGTGTCAACAAGGGCAGTTAAGCAATGAAGCTCATCATAATTTGACCTGGGTCTTTATATGTTAAACTCTGGTGGAGGAGCCAGCCTTCCAGTTGAGTTATTTGAAGCAGAAAACATTGCTGGGTTCCCTGCATTGTGGACCACTGGTGCCAATACCTTTTACCCCATTTTGGGTGGAATAATCCAGAGAGGTCTGCCCTACTCCTGGAAGCCCTTTGCACATGGCCTGGCATTGTCTGGGAACAGTCTCTTGGCCTGCAGTTCCTGCCTGGTCTATATGGGCTTGTAGTGTACTTCCTCCTTCAAAGTAAAAAAGGCAAGCTCTTTGCCTGCCCTATTAGCAGCTTAAAAATCACTCTTTCTTTCAGTTTTTTTTTTTAATCCAGAGGCTGAAAATATATAACATATTTGGAAACTCCACTGGCAGACTTGGCAGGCATTTCATATTTACTTGGACTTAACATGAATTGGATTTGGTCTTCTGATTTCCCCACCTCCATCTCTCGGAACAAGTTATTTATTAACCGAGTAAGTCTGTGGTAGTGGATCAGACATGCGCATGGCACGTCTTTTGTAAGTGTGTTTGTTCCGTAAGATTTATGCTAGCCCAAATTATTTTATACTTGTTTTCGTTGTTGAAAATTTACTGTGTTCATTCTGGGTTTGGCGTAAGTATTTGTAGTGTGCTAGGCGTTCCTGTGGTTGAACATTTTATCGCTGTAACACTTCATGCAAAGGAAATTAAAAAATATAGAGTGAAAGCATTTCCTAATATGGTTCCAATCAGCTGTGTACTTTAGTAATTTGATTTGTAGGAACTAGAGAGAAGAGTATTACTGAGCTCTTTTCAGTCATTCATAATTCTCTGGGAATTCAAATCATGCTTCCAAGTTTATGAAAACATCTATTGAAATCTTAAGTCCTTTATTTTTCTGTTTGTATTGAGGTTGTTTTTTTGTTTTGTTTTGTTTTGTTTTTTTATTACCACTGCAGTATCTAAAAGAATTCAGAGAAGGAGGTGAGTCTCCTCTTTGTATCTTGGACAAGAAAAACTGATGGGAATTGAGGTTGATTGGCTTGGCAGAAGTCAGTCACTGGTACAGAGGGGCAGGCCCTTTTATTTCTGCATTATCCCATGTGTCTGTTCCTGCTGCTGTACTCCTTGGGCTAAGCAGTTGGGCTATAATTGGTAAATTCCATTTGCCTGGTGTGCTCCTAATAATCTATTGTGCAATTACTAGTGGCATAGCCAGGTGCATCTTCCCGGAAAATGTAACTCACAAGGTGGAGGATGTTATTTGGGCAAACTAATTCAAGATCTAGGTTGTGATCCTTGCATCATTATTTCTTTGGCTCTTTCTCTACAGAGACTTAAACTTGTTTCCTTTTCTGAGAATCTCTGGCCTTTGACTTCTGTTTTTGCCAATGAATAAGCATGACTTCTGTTTTGGCTAGTGAATTAACATGTGATAATCCATATATTGTTAGTTTCAGATTTCCTTAATCTAGTTCACACCTAAAAGTAAAATCAAAGTGAAATATGAAATCATAGCTCTTAGAGCTTGGAGGCAAGGCTTGGAAGGTTTCATCTGTTGAAGACAGTAGTAGCTTGTCAGGAGTCTTAGATGGGTGTAGAATTTTGCAATCATTTCCTATATTTTAATTTTTTGCTTTTATTTCTTACCATGTTTTACATTTCCCTCTTGACCTTCAGCAATCTTAAGTTCATGTAGTGTTGTGTAAAGTCCCCTTTCACAGTGGTGTTTTGAGCCCTGGTCCTCCTCATACTTGACTAGGCATAAATAAAGTCACGAGGTTATGCATTTTGGCCAAGAGAGTTCATCAATCAGTGGTTTTCTATTTGAAAATATAGTCTGTGAGGTTAATCTTTTCAGTAGTCAAAGAATTAATGTAAGCGAAAGCTAGTGGATATTCAGCAGTCTTAGTTGTGTTTGGAGGAAAATAGCCAAGGAGCATGGTGGTTCCTATGATCGCTAGTTCTGGCTTAGAAGACATAACTTCTTTTGCTTCAAAGATAAAGGAAACCCACATTCATTCTTGGCCTTTCTTCCTGCTTCTGTGTTTCGTCTAGGTTGTACCTATGAAGGAAGTACCTATAACAGCTCCTTCAAATGGCAGAGTCCTGCTGAAGCCTGTGTCCTGCGCCAGTGCCAGGTAAAGTCCATCTATTTTACTCTCCAGTGAGAAGAAATCCATAAAGTCCTCTTCAGAAAACCTTTTCCGATATCACAGAACAAAACTCCAAAGAAAAAAGCAAAACAAAAATGAGAAACAAATGAAAAACCAACTGTATCCTTGTCCAAATTTATTGTGACAGTCACCATAACAAGACAGTTACAGGATAGATATTGCATGGGACTTGCTTCCAGAAACGCATAGCAGAATTGTTCACCATTGTTAAACTGTGCCTGGAAAAACTCTGAGAAGATGCATATGTCCTTGGGGAAAATTCATGTCTTCCTGTGAGTCAGCTTTGCAAAACACAAATTCTTATTAGCAGAAAGAGGTATTGTTAGAGGATATATGTTTCCCTTTTTTTGATTTAGAAACATTTTGAGCAGGAGCCAGTCTGCAGACTGTGTTAAATCAAAGCAATTAGTACATTGTAACCTCAGTGATTTCAACGCAACAAATTTAAGAACCACCAGTTTGGATCCTAGGGAGCCCACTGTGCCTGGTGCTTGCTGAACTCTGCAAAGAGAACTGTTTCCCTGTGGCTCTAATCGTTACAGGTCTTAAACAGGCAAGATAAACCAAAGGGGAAATGAAGAATTGAAATTGTCTAATTCCTTTTCTTTAAAGAAATACTCTGTTAAAAAAATGATCATCTAATTTTGACATAATTTAAAAATTTTTCTCTGTAGAGAAGATACTGTTAAATCATTTTCCCCCAGTCTCATTTCACTGTTCAAGGGTATACTTTTGCATTTAAAGGAGAACCAAGGTTAGTATAATAATGCATATTTCTCTCTGATCTTATCGCAAGTATATTGACATTTAGTTTATTGAAATCTAAATTTTATGTAATCATGTTCTTTGCATAAGCCCACAGTGGGCATGTTCACTCGTAAGATCTTCAGTTACTTGTTCAGTTAAATGTTCAGTTTATTTATGTAGTAATCTAAATTATTTATGAAAATAAGCAGTAGTTAGAACAGATATGAATAATAGATTAATTGACTCAATAAATATTTGTTGAATTTTTACCCTGAGTTATACATGCAATCAGCTTTATGGAACAAAATAATGACAGCAATGACTTTTAATAACATGAAAAGCCCACATTCATTCTGAAATTTGCATCACCCCATCCCCGTCATGCTTCTTGACCGACGTGATTTCCAATCTTTGAGAGGGACACTCCGAAAGCCATGGTTACACTGTCTTTCAAACAAGATGATTGCATGCCTTTTGGAGTGTAGTGTAACATTTTTATACAGTAGTCAGAAGTCTTGACAGTCTTCCAGTTGCATGGACCAGTGGTGAATTTTGCTGCCTTTGGATGAAGGCTTTGTTTAAATTAAATGGAAACTATTATCTGGGAGGGAATATTCTGTTGACTAAATAACACATCAAGGCTTCATCAATTGTGAATATCGGCTTTGGTCACTAGCCATTCACCAGCGGCCAGAGAGAATGTTGCAGGAATATCGAATTATTACTGGAAGAGATCTTAAAGACCAACATCCCTGGGAGTGAGGAAATGCTGAACTATAGACTGGAGTTCAGAAAGGGGACGTTAGCTACCAGGAATGAACTTTGCCTTTTAATTTTTTTCCTTTTATAATACTTTGCCTACGCCCTGTTAGCTAGTTTCAAAATATTATTTCACTCAATAACCATAAAAGCAAACTTCTGTTAAGGTAGTTACAAAAAGCTGCTCCTCTGCTCAGCTGGTACCTTCCCACTCTTGCTTACTTTCTTCCTTCTTTAGGGAAGGAGACTTCATCTCAATGCAGGAAATGACCATTTACTGGTACCCATCAGGGAAGTCTTCCTTTAAGATCCTCCTCTGCACAGTGACACAATTGCAACCTCTCTCTCCAAGATCTTCTCTTCTCAGGGTGTAGAATCAGTAACAGAAGAGAGAGTATAGTGTAGTGAGTAAAGTATGGGCATTGCCATTCACATAACTTGTTACTTAACCTCTCTAGACCACATTTTCATCACCCATAAAATGAGATAGTACTACCTCATAGGGTGGTCGTAAGAATAAGCAACACTGTCATTTAAAACACTTCTGGCTGAGCCTACAAGTACTGGGTACAACTAGATACCAGACAGATAACAGCTAGTCTAATGATCTGGTTTATTTCCATTTGAGTTGAAATCCAACTTATTTCTTATGTCTTCGTACTGAAGGAGTTCTGATGGTGGAAAATTTACCTTTATTTTCCACTTTTAGTGTCTTACTGGAAGAGGAAAATTTGAAGATCAGAGACAGGAAATTCATGCTGGGAAGTAACCTGAATCCTCCATCTGGATTGCAGATACTAAAGGGAAATTGATCCTGGGCTTTTTGCATTGCTTCAGTTACATAACTAAAGCCCAGTTCCTTTTTTGATGTTGTATGTTGCTGGTATTTTGGCATTTTTTTTCCTTCACAAATGTGATATAGACCACAATAAATTCCCCTGGTAGTGGAAGCCTCAGGTCTGACAGATATGAAGGCAGTTAGGATATAACCTTCCTTGTTGGATTGAGATGATATGGTAGCAGAAACGATGAAGAAAATTATCTAGTTGTCAAATTGTTACATAGTTTTTTAGCTTTCGTTACCACTCCCCTGAAAACAAAATTAAACAAACAAACAAACATACAAATCCATTTTATAAAATGGGTAGAGAATATAGAGAAAAATCCCTCAAAGACCAACTCTGAAAATTAATTAAAAAAATGTTTTAATCGACATTAAAATACTAGAGTCCCAAGATCAGTTTGCAAATGAGTCCCTTGATTTCATTATTAAGACCAAAAGTGTTTATTTTGACAGAACATAATATGAACGTTAAAATAGTTTTATGTAATCTCTTCCTCTGATGACTGACAGCCACACTGTCTGCGAGGCCCAGAGAAATTTCTAAGATTGCAGAGCTGGTGTCTAGTTATTCCTGGAAGGGTGGTGAGGATTTAGGTCTCCAGATGCCAGTCTGGAATATTATGTTTGTACTCTGCCTTATAATTAATGGCTTAAAGTGCAATAACAATTACAGAAAATATAGTCAGTGTTGAAAACTTAAAACAATTGTGAATGAACAGCTAGACTCTGTTAGCTACTGACTGACAGCATGGAGGTTTTAAATACTAGATTTAAAAGAAAGAAAGGAAGGACTGAAGGAAAGAAGGAAGGAAGAAAGAAAGAAAGACAGAAAGAGAAAGAAAGAAAGAAAGAAAGGAAGAAAGAAAGAAAGGAAGGAGGAAAGAGAGAGACAGGGAGGGAGGGAGGAAGAAAGAAAGGAAATTAGAGTCAAAGAGAAAGAACTAGAACAGGGAATAGAACAGGTACAGGATTTGCACTTTGAGATGGGGCAAGCTGGGGCCATCAGACTTCATTTGTGCCATATATCTCTGCACCTGACACCCATCCCACCTTTGCACTTTTTGTGTTTGAATTCTTCTCCTACTAAGTTGATTACTTTCCAAAAGTAAGTCCTCAGTGGGAATTCTGGGCTGACTTTCCTTGCGGTGTTCTGTTTTTCAGGAAGGCGTTGTCACAGAGTCTGAGGTGCGATGTGTCGTTCATTGTAAAAACCCTTCCAAGCATCTGGGAAAATGCTGCCCCACTTGTCCAGGTAACATTCTCAGGAAGGGGAAGGCGGCGAGGCTCCCTGGTATAGTACAACACTGTTGAAATCCCTCTGGGTTCTCACAGGAATGCATGATTTTCCCCACTCCTGCCTGGAATTTTTCTCACTTTACGTCTGTGTACCTAATGGGTTAGGAGAGCAAACTCCTTTTCTTAGAAGTGTCCGGTTGGACTCTGGCGTGTCCGGGATGACTGCAACGTGCTGTAGGTCTTGGCAAGGATGCTTCAGGCTCCGGAGGCCTGCTTTCCACTCCACAGGGCCACAGGTAAAGCTTATTTTGGAAGGAAAGGCTGTGGCTTTCGCTTACTTCCAGAAATGTCTTTTTACTGCTTCATATTGCAATACCTTGGCCAGAGCTCGCCTTGGTGATGAGGCGACCAGATGTTTTCTGAACACCGAGAGCTGTGTCCCTAAGATGATTTAGTTAGGGCTTTGCTGGTCTCAGTTTTCGGCGTGGCGCAGTGAGTGGGACCCACTGTCTTTTTAGAGGGTCCCACGGCCTAGCTGACAGCAAAGGGATCTTTCCTTTCCAGTGGGTGGGGTGTTTCCTCTTACTTTTCTGCACAGGATTACAAAGGCCGCCTGCATCTTCTCTTGCCCTTAGGTACCAGCCTGGGGATTTTGAGGTGAGAGATTTTTTTCTGATCCCTTAAGCCTCTGGCCCATGCTCTTCGACAGATGTTCTGCATTTTGGGTTTTACTCTGCGTGCTTTTCCTCACTGGAGGCCATACTCACAACTACTTCTCTTTGCTTTTGAAGTTGATCTCCAAAGGGCCTTCTGTACTGCGAACCTCCCCGGGAATTGGTGAAGGCATCGCCATGGGATGCTTTGTGAAGATAAGCTCTTGGTCTCTTCCCCTCCACACACTCTGCCATGTGCGCAGACCGGGGCCCTTCCAGTCCAGCCTTCCCTCATCTTTGAATGACAATAAGGACAGTCTCTCTCCACTACTTCTAACCTTTCTGAGTTCCCTGGACAGTCTTTATTGAGCCAAACTTCCTTTTCACACTGGGATTTCTGTGAAGCTTGTATTATTGGATAAGCTTATGTGAAGGCCAGAAACCAGTTGAAAGTAAAATAATTCTTTCCATAATTCACTTATTTTGTATCTATCACACACAGTTTGCTTGAGTACTTTTCCCCTCTGAATGCACTGAATGCTTTACATCATGTAACCATCCTCTAAAATGCCTAAGGGATCTTTATTATGTTAGCTCACTGATACTCTAGTCTGCACATGGAAATCACCTGGGAAGATTTAAAAAATAAATCTTGATACCCAGGCTGCCTCCCAGACCAATTCCATCAGAATCTCTGAGGGCGACACTCAGGCCTCCCAGAAAATTTCTGTACACAGCCAAGCTTGAGATTGATAACAGAGCAAATTTTATATTCCATAGAGATTTAAAAGGTATCGAAGCTCTTAAGTATTAATTCAGTTCTGTTGAGTAGACTGTTGCTTTATTGATATAGAATCAACTTGGCATATATAATATTCCTTCTCACTTAGGAGATAGTCATATTTTTAGTCTGCCTTTGAAAGTGTGCATATACAAACAGCAGAGTGAATTTATTTCAGCAGTTGAAGTTATCATATTTGAGCAGTTGCTTCTCTCACTTTGTTTTTGAGTTGCGTTCCGAGGAAGGAACGGCTGAGCTCCGTGATTGCATATATTATAATGCTAAGTCCCCACCACCATCCCAGTGAGGGATGAAGTACTGTCTGTAGTTCATCCAGGAAGAAATTTGACTCAGTGAGTATAAGTACCTGCCCAATGCCCAGGAGTGAGTAAGGGCTAAAGGTGGGCTTGGGGTCTGGCCCCTTTTCTTTCTTGGGCCCCATACTGCACTACCTCCCCCTATCCCCACACTGTGATAATTTTTCAACTTGGGTCCAGATGCCCTAGGAGGCAGATCTTTAAAAGTTAGCTTGCCAGTGCTATACACCAGCCCCCTGACACCTGGGCAGGCGCTGTGCCCTTGGTTATGGGGTCAAGAATCAACTTTACTCTCTCTCCTTAATTTCAAAGGCCAACTTTTGGGATGCAAATCAGAAGACTCAGAAGAGGCCACATCCAGAATGCATTATGCTGTGTCTTGGGAAGGAGCCCTCAGCCAAGTCTAGATAGGGACAGTTAAGTGAAGCCTTGGGGTATTATCCTTGTAATTCAGAAGGACTGGCATCTGTCATTGATCATGGAATGGTATTCCACATAATGACAAACACATACAGCTTGTGGTCAGTTTCTTCCTGAAACAGATTTCAGGGCATTTTTGGTTGTCTGCTCCTTCCTTTTCATCTGACTCTTTGCTCAAGGAGGTTGGGTCGTGATGGGAACAGTTTGCGTGCAATTTTCATTTAAAATTTCCTTATTTAAATTGTCAAATGTAGATTGTGCAGTTAACCTGTCTGGCAATCCGTATGACAGAACCAGTGGTGCAAACATATATGAAAGCATTGGAGACCCTTTGTTGGAAGTGTCCTTTGAAAAGAGACGACTGGGCACCTGCCATTATTAATGGTGCTGAGATAGAGCCACTGGGAGGGTCCCAAGCTTAGCAAGTCTCCCTGCATCAAAGGGAATAGCAGGAGGTAGCTGATGACTGACTGGCTCTGGGTGTGGGCATCAGAAAGACCTTAAAGCCACAGTTCACTCAGCCATTCAGCTTCAGTAGCATTTGTCCCCGTGTCTTTCAGTTGAACAAAGGGCTCCATATCTAGCTTTAAAATGAATAGGTCTAGTGGCCAGGTCGGGTGGTTATGGGCAATGCTCATATGTTCAGATGTTCCCTTTGTCAGGAACCAGCTGCTTTGAGAGTTTGGTGGGTTCTGTTGATGACTTCATTGGACAGGCCTTGAACACCTACTCTCAGGGACATGAGTCAGTCTTTCACAAGAGCCCCTTTTGCTGAGTTTCACCCATTGGAAGTGCTGCTTCCAGCACTGTCTGCTATGTGGAAAGTGACCTCAGCTATTCTGGCAAAGTACCTCGTGATGACAGTCCTGAGGGAAGTGGATTTGCCATTAGCTGACGGTCCTCCCGTGGCCCATGTGACACAGGGTTGCTGGCCAGCCTGTGCTTCCAGTCGCCTGTGAGATCACTTGAGAATACAGCAGGGACCTGGTCGTCTTTCTGAATAGGAGGCACCTCCTGGGCTTTTGATCCTATATTTAGCCAAGCTTAGTGGGGGCATCTTAGGCCCTTTAGCAGCACGTAGGGTGGGGCTGAGAACCTGTGTGGCACCTCCAGCCTTGCCTCTGTCCTTTCTTCTCTTGGTGCCTGCCCTTCTGTATGGTGTGGCCAGTGGGTCAGAGCTGAGTTCACATCCCAGCTCTGCCACCTGCCCAGCTGAGTGAGTTGCTTTCTCTCTCTAGGCCATGTTTTCCTCATCTGTGGGGACAGTGATAAGAGTTTGTGCTTTGTAGGCTCACTGAAGATGGAGTGAGATCAGGGGTGTGAAGGGTCTGATAGAGGCTGGGGGCACTTCTGCCGCTCCAAGTGGCAGCTCTTCGTGTCATTTGCTCCTTAGCTCATCCATGACTTCTGTTGCTTGACCTTCTCTTTGCCTCTTCTGACCCCTCTGGGATTTGGTTCCCTGGCTGTGGTTAGGGTAGTCCTGGTGAGCTCCTCAGGCTCTGCAGGGCTCAGAACCCTGCACTGATGCTGCTTAGGCTGACCTGGCTTCCAACGTCTTATTTGCTTTCTAGTATCTTCGGGTTTCTGGACCCATGTCAATCTTTGGTATTCCATATATATATATATATATATATATATATATATATATATAAAATTTTATATCTATATTATATCTATCTATCTATCTACCTATCTACCTATCTATCTATCATTTTACCATGAAGCATTCTTGTTCTCTGGTTGAAGAGGACACTGTGCTAGGCGGGGGTGAAGGTGGGGATGGATGTGCAGTGGATAGAAGGATAGTGTCGAGCTGAATCAAGGTGCTGCCCTAAATCGAAATTCTTCTTTGCTTTCTAGGCTGTGTGTTTGAGGGGGTGCAGTACCGAGAAGGGGAGGAATTTCAGCCAGAAGGAGACAAATGTATCAAGTGTTCCTGTGCTGTAAGTACTGCCCTGGATGTTCCAAGGGCGTTCCTTCTGGTTAATTGTGGCTGGGACTCACCAAGAGCAGCCCTAGGTCTCCTTATGGTCTCTCCTCCTCTCCCTCCTGATGTGGAACCAAGGGAAAAGCTCATCACCCTAAGGCGGGGTTCTCAGCCTTGGCGGTGTTAACTTTCTGGGCTGGGTAGTTCTTTGTGGTGGCAGCTGCCCTGCTCATTGTAGGATGTTTAGCAGCATCCCTGGCCTCTGCCATTGGAGTTTAGGAGCACTCCTCCCCTCAGTTGGGACAAGCAACAATGTCTGCCGACATTGTCATGTGTGTCTTGGAAGACTGATTGACAACCACTGGTCTAAAGAGTGAGGGAGAGAGGCTGATTCCCTCCACCTATATTCTTTTTTGGAAAGACACGGATTCTCTGTTCTTCGGGCCCGAGAAGCTTCTTGCTTAGGCAGCTGTTGAGTTCTTTAGTGCAGTCAAATGGGAAGCAGATGGAGAGAAGCTGATCTGAGGATTGGTCAATTATGTTGAGGGGAACGGACGGGAGGAAATGCCTCTAAACCATGGATTCAGGGCGGAGAAGGGATTAGTGAGACAAAACCAGAGACTTGCCTTTCTAGGCATTGTTGATTTGTAATTCATGTGCTAAGGATATCTTCAGAGTGCTCAGGAATGCAAAAAGGAATTTGGGGTAATAATTTTAATTTTATAATTTTAAAGAGATCTTTTTTATTAATGTCTTTTAGATTTGGAGTAAACTCATTGGTGGTGATGGTGGTGATGGTGATGATAGGGACTCTAGCCTTAAACCGCTGCTCCAAGCTATTTACAGTAGGGAGTTAGTACAACCATATATTTTTTAAGCTTTTAATCTTTTGTAATAAAGAACATACAGTACTCATCTCAGAATATTAAAAAAATACATAGGGAACTTCAGCATCCTAATTTCACCAAAGCAGAATCATATGTGGATCATCATAAATCATAGTATTTGTCATTTCTCTACATGTCTTTTCCAAAATATTTCCCCCATCCTATAGCACATATGCATACACAACCTAGAGGGTCCACATTAAAGTAAACATGACCAAGGGTGATGGTTTTTGCAAGGGGAAGGAAGAAAGCAAGGAGGGGAGGGAAGGAGAGAGGGAAAGAGAGAGAAGATATTTATATCTATATCTGTATCTATCTATAGTCACATACTCAAATGCACTCAAGGTATTCAGATTCCGTGTGTTTTTAAACACATTGCGCGCTGATCGAAACACACTGGAGGGCCAAGTTCAGGCCCCTGCAAGTCCTGCTTTCATTTTCAGCTGGAGAAAGAAAAATCCAAAGGTGTGGTTGCTTGCCTAAGCTTTCCTGCTTCGTGAGTTCCTCCAGACCTATATTCTACATTATTTTCTATATCCCTATATTCTAATCTTCTACATTCCTATATTCCTAATCCTCTATTCTTTCTAGTTCTCCACGTTGCCACCCTCAGCATGTAAGGGGCAGCTAATGGTGTTGACTGTGTCCCTGACGTCAGTCTGTGAGTTACTAGCACAGGGAGAAGGGACTGTGGAGCTCTTGCTTGGGGACAGGACATTTGTGAGTTGGCTTGGGTATCGGGAGGGTCATAAGAGCAGTTTTTCTTTTCGTGAATACAAAAATTTGAGGCCTAAGCTTTCTTTTTTGCAGCTTGTTATTAATATAAATTGGTTTTTAATATGCTTTTATTTTGCGATCTTTTGATGTAGTACACTCATAAAAGAGATAATGTTTTAGCAGCAAATGGCCCTGTCCTGAGAGTGGCAACGGGGCAGATGTTTGTTTAGAAGGCAGTATTGCAAATGTGCGGTCTGGCTCTGGCCCTGTGAGGCTTGGAGTGCGTGAGAGTGTGAGGAGGTGGGTGGGTAGCAACAGTGGGCTACAACATATATGTGTATGTATATGTGTACATATATGTGCACACAAACACGGACACCTGTATTTTTATATCTCTGAATGTGAATGTGTATAGGTACATACATGTACCCGTTTAGGTATACGCACGTCTGTAGAACACTGGATCACTAGCTTTTTCCTGAACCCATTACTTTCTTATGCCTCCTCTTCTTTGCTCATGCCACTGCCCCTGTCTGGAATCCCTTTTCCTCCTTCACCTGGTTAGTGCTTGGCCTTTCAAAGTCAGTTATCACCACCCATAGTAACTCCCTGACCACCCCATCCCTCCAGCCAGAAGCAGCAACTGTTTTCTCATTTGTATTCCTGAGGCTCATGGCTCTCACTGGCTGGCTTACGTGCCATCTTTCCCTCACATGCACACGCAGCACACACGCACACACACACTTCCAGGTGAGCACTTGCCCCATTGTAGCACGGCTACTGGATTATTTTCCTGTTCTGTGTTAGACTGTGTACTCCATCAGGGAGGGAGGCACGTCTTCTTACACTCATCTGCTCACCTCTGTGCTCAGCACTGTGGGCGCTCAGCGATGCTAGCTAGCACTCTTCTCTTGCTTTCGTATCTCTGTCTTGTGATGGAGTACCCTAAAGCCAGTAATCTCTTTCCTTCCAAACTGTGACAATTCTGCCCTTTAAAGCTGGCCAGCTCCTTCTTGCCCTTCTTGCCTGGGAGAATAGTTATTGTTAGATAGATAGTCCATTCTCATTAGATTACTGTTTGCCTTGGAGCATACCCCATGGAGTCATGATGTGTAAAGCATCTCTAGTGTCTATTACCCATCTCTGATGGATGAACTGCCAACTCTTCAAGGTAACCCCCTCTCAAGTAGATATTATATACACCGTGAAAATTGTATTGTACCTCTAGCCCCCTTTGTTACGCTCTCTAAATTTGTGAAAATCTGTCTACCCATGTTTTTGGGATGCGGTGACACAGGCAGACCACCAGAAAGACACTTCATCTGATTGAGATGGATTCCTTGGATGATGGAACAAATGCCTTATGCATGATTTTACATCCTTGCTTTAGGTCAGGGTAGTATATACAGCATTCCAGGCAGTTCAGAACATGCTAATGTTTGGAGATTATCTGGAGAGGATTTCATAACCACTCGCTCTTACCCGTTACAGAAGCAGAGCTTCTCTGAGTCTTAGGTGAGAGTAACATCATAATTCATATAGAAAATGTGGTGCTTCACTATCACTTGTCAAACTGTATCATCCCCATTTACCTATTATAAATAATGACAGAGTCAAGAGAATGAATTCTCCGTAGAGCTGGTACTAATCAGGGTGGCAAACACTTGAGTTCCTTTAGCTGTTCCTTAGAGTTGTCTGAGTCATAGCAGAGTGCATTCCTCATGTCCTGTGTTCATTTTAAAAACGAAAGAAGATGCTTTTTTCCTATGGCAGAAGCAAAGAAGAGTTTATAAAGTATATCGAGCAATTGGTTAAAAGCACTCAGCTGCTTCTACCTCGTTTAAGCTTGAGCTTGTATGACCTGCCTAACTGAACAGCAAACAGTTCTCTGTGCCTTTGTTCATCAAATTTTCAGGGCACAGGCTGGTGGCAGTTGGCACAGACGTTTCTGGAAAAGCCAATGTCTTCAGGCTTGTAAGGCTAAAGACCAAAGTGCCAACGAGAGGTGTTTGTGTTCTCTTTTACCAAACTATTTTAAGAACCCTGTGGGCTCCACATCCTTGGAAATTGCTTACTGAAGGCAGGGAAGCCCACAGAGGCATAGGACACTCTAAAAAGAGTGCCAAGTCCTCAGTCTGCAAAACCAGCCAAATTAACCGGCCAAGATCACTTTTGCTGACAAAGGCTTATTCAGTTCTGAGGATTTTTACTAATAAACATGGCTTGTTAATGGGCTGTCTGTGATGAAGAAGCTGTACTTTATTGGCTCTTAGAACCCCTGAAGTCCATAAACACCTTTGCTCTCACTTACACTTTAGATACTGCAAAGTGCTGTCTCCCAGGGAAAATGAAACTCCTAGCAAGGTCACTTGGAGAGAACAAAGGAAATGCAGATCTTCATGGTTCCCATTCCTCTTAGACCAGATTCCTTAAGATGCTCTGCACAGCCTGGTGTGGTCCCGACCTCTGCCAAACTCTCTGGCCTCATCACTGACCCTTCCTCGTTCTCTCTGCTCTGGCCTCTGGGCAGATCTTCCGGATCCTTGCTACACAAAGCGTGCACCCAGCCAGCAGTGTTGGCCTCACCAGAGAGAGCTTGTCGGAAATGCAGAAGCTTGGGCCCTACCCCAGACCCAGAATTGAAATCTACAGTTTAGGGAGATTTCTAGAAGATTCCTCTAACAAATAAAGTTTGAGGAGCCCTGGTCTAATATCTCATGGCCTTTACCTAGGCTGCTTTTTCTTTCTTCTCTCCTTTTTGCTCCATCGTCTGGTGCCGCATACCTAGGTAACGCCCGCTCATCCTGCACTTGGAAGCTCAAACATTCCATCTTTCCAGAAGCTTGTTCTGGCCCCCAAGACCAGATCAGGTCCTGTTGCTAAACCCTTTAGAGCAACCCATACTTTACTTCCTAAACATTTAAAATGATTTGTAATTACGTGTATGTGTGTGTGATGATTTTATTTAACTCTGTGAGGGTAAAATGGTAACTTTTGTATCTTCAGTGCTTGGTGCCTAATGGATCTTCATAATAATCGCTGAATTCAGGAACGAATGAATGCTGACTTTGATTTCCCTTTCTTTCCCCACTGCCTCTCTCTCCCCTCTGCTCCGATATCTCCCCCCTGCACATTTCATCTTTTCCATTTCTGAAGGGAAGATGGGTTTATGTTCAGCTGCTGTAGTACTTATTATAAATTGCTTTGAATGGAATGTGGATGACTTCCCTGAGGATGTCTTGTTTGAAAAGTGTTGTCTAAGCCTCAAAGATTCACACTCCTCATGGCAGCAGGAGGATGCAGTGGCCGGAAGCACCTGCCAGTGACCGGGGCCACTCGCTGTGGCCGAGCTTTGAAAAGAGACTGTAATTCTCTACTCTCAGAGTTGACCTTGCCCTGAAATATGGGGAGATGTGTCCTACCTCTCCCTGCTCCAGTCTGTCCAGCTTCCCTGTAATAGGACACAGTGGGACAGCTCGTCATTTCTGTGGTCACATAATGCCGGGGCAATCCAAGTTACATGTTACCAGCCACACCGCTGCTCCTCTGACATGGGAACTTGGGACCCTCCATGCCTGAATCCTCTCACACGGCCTCTGCCTTACTTTTGGTAATTTGTGCAATTTGGCGCATTTTAGTGATAGACTGTCATTATATCTTCCCTGTCCATGGGGAGAAATTTGGCCACATCCGGGCAATAAATTGGAGAACTGAGCAATTATCGAGTGAATTAGATCAATGTGGGCAGTTTTTCTAAGCAGTGTGGGCCAAAAACCTTCGGAGTAGTTTCCAAAACTAGTCTGAAATATTGATGTAATTGCTGCAGTGTTCCATTTTGCACTGTGGTTGTACCATCACTCTGAGGACAAAAAGGTCTTGGTTTTGAACAGTCAATTGAAAAAAAAAAAGGGCTTTTCCTTAAGGGCTGGATAGCACTTGGCCACTAGGAGGGGTCTCCAACTTGCTTAGAGAAGTGGCTGGTGCTCTGACTGTGTTTGGTTAGACCATGAGGTCCGGAATCTTGGGGTTTTATGTTAGGATGAATCTGAGCAATTGTGATTTCTCTGTCAGCCTTCTATTGGAAGGTCTACTGTAATGCCATTCCCTTCAGGGTGACTCCATAAATGTACAGCTATTTGTTATAGGGGTGTCAAATTCTTGCTTCTTGAACATAGCACCAAAAGAAGGCAAAGCTGACTTTATTGCTTACTGTGGTCATCGATGATTACCTTGGTGGAGCCTTAAAATAATATCTTGGAAGGAAGAGGACAAAGGTAGGATATTTGTGAGGTTCCTTGTGGGGGTCTGCATTAAGGTGAGTTTTTAATGTAAGGACTTGATTTGGATTGGGCAATTTTCATGATATACTAGTTTAGAATTGGTGGAAACTAACGAGGTGGGAGCTTCAAGGCTTGTCCTAAAGCCTTCATGAGTCTGGTTGAGTTATCTGTGTTACTAGTTGAGTACTTTCAGTAAGTTTCTGAAATCAACAGGAGGCTTAACTTTTTGATGTTAAAAATATTGGGAATAACTGTTGTATATTTTAAATCCCGTTTCAGCCCTGTCTCATGTATTTTCAGGCCAAGCCCTGAATTTTAATCCCCGTATATATCTTTATTTTTTGTGGCTTCTAAGGTTCCTTATGCTTATTGCTTTATATAGTTTATAGTTGAAGCATCCTGTAAAGTTATTTTTCTACATAGGGAGCCACCATCTGAAAAATGAGCCTAATAGGGAAAAAGTTGGAAAGGAAATTTCATGTATGACATTTGAGCATATATAGGAAAACACACAGTTTGAAAAGAGATCAACAAATGATTTATTTATAGAGGAATTAACTGATAATAGTAGCTGCTTTTACTGAGTGTATACTCTGTGCCAGATACATACAGTGCTTTAATGTTAATTTTCAAGATTGTCCTGTAACCTAGGTGGCATTAGCCCCATTTTTTTTTTTTTTTGACGAAGCAACTGAGATTTGAGAATTTTAATAGCTTGCCTGAGGTCAAAAAGTTAATAAGAATTGAAATCCTGAACTGCCTGAGTATAAAGTCACATGTCATTCCTATCCCATCTACCCTCTCCCTGCCACCAACCAGTGTCATTTTGAGATACTATGTATGGTTGTTTGTAGACATTTGAAAGTGGGACGTGCCATTTGAATCTATGGAATGAAGAGCAACCAGATATTTTGAGGGAGTAATAATGGTGATGTGAGCATCTACAGAGAACTCCAATTTTGGTGCAAGGGATATTAATACAATGCAAATGTGAATTACATTTCCTTTCTCTGAAGTTCACAAGTCTCAGCAAGTTTAAACCCATACCAGATTCCAGCCTTGGGCCTTCAGCCTGAGTATATGTCACAATGATGGCAGAGTGAATGATGAACACGTATCTGTTACCCTCACACCAGTTGGAGGATGGAGACATTGTGAGCTATAGTGTGCATCTCTTTGCCAAGAAATTATGACTGTACAAAGAGAATGTGATAGTTGCTGGGATAGAGCCATGCTCAGTGCTTCCGCTTCCAAAGGTGGATAGAAATAAATGTTAATCTGGTGGGGCCTGTCTATTCCTTGTAATAGTCACTGATGGAGTTTAAGCATCAATCTCTTTGGAGATTATATAGAGGAATTGGGTTCAGCTAGACATGAGTTTCAGTAGTTCTGTGAATGGAAATTCATCCTCCTAGTAGAATAGAGGGACAACTGTGTAATTGCTTTTGAGCAGTTGCTTTCTCCTGTCCATCTAAGAAGCAGATACATTTAGAAATTTGAGTGAAGTTTGGAATGGGTATTGAGAGTTGGTAGAAAAACAAGCTCCATGGATTAAATCTCATCTCATCGTATCTTTGCAAAGATCCTTCCTTGGAATTTTTTCCTCTTGCTTTTACTCTCTTCAAGGTCTGTCACATGATGAACCTCTTTCATCTCCTAAAAGTCCCAGGAAAAATACCGATTTTACTAAGGACTGAAGAACTTTCCAACCATTCATTCTTCCATCTTTTCATCCATCACTTGTCTTCAGAGCCAGCCAGTTATTTTTTAATTTAACAGTGATTGAGTGTCTGCTGTGTGTTAGATAGTGTATTAGGTATTGAGTGCTCAAAGATGAAGGAGATTCACTTTTTCTTTCCAGACAATTACAATCTATTGACTTGGGTGTATTTATTAAAAATAAGCCCAAATCAAACCATCCTGTAACATTTTTTGTGTGTGTGCCCAGTATGTGATAATGTGCCAACTATATGCTATATATTATAAAAAGTCCAAGTGTATTGAAAAATAGAAATAATTTTACAACTCAAAGGAAACCACTGTTAATATGATTTGATATATTTCCTTCCAACCCTTTTTTTTTTCATATTTACATATAGTAATATAACTAGGTAGGATCACCTTCTGTATGCAGTTTTGCATTCTGGTTATTTTCATTTAACATATTGTGAACATATCTCTGTTTCATTAAAAAGTCATTGAGGGCTTCCCTGGTGGCGCAGTGGTTGAGAGTCCGCCTGCCGATACAGGGGACACAGGTTCGTGCCCCTGTCCGGGAAGATCCCACATGCCGCGGAGCGGTTGGGTTCGTGAGCCATGGCTGCTGAGCCTGCGCGTCCGGAGCCTGTGCTCCGCAATGGGAGAGGCCACAACAGTGAGAGGCCTGCGTATCACACACACACACACACACACACACACACAAAAGTCATTGAAAAATAACTTTTATTAGCTGCATAATATTTCATCAGTATACTATGATTTATTTAATGGTTTTTGTGGAATTAAAAATGAACCTTGTTTTCAGTTTGCACTATTATGAATAGTATAACAAACATCTTCGAAAATTAATCTTTCCTTGTTTATCTGATTATTTCCTTGGACTAAACTCATAGATGTATAATTGGTGGGTCAAGGATACAAACATTTTAAGGTGTATGTGTGTGTGTGTGTGTGTGTTGCTAAAATACCTCATATAAGTCATGTCCTAATGTCCTCTCCAGCAGTACCTAGGTGTATATCTTCCTGCACCAAAACTGTTTTTCCATTTGAGAATCTTGTTTTCATTAACGCTTTCTTCTGAAATTGAGCGTCTTTCATGTTTATTAGCCAACTGTGTTTCTTCTGTAAATTGTGCGTTTTTCTCATTTTTCTGTTCAGTGGTTAAAGTTCTATCGCAGTCTGTGTATGAAGGATAATAACCTTCTGCTGTTTACGTTAAGGTGTGTTTTTTAAAAATGCTGAAAAAAGTGCTGTGTGTGCAGTTTGATCTTAGTGTGTATGTGGCACGTTGGATAATGACAGAGTTTGCTGAAATCCCATGTCTTCTTCCAATCTTTTCTCCTCAAATCTCGATCCAGACATATTAACTAAGAAAAAAGTGAGTCAACACTGTCAGCTCCTCAGTTTAATTGGTCCAAGACTTTTCTTTGCTTACGCTCCTCTCTTCCTATCTCTGACTCCTTCGTTGTGAGACGGTGACTTGGACCTGCCTCCACACTAAAGGGAAATTACTCTTTGAGTTTCTACAGTGGCTCTTCCCTGTCTGTGGCCCTGTAGCCTCCCACCTCTCTGTCTTCTCAGGCATCCCTTTCTCTCTTGGCTCAGAGTGCGAGGGCCCCTCCTGCTTTCCAGTCCTGATCTTCCACTGGGGCTCTTGCGCCCATCCCTTCCTACCTGTCCTCCTTCTGCGTTCTGGATGTTCAGTTTCTTGTGGCCAGGCATCATGTCCTCACATCTTTGAGGACAGTGTCTTGCACGTAGGAAACAGTAAATATTTGACCCAATGACTAGTCTTACTCTCTCTGATTTGAGTATCCATGTTCTGGAAAATGAGTTCTATGATCTAGAACTTTGTACCTTCCTACCTGGGTCTTCATTTCTATTTTGAAGACAGTACATTCAGTATTCACTTACTTTCTTTCAATGATCATGGTGACGTGAAGGATTTATGATAAAGCTAAAGAGGAAGAGACTCCAACCTAAAGCATTTTTAAAGGAACCGGTGAGGAGACTTCACAGTAGCTGTGTGAAGAGGCTGGGGCATGGGGGTGGTGTGAGCTCTGACTCCTCAAGGCCTCACGGGATGACAGCAAGTCTAAGAATGCGTCTTTTTGCGGCGTAGGAGGAAGAGAAAGGAAACATTAGTGAATGTTAAAGGAATAGCCTATTTTTTTTGAATTTTATTTATTTTTATACAACAGGTTCTTATT
Organism: Delphinus delphis; assembly: GCF_949987515.2. Lineage (NCBI taxonomy): Eukaryota > Metazoa > Chordata > Mammalia > Artiodactyla > Delphinidae > Delphinus > Delphinus delphis. The sequence goes on from NC_082691.1 coordinate 64,389,873, forward strand.
GGTTATCTATTTTATACATATTAGTGTATGTATGTCAATTCCAACCTCCCAATTCATCCCACTACCACTACCAACCCGCCGCTTTCCCCCCACAGTGTCCATACGTTTGTTCTGTACAAGAAATATTCCATTTTGTCAGTAAAATAGAATAAAATGTGAGTGTTACAGTATCTTAGAATATTTCCTGAACTTTTTCATCTTTTTGTCCATTATTACCTAGAGAAATTAATTAAAAAAAAAAAACTGGTATCTATGGGTCTGCTACTGTCTTTGTCCCTTTCCTTGTTTCTGCTTCATAGCTCCCCCCCACCCCCTTTACTCTTCCATCCCTTGTCCTTTCCCTCATGCTTCCATTTTCCCTGTCATTTCCCGTCCTCCTTAAGCTGCCCCTCTTCCATTCCCATCAGTATCTCGATACAGCAGCCTGTTTTAGTAAAGTAGCATAATTCATTTTCATTGCTAGCTTGGTCTCTCCTCAAATAACCGTCACAGAGTTCTGTACTGCTAGATATTCACAAAATATCCTTTGAATGAATTGATTGCACATTTTGGCACCTTTTAGATGTCATTCGAATGTTCAGTTTGGAGGGTGGCAGTGCTTTTGTGGTCCTGTGAATGGCTTCAATTACCACCATTCCCTTTGAGTGGAATTTTAAATGGTACCACTTGTTTAGTGTAAGCAGCAACGTATTTACATCACAGGCAGCACGGTCCTCCCAAAGATAGGAGGATGCCTGACCACAAACACACAGGGGAAGAATGGGAATGCATACATTCGACCTTGTCTTCTAAAGCCCATCTCTGAGCCTACACTGAGTCACAGCAGTGAATCATCCTTTCTAAACCCACCTAAGTTCTCTAGCTGTGGTTCAGAAGAGCCAGCTGGAAATATATATCAAGCAGACTTTGCTCTTTGGAAAGGGGACAGGCTTCCAGGATCAGGGTGAACCTACTGTGTAAGGAGCACCATGAAATGTACAAACAACCTGGACTTACATCGAGTGTCAAACGCATCTATCACATAATTCTATGTGCTTCTTTTTGCTCTAGTGCCTTTCTTCTGTTCTCCGTGATACACGTAACAGAATCAGATAATGTGATCATGATTAACAGTATTATGTTCCAGATGTTCTGTGTGAGGACTTTGGAAACCTCTGAATATTGCTGGAGTTAAACAAAAGAAAAAAAACCCCTATACTCACAGTGAATAAAAAGAAAGGCCATAGTTTGTCCATGACGTTCTTTTAGTGGGAGGGAAAGGTACCAGTTTCATTTTTGGTCAGAGTAAATTTATAATGTAGTCAAACATCAATAAAATCAGTTATTCATTATGAAGGAGTATCCTGGGCTTATACTTTAAGCACTAAAATTCAATAATAGAAGTTACATTTTGATTTCAAAATGAGTATGAAAAATTACCCTCACCACATCATTAATACTGATCCATATCTTAATTTTTTTCATGCCTTAATTTGACAAAATGAGTTTTTCATACACTTACACATTTTTGTTGTGGAGCTGTGTTGATGCTAGGGTGCTTTTTCCTCACTGATCCGGGTTGAGGAATGTGATTGGTAGGTGACAGGAGTGACTGGTCTTGACAGTGGTGGGAAATATGTTTCTTTTCAGTTTCAAGTTCAAGAGAAGGAAAGGGAGGGAACTCCTGAGAATTTTTGGTTTTGTTATTAGGTTTTCAGTATCCATAATATTCATAAACAATGGACACAGCTGTCTTTAATAACTCAGCCCGCTAAGTGCCAGAAAAACATCAGGCTGGAAGAGGGTTTTTTCCAACACAAAAATGTTCGTGTATTGAAGGAAGATTTCGTTTATAATCAAACTGGATGTTGACCCTAAACTTCTATCTCTAAGTAAAATCGTTTGACCAAGCACTAGGAAAAGTGCAATGAAGTTTTTGGTATTTTTTTAAAATTTTGCTTTTGCTACTACACTATATTGTTCTGAGTGGTTTTAGGCATGCAGATGGGTTCTATATCCCCTAGGGGGCATTGTTGTGGGCCAAAGGCCACCGGTCTTGGTGTGAGGAGACCTGGGGTGCTGCCCTGTTTCTGTCACTGGCTTGTTACGTGACCTGGAATCTCCCCAGTAACCTGAGACTCAGTTTCCCCATAAGTAAAACAAGGACTTCTTAGAGCCTTCCCAGTTCTATAATTTCATAATTACCCAACTCAGAAAAGGCCTTTATTTTCCCAGGAAGCAAGTTATAGGACAGACTTGAAATACCAGTTAATAGAAATTATTTTTTTCTAATATACTAATAGATTATCATCACCACATTTTAAAATTTACTTCTTTAAAAAATTAATTTTTAATTAATACACAGTAAAATTCACCCTTTGGCATACCTATCTATGAGTTTTGACAAATGCACAATGATGAACATTTTTAAATAGTTAATATTATTATAAATTACATAAAAAATGCAAAAAGTCTTTACCTATTATTCTAGCTATGCCACAACTTATTAAAAAACTCTGAAGAGAAGCTATTTTTGACTCTTTGACCGTAAAGCTTCTCTGCAATATTAAGACATGTCTGGTGCCTCCAAAATGTCTATAGAACGAGGAGCAAGAGACTCTCATCCATTTTGGATCACATGAAGTTCTTTGCTCCTGAAATGGACTTGCGGGTTTTGATTATACAACAATGATTAGAGGCAGAGGAATCTTTTCTTTTTCACCCCAAGGCAAGGGTAAGGCGGTAAACTCAGCTGGCAGTGAGAGTCAGGAAGAGAACTCCAGCTGCAGGGTTCCTCACTTACGTTGATGAATGGGTCGGGCTTAGTGTGTCTGCAATTATTATACAATCTTAGATTCATAGCTCAGAGATGGAAAGTCATTCCAGTAGCTTGACGTGCCTCCGTATTAGTATAAACCCAGGCAGTGGGAGATTGATGGTTTTCTGGAAGAGTTTTGAGGGTCTCTAAGAAGAGAGCGTGTCCCCTGGCCTTTTCAGCAGCATTTGTTCCTCGAGGCCTGTGCAGATGTGAGGGTGTTGCTTCCTTCTCCATGTTAACCCTTATTGCTTCCCCATTCCAAGCGTTGTCCAAATGTTGGTACAGAAGAGGCCTGAGTTTGCCAAGGGGGTCGGGTAGCCATGACCAGAGCATTAATAGAGTCAGGGGCCAACCGTGGGTTCTGTATATCTTACTTGGGATCTGGCCAGTGGGCCCTGGTGGAAGGGCATGGTCTTTGCAGTCAGTGGGGCAGGGATTTAATTCAGCTCTGCTCCTCCGTCAATGAATACACTAGACCTCACTTTCTTCATTCATAAAATGGGGAATTACTTCTTGGCAAAATATACTCAGGAACCTTATGTTTTCTTCCTCCATCTCTAGTACGCTTGCTCTAGAAAACAGGACCTACAAAGCTATTCCATGCATGAAGAGTTTAATGCAAAACAAAAAGGATACAGGTTCCTTGCTTCTTGTTGTAGAAATGAAATAGAAGATTTCAGAGAAACCTTGGAGCTTTGGAGCCAAAACACCCCACCCCCATTTTTTTCTTTTTTAAGTTAAAGAAGTCCCAGGCTTTGAGGACTTCATGAGATGATTCGTGCAAAGTGCCCTGCCTAGTAACCAGTAGATGCCTTCCCTTTCCTGCAGGGCGGAGTAATTTTTAGTTATAGTCCTTTCAGTGGTAACCTGTTTGAATTTAGGACAGTCATTTGTATGTCAAACCTAAACATTTTTTTAAAAGTCTTTATTGAATTTGTTACAATATTGCTTCTGTTTTATATATATATATTTTTTGTGTGTAAAAACTTTATAAAGTACACTTTTATTTTCCTCTTATATCTTTTTTTTTACATCTTTATTGGAGTATAATTGCTTTACAGTGGTGTGTTAGTTTCTGCTTTATAACAAAGTGAATCAGTTATACATATACATATGTTCCCATATCTCTTCCCTCTTGCGTCTCCCTCCCTCCCACCCTCCCACTCTCCCTATCCCACCCCTCCAGGCGAGCTGATATCCCTGTGATATGCGGCTGCTTCCCACTAGCTATCTACCTTACGTTTGGTAGTGTATATATGTCCATGCCTCTCTCGCTTTGTCACAGCTTACCCTTCCCCCTCCCCATATCCTCAAGTTCGTTCTCTAGTAGGTCTGTGTCTTTATTCCTGTCTTACCCCTAGGTTCTTAATGACATTTTTTTTTTCTTAAATTTCATATATATGTGTTAGCATACTGTATTTGTCTTTCTCTTTCTGACTTACTTCACTCTGTATGACAGACTCTGTTTTATATTTTGGTTTTTTGGCCCTGAGGCATGTGGAATCTTAGCTCCCCTACCAGGGAGCTACACCCCCTGCATTGGAAGGCGAAGTCTTAACCACTGGACTGCCAGGGAAGTCCCAAACCTAAACATTTTAAATTAGTTTCCTGGATTGGTTTTCTGAGGAGAAACCTACCAGGTAGCTCCTTCGTGTCTGATTATTGCCCTTCACACAGTCGGCTACATGAGGAAGCTGCCTCTTTGCCTTCAAATTCCAGGGCCTTTCTTTTTGTCCATTGGGAGACAGTATTTTGCAGTCTGAGTCATTCTTTCTCTTCACTTAAGGAGCTGCCACCCTTTATCTGTTGCTTCTTTATAATGGGAAGGTCTAAGCACTGTTCTAGTAACACTCTAACCCTGCTCTGTCCAAGGGAAGTATAATGTGAGCCACATATGCAATTTAATAAAAAAATAAAAACTGCAAACATTTTAATTTTCTAGTAGCCACATTAAAAGAAGTAAGAAAGAAACAGGTAAAGAGATTTTAATACTACACTTTATTTAACCCATTGTATCCAAAATGTTATCATTTAAATATATAAGCATTATAAAAATATTAATGGGCCATTTTACATTCTTTTTTCATACGAAGGCTTCAACGTCCGGTGTGTATTTCATACTTACAGTACCCCTTGTTTCAGGTTAACCACATTTCAGTTACTCAGTAGTCCATGTGGCTAGTGGCTACCACGTCGGACATCGTAGGTCTAATCAGTGCTGCCAGGTCAGGAGGGAGCATATCCCACATTCACATTCACGGGACCTTTCCTCCTGCCTACTACTACCACATGCCACATTCACATTCAATGTGTGGTCTGCCCGGTGGATATTGTGTCAAGAAAGAAGGCTGAAAGTGAAGTCGTTAATTACCAGTCAGAGTAATCCTTTCTAAGGGTTTGCCTCCCTCTCCTCTGAATCCTCCAATGGCATCCCTTCTTTTTGGAGTGAAAGCCAGAGCTCCCTCCCAACCTTATCTTCCAAGACTCTCCCTCACATAAATCTTTCCAGGCACACTGGGCTCCTTGCAATTCCTTGAACATGCCAGGCACACACTCACTTCAGCCTTTTTGTATTTGTAGAAAGCTCTGCCTGGACTGTTCTTCTGCAGATGCCTATGCCTGGCTCCTTTTCCTCCTTCGAGGCTTTGCTCAAATGTCAAACATTCTTTAGTGAGGTCTTTCATAACCCATCAATACTATCTAAAATGGTGACTCTATTTTGCTACCAACTCCCTCTGCCACCTGACACTCCTTCTCAAACCAGCCTTGTTTATTTTTTCCATAGCTTTTGTATCGCCATCTGATATGCTTGCTTTTTCCCCTCTGTGTTTCTCTTTTCTTGCTATCTTCCCCCTGCCCTGGTAGAATATAAGCATCATTAGGGCAGGGACATTGTTTTGTTCATGGCTGTATCCCCAATACCTAAAACAGAGTTTAGCACATAGTAGGCACTCAAGAATTATTTGCTGAATGGATGAATGAATGAACAATACCAAACATTTGATCATTCTAAGAATTCAGAATTCTAACCGGTATTTACCGACAGTTGATTAACATTTGTGAAAGTTCTGACTACTGCCCTGCCCAAGATTTATGGAGTTATCTTGCTTAATTTGGAAAACACAATCAAATTGTTTATGCATTTGGAAGACCCACTGATAAATGAGCCCTTGTGTTGCTGTCCAGGTCAGCTCGACCCCACTGGGAGTCTGGCCAGTGTCCTCAAACACAAGCACTGATCACTTTTCAATGGTGACTTGTGGGAATGTCAGAACAGATTCAGATCCATTAGTTCTTGAATGCTTTCCCTTCTTTGGAAGTAGATATTTAGGAATTCTCAAAATTTGGGAACTCTGGACTTGAATATTTAATGGGGCAGGTTGGATTACCTCCTCTGTCTTTACAAATCCACAAAGCCTCCCAACAGACCTCTCCCGTTCAGTTTTAGCAGAGTCCTTGAGAACATCATGAACATGTGGACAGGGTCAAGGCTGAATGGTAAGAGGGGTTGCTGTTGTTGGCAGGATGCACGTGGGGAGCAGTGCTTACCATGGGCTTGTGCAGCCAGACAGTGTGATATGATCCTCCGGCTGCCAAGAGCCTGGCAGACGTCAGAGTCTGATGCAGCGGCTGCCCAGCTCTTCAGAGGAGAGGCCAGTCTAATTTAGAAGCCAAACAACTTTCTTTTGTCTTACTTGTTTTCTCTCCAAGAAGGTGAAGTTTTGAAGGCCTCAGCAGGAGGGAAGTCTCTGGTGTCAGAGGGGCTCTCTCAGGAATTTGAGACTCATAATGTGGAGGTTAGCAAGGAACTCTCACCATCTCTTTCCTCTCTGCCATCCTGCTCTCAGTCCCCGAACATAAAATTGGCAATGACTGTAAATATATTTCACACTGTCATTCTTTCTAACAATAGAGCGGCCTCTTACCATCCTCTTACATGTTCCCAGAGAGAAAATAAAATTGTTGTCAGCAGCTTAAGAGTCAAAACTCAAGGTGGAAGTTTCTAGGAGATGAGTCTCTCTTTTTTTTTAATTTATTTAATTTATTTATTTTTGGCTGCGATGGGTCTCCGTTGCTGCACGCAGGCTTTCTCTAGTTGTGGCGAGCGGGGTCTACTCTTTGTCGCGGTGCGTGGGCTTCTCATTCTGGTAGCTTCTCCTGTTGTGGAGCACGGGCTCTAGGCACACGGGCTTCAGTAGTTGCGGCACGCGGGCTTCAGTAGTTGTGGCACGCGGGCTCAGTAGTTGTGGCTCGCGTGCTCCAGAGCGCAGGCTCAGTAGTTGTGGCGCATGGACTTAGTTGATCCGCGGCATGTGGGATCTTCCCAGACCAGGGCTCGAACCCATGTCTCCTGCATTGACAGGCGGATTCTTAACCACTGTTCCACCAGGGGAGCCCGATGAGTCTCTTTTTGACTTCGAGTTCACCTGGGTTCACAGTGGGTTTTGTGGACTCAGAACATGCCGTCTGGTGAATGAGAACTTAGAATTCTAAGTCAGGAAGGTCTTGTGGTTAGTTTGAAGTTTGGTAAGATAGTTTTGGATTAAAACCAACAACCTAAAACTTTAACAAGATATGTCTTCTCCCCATAAAAAAGAATCAACTATACGAAGGTTTGTTCTTGAGCCTTATTTTTATTATGTAGTAATTTTTATACTTCCAAATTTTTATTAATGTGAAAAAGATTTTTCTGTACTTACTGGTTTAAACTATTCCAGTATTTGCAAAAGATATAGTTTGACAAGAACTTCCAAGTTCCTTCAGAGAGAGTATATTTTGCCTGAAATCAGTTTCCCCTTTCTCTGAAAGAGCCTTTCCTTCTGGAACCTTCATTCCAGACTTTATAGTCAAGATGAGAAGATGATATTCAGTCTGTTGACTGCTTAGTTCCTGGCCTGCCCACAATCCTCATTGAATGAAACCAAATGTGTTTTAAAGGCTGATGTTAAACTATACGTAAACCTGGGGCTTCGGGGTGATGAAAAGACATGATTGGTGGTGGGGAAGGAGGCCACAGAGAAACCATTTTATTCTCAGTTGTTGTTTTTTTTCACTTTTCCTCTATTTACTTCTTCCAAATATCCCTTTGGTTTCTCCCGCTTCCTCAGAACTTCAAAGGTAACCATGGTTGGAAGTGAATTGGAGACCTCCACAAACCCTCTAGTGGAGCGGGTCATATTCAGAACTTCATGATCAAGATCTGTGAGAGTTTTGTATATGTCTGTCACTAATTGGTTAATAACTGTGTTCATTTTTGTGATCTACTAAATGACCATTTGTAATGCTTTTCTGTAACAAACCCATATATCTCATAATACTCACATGTTGAGCACCCAGGTGGAGAAGTGTCGGTGGAAAAGAGGTTTAGGGACAGTTTGATCAAGTTATATTTGAAAGGAAACTGTGTGGCTCAAATATCCCCAGTCTCTAGTGCCCTTGCAACTCTGGCACATTTCAATGCAGGAGGGGAAAACATCCATCCATTTATTCACTCATATGTGTATTAAAAATTTTTATTGCATACCCTCTAGAACTGAGAGCCTGGCTGGGAGTATAACAGTGAACTACAAAGATAAAATTGCCCACCCTCATGAGGATTACATTCCAGTGGGGAGGTAGGCAACAACCAGGAGAAATAAATGAAAATATGTATGTTAGCAGGTGAAAAGTGCTAAGGAAAAAGCGCAAATCAGAGAAGGGGAGAAAAACATTTTGGATAGGGTGGATAGTGATTTTAAATAATGGGATGAAGAAAGGGCTCACCATTGCCACACTAGAGCACTGGACCTCAAACCCTACTATGCTTGCAGCTAATGAATACTCATATCCGTTTAATGAAAGGAAGAACTGACAGCTAAGAAATCCCCAGAGATTTGTATAGACCAAATAATGAATTTTAGTGCATGTAAATATATGAATTTCACATTGCTTATCTGTTTTTGAACTGAGAACTGACCCTTTGAGTTATGGCCATTTTAAGGCCTGGTGTTCTGTGATTTTTTTTGAGAAATTACTGATGCAGATGAATTTTGGATGAACAGGCTTTTGATAGCTTTCCTCCCCATGTTTGCACAAAAATAGAGAAATAGCACCACCATTCTAAAAACAAACCTGCCATCTTAAGTAATAGTTGAAACATCACCTATGTAGTACTCTACTCAAAAATGTTTAACCTGAACCTTGTCATGAGGAACTATCAGACAAATTCATATTTAGTTCTGGTCTAGATTCATAAAAAATGTCAGTGTTCTGAAGGAAAAAAGAAATTTCGGCAGCGGTTCTAGATTAAAGTAGATGAGAGAGACATGAAAACTAAATGCAATACATGATCATGGACTGGATCCTGGATTGAAAAAAAAATACTGTAAAAGACATTATTAGGAAAACTTAGGAGATTTGAAGATAGACTGTATATTAGATGATACTATTGCATTAATATTAAATTCCCTGAGTGTGATAGTTAACTTGTGGTTATAATGGAAAAAGGAAAGTGTTCTTAGGCCTGGGAGGTACCTACTTAAATTAGAGTGTCTACATATGAGTCTTACGTGGTTAAAAAAAAAAATTAAATAGTTCTCTCTCTTGCTAAAAATATTGCAAAATGCTAAAAACTGGTACTTCTAGGTGAAGGGCATGTAGGTGTTCTTGTACTATTTTTGCAACTTTCCTGAAGGTTTGAAAATTTTCAAAAATTGAATGTTGGGGAAAGAATAGAAAGTGGTTGCAAAGGCATTCTTGTCATCCAATCAGCCAACCCATTTCACCATTAGTATGATGTCAGCTGTTAATATTTTGTAGATACCTTCATCAAGCTGAGGAAATTCTCTTCTGTTTCTAGTTCATTGAGTGTTTTAACATGAAGAGGTGTTGGATTTTGTCAAACGTATCTTCTGCATCTATTGTGATGATCATGTGGTTTTGGTTCTTTGTTGTATTAATATGGTGTGTTATATTGATGGATTTTCATATGTTAAACCAACCAACCTTGCATTTCTGGGATAAATCTCACTTGGTGTATAATCTTTTTTATATGTTGCTAGATTCAATTTTCTATGTTTTGTTGAAGATTTTTGAGTCTATATTTGTAAGACATATGGGTCTATAGTTTTCTTTCCTTGTGATGTCTTTGGTTTTTTATCAGGATCGTACTAGCTTCATAGAATGAGTTGGAAAATATTCCCTCCTATTTTTTGAAAGAACTTTGTGGAAAGTTTGTGTCAGTTCTTCTTTAAACATTGGGTAGAATTCAACAGTGAAGCCGTCTGGGCCTGGTCTTTTCTTGGTGGGAAGAGTTTTGATTACCAATTCAATTTCTTTACTTGTTATAAGTCTATTCATATTTTTTATTTTTTCTTTAGTCAGTCAGTAGTTTGTGTATGTCTAAGAATTTGACCATTTCATGTAGATCATCTAGGTTGTTGGCAAATAATTGTTCATAGTATTCCCTTGTAATTTTTTTTTTTCCTTTCTGTAAGGTCAGTATGATGTCCTCACTTTTATTCTTGATTTTTGTAATTTGAGTCTTCTCTCTATTTTTCCTGTTTAATCTAGCAAACAGTGTGTCAATTTTGTTGAACTTTTTAAAGAAGCTACTTTTGGTTTTATTGAATTCTTTTATCTTTATTTTATTTATTTCCATTCTCAGCTTTATTTTCTTTCTTTTGATTGCTTTGGGTTTAATTGCTCTTCTTTTCCTAATTTCTTAAGGTGGAAGTTTAGATTATTGATTTGAGACCTTTCATCTTTTTTAATATAGGTGTTTACAGGTATAAAATTTTCTTTCAGCTCTGCTTTAGAGAAACTCCCATAAATTTTGGTATGTTGTATTTCTATTTTCATTTACCTTGAAGCATTTTCTAATTTTTCTTGTTGTTTCTTCTTTGACTGACTGGTTTTAGCAGTGTGTTGTTTAATTTCCATGTATCTTTAAATTTCCAAAATTTTCTTCTGTATGGTTTCCACTTTTATTCCATTGTGATTAGAGAACATATTTTTATGATTTCAATCTTTTAAAATCTCTTGAGACTTGTTTTGTGACATGACATGTGATCTATCCTGAAGAACTTAAAATGTGCATTTGAAAAAGAGTGTGTATCCTGCTCTTTTGGGGTGGAGTGTTTATATACATCTGTTAGGTATAGTTGACTTATAGTGTGGTTCAAGTCTTCTTTTTTCTTGTTGGTACTCTGCTTAGGTGTTCTATCTATTATTGAAAGTAGGGTAATGAAGTCTCCAACTATTGTTGCTGAATTATCTGTTTCTTCAATTCTTTTAGTTTTTGCTTCATGTATTTTGGACCCCTTGTTAAGTGCATTTATTTTATAATCATTATGTCTTGACCCTCTTACCATTCTAAAATGTCCTTCTTTATCTCTAGTAACAATTTTTATTTTAAAGTCATTTTTGTCTGATATTAGTATAGTCCCTGCTGCTCTCTTTTACTTACTGTTTGCATAGTATGACTTTTTCTGTCTTTTTCCTTTTCACTTATTTGTGTCTTTGAATCTAAAATTTGTCTCTTGTAGACAGTACATAGTTGGATCATGCTTTTCTTTCTAATCTATTCTATCAGTCTCTGAGTTTTGATTGGAATGTTTAGTCCATTTACATTTAATGTAATTTCTAATAAGATAGCATATATGTCTGCTATTTTTTTCTTTGTTTTCTGTATGTCTTATATCTTTTTTGTTCCTTGGTTCTGCCATTAACTACCTTCTTTTTTGTTAAATAGATATATTCTAGCATACCATTTAAATTCTCATTTTGTTTTATTTACTATATATATTTTTAGTCATTTTCTTAGTGGTTGTTGTCCTGGAGATATTAATTAACATATTAACTTATAAAATATCTAGTTCAGAATAATACCAACTTAATTTTAATAGTATATAAAAACTTTCTTCCATAAAGCTGTTTCTCTCTTCCTTTCTACTATCATTGTAATATAAGTTATATTTTTATAAGTTATAAGCCTATCAACACAGGTTTACTGTATTATTTTATACAGTTTCTTTAAATAATATAGGAATAAAAGGAATGAGAGACAAATATACACTTACACTGTTTTTTATATTTACCTATTAGTTAATTTTAATGTTGACCTTCATTTCTTCATGTGGATTTGATTAGTGTCTTCATTTCAGCCTGAAGTACTCCCTTTAGTATTTCTTATAGAGCAGGTCTGCTAGCAGTGTATTCCCTGAATTTTTATTTATTTGAGAATGTCTTGATTTCTCCTTTGTTTTGAAGAGTTGTTTTGCTGCATGTCGAATTTTTGGTTAACAGTGTTTGCCTTTCACCACTTGGAATATGTTTCTGGCCTCAGTGGTTCTGATGGGAAATCAGCTGTTTATTTTATTGATGATCCCCTGTATGTGATGAGTCACTTTTCTTTTGCTGCAGTCAAGAGTCTCCCTTTGTCTTTGTCTTTCCGTAGTCTGACTATGATATGTCTGGTTGTGGATTTCTTCAAGCTTGTCCTACTTGGAGTTTGTTGAACTTTTTGAATGTGTAGATTAATGTTTCTCATCAAATTTGAGAAGTTGTTGGCCATTATTTTTTCTCATATTTTCTTCTGCCCCATTCTCTGTTTTCTTATTTTTTTTTTTTGGACTCCCATTATTTGTATGGTGTCCCATATATCTTTGAGACTTTGTTTATTTTTCTTTATTCTTTTTTCTTTTTGTTCTGCAGACTGGTTATCAATTGATCTGTCTTCAAGTATACTGATTCTTTTTTCTGCCAGGTCAGGTCTGCTGTTGAGCCTTTGTAATGAATTTTAAAATTCTGATTATATTTTGCTTTCCAATTCCACTATTTCTATTTGGTTCCTATTTTTTTTTTTTTTACAATTTTTCTTTACTGATGCTCTCTCTTTAAAGGGACAGCATTTTTATACTTTTCTGTTTCTTTAGACATGTTTTCTTTTAGTTCTTCGAACATATTTATATTAGCTGAATTAAGTGTGCCTAGTAAGTACAACCTCTGGGCTTTGGCAAGGAAAATTTCTGTTACTTGCTTTATGTGCATATGTGTGTATAGGTCATACTTTCCTGTTTCTTTGAACATCTCACACTGTTGTTGTTGTTGAAAACTGGACAGTTAAAATAATGTAGGATAACAACTCTGGAAATCAGATTCCCCCTTCCCTAGGGTTTGTTTTTGCTGTTTGTTTTTGTGTTTATTGTTGCTTTTTATTTATTTGGTGACTGTTGGACTAATTCTGTAAAGTCTGTATTCTTTGTCATGTGTGGCCACTGAATCTCTGCTTAGTTACTTTAGTAACCAGCTAATGACTGAGTAGAGATTTTCTTTAATGTCTTGTATTAGTATGTCTTCCAACCTCTGCCAAGGGACTCTGTGTGTGTGTTGGGGAATGCTTTCAACACTCTAGCAAGAGGTTTACAACACCACCTTATACTCCACTTCCTGATGGAGCAGAGGCTCATGGTCAGCCAGACTGAGAGATGTGGACCTTCTCAGGTATTTCCTGGGGATGTATACCTGGTCTTGCACAGATGTGTGGCCTTTGGATTCCCAGGATACTATAGGATCTTCTCAAAGCTCCATATAGATATCCATTCCTCAGCTTTTCCTTTTAAGATTTTTGGTCAGTATCTTGTTAACCCCAACTAGCAATGCTGCTTCAGGCAGTTACTATGTTAAACAATCACTGCTGATAATTTTTAAACAAATGCCTTGGGGATAGAATAGAATGAGCTCTTAGGTGGAGATAAATAAAGACAGATTCTGAGAGTGAAGCTTTTTACTTTTTTATTAAGCTGCCAGGCAGATGAAATAGTGACAGATACTCTGGGATGAGATGATTGGGGAACTCCAAACTCATTCTTCTTGCTGTAGTGGCTGCTAGGCAACTGTAGTTGTGAAGCTATTGGTTTTCAAGGCTACTGTAGAGCTGGTTAGAGAGGAACAAGATCAGTGTAAGTTAAAATTAAAGCTTGCTGTTCTTCTTGTAATTCGAGTATTGTTCCTTAATAAATACTCCTTAGATTGTTGTAAACCTTTAATCTACAGAGCTCTGAAAATGTTGATTTTGATAATTTTTGTTGGTGTTCTTATTGCTTTATGGAGGAGTGGATTTTCATAAGTCCTCACTCCACCATTCTAGAATCTGTAAACTCTCCAGGATCATTTTATGTTACTTTTGCATTTTATTTTATCAATTCATTTTATTTAAGTACTAGGACAGTCCTTGAGGTTAAATCTTTTGTTGTGTCCTCAAGTTTTTACCTAAGATAATAAATTTTTATAAATATGATTGTTAGATCAAAATATGTTAATATTCTTACATTTTTTGTTATGCTTTGCCAGTTTGTGTTTCACAAAGACTCTCTCAATGCACACTTTGGCCATTAGTATATGTAAAGGTGTATTATTTTCCTGCATGCTTAGCAACTCTAGATATTGTAATATATGCATTATTTTCCTATCATGAAGTTAGAAAATACAAAGTTCTAATTGACCTTTTAAAAAAATTTAAATAAACTATAGTAACAAACAACTAGGATAGTGGCCAAAAATAAATCTAAATAAATAATTTTTTCCTGAAATAATCATCATATTCTTTTCTGTTCAAAAATACGTTCACAATACTGTTTTCACTTTAAGTGCCTTAGAAAAATATAGATAAAATATGACATTTTTAAATATTGAGAGAAATCTTGGTTTATGTCTTCTTATTTAAGGATTAAGTTTTACAGTGTGTGAGTGAATCCCTAAGATCATCATGTATTTTTGGCTCGGTTTCACTGGAAATGAGGTACCTTATTAAACTCTGTCATTTGCCAAGGAAAAGAGGAGGAATAATGATAAAACCATAAAGCTGTGCATATGCAAACAGCGAGTGAACTTTAATGAGTACTCCAGATACTGACATTGCTAGTCTGTGATATTCTCTTCGGGTGAAGCTACTGCTGCTGGGAGCAGGAGGTGCTTTTTAGGAAGGGTCACTGACATTTCATGCTTAACTAGCAATAGGGTAGATTTGACAGATGGACATCACTTAGTCACCAGGAGTTCCCAGGAAATGTGTGATGATGTTGGTGTATTGTTTGGAAACAGTGATGTTTTTTGGACACCTGTACTTTGTAATTTCTCTCTTCTTCTTTTGCAATTGGAGAGAAGTTCATGAATTTGGTAATCATAGGTTGACCTTTAGTGCAAATTAGCACATTAACAAAGAAACCAATTTATGTTTTATGTGATCGTTCCTTTGCATTAGAAATCGAGAACAGGCCAGAAAGAGGGAGATTTGAGAAGCATATCAGGCTCGTCCACCTGTTTCAGAGTGGGCCAAGGCACTTCTCTGCCAAGGCACCTTCTCTATACAATGTTCTGAGAATATATTTTTATGGTTAGGTCAGAATTCAATGAATGGCAATTAAATCTTGCCCTCCCATATCTAATTCACTATATTCCTTAATACAAATAAAATAAGATAAAATCATAGAACCTTAGCCTTGGAAAGGGCATTGAGATAATCTAGTGATCCTGGGCAAGTTGCTTAATCATAGATGAGTTTTCTTATCCACGAAATGAGGGAACTGTAGTACTCAGTAATTCTCAACCCTTTTTATGCTCTGCTTTTAAGAAGGTTAGAAACTTTATGCACATTTTATTAAAATTAAATTTTTAATTTTATTTCTTTTGCATAGGTTTCATATGCACATGTACATTCCTAAGATACAAGGTGGTAAATGGTGGAAACGAAATCTCCCACCCACCCCTGTCACTCAATCTCTTAGTTTTCTCTGGAGGTAACCACCGTTACCGGGTTTTTATGTATTCCTCACAAATAATCTATGAATTTACAGCCATAAACATATTCATTTCCATTTACATACTCATATTATCCTTACAAGTGGTAGTATTTTATATATTCTGTTCTATGTTACTTTTTTCACTTAATTATATATCTTGTATATTGTTCCAAATCAATGTATTTAAGAGTTGCCTCATTATTATAAATGGTGGCATATTATGGCATTTATAGATATAGGATAATTTACTCATGGGTATAGGGTAGTTTATTTATGAATGTAAGTATATTTCCAATATTTCCAATATTTTGCTTTTCTAAGCAATGATATAAGTAATATATATTTGTAGCTATTTCATTTCAACATGTGAAAATATTTCTTTAGGATAAATTCCTAGAACCAGAGTTGGTGGTACTGCCAAACTGCTCTCCATGAGAGCTGTAGTGATTTTCACCTCCACTAACAGTGTGTGGGTGTGCCTGTTGGTTCATACCTCGCCAAAAGAGTATTTTTATTGCTTTATTTTGCCAATATGGTTGGTGAAGAATATTATTTCATTGTAGTTTTAATATGATTTTCTCTTACTACGAGTGCAGTTTGGTATGTTTTTATGTACTGAAATTCATCACAAGAAACCACTGAGCAGAAGCGAGAAGAACTACAATCCTGCAGCCTGTGGAACAAAAACCACATTCACAGAAAGATAGACAAGATGAAAAGGCAGAGTTTTATGTACCAGATGAAGGAACAAGATAAAACCTCAGAAAAACAACTAAATGAAGTGGAGATAGGCAACCTTCCAGAAAAAGAATTCAGAATAATGATAGTGAAGATGATCCAGGACCTCGGAAAAAAAATGGAGGCAAAGATCAAGAAGATGCAAGAAATGATTAACAAAGACCTAGAAGAATTAAAGAACAAACAAACAGAGATGAACAATACAATAACTGAAATGAAAACTACACTGGAAGGAATCAATAGCAGAATAACTGAGGCAGAAGAATGGATAAGTGACCTGGAAGACAAAACAGTGGAATACACTGCTGTGGAATAGAATAAAGAAAAAAGAATGAAAAGAAATGAAGACAGCCTAAGAGATCTCTGGGACAACATTAAATAAAACAACATTTGCATTATAGGGGTCCCAGAAGGAGAAGAGAGAGAGAAAGGACCTGAGAAAATATTTGAAGAGATTATAGTCGAAAACTTCCCTAACGTGGGAAAGGAAATAGCGACCCAAGTCCAAGAAGCGCAGTGAGTCCCATACAGGATAAACCCAGGGAAAAACACACCGAGACACATAGTAATCAAATTGGCAAAAATTAAAGACAAAGAAAAGTTATTGAAAGCAGCAAGGGAAAAACGACAAATAACATACAAGGGAACACCCATAAGGCTAACAGCTGATTTCTCAGCAGAAACGCTACAAGCCAGAAGGGAGTGGCATGATATACTTAAAGTGATGAAAGGGAGGAACCTACAACCAAGATTACTCTACCCAGCAATGATCTCATTCAGATTCGATGGAGAAATCGAAAGCTTTACAGACAAGCAAAAGCTAAGAGATTTCAGCACCACCAAACCAGCTGTACAGGAAATGCTAAAGGAACTTCTCTTAGTGGGAAACACAAGAGAAGAAAAGGACCTACAAAAACAAACCCAAAACAATTAAGAAAATGGTCAGAGGAACATACATATCGATAATTACCTTAAACGTGAATGAATTAAATGCTCCAACCAAAAGACACAGGCTTGCTGAATGGATACAAAAACAAGACCCATATATATGCTGTCTACAAGAGACCCACTTCAGACCTAGGGACACATATAGACTGAAAGTGAGGGGATGGAAAAAGTTATTCCATGCAAATGGAAATCAAAAGAAAGCTGGAGTAGCAATACTCATATCAGATAAAATAGACATTAAAATAAAGAATGCTACAAGAGACAAGGAAGGACGCTACATAATGATCAAGGGATCAATCCACGAAGAAGATATAACAATTATAAATACATATGCACCCACCGTAGGAGCACCTCAATACATAAGGCAACTGCTAACAGCTGTAAAAGAGGAAATCGACAGTAACACAATAATAGTGGGGGACTTTAACACTTCACACCAATGGACAGATCATCCAAAATGAAAATAATTATGGAAACAGAAGCTTTAAATGACACAATAGACCAGATAGATTTAATTGATATTTATAGGACATTCCATCCAAAAACATCAGATTACACTTTCACCTCAAGTGCGCATGGAACATTCTCCAGGATAAATGACATCTTAGGTCACAAATCAAGCCTCAGTAAATTTAAGAAAATTGAAATCATATCAGGCATCTTTTCTGACCACAACACTATGAGATTAGAAATCAATTACAGGGAAACAAACGTAAAAAACACAAACACATGGAGGCTAAACAATACGTTACTAAATAACCAAGAGATCACTGAAGAAATCAAAGAGGAAATCAAAAAAATACCTAAAAAATGACAATGAAAACACGACGATCCGAAACCTATGGGATGCAGCAAAAGCAGTTCTAAGAGGGAAGTTTGTAGCTATACAAACCTACCTCTAGAAACTAGAAAAATCTCAAATAAACAATCTAACCTTACACCTAAAGGAACTAGAGAAAGAAGAACAAACAAAACCCAAAGTTAGCAGAAGGAAAGAAGTCATAAAGATCAGATCAGAAATAAATGAAATAGAAACAAAGAAAACAGTAGCAAAGATCAATAAAACTAAAAGCTGGTTCTTTGAGAAGATAAACAAAATTGATAAACTATTAGCCAAACTCATCAAGAAAAAGAGGGAGAGGACTCAAATCAATAAATTAGAAATTAAAAAGGAGAAGTTAGAACAGATACTGCAGAAATACAGAGCATTCTAAGAGACTACTACAAGCAACTTTATCCCAATAAAATGGACAACCTGGAAGAAATGGACAAATTCTTAGAAAGGTATAACCTTCCAAGACTGAACCAGGAAGAAATAGAAAATATGAACAGAACAATCACAAGTAATGAAATTGAAACTGTGATTAAAAATCTTCCAACAAACAAAAGTCCAGGACCAGATGGCTACACAGGTGAATTGTATCAAACATTTAGAGAAGAGCTAACACCCATCCTTCTCACACTTCTCCAAAAAATTTCAGAGGAAGGAACACTCCCAAACTCATTCTATGAGGCCACCATTACCCTGATACCAAAACAAGACAAAGATA
This sequence comes from Delphinus delphis, assembly GCF_949987515.2. Classification (NCBI taxonomy): domain Eukaryota; kingdom Metazoa; phylum Chordata; class Mammalia; order Artiodactyla; family Delphinidae; genus Delphinus; species Delphinus delphis. Next base: position 64,408,685 of record NC_082691.1, read on the forward strand.
CTACAAGAAAGGAAAATTACAGACCGATATCACTGATGAATATAGATGCAAAAATCCTCAACAAAATACTAGCAAACAGAATCCAACAGCACATTAAAAGGATCATACACCATGATCAAGTGGGATTTATCCCAGGGATGCAATGATTCTTCAATATACGCAAATCAATCAATGTGACACACCATATTAAAAAACTGAAGAATAAAAACCATATGATCATCTCAATAGATGCAGAAAAAGCTTTTGACAAAATTCAACACCGATTTATGATAAAATCTCTCCAGCAAGTGGGCATAGAGGGAACCTACGTCAACATAATAAAGGCCATATACGACAAACCCATAGCAAACATCATTCTCAATGGTGAAAAACTGAAAGCATTTCATCTAAGATCAGGAACAAGACAAAGATGTCCACTCTCGCCACTCTTATTCAACATAATTTTGGAAGTCCTAGCCTCGGCGATCAGAGAAGAAAGAGAAATAAAAGGAATACAAATTGGAAAAGAAGAAATAAAACTGTCACTGTTTGCAGATGACATGATACTATACATAGAGAATCCTAAAAATGCCACCAGAAAACTACTAGAGCTAATCAATGAATTTGGTAAAGTTGCAGGATACAAAATTAATGCACAGAAATCTCTTGCATTCCTATACACTAATCATGAGAAATCTGAAAGAGAAATTATGGAAACACTCCCATTTACCATTGCAACAAAAAGAATAAAATACCTAGGAATAAACCTACTTAGGGAGACAAAAGTCCTGTATGCAGAAAACTATAAGACACTGATGAAAGAAGTTAAAGATGATACCAACACATGGAGAGATGTACCATGTTCTTGGATGGGAAGAATCAGTATAGTGAAAATGACTATACTATCCAAAGCAATCTACAGATTGAATGCAATCCCTATCAAATTACCAGTGGCATTTTTTACAGAACTAGAACAAAAAATCTTAAAATTTGTATGGAGACACAAAATACCCCGAATAGCCAAAGCAGTCTTGAGGGAAAGAAGCGGAGCTGGAGGAATCAAGACTCCCTGACTTCAGACTATACTACAAACCTACGGTAACCAAGACAATATGGTACTGGCACAAAAACAGAAAGATGGATCAATGGAGCAAGATAAAAAGCTCAGAGATAAACCCACGTACCTATGGTCAACTAATCTACGACAAAGGAGGCAAGGATATACAATAGAGAAAAGACAGTCTCTTCAGTAAGTGGTGCTGGGAAAACTGGACAGCTACATGTAAAAGAATGAGATTAGATCACCCACTAACACCATACACAAAAATAAACTCAAAATGGATTAGAGACCTAACTGTAAGACTGAACACTATAAAACTCTTAGAGGAAAACAGGAAGAACACTCTTTGACATAAATCACAGCAAGATCTTTTTTGATCTACCTCCTAGAGTAATGGAAATAAAAACAAAAATAAACAAATGGGACCTAATGAAACTTCAAAGCTTTTGCACAGCAAAGGAAACCATAAACAAGACGAAAAGACAACCCTCAGAATGGGAGAAAATATTTGCAAATGAATCAGTGGACAAAGGATTAATCTCCGAAATATACAAACAGCTCATGCAGCTCAGTATTAAAGAAACAAACAACCCAACCCAAAAATGGGCAGACTATCTAAATAGACATTTCTCCTGAGAAGACATACAGATGGCTAAGAGGCACATGAAAATCTGCTTAACGTCCCTAATTATTAGAGAAATGCAAATCAAAACGACAATGAGGTATCACCTCACACCAGTTAGAATGGGCATCATCAGAAAATCTACAAACAACAAATGCTGGAGAGGGTGTGGAGAAAAGGGAACCCTCTTGCACTGTTGGTGGGAATGTAAATTGATACAGCCACTATGGAGAATATTATGGAGGTTCCTTAAAAAACTAAAAATAGAATTATCAGATGATCCAGCAATCCCACTACTGAGCATATACCCTGAGAAAACCATAATTCAGAAAGACACATGCACCCCAGTGTCCATTGCAGCACTACTTACAATAGCCAGGTCATGAACAACCTAAATGCCCATCGACAGACAAATGGATAAAGAAGATGTGGTACATATATACAATAGAAAATTACTCAGCCATAAAAAGGAACAAAGCTGGGTCATTTGTTGAGACGTGAATGGATCTAGAGACTGTCATACAGAGTGAAGTAAGTCAGAAGGAGAAAAACAAATACCGTATATTAATGCACGTATGTGGAACCTAGAAAAATGGTACAGATGAACAGGTTTGCAGGGCAGAAGTTGAGACACAGATGTAGAGAACAAACGTATGGACAGCAAGGGGGGAAAGCTGCAGGGAGGTGGGGTTGGTGGTGTGCTGAATTGGGCGATTGGGATTGACATGTACACACTGATGTGTATTAAATGGATGACTAATAAGAACCTGCTGTATAAAAAAATAAAATAAGAAAATTAAAAAAAAAAGAAACCATTGATTGTAAGTCATCCAGATTTCAGAAAAGTTAAAACATAACAAACTTAGAATCAATGAAATATGATATTTGACCCATATGTATTTTCATTTTTGTGAGATGTCTTTTGTTTATTTCTCTACTGGTTGTTTGTCTTTTATATTTATTTTCAAGGGCTTTTATAAATTAAAGAAACTGACCATATGTCTGTGATATGTATTACTTTCCCCAATTTTTCACTGTCAATTCTGTATTTTTTTTTTTCATGCAGAATTTTTAAGTTTTTATGTAGTAGTATTTAGCCAGTTTTTCTTTATCAGTTTCTGGATGTTGTGTCACTATAAGAAGGCCTTTCCTATACTGAGATTAAAAATTTATATACTTTCCCAGGTTTTTAAAATTATTCTGGTTGTTCTACCTTAGTATTATATCACTCATCTTTATATAATTTTGCAGAATTGTCTTATTATTGTGTCAGTTTTATAAACAGTCTGTTTAGTTGTAAAGTTTGACATGTTTGTTGGAGTTATGCTTGGCCTTCTTATATAAATTAACCTATCATCTGACAATAATAATTTTTACTTCCTCTGTAAAGTGTGTATATGGTTTAGTTTTTCTCTTGTACAATTGCTGACTCACACCTCAAAAACAATGTTAAATGATACTGGTGATAGTACACGTCTTTGTCTTGCTCCTAACTGGAATGACAGTGTCCTACTGTTTCTCTCACTTATTGAGCTGTTTTGTGGGTTGATATAGCATCCTATTAAGAAAATATCTATCCAAATCTATTTTATTAGGAGTTAAATTAATGTATTAAAGCAGAATTCTTAAATATGCTTATTATCAAATGCTCTGAGATTAGGCTCTGTTCTTTCTGAACTCTCAAGGACTAGAAAAGGAGATGAAATAGCTTTTCTAAAACTACCCAAACTGTGCTTCATGAGGGTGCTCTATTTGTGGAAGGGAGGATTTACTTTTGCGGAAGACTCTCCATTTGTTCTAAGAACGGCTATCCTGGTCATTTCATGCAAGTGTTTTGACCTTATTGGCCAAGTCTAAATGCGAGGAACAGACTTGGCTGTACAGTAACATCATTATACTCTCATTATAATAACAATTAGTGCTTAATATAATGAAATATAAGAAATAAATATAATCATGTAAGAGAGTGTCCTGTGGCTGGAAAAGTGTGCATCCCTACACAGTGTTTATAAATGGGAGAGATAGGTTGTTTTCTTTGGTTGCCCCTTCAGGAGAGAGGAGGATTGAGAGAGGAGGATTCATAGGATTGAGCGAGATGTGTTGGAGAAAGCTACTTTTAAAGTACGGATAAAATTTGCAAGTCTCCTCTCTCAGCTTGTTCAGCTAGTTTCAGGTTTTGTTTCTAGAACATTAGAAATTCCTGAAACATTTTTCTTCAAGAGCATCACTTTGTATCTCTAGGCTTGTTCTGTGATTGTGTGTCGACTTGGTTGCTTGTACACGAGAGCAGGAAAATGATTATCAAGCATTTGTGTTGAAATAAGTCACGCTCAGGAGGAAAGTCATTTTCCAGGTAATTCTAAGATACCATGTTTCTGCCTACCCTCTTCCAGGGTCAGCAGGTTAAAAAATGACTTCCAGATGCAAATATTTGTATACATCTACCCTCCCTCACACATCTTATAGACCACACTCTTCTTCAAGCATGCCATGTCTTCTTATCTCCATGACTCAGGACATGTGGTATCTCACATTTACAATATTTTCCTTCAATTTCTCTTCTATTCCCCTTTGAAATTTAGCTCAGATATCATCTGCTGTGAAGCCTTCCCTGGTAACGCCAATTACTTTCTTCTTCCCCTAAATGCATTTTGCACATAGTTCACTCTTAACATCTATCACGTTGTTGTGTAGTTTTGTTTCGCTGTTTCCTCAGTATTAGGAATATTCATATATGCCATGGTATTAGTGGTTCTACCTTCCATGTTTTCAATGAGAAAATTCAACAGAAATTTTTTGGTCGACTCGAATAAATTTATTTTGGGTGGTGTGGATGGGATAGTCAAAAATCTACTTTAATGTTTAACATTAATTTAGTTTTAGACACATTTAAAATCACTTATTATATAAAATGTCATTTAAGGAACATAGCTGTTCTATTCTCACATTTCATAAAACAATTTTATTCAAACTAATTCCATGCAGCTTCTAATTAATTACAGCTTCAACACAGACCTCTGACATCACTAGGGCCAATTCATCAATCACAGAGGAAACCATCTTCATTTCCATTTAAGCTGTTTGAGATCAGGTACTTGTTAAATCCATGTATGATGTTGTCCACTGATATAACATTAGGGATATTGTTTTTTTTCATTCCTCCCTAGGGTTATGTTCATGAATTTCACAATGTAACCACATGCTGTACTACATTTTAATGTGATCTTTTAAAGTTTTGTTTATGACAATATTCTGTGCTTATTAAATGTCAACTTTTGCTTCAAGAATAATTACCATATCCTTGTTAAATTTCTTTCTTTTTTACTGATTCCACTAGGTGACCTCTGTCAACTAATATTGATCAGCATACATTCAGACTAATGGGACTTATTAAATAGTAATTTGGTGTTCAGAATAAAGTAAATTAGAAAATGCCTTCTTATTATGAGAGGTTTGTGAGTACTTGAATTTAAGAAAATCTCTTTTTCTGAAGTATAATTTTTGGTAAAAAAAACCCTCCTCAACTTATATTGGGTACCTATGGTGTTTTCTTCTGAGAATATGATTCTGTCTTATGTTTCTTTTTATTCAGGTACTGATTCTAGTAAGGTTATCTGATAGAAATTAAAGAGATTAATTTAAGCACTGTTAACATGACTGTCTTAGATCATGGGAGGAAGTAAAATGAGAGCAATTTTTTTTTCTGAGAACTGCTTTGGAGTTGGCTAAATCTAGCTTTGATTTCATGCACAGTATTGATTTTTTGTGTGATTTTTAGGTAAGCTACTTAACCTCAATGAACCTCAGTTTTCTCCTCTATAAAAAAGTTGAAAATATATACCTTACAAGATTGTTATGACATTTAGAAATTATAGTATACGTACACACATGCATACATACGTGCATGCGTGCCTGTCTGTGTATGTAAAAGGCCCTCATTATTATTCTCTTCCTCCAGAACTTCTTTTTCTTTTACTAACATCCAAAGCACCTTTCCCCAGATTCCCTACCTAATGGGGTCCAAGATTGCCTGGTGTTTTTATGCTGCCTTTGGAGACGCACTCTGGCCATGTCTTCCCTACAGTCCCACTGTGCTTTTTCTTCTTCCACCCTCCAGATTCTGGCATCTCAAGAGTGTAGTCCATGGGCTACCGCAGCAGCAACAGCACCGCTGCCATCAGGAATCTTGTTGCCTTGCTTCTCAGACTTTAACGTGCATATGAATCATCTGAGGATCTTGTTAAAATGTAGATTCTGATTCAGTAGGTCTGGGGTGAAGTCCAAGATTCTGCACTTCTAATAAGCTCCCAGGTGATATTCATGCTATTGGTCCATGGACTACACTTCAAGCAGCAAGGACAGGGAATGATGCTGTGCCTTTAAGAATTTATTAGAAACTTGTTTGGCTGCCTCTGAAGGTATCCTTGGAAGGAAATAAAAAGCATACTTTGCATATGCAAAGTTTCACAATATGACTGAGCTCACTCATCCCCATACCACTCTCTGTGGAAGATGAGTAAAAGTTTCCATTAAAAGAAAAACTTTAAACCAGAATATAAATAAGGGCTTTGCTGCTTTCAGTTGGTCAGGCAAGAAAAGCAAGTTTATACTATACCTTGAAATTCCTTTGGAAAGGAGAGCAAGTGCATTCCAGAGATCCGGGCCCTTCTTAGAAAAGACTATTACTTTACTGGGATTTTTACATTGCTGGAGATATGAAAAATGAAAGCCAAATTCAAATTGCAGCCCAGAACTCAGTGCTTGAGGTTTAAAGCCAGTAATATTTTCCCTGTAAAATCTCTTTGGAAAGACTTTCAGAACTGAGTCAGCTAGAGTGAACCCATTTTCCGAAATTTTGTTTCTGGAAGCATTTAATTGAAAGGAAAAACCCCAAGAATGCATCCAGAGTTGAATGTCATGCAGCAGTTGGGAGGCCCTTGAAATAGTAACAATGGGAATAAATGAAGCCAAATGAAATCTGCAAATTATTAGGGTGAAATTGGTAAGGGGCATAGACATTTAATAAGAGGGAAGTAAGAGAAATCAGTTTTCCAGTACAAACTCTGTACAAAGGAGGACAGGGAAGAAATTCCTGTAAGCTAAAAAGATGGCAAAGGCCAAAAGTTCAAACAAGACTGAATGCCTCTCATTTTAGTTTGATTTCCTATGAGGGATTTTAGCTTCAAAATCTCATTTAAATGGTAGTCCTCAATGCAGCCTCTTACAACTTCTTACAAAAAGAACCCCTTCAAACCTCACAGATTATAGTCTCAAATACTCTGAAAATTGAGATAGACAGGAACCTAATGCTGGTATCCAGGAGGAACTGGAATTAATCATAAGGCAAATAGGTCCTAGTTAAGGAAATTGATGATTTTCAGTTTACGACGTATTTAATTTAAAAAAATACCTGCCAGAAGAAGAGCAGAAGATGTTCTGTAACTCCAGTTCCCCATTCTACTACCTGATACAACACAGACACAGAAAACCAGATACCATTTCTTTCTACCTCCCTTCTTCAGGGTGCTCCCATGTGAGATGGGAAGGTACACACCATCTCAAAACCTGGAGAAAAATAAAATCAAAGAAATTGTTGATATTACACTTAGAAACAAAATATACCAGCAGCAAATTATACCAATAAACTATTCACATAACAACAGTCACAGCCAAATAAAATAATCAAAGAAGTATGAACAAGAAGCTTAGAAAAGACTTATAGATGGAACATGAACGATATCAGTCACAACAATAAATCTAATTGGATTAAACTCTCCTTTAAAAATGTCAAATGGAATCAATATTAAAAATTTGGCAACCTATTATTTCTAAACTTTATTTTAAAAATTTACTAGCTGACATTTTTTGAAAGGGCAACATATTTTGTTGCCATGTTTTGGTTGTCAGATTTCTGGAATCCCCAGATGTCTCAGTCTGGAAACCCTGGCTCAACAACAGGCAGGCATTGCTGAAAAGGACATTGCATGTAGAACACTGCGTTGAGCCGTCTCTTCTGGGCTCCAGCTGCCCTAGTTCATCTCTGCTTGTTGTTCCTCTGGTACCAGAATAGAAACTCATGATCATCCTCCACCAGCCCCGCTTCTCTACCGTTCCCTGTCTCAGCAAGTAGCACAACTCTTTGTCCACGTTAAAGCCCGGGAATTCTGCTGTACACCTTCTTCTTTCCCCGCCTCCACCCTGATTTTACTGAGAAATAATTGCCATCTATCACTGTGCAATTTCAAGGCACACAGCATGGTGGTTTGATTAACATATATTGTGAAATGATTACCACAGTAGGTTCAGCTAGCATCCATCATATCATATAGATACAATAAAAAGAAGAACAAAAAGAAAAAAGATGGAAAAAAATCTTCTTGTGATGAGAACTCCTATGATTTACTCTCTTAACAGCTTTCCTATATGTCCTGTAGCCGTGTTAGCTATAGTCACCATGCTGTACATGACATCCCTAGTACTTATTTATCTTAAAACTGGACATTTGTGCCTTTTGCCCACTTTCCTCTCATACTCCCTCCCTACACCCCCTTCTTCTCCCACCTCCCAGCATCCATCGAGGCCTGTAGAGTTTGCATCATAAATATTTCTTGAATGTATTTCTCTCCACCTTCATGGCTTCCGTTGCAGTTTAAGCTCTTATCATCTCGCAGTTGATCTTCAGTGGTACCTACTAGACTGCCTAACTAGTCTCCTCATCTTTACTATTTATATTTTATTGGTTTTAAGTTTTAATAGGCAAATCTCTTATTTTACATTCTTTTTCAAAAACAACTCTTGAAATATAATTTATATGCCATAAAATTTTCTTCTTTCAGTGTACAATCCAATGATTTTTTAAAGCAGATTTAGAGTTGTGCAACTGTTACCATAATCCTAAATTCTTTTTACAAAATTTGTATTATGCAAAATTAATAAATACAAAAGGAGAGAGAGTAGTATAAGAAGCCCCTATGTACCATGTTTAACCATGGACACAGAGCCCATCTTGTTTCATCCATACCTCCACCTTCTTTCTTCATATGCACCGGAGTATTTCAAAGCACATTCCAGACTTAAGATCATTTCTTCTGTAAATACTTCAGTGTGTGTTTTAAAAAATAAGGACATTTAAAAAACATAAATACATTATCACATCTTTAAAAAGCTACCAATAATTCCTTAATTCCTTATTAAATGTTCCATCAGTATTTAAACTTCTCTCTCTCTTTTTTGTATGATTGGTTTGTATGGATTCAAACAACATTCATTTATTACAGTTGGTTTATATGTCTCTTAAGTTTCACTTAATTCAAAGTTTCCCTTTCCGTCTTTTTTTTTTGTCATTGTAACTTATTTGTTGAGGAAATCACATTGTTTGTGTACTAGAATTTCTCAGGCTCTAGGTTTTCTGATGGCATCCTCACAGTGTCAGTTAACATGTTCTTCTGTCTTTTGGAAACCAGTTGTTATATCTAGAGGATTGATCAGACATAGGTTTGACTTTCTAGAAAGAATACATCACACTTGGTATCATGAACTTCCATCAGGAGGCATCGAATGTCGGGTTGTACTTTTTTTCGTGAGATTCAGGTTGATCTGTAGATCCAGGTGTTGTTAGCCTGATCTAGTCATTTTAAAGTTTCTCATCCACCTTCCATCTAAGAATTATAGCAGCCATTGATAATCATTGCCTACAGCCCAAATGCAGCCACGGTTAGCATTTTTTTTACACAGTGAACTTTTTGAAATGAAAGTCTGATCATATCTTTCTTCTGCTTAAATCTTCTAGCAGCTTCCCATAGCTCCCCCTCCTTTCCCTCACTGCACTTGCCACTGAATCTCAGTGTAGTCTGGTGGGTTTACTTCCCTGCCCTGTGATTACTTTACAAGCGCCACGAAGGTACGGACTGTGTCTGCTGTCCCTCATCAATGAAGGCCTAGCTCAGCGTCCGACAAATACTAGTGCTCATTTAACACTTGTTGAATGGATGAAATGGATGAATAAGCTCATGAATTAAAGCAAAGGAGGATTACAGCATCTACCAAAAAAAGGCATATTGTGCCGTTTTCTTTTTTCCTGAATGTGGGGAAATATGGGAAAGGCAAGTAGAGATTGAAGAAACCAGAGAGAGCAAAGCCAAGTGGAGAGGGTTTTGGCAGAGTCCTGGTGTTTTTGACAGTGATGACAGTGCGTCCAGAGAGGTGAGGCAGCACTCACTGTTTACAGAGAAGAGGTGGCAGATGCGAGGCTCCCTGGAATGCATAGGGCAGCATGAATGTTCAGGGGGCAGAGCAAGGAGGGATATTTTTTTTTTTTTGTACGATTTTATTGGAGTATAATTGCTTTACAATGGTGTGTTAGTTTCTGCTTTATAACAAAGTGAATCAGTAATACATATACATATGTTCCCGTATCTCTTCCCTCCACCCAAGGAGGGAGATTCTTGAAACAAGACGTGCTGTGCTCTGTGAATGTGTGAAGCTGCCCTGCGTCCCATTTCAACGGCCCTTGAAGGCATCATTGTAACGCAATGAATTCAGGGCCCTCAAAGCAGCCCATTCATCTGCTGTTGGTCTGTGGTGTCTCCTCACCTCACTGTGCAGTACTGTGCCAGGCCAGTACTGTGGAGCATGGAATTTCCTCACACCTGGGGAGACTCAGGCCCTGCAGACACCTACCATAAGAATTCTTGCTTGGGCAACTTAAGGTCTTATAGGGAAATGCTATTGGGGAATGAAGGTTGTGAATAAGCCTCCAAAAGCCTTTATAATTGTTTATATGTTCACTAAATAAAAGAGTCAGGTCAGTGCAATAGAGAGAATATTTGTACATTTTACACATATTATATTAGCAAAAATAGGTGTCAAATGATTCATTTTCATTTATCATTAACTTTGACTTACTGGCATGTTTTCAGTATTTCTCGGTGTTTTAAAGGATGCTTGCAAATTTGTTGTGCTTTCTTACCAGTAGTATGCCTATTAAGAAGGAGTGTTTCTATCCCCTGTGATGCCCTCTCCCCTCGGGGGGGAAAGCAGAATATTGAATACCCTTTTGATTTCACAATAAGGAGCCTCTCATTTCATGTTTTGTATGTCATGACTGGGTGTGTACTCTGAAGATTCATCTAAATGTTCACTGAAATTCTTCAGGTTATAGGGCAAATACAGAAAGAAAGACGAGTTAGCACATAGGCTAAGAAAATGGGCTGTGGGGTCAGAATACCTTGGTTTGAATTCAGATTTCACCACCAATTAGCTGTGTGACCTTGGAGAAGTTACTTCTGTGCTCTTTGCCTTCTTTTCCTCATCTATAAAGTAGGAAATAATAATAATGCATCACAGTGTTGGACAAAGATTGAATGGTTTGTTAAAAGTGCTTAGTAGAGTGCCTAGTACATAGTAAGAGGTATGCAGGTGATACCTGTTAAGATTGATATTGTTATCAGTGAAGTAAATCCATGCCTGTGAGAATCTTACCTACAGGAAAACTGAGATGAGCAAGGGCTGCTCACTGTACCTAATAGCCTGTCCATGTTTGTGGATACAAGCCCCTTAACAGTTGCTGCTGTGATGGTGCTGCCCACTTCCCTTCAGTGAGGTGCAAAAAGCAGAAACACAGAGAAGTTCAGTTAATCGTAAAAGGGCAAATGCACATTTCTTTTACATTTGAGCCCATGAAAACTTTGATCCATTCGAGTAGTATCAGTTTTCGTCTGTTGTCCGCTAATTTTGACCAGAAAGGGCTTCTGTTGAAGATGGAGAGCTTTAAACCTATGGGGCTGAACACCGGGGCATATTTTCTGGATCTGGAGCTCCTAGACCCTGCCCCAAACAGTGCAGCTCAAGCAGAGATCTGAGGGTGAACCCCACCTCGGTCACAGTACCTCTGGAAAATAATGCATGTTTTTATGAGAAGTTACAGTAGCATTTTGGGAGTAATAGCTTTGGTGTTTAATTCAGATATGACATTAACAAGCTGTCCCCTTCCCCCCTCCTTAAAAAATGCTATAAAGTTTTAAAGCTTTTAAAGAAAATTCAATCAGGGCCATTATCCCTTGATCATATTTATTGCACTGATGAAAACTTTTGTTTTGGGTGGCATTTAGCATTCATCTCACTTTTTTTTTCGTCTTCTCTCCAGGAATATAATGGGATGTTTGCCAGTTACCTTACTAAAATAAAGAAAAAGCACAGCTCAAATATCCTTTGATCCCCAGTGACTATATAAAATAGACCTGAGAGGCTTTTCTGCTGTGATTGGTTCTTTAATAGTCATTGCATGTGCCCATAATCACTTTACTTTCTTGAATGTTCAAAACTACCTGTTTAATGCAATGCCTGGAAAAATCTTTAAAGCACATCCTTAAGCTCATTGGTCTGAACTTTCCAAAGTTCAAATTTCCCTTCTCTTAAAAAATTAGGGCAGTGTTTGCCCTTGTCTCATCTCTGGCACTTTTTTAGCTCTCTGTGATTTCACAGATTACTGACTACATATTAAGGCCATCTCTGCAATTTCTTTTAGTTCTTGAGATGGAATTAATCTGGATCTGAACTGAGACTTAAATGTACTTAAAGTGATTGGGTTACCTTTTTATCGCCTCACTTATAGTGGAAGTTAAATTCTTCATAATGTATTGTCCTCTGAGGTTCCCAATTTTCCAGTTTTATCCGAATAACTTCCCCATCGTACAAAATATCTTTGTTCACCTTGCAACTCTCCTGACAAAGGCATTCTTCCAGCTCTTAGGGAAAACCTTTTTTTTAGGGGGGGTGTGGTGGAGGGAGCAATAGGCCGTTTATCCCATAATGTATATTTATGACAAATTCAGAATTTTCAGGTCAAAGTTGGTGTTCGTCAGTGTTATTGTTTTATTACAAGCAACAGAACTCAATTTTAAGTCAGAAATCAACTTGATATTAAACCCAGAAGGGATTTGGGAGACTTTACTGAGATGGGATGAAGCAGAAATTGCAAAATTGTCAGCATCCCTGTGGAACACCAGGCACTCTGTATTTTCTGTTTACTGTGCTGGTTGAGTAATGTGAGTTAGTCAGTGGTCTCTATTAAAGGCTAATCATTTGAACTTGGGGAAATTCCGGTTCCGTAGGTATGAGGTGGCGCTTAGAAAGTTTTTGCATGCTGCCTTGTGATACTGATGATGAGCCAGATTTGGGAACCACTGAGTGAAACTGTGACTTTCAAACTTTAATCCCCTGAAGTGCTTGTTAAAACACAAATTGCTGGGCCTCACCCCCAGAGGCTCAGATTCAGCAGGTCTGGGGCCAGGCCTGAGAATATACATTTCAACAGATTCCCAGGTGATGCTGAGGCTGCTCATATGGGCTTGGAGAACCACTGAGCAACAGTGCCAGCCAACTTTTGATTGGTGTAGAAGCCTGTGTGTCTAACTGTTTTCTTATTATTTCCAAAATTGTAACCTCACTGCCACCTGTGTGGCTCTGTCCTGGGCGACCTAGGCTCCTCTGTTGAGCACCTCTACCAAAGATACTTAAACTTGTCAATGAAAGCCAGCAGTTGAGTTTTATCACTGAGTGTTGTGCAGGGGTGCATTTACTTCAGTTTGGCTTAAAATTTGTTACTTACCTTGTCAGTGCTGGTATCCAAATCCACTGTCTGCGGCCTGAGCTGCATTTACCGAGTTTGAAGTCACCAATGACCATTTCCAATTTACCATTCCACCTAGGAGAAAAGAGAGAACATCTGGGTTCAAAGTCTCTAACTGTGGGCTGTAGAAAAATAGGGTGACTTCAAAGAAGAGACCTGGGAATTTGAGGGCACATTTCGTGTCTTAGCAAACAAATGGAAATCTCCTTCTGCTACTCCCTACCCCCACTACCCTAAAAAACATAAAGGGAAATCCACCTTTAGCACATACTGAGAAACTTCAGATGGTTCTAGCCTTTTAAAGTCAGCGTGAACAAGCAGAGATCTAGCGTTGAAGCTGAGCTCAGTTTTATAATCTTCAGATCCTCTTTCAGAAAATGCGCCTGTGAACCTTACCATCACCTTGGAAAGGCTCTGGAAAAATTCTGACACCTCACAAAAGTTTCAAGGTGAAACCGGACACCAAGACAAGTTCCATTTTTCGCTTCCAGTCCTAAGTGTGGCTCGCACTTGCTTCATGCTTCAAGTTTCTGATCCTTTTGATGAAGTTCTGCCATGACTTTATCACAAATGCTTCCTGAGATGTTTCGGGCTGGAGAGAAACCACGTTGCAGTGGAATGTTTCCTTGGAAGTTGTCTCACTTTTCCCCTGTAAATCTGGAAGATGAAAGACAAATTCCCAGGAGGTAAAATCGCAAAACAAAACTGAAAATAAAAAGAAAAAAAAAAAGCCTCTGTGGTTTTATGCCTCGTGTTCCTTGCCTGACCTTGGAATTGAAATGTGCTGCTTGCCTTGACTCAGAAAGGGGTCTGACGGGTGAAAATAGGAGTTGGCAACAGGAAAGACCCCAGTGCCTAATCTATTTGTCAAATCCTATTCTGTGCTCAGGATGGGAAAAGAAAACTACAGGTTTCCGGAGGACTGAAGAGCAGTAGCCTCACAGATGGATGATCTGCTCAAAAACTGATTTAGTTACTTTCTGGAAGATGCTGATCTTCAGGGAATGGGTGTCTTGTTTTGGAGATGAGTCGCCTGCACGATTGCATCACTGTCTAGAATATAGCTTTGGAGAAACCGAAAAAGAACATCACTCTCCTCCCTTAACCTCCAAACAGCTTATATACAGTGGAGACTTGGGTTTTGATTCCTACGTAAATCAAATGGTATAGACAGCCGTGATTAGGAGGAAACTGCACGTGAGCAGACCAGGAGCCATTCTTTGGTCAGGGGACCAAGATCAAGGACTCTACTATCCAAGGTTGACTCTTGTCTCAGCATCCCCCACTCAGATTTTACTTCTGGGAGCCAAGACACATTAAAAACATTTCTCCTCCTCCTCTGATCTGCATCATTTGTACTCTCAACCTCAATAAAGTCCTTGGAGAATGAGCTCACGCAGCCTTCATGGAAAGCTGCCTGATGTTGCTGAGTTTAGCCTCCTCCTTGGCGTGATGTCACAGGGACAAAAGCAACTCTCCCATATTTGAGGGGGTTTAGGCAGCAAGAACCACTCATCTGTTCACTGGTTCATTTCACAAATACGCATGGAGCTCCATTGTGTGCTGGGTCTTGTGCTTCACACTGGGGGTACCATCATGGTTGATAGGACAGATGTAGTTCCTGCTTCATGGAGCTGTGGTGAGGAATAAAATTAAATTAGCAACTATAGAACAGTCTAATAAGGACCATAAAACGGTATGAAGTACTTAGAAGCTCTACACATGAGTAATTGGTGCTCAGAGACTAGTAGGAGGTGCCAGTGAGACTACACAGAAGAGGAACTGACCTTACTGGGGGCAAGGAGGAGGAGCCGTCCTTTAAGATTTTCCAGATGTCATGGCCAGGCTGAAATCTGGCAAATGAACATGGAGGTCCCACAGGAAAGAAGAATTTGGAAGGGAAGCCGAAGGAACAGCGTGTGCAAAGGCACAGGGACCAGAGAAAAGACGAAACATCCTGGAAATAGATTAGGATGAGTGGAGGGGGCAGTGGAAGCAAGAGGTAGAGAGAAGTAGATGGAGATTTCTTTACTGACTTTTATCCTGAGAACAGAGAGGAGTGGCCACTGAAAGATTTAAACAGTTAAAAAACCTGATCAGATTTCCCTCTGGAGTGGAGACTGTGGATTTGGGAGTGGGACAATGGCAAGTGTGTTCAGTTTCTTTTTTCCACTGGACATCCAGGTATAGAAGTCACTTGGCAGGTAGCTTTCGGGGAGGGAGCAGGGTCTTGCCTGGAGTTACAGATTTCAGGGGAGTTCAATTTGTCTCATGCTTGAGGCCATGGGAGCAGATGACAGTCACCTTGGGAAGCATGTGCAGGTCGGCAGTGCTCAAATTTTAGTCTGTTTAAGAATCACATGGGGTGCTTGTTAAAATGAAGATACCTGAGCCCCACCCCGGAGATTCTGGTTCTGAAGATCTGGGCATTCCATGGGAATCTGCATTTTACCCAAACTCCCTGTGTTATTCTGATGCATGTGATCTGTGGGTCTTACTTAAAGAAAATAAACCGTGGGGGTAAAATGAGAAGTTCTCAGAGAGAGCTTGAGGGGCAGGATGACTGGACTGAATTACCCAGAATTTTACTCCCTTAGGGACGTGTCTGCTGAGTCCCAGCAGACAAGAGTGGCAGTCAGTAATGGGCAAAATGAGAAGAGAGCAGTTGTCTTTCAGTGGGATTTTACCGTGTATAAATGCATTTTCCCAAGCAGGAAATCATCTCTCTTCCCTGAAGAGCACATTTCTTTAAAAAAATTATATATAGATATACACATACATATACATACATACACATACACGCATGAGTATTATAAATACTCATGTTTGATGTAGAGGGAGGTGCTTCATAAACCTTGATGCAGTAGGAAGAAATGCTCTTTATTTGGACAAAGCTGATGGAAACATGGGAGGAGGACTGAAAACTTTTTTTGAAAGTTTTGGAAAGATATTTTAGGATGACCAGCTCTTTAACATGAGTTCCAAACACTGGTGTTTATTATCGCTGAAGTCTTTGACAATATTGAATGATCAATTGTAATGAAGTTTTCTTTTATCTAATTGAGACTAATTATCTTGTGTGACTTTTTAGTAGCATGTTTTTAAAAAAAATTCTAGACATTTCCTAAGTCAAAAAATTTTAATCTGACTTAATGAATTCAAATCTAATCAAAATGAATAATTTTTATACAGTCATGACCCTAAGGAGAAGTAGTATTTATTGGGCCTTACACATGCCAGAGACTTCAAATGAAGGGTTTGGTGAGCTATTTTGCTTAGTTTTCACAACAATCATTTTACAACATCACAACAATGGCAATGGTAGTTATTGCCATTTTCAGATGAGGCATTTATACCTATGCTTAAATAGCAATTAAATGACTGAGCTAGAACTGGAACCAAAGGTTAGTTCCAAAGCAACCCTTCAAAGAATTTGTTGGAGAACTGTGACTTTTGCATTCATTTTCTAATGCTTTACCCAAGACAACAGACTAGCATTCTTTTCGCACTAACTTGTATTGAGGCAGTAGAAACATAAAAGATGTGTTATCAGGTCTCTTGTTAACACTTCGTTATTCTGGACATGAGTATCCTAAGAAAATGCCAAGTAGTCTAAGCTATGTTCATCCTTTGTGTTTGAAGCATTCATTCATTTGTTCATTCATCCATTGAATATTTATTAAGTGCCGGACACTATGCAGACGTTTAAGCGTACCAGTGAACATAGAGATGAGCCCCTGCCATCAGGGAACTTAATTTTCTTGTGGCATATTGCTGCTCTTGAAATGTGATGGCAGTGGTGGGATGCTAGTGAGCAAGAGGGAGTGCAATGAGTTCAAAAAATTTAATGATTATACTGTTCCATGGTGCTTTATCAATCATGGCTTCTAGAGTCATCTTGACATTAATGAAAGTTGTCCAACTTTAATTAAATGAGCCTTTTAGGGGTGCTTTCCAAATTACAGGACTCAGGAAGCTGCTTTAATTTTGAAAACGTGAGAGACTTGCAACTGAAAAATTTCCCATTCAGTAGGACTCATTATTCTTGTCTCATTTTGCTGGGCATGCTCTGTGAGCAGTTACTTCTAGGGATCATTGCCCATGCTTTGCCTTCCCTTGTGCTCTGCTAGGTTTGGAGGAATTCACAATGAAGGGAGGTACTCAGGCAAGCTCCTTCTCCATTTCCACGGTCTCTTAGAGGAGGTGAACTCTTGATTCCGTGGAGACTCCAAACATTGGAGACTTCAAAACATTTGACAAAGAATCTGAACTCCTTCATGAAAGTTTTCTCAATCAGGAAACTCCAGCTCAGTATTTAAATCAAATCTTTTTTAAAGCTCTACAGGACATTATAATGGACTTTTCG
Organism: Delphinus delphis; assembly: GCF_949987515.2. Classification (NCBI taxonomy): domain Eukaryota; kingdom Metazoa; phylum Chordata; class Mammalia; order Artiodactyla; family Delphinidae; genus Delphinus; species Delphinus delphis. The sequence continues at coordinate 64,426,341 of NC_082691.1, forward strand.
TTTTAGCCAAATTTCTGAGTTCTGTTGCTCAGCCTGGAAGAAGAAATATCCTGCAAGGGTAATTTAGATTTGGCTTCACTTCACCATGTGAGGATTGGGTGGACCAGTTCCTTTAACATGTGTGGGGGAAAAAAGGCAAGAGAAGAGGTGGAGAAGGATCTATCGCATTGGCAAAATGCTCAAACATCCCTTTCCTTTTCCCAGCAATGGTCCAGAGTTTGTTTCAGATACAGTAGTTGTCTCATGCTGTCTGTGGTGATAATGTGACTAATCACCCTTCTGGGCTTCCTCTTGGAAGTCAGAAGTGAAAGGTAATATATTTCTTGTCACAGAAGTTGATATGTGATCTGAGGGGCTTTGAGCCAACTTGGAACACTCTTTGAAACTAGTAGCAAAATGAATTAAGACTGTTTGAGAGGGCCACAGAGGAAAGGTATAACCTGATGAAACTTGGGCTGCACTTTACACAAGAAATGTCTTCTCGAGAAAGTTGCTTTAGTTTGGAAGTGTCCGATTAATCCCCTTAATGTGTAGATTTTCCCAGGTGACACAGAAGAAATAATGGCTTAGTGATAAATGTTTTATCCTGTTTGTACCAATATCCACAGCTGTCACAGTTTGTCGCCTATGGCTAGTCGTCATACATCTTTGGGAACTAAGACTCTTTAGTTCAAACATTTTCTGATTGGAATTTTGATAGGCACTGATGAAGTATGGTAGACCAAAGGTGAAGAAAAATAAGCTCACTCAGTGTAGGAAACAAATCTGATGTCGTTGGGTTGTGCACCTTTCTGGGTGGTTTTTGTTGTTGTTGTTTTTTGTTTTCTTTGCTAGTGGGGGGCACTGCTGCTACAGTGACTGGGAGGGATGTTAGTATTAGTCTTGAGTCTGCCCCCCTTCTTAGCTGTCTGTTTTTCTCCCATGTTTCTCCTGTTCTCTGGCTCTCTCCATATTTCTTTGTCTTGAGCACATTCCTCCCAAGTTCCAACATCCCTTGCCAAACTTCTAAATAATCTCAAGTCTCCTGAGGCCCTAAACATATGGACTCCAACCCCTATTATAGAAATTTGACATAAAGATTAGGTAAAGAAAAATTACAGAACTTTCTAGAGAATCTTGAATTATGCCATATGGTATGACATTTTAGTAGGAATTATGTGACCATCGTACTGAAAATTTGAAGTGGTCCAAGTTATTATGTGTAGAATCCATTTTTAATCACTCGTAGGAATTGAGTGGTGTTTTTGCCCATTTAAAGAGAAGGTTCTGTGAAATTTCTTTATTCATTTAATGAAGTAGGCATTCAAGCTAAGGGTCAAAATAATATGTTGTTTTATTTTGTCTTCTGCCAAAGTGAACCAAAATTGAAAAAAGTCATCCTTGATTCCTGTTTTTTTTTTCAAGAAGTACCATTTTAGCACCGTAGATTAATAGTGATAAGTAGGTTGGAAACACTAATCTGAATAAAGTCTGAATAATAGAATAAATTAGTTTCTTTTTATGTATTTTCATTTTTAATTAAATTAATCTGTGAGTATGGAAAAAAAAATCAAATAGTGCTAAAAGTTTAATAACAAAACCAAATACTACCCCCTACTCCCACCCTGTATCCTTTCCCCCTTAAGTGACCAATCCCAATTCTTTCAGCCATTTCTTCTGGCATCTTACTCCATATTACTCAATAATATGCATGTACTGCTCATTCTTGATTCATCAGTTTAAAATGTTACCTATAGACTTCCTATAGTGGTTGATTAGGATTATTTGAGCTCTTCTGCATGTTCCTCTCTCTACTGACCTATTATCCCAATATGTGACATACTCATTCTACTAATAATACAAATCCTGAATATGAAAGCATTCATTAAAATCCCAGGCTCTGCACTCAGGTGCAAGGTGGCCTCATTTGTATGCACTATGCATTTTTAGCAAATGACTGGGTAATTCTGATGCAGGTGCCCACAGAAGATATTTGGAGAAACTATGGCCTAGGGTTCAACTCTTGATTCTTCTCTGGGTGTCAGGTAATGTGGGATTTCCAGAATTGTGGAAGATTCAAAAGCATGGTCATTTGTAGGTAATGACTCAGGACTTCCGCTTTAATGAAGAGATGAAATGAATCTGTAGACAGCATGCAAATTGTGTGTGTATAGTTTTGCAGTTGTGGCCTATAAATAAGGCTGAAAATGGTTTGCTCCCCCTAAACATAACAAATGTGTACTCCCCAAAATGGTTTGTCTAGGAAAGCATAAACTTTAACTTGACCTGTTAATCTAGTGATTTATAATGTTTAAGATGATGTTCTGAATTGCTTTCTGAATGTGCTTGCATTTGTTTAGGGGGCACAGCAGCTCCCAGATGTGACAGCAGGGTGAGGAGGCAGAGCGTAGGCTCAAAAAGTCAAGGTGCAACCAGGCAGAGGGGCAGGCACAGGAGAGTAAGACCTCCACAGCCCGGCTTCAGGCAAATGGTTAGTGCCCAGGGTCTGAGATGAGTCGGGAGAGAACACTACGCACGCAAGTCCAGGGAGACAGGTGTCAGATCCTCTTTAGCAAGTTCTGCTTACAAGAAGGCCTCTACCCCTTAGCTTGGGTTTCAGGGGCAGAGAGAGAAGTGGTTCTAGGTCACAGATGCTAGGTGGAATAAGTGTTCAGTGATTTAAAAAGAGACTGAGGCAGAAACCCAGCCTGAAAACATCAATCAATTTGGGTGAGAGCAGATGGGATGGACTAGTACCCATTTCAGGTCCCAGGTATGTTTTTCCATGAACCAGATTTGGGGTATAACAGGAGAGCCTGGAACGTGTTCAGGTGCTGCTAGTGCCTTAAAGGAAAAGCTTTGGAGATAGAGCTGCCAGGATATTTCTGACTACTTATTAGGCTTTTATGTTTGGAAGCTGAAATAGGGTTTATCCGTTAGCTTGTCCAGCTCCAAGGAGTTTGAGAAGGCAGGGGATGCCCATGACAAGGAGGTGTCAGGATAAAGGTTCAAGAACACTTGGAGTGTCAGAAACAATTCCAGATCCCCTCCTTTGGGTTGAGCATTACAACGCGACCTCCTGGTCTAGGCTAGTGAGAAAGGTGATCCTGTACCAAGTACCTCCAAGGAGATGGGAAGGTAAAGGGCTTAAGACTGGTTGACCCCCTACTTTCTTTTGCTCTGATTGGTCTGGCAAGTGGGATGGGGCCATGGCTCTGGGTAGATAGGTAGATTTGGAGCAGCGGTGGGGGAACAGGACCAGGCAGAGTCAAAGGTTGACTTTATTAGATAATCAGACATTTCATCTACCCTCATCGTTATGAATCATAGGCTCTCCATTGGATTATTTCTTCTTTGTGTGTCAACTTAACACAAGGATTGCTTGGATTTTGAAATGAGGGGTGTATGGAAACTTACCATTCAGTTTTCCTTAGGTAAACATTCTAAGCAAGTAGCTAAAGGTGCCATGCTGTTGAATTCAGCAGTAGGTTCTGGTTTACTCAAGACAATGACCATTGTGAGGACACCCTGCCTAAAGCATATTGGAGAAAAGTCAGCTGGCGTTTCGTGGCCCTCAGATTGATTACCAAGAATTCAGAGTCACTAAAATGAAAATGGCCACTGTGTTTATTTATAAAAGTACTTTGTTGGTCTTCTAAGTTGAAGTTGATGACAGATGTGTTTTTAGAGAAAAAGTACAAACTCTAGAAACATAAGCATCTGCTCTTTCTCAGGCTTGCCTCCTAGGTTTATACTTCATTTTTTAACCCACACAAAGGGCTTTCTTTTTTCTACCGAATACCTGAAAATATGGGTGTAAATGACTAATATGGATTCTTGACAGTTTTACTGGAACAGAACTGGTGTTTTCAGGCTTTGATTGCTCAAATCTGGCTGGCTCTGTGGGTGGTGTTGATTATCCCTTTCTTTTTTTTTTGCTCCATAGTCCATATGGCATTACAGTCCACTAAAGTGAACTTGCCAATTTAAGTGATGATGTACAGTGTTGCCCTGGGACCATAGGGTTCAGTTCTGTGACCCAAATGTGCTGCTGTACTTTGGTTTGTTTATCATGGTTATAAGAATTACTTCATGGAGGTAGACCTCAAGAATGTAAAAGTCAAAGCATTTGAGTCAGCGGTTCTCAAAGTGTAGTCCATGGACCCCTGGGAGTCCCAGAGACTGTTCCAGAGGGTTTATGAGTTCAAAACTATTTTTATCATAATACTAAGATATTATTTGCCTTTTTGGGGGGCTGTGTTCACATTTGCACTGATGGTGAGTAAAAGTGCTAGAGCCTTAGCACTGATCAAGGCAATGGCCCCAAAGTGGTCATTGTATTGGTCACCACCGTGTACTCTCAATTTTTTAAAAAGCCATTTTTAGTTAAAAATGTTCATGATGAAACTAAATATTATTTGTTTTTATTAAATCTGACCCTTGAATACACATCATTTTAACATGGGAAGTTAAAAAAGTCTGCTGAATATTGAAATAGAGTGGATATCTAAAGAAAAAACCACTTAGGTGTTTATTTGAATTGTGAGCAGAACCAACCACTTTTTTTCTTTTTGAGTTTTTGCTGACTTTATTGAAGTTTTTTTTTTTTTTACATCTTTATTGGAGTATAATTGCTTTACAATGGTGTGTTAGTTTCTGCTTTATAGCAAAGTGAATCAGCTATATGTAGACATATATCCCCATATCTCCTCCCTCTTGCGTCTCCCTCCCACCCTCCCTATCCCACCCCTCTAGGTGGTCACAAAACACCGAGCTGATCTCCCTGTGCTATGTGGCTGCTTCCCACTAGCTATCTGTTTTACATTTGGTAGTGTTTATATGTCCATGCCACTCTCTCACTTTGTCCCAGCTTACCCTTTCCCCTCCTCATGTCCTCAAGTCCATTCTCTACATCTGTGTCTTTATTCCTGTCCTGCCCCTAGGTTCTTCATGACCATGTTGTTTTTTCTTTTTTAAGATTCCATATATATGTGTTAGCATACGGTATTTGTTTTTCTCTTTCTGACTTACTTCACTCTGTATGACAGACTCTAGGTCCATCCACCTCACTGCAAATAACTCAGTTTTGTTTCTCTTTATGGCTGAGTGATATTCCATTGTATATATGTGCCACATCTTCTATATCCATTCATCTGTCGATGGACACTTAGGTTGCTTCCATGACCTGGCTATTGTAAATAGAGCTGCAATGAACATTGTGGTACATGACTCTTTTTGAATTATGGTTTTCTCAGGGTATATGCCCCGTAGTGGGATCGCTGGGTCGTATGGTAGTCCAACGACTTTTTTTAAATGGAACTCCATTTTTACTTGGGCATTTGGCAGACATCTTCTCGAAAAAAAAATTTGTGAGCGTGTCACCTTAAAGACGTAAATGACAGTCTAAGTCACCAGTGATAAAAGTTTAGTTTTCATGTGAAAATTTGACTTTGGGAAAAATTTATTGCCCCTGTGAGCTTGACAGATTTTTTTTATACTTAAAGACTTTTTCTGAATAGGTAAAAGATGATAATAAATGTTATTTCTTTTTGCTATTTGATAATGAAATATACTAACATTTGGAAGATCTGCTTAAATCAGTACTTCCCAAAGGACCAATGCATAGAGTTAAAAAATCATGCGTGAGAAAAATTTCCACTGAAAGGACAAGATATGTTTTTTAATGCCATATTACAACCAACCTTTAAGATTTTTGAATTTTGGTATAATATCAAAGAATAGTATCCACAATTATATGAAATGGCTCTTAAAATCGACCTCTATCTTCCAACTACGTATCTGTGTAAAGCTGCATTTTCTTTATAAACTGCACCTGAAACAGCATATTGCAATAAATTGAAAGAGGCAAATAGAAAAACCCAATATCCTCTATTAAGCCAGACATTAAAGAGATTTGCAAAAAGGTAGAACAGTGTCACTTTTCTCACTATTTTTTTGTTTTTGTTTTGGAATGTATAGTTATTTTTCATAAAAGTATGTTATTTATGTTAATGTAGTGAATTTTTGTTATTTAAAAATGAACAGATTTTAAAATTTCTCAGTTTTAATTGCTAATACAGTAAATATTGATAGATAGATATAACCTATGTAAACAAAAATTCTTTGGTAGGTTCATTAACCTTTTAGAGTGTAAAAGGATCCTGAGGTTAAAAAGTCTGAAAACCATTGGTTTAAGCTATGTTTTCCACATATGGTCCAGATTAGGAATCCATATCTAGTTTAAATATAAAGCAAATCATTTTTAATTTCCCCCCCACCAGTTTTCTTAGCATTGCCATTGTCCTTTGGTTTCCGGGTGTCTGTCCAGAAGTGCCCATAAGGAATCTTTGCTGGCCCCAATCTAGAGGCTTTCAGATTGGCACACTATCACCCGGGAGCAGGCACCAGCCACGGGTTCCTCCTACCTGAAGGGCAAGAGAGGAGCTGGTGTGCAGTCACAGACAAATTGTCTTTCACATCTGGCTAACTCCTTTATGAGTATAGATGCACAGCCAGCCGGGGCTATGGTCGCTGGCCTGAATGATTCTGTGTGTGAACCTATCTTATCTAGAGACAGAATTGGAATTTGGAGGGGGTGTTTATGAGTTCATCATAAAGAATATCATCAATACAATGGACTATTAAATGGGCAATAAAATGTTAATTATGAAAAATCATGAAAACTTCTTGCTGGGATTCTAAGTGAGGAAGGTGGCTTACCCAGTGGTATTGCAGTTTATCAGCAAAAGCTGTAATTATTTATTTATTTTTTAAAAAGACATTGTGGTAGACACTGGGAATATAGTGGTGAACAAAAGAGACAGTCCTTCTGTGCGTCCGGAGCCTGTGCTCCGCAATGGGAGAGGCCACAACAGTGAGAGGCCCGTGTACTGCAAAAAAAAAAAAAAAAAAAAAGAGACAGTCCTTGACTGTAGATGTAAAATTTGTGTGCTCGTTGGGACAAATTTGAAGGTCACGAGTAACAGTGAAAATAGATTAATGAGGAAGCTGCTTCAAACCTTTCATACTTTCTAAAAATAACGTCTTGATATTATTATTTTAATTTCAATATCAGGGCAATGAGGGGCTAGAGATGGGTGTGAAATTCATGCTCTTTTGACCCCTGCCTCTTTGAAACAGTGGAGGAGAGGCCCTGGGAAGGGTACTGATGCTTCTGGCTGCTCCCAGCCTGGTGTCCTTGCATGATCCTCAAAGCTCCTGCCTTGTTTTACTCTGTTTAAGCAGCTCCTTGGCCTAACCCAGTTCAGGGCTGTCACAGCCTCCCTTGTGGTCCCATGAGGTCCCACTGAAAGGGAGCTACAGAGTAAACATGCCTTTTCCTTGGATCCTTGTTTCTGCCATTACCACCTACAGAGGAATCTATCAGGGTTCTATTTGTTTACAACGTGTCACTATTTTAAGGCCACCCAGAGGCAGTGATTGGGGGGCAAGTTTGCTGGGCAAAAAAAAAAAAAAAAAGGCAAGAAAGACATGGCAGAAATATTCCTCAGCATATCCTACAAATACCCCTTTTAAAGTCATGGAAACCACATAGCCCACAGAGCATGCCTGGGGAATTTGTAGCCAGCTATGTTTTCAGAGGATGTGGGAGATGGAGTTTTCCTACTATGGTATTTATAAATATTTTAGAAATGCCAGACATTGGTAGGGTGACCTGGTTTACAGAACTGGAAAAGAGCCATGTTGAAGCCTAGAATTCTTGTTTTTTTGTTGTAACATGTATAAATGTTCTGAAAAAAATCAAGATAATCCTGAAAAAAATCAACAAAACCAACCAACCAACAGGCACTGTCAGAGTGGTTTTTGGAATCTATAAAAATTAAATCTTAAATTGAATTTGAAGAGCATATTATTTAATATAGTAATTATGGAGGGGAAGGCTTTGGGGAGTAGAATTGGTTGTTCAATTAAGGAGTACTGATTGCTCAATATAAGGACTTGTTTAACCTAAAATTGTCATCAAGAAATTTGCGACAAGGAGGAAGGATTCCATAGCTGTAAATTCTTAGGATAGACATACAGTAGTAAGTTGAAGTTGACTAGCATTTTCCAAATTGTTTTCCTCCTTATATTGTACCGGAATATGTCCAGGTGCCATGACAAAAGGGTTCTGTGGTCAAATAAGCTTGAGAAACCGTCTCCTATATTCTCCCTGTTGACTATTCATATGAATTACAGGATAAAAAAAGACCTGCAATAAAAAAATCCTATTTAACTTTGTTTAACACAACCTTACTCATTTCTTGGCAGGAGTCTCGTGTCATGGAACCCCTAGTTAACCTCTTATGAAACAGGATTCCACAAAGTACTAGTTTAGGAAATGGTATAGGAGATAATTGAATATCAATTACCTTGATACTTTTGATGGAGAGATTTGGCCAATCCAGAAAATCCTTCCAGTGGTCTGAAAGAAGGCTGAGGTAAATGTTGGCGTGTGTTGGTAAGGAATTGCCATTGTCTTTCACATCTGACTAACTCCTTCATTGGAAAGATGGACAGCCAGCTGGGGGTATGACAATTTGCCTGCGGGATTCAGTGTGCTAGAAATCACAGCCAATTCTTTTATCCTTCCCTCTAGACCTCAGGTGGATTGTGGTTATGGTGCCCATCAATGCTGTTTTTTACAGAGAAAGCATTTTTAAAATGGTTGTACAGTGACCTACTATATCTGTGGGGTTGCCTCACGTATTCGTAGGGAACACCAGCCTATGTGTGATCATGGAGCAAGGGAGCGTGCCAGCATGTGTTACCTTCTAGAGGGAGATGAAATGATTATCCCTACCAACCCCCAAACACACCCCTCCTTAGGAAAACAAACATTTGCAAGTTTATTTTATAAAATCCACACAGAACTTATATAAATACATTGTGACAGCGGCTGTCATACTGCATATATCAAGAAAGTGCTTTGAAATTTTATGCAAATACATGGGCGATGCATACACTACTGTGCACCCCAAAGACTACTCCATGTGTTCCTGGTGCCAAGGAAAACACAAATGTTCTCCAACTAATTCAGAGGAAAAGTCACCGCAGTCCTGTACCTTTCACAGCCCTGTTCTCTGGGCCAGTGAAACATACTTTAAATGGCTAATCCTAAAGAGAGCAGGGTGGGGTTGAGGGTGCCGAAGGTTCATTTTTATCCGTAACTTCTATAGATTAAGTTCTGCGGGACACTTCAAGTACATTTCACAACAGCTTTGTAAGGAAAATGGCATTGTTTAGTAAATGCCATTCACTAAATAACCAAGACTCAGATTAAATAAACTGCCCAAGGTCACTCCTTTGTTAATTTATGGAGCTGGCTGGGAATTAAATTAATTTGACGCTATGTATTCGTAAGAACTAAGCATTTAATGAGCACTTATTTGTGTACCAGACACTGAGCTAAAACCTTTACCTCCATCATCTTATTCTTTATATGAATTTGTGAGAGTGGGTATTGTTGTTTTTTTCTAATTTACAGATGAAGAAATTGAAACTTAGAGAAGTAAAGTAAATTGAGTGCAAAGTAGTAAGGGATCAACCAGGGTGGGAGGGGGCCCTTAACCCCAGGATTTGTTCCTTTGAACCATGTGGGTTTCCAGTTTTCCTTCTAAATTTAGACTCTGGAAACTTCCCGTGTTTGTACTGAGCTTAGGCACAGGGAGGCAGTGAAGGTTCATGCCTTCATGAACTAGGATTTCATAAACATTTAAAAAGTCATTATTTTCCCCCAGATTTTTGATTCATCACCCATTATCAGGAATTTGGTATCGTTTCCACATGCATGGATATTGTTAGTTCTACAACTCTAATAATAGATCAGATTTGGAGTTCTGAGAGACTGTTTCAGTGCAGAGACCTCACATCTAAGTATTCGATGAAGGAAATGGCCTCTTCATTAGGGTTTGCAGTCTTTTGCCCAAAACATTGGGATACATGTGTATCTGAGGCTCTCCTCCTTCATTCCTATTACCCTTTGGAGTTAGGAATGTTTGTGAAGAGAACCATTTAAAATATTTGCTATGCACAGTTTTGGTGCAATACTGCTCCTTTCATTTGCATGTGTTAAGAACTTCTCTGTTTTTGAAAGTGAAACTTATTAGACCCTTTGAGGACTATGGATTTTGTGGTTGCCCATAGCATATTTTATTAAATGAGGGCAACCATTTTCCAGGCAGAATTGATCCCAGAGAATGGGCCACTTGTGACTTCAAACTTAGTCTCCCTGGGAGGGTTTGCAAAAGAGGGAGTGAGCCTTGAGCCTAAAGGCTACCTCAGGCTAAACCAGTTAGAAGGTCAGTGGATCATAGTCCTTGTCCTAAACCACTGGAAACATCTTCCCAGCCCCAAAACACAAAATAGTCCTTGCACATGAGTGTATTTTTTTGCACAAGATGTATTTTAAGTAAAATGTATAACATAAATGTAAGTGTATTTTCCACCTTCGCAATTTTTGGAGGGGAGGTGGAAACGTTTTGTCTTGGTGTCTCACTCACAGAGTCCCTGAACAGACCTTATCAGATAGTTACTTAGAACACATAAAATTTTATATCTTACTAAAAATTAAGGGAAATCTTTCACTGCAAGGGCATTATCTATAATCTATACACTTGAGAATATGCCAGACACTCTTTAGATTAAAAATGTATTCAACCAATCTGAACTAGGAATGTTCTGATCATGAGTTGGTCATATAGTTTGAGCTACTCGTTTATATCAGTTCTCTGACCTTGGCATCCAAACTTTAATAGTTGATAAAGCTTTTTATACATAGCATAGATCAATTTAAAAAGTGACCCTCTAGATTTCCTAGTCAGAAAAGGGCTGGATGTTCCACCTTCAGTATGTAAACTTTCACTTAATCTGCTTGTTTTCAAGACACTGCCATCATCTTCTAGTTGACCTGGTATAATAAAATGGTGGGTATTTTTATTTTTATTTTTAAATTTTTATTTTTGGCTGCGTGGGTCTTCGTTGCTGCTTGTGGGCCCCCTCTAGTTGCGGCGAGCAGGGGCCATTCCTCATTGCGGTGCGCGGGCTTCCCACTGTGGTGCCCTTTCCCGTTGTGGAGCACTGGCTCTAGGCACGTGGGCTTCAGTAGTTGTGGCACACGGGCCCAGTAGTTGTGGCTCGCAGGCTCCAGAGCTCAGGCTCAGCAGTTGTGGCGCATGAGCCTAGTTGCTCCGCGGCATGTGGGATCTTCCCGGACCATGGCTTGAACCCGTGTCCCCGGCACTGGCAGGCAGACTCTTAACCACTGCACCACCAAGAAAGTCCCTAAAATGGTCGGTATTTCTGAAACACTGTCTCCCTGAGTCTTGGACATTTACCCCTCAAATATTCCTCTTCAGTACTGGTCTTTAAAGAGAGCCCCTGTGTGTGTTCTGAGTTGCTTGTCTCTGGTCCACTCACCGCTAAAGTCCTGACAGGTATTTTCAGTGGATCGGCCTTCCCCTGATTTCCAATCAAAGGTGGCCTTCCACTCTTCTGCCATTAGCTTCATAGGAACCATGGAAACTGTCCTTGGTTTTCATTGAAGCATTTAGGGTGGTTCCAGCAAGCCCCTGAACTTCTGTCCTAGCTATTGCCTGAACTGCTGTCTTTCTGTATCATTTTCTGAAATAAGGTACTAATCATGTTGCTCAGGTAGAACTTTTTTTTCATTCTTTTTACTAGGGTTAAGGATTTGACCTGTCCCATCTATTGTTCTTTATCCTTCTGAGATTAAAACCTCGGGGGTTGCTAGGCATATTGTCATATTGTTATAGAGCTGCTGTCCACTCAGACCTCATACATGACCTGGTAAACTGTTCACCCAGCTGCTGCCTCTCTGAGGTACCTATTCTCTTCCGGCTTCTCTAAAGCATGTTCTGGCCAGGACTACAAGACAATGCTTCTGAACGTCACCTAAGATTATTCCAGGAGAAGCTCGATTTAACGTAACTCATTGTTTCTACAAGAGGCCAAACACTTCCTCTTTCTGCCTGGCCAATATATGAGTCCATTGGCCAGAGAATATACCTATGCTTTGTCTATAGGTGCTATTTTATACTAGATATTGCCCACACTGATCATCTTTCTAGGAAGATGGCCAGCCTTCCTAGAAAGTAATAGAGGAAATATCTCTTTTCTGTGCTGGACAAGATTCCATCTTCTCCCATGTCTATCTGCCATTGTCCCCTCTGTTTGGCATTGCCACCATTTTTCCACACACTTTGATTCTCAGCCTGGCATAGATACTGCTTACCCCCTCTTGAATTACACAATATCATTAATATCCTGGAGGCCTCCAACGACAAGCAGTGTGGAGGGGAAGTGGGAAAGAAGGACCAACTCCATTTTCCTTTTTGTGTGTTTTACTCAATTATAGGAATCCCAAATCCGTGGGCCTGTACTTGAATATTTCACAGTTCTTTTAGGCTTTACTTTCAGCATCTTTCTTCCCCAGGACCAACATGGACATCCATGGCAGTGGACTTGGGATGACATGAGTGACAGATGCCAAGCTATGTTTACAGTAATACCTTCCTTCTGTAACTAGGCTCAGTAACTTGGGGCTTCTGTTGTGCTGCATCTCTTCCTCCCTTAAGATGGGGTTTGCTCTCACAAGAAGACAAACAGGTGAACCTCTCTCTTTCACTGGACTTGCCCAAACATGTCAGAACACGAGCTGGGAGCCCTCCACCACAGCTGTTTCCAACAGCTTGTATGCTTCTTTTCCTTTGATCATATTGGGCCTAGATTACTGTTATCCCAAAAGCTTGCCAAGATTGAGTTACAGCCTGATTGTCTCAAAACACAAACTTAGAAGTGGTTGACAAGACCAGTACCCGGGGGGCATCACTAGTTTGAATGAATAGTTCCAGGAACTTCTAGTCTCCCTGGACAGTGTCCCCTGATGGAGGCCAGAGTGTTTATTGGGCTCCATGATTGTTGTACTCATGGCATTTTAGATTTTGTTAGAATTTTAGGGAATTGCCACTTGATACAAAGTAGAGAACTGCACATAGTAACGTATATTGAATGGAGATTCTGAAAATTTTCATTTAAAGACCACAGTGTCTAACGTTACAGAAACTCAGATGTGTGTCGCATGGATGAACAAAAGCCAAAATACTGTGCCTCATCAGTTGCTATTCAGAAATTAAAACAAAGTTTAAATGTAATCTTATTTTTCTGTAGTGTGTTCAGTCATACTATATTTATGAAATATCTCAAAGACTTCTAAGTCTCATTTTGTCAATACAATAAGGGGATCCAGATTTATCTTAATTAAGATTAGTTTATTTCAAGGCGACAGATATTTTGGGGCCTTAGGAAACATTACTGGAGCACAAACGTTTTTGAGTTATTCCAGTTTTAACTGTCACCCCAACAAGTAGGTGTTTAACTGAAAACCAAACACTTCTGACGTTACTGTGGTCTCTCTGTGGAGCTGGGAAGACAGAGGTACTTGAGAAAGACAGAAGAAAGATGAACACAGCTTCTGCCCTCAGTGAACTCTCAACCCAGTTTGGGCAAATGATGCCGAAATCCAAACGAAAGATTGTGGAAACAAAATAAAACAATATATGAAGTATGTGGTATCCAAAAACTTAAAGGTCAACAGAAAGGTTTTAGAGGAGTAGTCCATCAGCAATGCTTGGGTTTCTGTCTGTGGGTCAGTATTTCTAGAGACGCTTGCGTCCATCAAAGGCTTTCGTATGGCTTCCTCCTTAGCGCATATCCAGCTTTGCTGCGGTGTAGACAGCCTGGGGAACATGAAAAATGCCCTTTCTCCTGCACAATGGTGTTATTTCCTTCCTTTCAGGAATGGCTCATAACTCACAGGAGGTGTGAGTTCTGAATGATCCTGCTTTTCATCTCGCTGGAATTGGGCCAGACTGTAGATAAAGCGTTTGATGTGTCAGCAGTAGGCTTGTAACAGCTTTGACTACCTACATGATGATGAAAGGTTGAACTTTGATAAAAATGGCAAGAAAAGGAAGAGGGCTCGTTTTCTTTCTTTCTTTTGCTGTTTTTTTTTTTTTTCCTTTGGAGGGCAGTTGAGAAATGTCCTACGGGGGTGGTCTGGGAGGTCTCTGGGAATCTGAAACATCAGGAGGGTGTTCTCCTGTGGATTTGTTTGTTTATTTATTGATTGTTTCAGAGAGGGAACCCCCATGCTTGCCAGTAAGGCAGGGCCAGATTCTCAGGGCCCTTATCAGCAAGTCCTCCCTCTTTGCTCACTGAGCCCTGGAAAGAGGCATCGCATCCTTCAGGGCAGATCACTTCTGCTGCAACTGTCTCTCAGCCTTCAATACCTACCTGCAGACACCAAACGAACCAGGGCTGGCAACTCTGCTCTAATTCCCAGGGCTTTCCTTCCTTATCCCTCATGTTTCGGGGCATTTGCTCAGAGATCTCGGTCCTCCAGGGTGGTCTTAACTTCCTGCTTCTATAATCGACAAAGAAAGGAGTCAAATATTTGTGGAAACCCCCAACCAGTTGGAATTTGCCTCTAGCAGTATCCCAGTCTTATCAGTGATTTGTGTGTCTTCCTGCGTGGAAAGCTGCGTTAGGGGAAGAGGAAGAAGTTTGAAATTTTCTTTTTCAACGCAGAAACATTAAAAACAAACAAACAAACAAAAAACACAAAGCCCTGCCATGCAGCTAAGTGACAAGAAAGAGCTAAGGACCCAAAGAGGAAGACATGAATTTCACCTTTAAATATGAGGCTTAAGCAAACACAAGACGGAAACCCCCTTTGAAAACAGTGTTAGTGAAGAAGTAATAAACACATTTACATCACCTATTTATTTATGACTCTAATATTTATTTCACAAAATTATGACCTTTGACTCTGCCTCCGTGGGCCCTTGAAGTCCACTGCTGTCTCCACAGCTGGGCTGGTCCTGCTCACCTGGGCTGAAAATAAGCCTTGAGCTGGCAGCAGGGGAGGCCTGGCTGTGGTACCACACAACCCACCACCCCCGCCCAGCTGAGGCCATGCAGGAGTTTCTCTGTAATTCCCTGCAAGTATCTCTGAATAGGATGAACACAGTCAAACCCTCTGGGAGTCATCTGTCTGGCCATCAGAGGACACTCAAGTTCCTGCAGGGCTCACTGGCATGGACCAGAGGGTGACACATCATACAATTTGGTGGGAACTTCAATTTAAGGGCCCTGAAGAGACCTGTTGGCAAACAGGGTGGGTGTCCTCCTTCCTTAACACCAAAAAGTTGCTCCTGAAGACGTCCAGCAGCACTTACGATCGCGGCCTGTGACAACAAGGAGAGAGTGAATAAGGTGAGAAAATCAAATTGTCTGGATTGAATGTCACCTTCTGAAAGGTAGAATGAAATACCTAGAGATGGGCATAGGAAGAAGAACACACAGGAAGTGACGAACGTGTTCAGTTCAGCAATCATATGACCGGGGTTTAAACTGAGATTCCTGGCTATCTTTTCCTTTCTGAAAAACATGGGAAAAAACTGGCTTGTTCAGTGAGGGAAAGGCTGATAGAACAGGTTATTATAGTGTGTTGTAGTGACATTAGACCTGGAATATTACATCTGGGACTGTACAGTGAAATTAAATGTCATTTCTTTAATAATAATTTTGTTAGGCAGAATAATGGCTCCCTGACTGCCAAGATGTCTACATCCTAATCCCCCAAACCTGTGACTGTCACATTATATGGCAAAAGGGATTTTGCAGATATGATTAAGTTAAGGATTTTGAGATGGGGAGATTATTCTGGATTATCTGGATGGGCCCTTTTTACAGGCGTCCTTATAAAAGGGAAGCAGGAGGGTCAGCGTCAGAGGAGATGTGGTAACGGAAGCAAGGGCCAGGGTCAGAGAGAGATTTGAAGACGCTACACTGACGGCTTTGGCGACGGAGAAAGGAGGCCATGAGCCAAGGGAGGCAGGCAGCGCCTAGAAGCCAGAAGAGACGAGGAAACAGACTCTTCCGTAGAGTCTGTAGACGGAATGCAGCCCTGCCGACGCTTTGATTTTAGCCCAGGGAAATTGATTTCAGACTTCTGACCTCCAGAATTGTGAGATTATAAATGTGTGCTGTTTTAAGTCACTAAGTCTGTGTGGTAATTTGTTACAGCAGCAGTAGGAAACCAAAACAACAATACAGTTGGACTGAGAAACATTAATTGATGGGAAAAATAAAAGGAATTTGGCTCGGGCTGACTCTTAAAGCAGGTCTTGATTTTCTGACTGTGAAGGAAAAAAAAAGGTTTTTGTTTTTATCAGCCCAGTGGGCACTTCTCAGGGGTCATTGTTTGCACAAGATTTTCATGGGACAAAATAAATATCTTGGCCAAGCTTTGCTGACATATCCTTGACTCTTTGTGTAGAATCGAAGTTGAGTTTTGTTTTATGACTTGGAAACAAAAACCCATGCATAGCATAATGTTCAGCTTCTCGGGGTCGAACGTCTCCAGGATCCACACAGATGGTGATGATAAAGGCTGAATTGGACTCAGCACAGATGCCTTGGAGAAGCACAATTCAATCCCATCCATCGCAGGCACCCATTCCTTCCCTCCTACCCTCTGCCTCCACAAGCCTGAATAAAAGTGGCCTTCAGCTACCAGAGAGGTGAAATGGGACCCGATTCTTCTCTCAGAGAGAACCCCTCCACCTGAAAAATGTTCTCCATCATTGAGAACACATGTCTCGATCACATGTTACAAGCTGTGATGTGCACTAGCTGCTGGAGAAACTCACAAGAGAAATAAGCTTTAATCCCTGCTCGCTGGAAGCTCCTGTTAGTGAGGCATTTGCAACATGCAGTGCCTTGGACAGCAGCATCCAACTCAGCTGGGAAAGTTATTAAAAATGCAGATTCCTGGACTGTGGCTTGCGAAAACGTTGGTCTAGTGCAGTGGTTCTCAACTGGAATTGATTTTGTCCCCCAGGGACATTTGGCAGTGTCTGGAGACGTTCCTGTTTATAACAACCAGGGGATGAAGGGAGATACTGGCATCTAGTGAATAGAGGCCAGGGATGTTGCTAAACATCCTACGATGCACACAATGGCCTCCTGAAACAAAGACTTATCTGACTCAAAACATCAATAATGCCAAAGTTGAAAAGCCATAGTCTAGTGGGTAAGTCTCACAACCTCCCACACAAATTATTATGCCATGTGGTGTATACATATATGCCTATGTAGTGTGTGTGTATCTATATATACCTTTCTCTTTCTCTCTCTCTCCCATCGTAGTGGGCTTATCACCCACTATAATTTGCAGGTGACATCTCTGCCTTTGTCCACTCTACTTCTGCTCCCTCAGCCTCACAGCTCTCCTGCTGCCTCTCTTCTGCTTGGATTTCCGGTTCTGCACTGGCCAAGAACCAAGTCCTTCACCCCTGGAGTAATTGTCATGCTCCGCAACTTTACCAAAATAAATTTCCAGGTTGAAGAGAGGCATGGATAAGGACATCCATTTCTTTGGGGAAAGCTTTTTGACCTAACCTGTAATTCAGAGTTGGTGCTCTGCTCACAGGTCAGCTCTATACCACTGGCTATTTTGATGTAAGAGTTATGGGTCACACATGAACTCTTTGCACCCAAGATGTATTTCTCCCCTACACTAACCCCTCCAGTTTTTCTCTCCCACTTTCCCCATGTTTATCTAGAATCAATGGAGAAGTCCATTTTCTTCAAGCAATTGCACATTGGGAAAAAAACTGCTCCAGAATGTGGTTGAGTGTAGTTGATTGGTTGTAACCGGTTAGCAATGCACTGCTGTGCTTCCCCCCGCCTCCCATTAGGGGCCCACACTCTGTTTCCCGGTCAAGGGATGAGTGCCATGTCACATGCTACAGAAAGGTTTCCAGCCCCCAATTCTCAGCAGCCCTCAGGGGTGGGAGAAGCATCCTGCGTGCACATGGCTGTGGTTTTATCATCTTGCACTCATCACTATATTCAGGAAGATAGATTTTTTTTATTATTATTACGCAACAGAACTCTTGCTCTAGGGTAAACTTTGACACAGAGCAATTGTGTTCTTGACTAAATCAGCTAAAACAAAAATAAGAAAATAGACCTGGAACAAGTTTCATGTTTTTCTTTTAAAAACAGCTACTTTTGGAGAAGCACTCACATATGTAATTAGAACAGAGGACCACTTCTAAAGAACAAACTTGCCTTCTCAAGGAATGGCAAATGGTGAAAATTGTAACTCACCAGTATGGTGGAAGTTCCTAGCTTGCCTCTTCTTGTTGACCAGATGGGAATAGGCATTAGTCCTTATGCATTTTAACCATTTAGAAATTTTCAAACATTTGACAAAAATACATGGAATACTAGGAATCCTGCCAGCTTTACAAATTGAAGTGGAGTGTTGCTTTTTGAAGTATCAGCACCAACGTTTAATTGGTACCCAAAATATTCAAAACCCAAGGAGATACAAAGGTAAGGGGATGCAGACAGCCCTGAACTCTGCCATCTGATCAGCACCCTGTAGTTAAAGCGCTCTGAAAAATTCATCTGGATTCTGGAGCTCATTCTGTGTGGCGGCTCTTTCTTTCATTCAACGAATTTTTACTGAGATGCTTCCTTGAGCCCATTACTCTCCTTTTTTTTTTTTTTTTTTTGCGGTACGCAGGCCTCTCACTGTTTTGGCCTCTTGCATTGCGGAGCACAGGCTCCGGACGCGCAGGCTCAGCAGCCATGGCTCACGGGCCTAGCCACTCCGTGGCATGTGGGATCTTCCCGGACCGGGGCGCGAACCCGCGTCCCCTGCATCGGCAGGCAGACTCTCAACCACTGCGCCACCAGGGAAGCCCCCATTACTCTCTTGAAGGATATTAGGCTCAACGGACTGGTTCCTGCCCGTACCATAATCTAGCTTAGAGGCAAAACCAGTGTCTCTCAGGGTTAAACGTTTATGTATGTGTCAAAAATACAGGAATACAGATGAGAAAAGAAGAGGTATGGGAAGATGGAGGAGGTTACTTGGAAATGAAGGCATCTAGAAGACTTCACAGATGAGAAGAGGTGTGAAATAGACCTTGAGTGAAGCCCGATTTCCATAGGGGTTAATGATGGGGGGAGAGAGGGAAAGAGGCATGTAGAAAGAAGATAGAAGGCATAAGATGTTCTTGGGGACAGGAAAGAAACAAGATACACAGGAACCCTCTCTCTGTGTTGGTGTTGGGAGGAAAGGAGATGAGAGAGAAGATTATGGGATATCTTGACAAAGTAGCCTAACTGCAGTAACAAAGAACTAATGCATCTGCGTGTTTTAACAAAATAAAATTTATTTCTTGCTCATTTAACAGTTCCTTGCACGTGTTTAGTGGGTAGATTTCCATATGGTGACTCAGAGAAGCAGGTTTCACTTTGTTGCAAGGTTCTTGCTGTTCTCACCATTCAGCTGGCTTTCCTTCCAGTAGGGAGAGAAAGTGAGAGCATGGTGCTTTGAATGGGAGAGATTTTTATGAGTCGGGCCTGGAAGTGTTCTACATTATTTTCATCTACCTCCCATCGACCACCCCTAGCTGCAAGGGAGTCTGAGGGATGTAGATGGGCTCTGTGTCAGGAGAAAAAGGATTCTACACACACATACTCACTTCTACATTGACTTTTAGCTTAAGTGGGCTGAACTTCCTCCTGAATGCAGTGGTAAGTCATCCCCCACCTTAGCATGGGGGCACGCTCCATAAAGAATGATTTTTGTATGTTATATTCACTGCTGTATCCCCAACATATGGTAGACCTTGAATAAGTCTTTGATCAAAGAATGAAACAGTGGTTGGGTGCTGGAAAGGAGTCTTGGAGATACTGAACCTCCCAGGATAGTTTAGTGTAAGAGAGTTGAGGCAGGGAAGCCAATTAGAAAGCGATGGCGATAATCTGATAGAGCCTGAGTTAGTGCGGTTACAATAGGAATTAGTACATTTTTAGAACCAGACATATTTATTTCTGCTATTTTAACTTTCTTAGTTTACAGCAGAGCCCCAGCTTATAGTTTAACCAGAGTCCCTGCTGAGTTGAAATCACAGAAGCAGGTTGTGAGCCGAAAGGGCCTGGGACTTTCTTTGGAGGTATTAATTGGAATGCAGCCTTGGGACTTGGGCTATGCTACAGTACTGCAACCCAAACAAAATAAAACCTGACCAAACCAGCAAACCCGGATTGGAGTTCAAGTTACTTTAACAGACTCTTGGGAAACACAAACTGCAGTTGTATTATGTATGCAAAATTCACTCTTTGACCTTATTGTAAGGAAAATTACTGGAGTACACACAGTCTTTGGCCAGCTTTCCAGTGTGTTGGACAAGTTAACGGCTATGCAGTTATGCAATATTTTTCTTAAATTTTCATTTTAAAATATGCTTGAAAAATAGTTGCTTATCCAACAAGAACAGAGAATATCCATGAAAAGAATACGTTCTCTGTGCACCTAAGAGAAGCTGACACCCAGGCAACCTCGTGTGGCCCAAGGCTTCATGATTTTAGGAAGTTGCTGGCAGATGAACTTCTTTGAAATTAAAAGCTAAAGAGAGCATTCTGTCCTCCCTCTAGATTTGACTTTTGTGGTTTATGTATAAGCTGGGGCAGACCTCACAGTATGACCTAGACTCAGGTTATGCGCCTCTGAAGTCTGGTGAAAGGCCAGACTTCAGGATTATGCAGAGTTGAGTGAGGAACCTCACTGAGAACAGCCAGGGATTCCTAGGAGAGTTTTAGCGATTCTTGCTGATCTGGAAATAATGTAAAAACAACAGAAGAGCTTTTTGTGGTATTTTCGTGTGTTTTCTATTGGTTTGGGGAAGAAGCCAACATTAAAGTGGCTTAAAAATAATAAATATTTAAAAAGACATAACGTGCCCTACCCTTTTCATCCATTCCTACCAAAAAATAAACTATCATAATGAAAATGGCAAGAACAGGAAGGGAAAGCAGAAACAACAGGCGACAGTAGTATGCTAGGATGGGAAGGATCCAGACGGCTAATGTCTGGTGTCAATACAGAAAGTGCTGGGGAAGGTGTGAGGAAACGCCACAAGGGAATCTTTCCCTTGCGAGGCCCAGGACTCTTTGAAGCATGAGCTCCTCATTTCCTGAGGTCTCTCGAGATAGAAATTCCAGGCTTGAGACAATGGGTACTTTTTAGGGTCTACTAGTTTGGTTTCTAGCTCAAATCCTAGAGAAGCCAATTCATTGAAATTCCATTTGCCTAGTGATCTATCTACCAAACTTACTGATTTTTCTAAAGAAAAAACCTTAATTATTCCCAAATTTGATAGCAATTCATAGTGCACAGGATGGTTTTCACACGAGCCTTGCAGAGTTATTGGATGTAAATTGACTGGAAAGCACTTTTCTTTTTTTCTGCTCCAGCTTTCTGAAGATTCAGTTACAAGTTGCTGAGGCTGGAAAAACAGGGGTCCCTGCTGAGGGATAGGGAAGGGGGAGTTGGTATGCTCATCTTCACATCCTGGAGAGGCGAGAGATGCTGACGGGCAGAGAAGGAGGGATGCTGAGGAAGAGAAGAAAGGAATGGGTGTCAGAGGTGATAGATGCTGGAGGACAGAAGGGGTCAAGGATGAGGGGCAGGGAAAGATTTGAAGGCTCTAGAACATCTTCCAAGGCTGCTAAAGCTCTGCCAGTCCTTCTAATATCGATAATCATAAACCTTCTACTTACTTAATCGAAACAGGTTTGGTTAGCTGGGCGACTTCAGTGAAATGGTTCTTCCGAACATTGGCTTTCAGTATATCCATTTTCAGCAGATTGGCTAACTTCCCCAAATCCGAGCCTTGCTGAGCCACTCTAGCAACACCTTTAAGGTGTGGCCAAAAGGGAAGCCTTCATGGAGGAAGCTGTCAGCAGGACAGAAGAGGACACATCTCAGTTAAACCCCAATAGTTGCTTTGTTGCATTGGGCTTGGAAAGAGAGCCCACCTCGTTTGGGTTTGCCCGAGACTTCCCTGGTTTTAGTATTGAAAGCCTCAAATCTCAGGCAGACTGAGACGGTTGGCTGGTCTTAAGAGGGGAAAAGGTAAAGAAAGGTGGTGGTGACTGGGGAGAGGTGATGCTGTAGCCATCTCTTTAGGGGTGGTCGGTCTTCTCACGGGTATCATTCATGGGGCTTACAGGGAAGATCAAAGGATGCCTGGGGACAGTTGCACAGATCTGAGCAGTCACCCCAGCGACCCAGCACCAGGAAAGGCCTAGGTTTGTTCCAGATATCTTGGTTACACAATATATATATATATGCAAGTACTTTTCTAAATGTGCTTTTTTCTCTTTCTCTTTTCTTCAGGGAGGCAGGACACAGTGCGTGAGAGAAGTCTGTCCCATTCTCTCCTGTCCTCAGCACCTTAGCCACATTCCCCCAGGACAGTGCTGCCCCAAATGTTTGGGTGAGTGACTGTTTGCAGGTCAAAGAACAATGTAATTTTTTCTTGGAGTTTCTGCTGAGAGTCGTCATCCACTTTGTTATCTTGAGGTTCTCAAACTGTGCTATTTCGTGGCTTCTTAGAGACAATGCCTTCTTCTGATTACCCGAGTGTAAGGTGTGTACAGAGTTTGTCTCTCTTCTGGGCCTCCACAGAGCTTTCTTTTCTCTTGTCTTCCCATGTATCTGTAAACCCAGTACGCTGGACAACATGGGATAATAGCCCCTTGTGGGGAGAACAGTATTGAAGAAACCATCTTTAATTGGACATACGATGATTAGTAGGAATATATTTTTGTGGGGAGAACAGTATTGGGAAACAATCTTTAACTGGGCATCTGACACTTAGTAGGAATATATTTTAAAGGCGTGTGAAGTAAATGCACATGGAGGAATATAGTGTAATTGGGTTGGCCAAAAAGTTCGTTTGGTTTTTTCCATATGATGGCTCTAGTAGTGCTTAGTTGTCTTTAACTTCATTCAAAAAATTTTGTTAGATTGTATTGTGACAGCTGTCATATCAGCGTGCTTTAAAACAAAAAACTTATCAAAATTGGTGAATTTTTGTATAGCCATTTTAATATTGAAGATGGAAGAAAAAAGCAACATTTTTGGCATATCATTCTTTATTATTTCAAAAAAGGTAAAAACACAACTGAAATGCAAAAAAAGATTTGTGCAGTGTATGGAGAAAGTGCTGTAACGTGAACGTGTCAAAAGTGGTTTGTGAAGTTTTGTGCTGGAGATGTCTTGCTGGACGATGCTCCACAGTAGGGTAGACCAGTTGAAGTTGATAGCGATCAAACTGAGGAATTAAGAACAATCAATGTTATACTATGCGGGAGATAGACGACACACTCAAAATATCCGAATCAAGCGCTGAAAATCATTTGCACCAGCTTGCTTATGTTCATCGCTTTGATGTTTGGGTTCCACATAAGGTAGGCGAAAAAAACTTTCTTGACTGTGTTTCCGCATGCAATTCTCTACTTAAATGTAATGAAAATGCTCCATTTTTAAAACAAATTGTGACGGGCAATGAAAAGTGGATACTGTACAATAATGTGGGATGGAAGAGATCGTGGGGCAAGCGAAATGAACCACCACCAACCACACCAAAGGCTGGTTTTCATCCAAAGAAGGTGATGAAGGTTATGTATATGGTGA
Source organism: Delphinus delphis (assembly GCF_949987515.2). Lineage (NCBI taxonomy): Eukaryota > Metazoa > Chordata > Mammalia > Artiodactyla > Delphinidae > Delphinus > Delphinus delphis. Next base: position 64,449,907 of record NC_082691.1, read on the forward strand.
GATTGGAAGGGAGTGCTCTATTATGAGCTCCTTCCGGAAAACCCAACGATTAATTCCAACAAGTACTACTCCCAGTTAGACCAACTGAAAGCAGCACTCGGCGAAAAGCGTCTGGAATTAGTCAACAGAAAACGCATAACCTTCCATCAGGGTAACGCAAGACCGCATGTTTCTTTGATGACCAGGCAAAAACTGTTACAGCTTGGCTGGGAAGTTCTGATTCATCCACTGTATTCACCAGACATTGCATCTTCAGATTTCCATTTATTTCAGTCTTTACAAAACTCCCTTAATGGAAAAAATTTCAGTTCCCTGGAAGACACCTGGAACAGTTCTTTGCTCAAAAAGATAAAAAGTTTTGGGAAGATGGAATTATGAAATTGCCTGAAAAATGGCAGAAGGTAGTGGAACAAAATGGTGAATATGTTGTTCAATAAAGTTTTTGGTGGAAGGGCTTCCCTGGTGGCGCAGTGGTTGAGAGTCCGCCTGCCGATGCAGGGGACACGGGTTCGTGCCCCGGTCCGGGAGGATCCCACATGCCACGGAGCGGCTGGGCCCGTGAGCCGTGGCCGCTGAGCCTGCGCGTCTGGAACCTGTGCTCCGCAATGGGAGAGGCCACAACAGTGAGAGGCCCGCGTACCGCAAAAAAAGATAAATAAATTAAAAAAAATAAAGTTCTTGGTGAAAATGAAAAATGTGTCTTTTATTTTTACTTAAAAAGCGAAGGAACTTTTTGGCCAACCCAATACTTTTAGAGGCAAAAACAAGCAGGAGGATAACATGCCAAAAATGAGAGGTTTGGAAGGGAATAATGAATAATAGTCAATAAAAAAGGAGGATTAGCTATTTCTTTTTGAGCAATTGCTATGTGCTAGGCACCATGTGAAAACACTGTATATACTTTATCTCATTTAGTTTTCTCAAGAGGCTGTGACATACAGGTGCTAAGTATAGAGTTCTGATGTGTAATGTAGGTGCCATTCTTAGTTTTATTGTACTGAGAAGCAAGTAGATTCCTAGAAGGTAGCACAGCTAGTGAGCTATGAAGTTGACACCTGAACATGAGTCTCTGTGATTCTTGAGCCCACAGTTACTTTAACCTGCTGCCACTCATCTTCCCTGGTGACATGGAGAGCAGCACGAATGTTACCAACTGAGAGGAGACAACCCATGACGGAGAGGCTCTAGAGCATGAGACTCTTTGGCTTTTGTTTAAACTTTATGTCAGCTTCTTCCATGTGGTCCTTAGGTCCTTGAGTTAGTTGAGGTCAGACTCTTTAAGATTCAAATAAAAGTAGCTTGATCCATCACATGAATACAATAGAATATCCAGCATCCCCACCAGAATCTCCAGGGACCCTTGGGGGATGGCTTATATTTTCTGTAGTCACCACTGGCTTTGTGTTTCTGCTTCTGCTGTTTTCTCTCTCTTTGTACCCTTTCTCTTTCCTCTATTCTCCCCTCCTTCTCCCCCTTCCCTCCTCCTCTTCCTCTTCCTTCTTCTTCTTCAACATCATTTTGTCCTTTCAGGGACAGCCCCCCTCTAGTCTTTTCACATTCTGTCGTTCTATTGAGTCAGGGCTTGCATAGCAGATTTCACTGAAGGTTTACCATCAATGGGGATGATTACTTTTCAGGGAAGCACAGTGAATAACATAAAATGAACTATTAAGCTCCCTTTGTTCTTAAAAGGTCTTAGATATTTTGCCTTCAGGAAAATTTCACTGTTTGCCTCTTTTGTTTGGGCTCCAGTCTCCTTTCCTTACTGTCCATACTTTTTCCTTGAATATCTGTCTTTTCTTTTATAGCTTGCCTTCCCCAGTTCCAAAACATCTGCTGATTTATTTTCCTCCTTCCCAGCTTATCATGGCCATACCTTGAAGCCTTATCTTTCTACAACCAAATTGGCAAATAAAAGTATCTTGTTAAACTAAGGCAGATTTCTCCTCTTTGGAGGATTCTACTGCTAATTCTTCATCTAACAATGTTTGCCTTCCTGCTGTGTACACACACACACACACACACACACCCCTACTTTTAAAGTAAATACAAAGGTATTCTAAGAACAAAGCAGAATTGTTTAGACATGGCTGACTAAAGGCATTTCCACTGATTTGTGTGCTTCTTGGGTTGCCAGCGTGTTCTTGTGCCCCTGGGATAGAGTTAGCCAGTTCGCTGTTGTTGAAATTCTCATGCTGTGGGTCATGGTGGAAGCAGTGTCCTGTCTAAGTGGGAAAGTCACCACAGAGGAGGTGTCGTTTGGGGCCTGGCCTTGAAGATAAGTAGGCTTGATTGATGCTTTGAAGCTGGTATCGCGGATATTCTGAGTCAAGTCAGAGGTTTCTCACATGAACAATGGCTGTTGTATTGAATGCAGATTTTTCTGTCCGTGGTCACAAGACAGACTACAAAAGGAACGTCAAGTCTTAGGAAACTTGAAAGTCATAATTCTTCCAAATGAGACCTTTTACAGTTGGGCTAGGCCCCTGCAGAACAATGTGGAAATGGCTTAAATTAGGCTATGCATGGAGTCTCTGAACCATTCTTTTGAATGTTTTATCTTATTTTGAGCCATGATGACTTTGGGATTAAAGTAAGATTGTATGTTTTTTGAAAGTAAAAAGAAACATACCCACACAACAGAAGACAGAAAGGAAAAAAAGGAAACACAGGGATGCTTACTAGGTGCATGTTAGACTAATTAGACTTTCGGCTTGTTGGACACTGATTTGCTGTTCAATTCTCCCTTGACCAAGGTTCATTCACACAACATACCTCTGCCTTTTGTATGACAACATTCTTTTCCTCTCTTTTCTGGTTTTCAATGATAGCCTCATCAGAGGTTTGTGTACACAGAGTACCCAGTGCACCTCTTATTTATTTATTTGTTTCTGGCTGCGCTGAGCCGCATGCGGGATCTTAGTTCCCTGACCAGGGACTGAACCCGTGCGTGCTCTCTGCAGTGGAAATGTGGAGTCTTAACCACTGGACCGCTGGGGAAGTCCCCCAGTGCACCTCTTGGGGTGACACAGCCCAAGATCGTATTTGAATTATACCACCTCTAATAATGATAACACTTATCATCTGCCACTTATTGGGTGTGTTTAACGAGTACCAGGCTCCGTGCTAAGAGCTTTACACCAATATTTTTAGGTAAAATTTACATTTTCTAGAGGGATAATTCAAGCCATTGGTCACATTTGTTCAGGGGGATAAACTCGTTGAAGAGTCTTTTTGTTCAGCAGTTTACTGATGTATCAATCCACCAGTCCAACCATCTATAAAAGATAGGAAAAAGGCAAACCAGGTTATCACAATTTGGAAAAAATACTCAATTGAAGCAGAGCTATTTTTAATTCTTAAAAGACAGAAATAGCTCTCTGATTTGAACAATTCTAATTCTGAGAATAGCATTTAGCATGTGCTTATAAGTATTTCAGCATTTCATTGGGCCTCCTAATAAATAGAGATTTCTTTTAACCTTTTTACAGGAAGAGTGTGGGTATAAATCTGATGAGTGATGATTAATCTTTGACTTCTCAACTTAGTCCTTAATTGAAGTAATATTTCAGGGATGTTTTATGTGATCCAAGGAGTAGAGACTCAAATACTGAAAGAAAGGAGGATATTGAATTGTACCCTTTATTCGGGGTTGCTCTTTTGGTCCTTTGGGTCCCCAGTCAAATCCTCACATCAGGGAAAACCAAGGTAATTCTACAAGCGGTGTGATGCCTGTGGAAGGTTGGACCCTGGGGGAGTTGGAGTCTGCCTCTCTGTGCTCTTTGAGTTAGCGTCACCCTTCATGCCAATGGACTTATCATTTCTTCAACTGAGATGCTATCTCATTAGTTCTTTTTCCTCATCCTAGTCCTTCCTGGGATATCTTGACTTCTCCTGCCTCTTCCCTGCCAATACCCACTTTCTGGATAATTTTATTTATTCTTTCAGATACAGCTCAGGCATCACATCCTCCAAGAAGTCTTCTTTCCCTCCCTGTCCCCACAGTTCCCAGATTGGCTTCTTTCCAGAGCTGACCATCTTGCTGTATTGAAATCATCTTTTGTGGGTGTATTTCCCCAGTAGACTGAGCTCTGTCAGGATAGAATGTCTTAGTCATCCTGCTTCACTATGATGAACTCGTAATAAAGATTTGTTGAACTTAAAGGATTCAGTGTGGAATTAAAGTCTCTTTAGCAAAAACTCTCTAAAGTCATGACTCCTGGGGATCCCCTGGGAACATCTGACCCAAGGCTCTGTTTTTGTGCACCAAAATAGCTGGTCTTGTGAGAATGTTTAACACTCCTGTGATGTAATTGCTGATGATGAAGTGGGACATACCTGGCTTCTGTCTTGCTAACGCTATGCCATTGCTTCCCTCTAGGTCAGAGGAAAGTATTTGACCTCCCGTTTGGAAGCTGCCTCTTTCGCAGTGATGTTTATGACAATGGATCCTCTTTTCTCTATGATAACTGCACTGCATGTACCTGCAGGGTAAGGAGGTTCTGAGGGGCTGTGGTCCAACACTGATAGCATTTTTGGTTTTTAGTGTTAACATAGCCAAACATGATAATGTGTTAATTATGGGAAGGAGGCATTATTGATGTCACTTTATGAGTAAAATCTTACTTCAAGGTCACAAGAATGTTCAAACATAGGACCCAAATTACAACTCACTGTCATCTTCCCAGGACCAGTAAGTTAGCTCCTGGTGGTGAGAATTAAACTCTTAGCGGCTGTCCTTCCTGAAGGACTTTCTAAAAAAATCAGACAAATGCACATGGCAATGTTCTCTGGCTCTAGTTATTCAAGATGAATTCTCTGATGCACCTGGCAATAAAAATGGCTTTAATCACATTCAAGAGAAAAGAAAGGCATGGATTCACAGTTTATCATAAAAATAAACCTGGTAGCTTGGGAAGAGAGTATTTATGTGTTGTTCGTTGTACCATTTCTTACTTGAGTCATTGCACACTTTTCTCAAAAGGCAACCACAAGTCTAGTGACTGGTAAAGAAAGAATTCCACAGCTTCAGAAATTTAAAGGGATACATATCACACGTTTCTAGGCTATGTTTATGTGGTGATTTATTTCTGAAACCGAGAAAATCATTTATATGGAGGACTTTAGGATCATTCATTAGTGAGTTAACCCAAACATCTATGTGACACGAGTTTAGAGTAATACATTTTGATGGTGATAGTTGCTGTTTTGTTTTTAATAGCCAGAGGGCTATAGAGGGAAAGAGGAGCTTTTCTCAATGTCAACTATGAGTCAGTAGCTGGGATTAGAGTTCAGAAGTTCCTGGTTACTTGAGGCATGCTTTGTTAAGTAGCATGCACTCCGTCAGGGAGGTGGCCCAGTAAGGTCTGAACTGTCTGTTCCCTGGCACTGAACAGTGCGTAATTCTGAAGCCCAGGACTACCTTCCTGAGGCTCCGTCCTCTCTCCGGTAGTTTGTATTATCCTGTGCTAAACATATAGCCACTCCTTCCGCCTTGGCCTCCATCCTCAGGACTTCTCTTTCTCTCCAGGAATTTCATAGCTTCCTCTTGGGGATACTGAGCCTTCGATGAAACACATCACATTTCCAATTCTCTTGATTACTGGAAAGCCAGGCATCCCAGGAATGGAAATTAGTTACGCTTGCAATATTTTGGGTCTCATTCTATTTTTTGTCTTTTTTTTTTTTTAAATAAATTCATTATTTGTTTAGTTTTGGGTCTTTGTTGCTGGGCGTGAGCTTTCTCTAGTTGCAGCAAGCAGAGGCTACTCTTTGTTGCGGTGCACGGGCTTCTCATTGCGGCGGCTTCTCTTCTTGCGGAGCACGGGCTCTAGGTACGTGGGCTTCAGTAGTTGTGGCACGCGGGCTCCAAAGTGCAGGCTCAGTAGTTGTGGCGCACGGACTTAGTTGCTCCACAGCATGTGGGATCTTCCCAGCCCAGGGCTCGAAGCCGTGTCCCCTGTATTGGCAGGTGGATTCTTAACCACTGTACCACACACCAGGGAAGTCCCTTGGGTCTCATTCTTTAAGAGATTCTTTGAGAGATGATTAGGCAATATGTCCCAGTACTCAAAAGAAGTATAACCATTCCTTCAAGATGTTTTTATCAGAGTATGAGTTCACTGTCATTTCTGGGAAATTGGATGCTTGAAGAATCAGGCTGCAATCATTTGGGATGATCAGTATTGTTTTTTATCTGTTTAGAGCCTCCCTCTCTGGCATCCCCATCCAATGCCATGACAGGTACAGGAAATAGTTCTCTGAACACAGTATGGTTTCAGGTCTCCATGCCTTCAGATTTAAGGATTCTTCTGCCTGCTGTGTCCTCATCTTCTTTAAATTTGATTAGCAAACTCCTCTTCATCCACAGCAGCCCATCTCAGGTGTCACCTCCTTTAGTGAGGCTTTCCTGACCCACCTAGATTGGTAATTGTTCCATCTTCTCTACTACCCCTACACCTTTACTAGTTCTGTTTACCACATTATACTGCAGTCTTTGTTTAGATGGTTATCTCTCCTCTTCGTGAGTTCCTTGAAGACAGAGCACATCATCCATCTCTGTATTCTCATTGCTTAACCCAGTGCCAGGCAATGAGCTAATGGGTACTGTGTGTGTGTTTGTGTGTGTGTGTGGGGGGGTGTGGGTGTATATTTAATGAAAGTTTGGGAAATCTACCATGAAGTATGCATTATTTGAGAGCTAGTGAGTGCCCTTGTTTTTCAAACTTGAAATCAAGACATACAGTTTGACAAAGGATTTTTTTCCAATTTATGAGTTGACTTATAATAATTTCTATGCGCCAGATACTGTGCCAAGTACTTTACATATTTCATTTAAACTGCACAATAAACCTGAGAAGTAGGTATTATCATCTCCATTTTGAAGATGAGGAATCTGAGGCTCAGGGAGATGGATTTGCACAAGATAACACACAATAAATGAACTGGCATTCTACCCTGGTCTTGTTCAACTCTACATCCTATTCACTGTATGATGTGGTTGGAACCTTAAAAATAAAGAATAATAAATGCCTTTTTTTGTGAAGGATCATCTCATTGTCATATTAATTTTAAGTGGATGAGTTAGTGGGAGTATAGTAGGTGGTACCAGAAGTGCCTCTTGAAGTCATAGAATTAACGTAGGAGCTATAGAAGTTACATCTGTTGACTTACACAACCTATCTGTATGCCATGCTCAGAAGTGAGTCATCTCTCCAAGCTTACTAATAGGGTCTAGGTTTCGGAGAGGGGTTTAGTCTCTCATTTCCCTGCTGTTGGCTCACACTAACTCAACACTTTGAGGGCATTGCCCATCTACCCTGGGGCACTTCTTTCTTCCATCTTGACTTCTGATAAGTTACATAAATGTTTTGCTCTTACAGTCATTCCACCTGACAGTCTACTCCAGAAATTGCAGCTTGTTGGCTGGGGAACTGGAGAAATCTACTTTTTTCAGTTGCTCTGAACGTTTCTTCCATGCTTTGTTGAGTGAATAAGCAGGCACAATTTACTTGGCTATTTTGTTCATAGAATGCTGCTCCTTTAGAAATCAAGCCATGCCCCTTTACTTTACAGATATAAACTTTGTCACCCTCAGGGTTTAAGTGGCCTCATTTAAGGTCACACAGTTTATGGAAGAGCCCTAGAACCCAGGCCCAGCTTTGGAACTGCTTATTTGGTTCCTTTGTGAACGTAGAACACAGTAAGGAATTTCATCTTGACATGGAACATGAGCTCTAAATTTTTACTCTTTGATCAAAGGTACGCTAAACCTTTACACTAAACTTCTAGAAGGTGTCATAAAGCCATGGAGGAGAACAGAAGGAGCACAGTTAATGAAGGCTGCAAAAGAGGAAAAGGGTAGGAAGAAAGAAGGAAGCTTGTTGGCCCACAGTGACCCAGGGCTTCTTGCCACACATTGGCTCTAGCAGAATCATCAGTCTCTTGAGCATTAAATGATAAACCCTTGGAAGGTGGGGAGCACATGTCACATAGCTTCTTCTTCTTCTGGTCCAGATACTAAGTCAGCAAATAACATTTTGAAGTGAATGAAAGATTTATGGCAACAAATTAACATATGGTATCTTCAAGATATGTTTTAAAGCAGTTAGTTGTGGGTTGTTAAAGGAAGGCGAGGTAGGATGTTTGGTAGAGGTGGAAATCGTTTTTAATGTCCAGTTTGCCTTTGGGCCCCCAGGACTCTACTGTAGTGTGTAAGAAGAAGTGCTCCCACCCTGGTGGATGCAGCAAAGGCGAGGAGGTCTGTTGTGAGGAGTGCCTTCTACGAGTGCCCCTGGAAGACATCAAAGTGTGCAAGTTTGGAAACAAGATTTTCCGGGTATGTCACGAGCCAAGCTCATGGGAACTGTTGTACGATACTGAGTGGTAAAAAGCTCCTGACAAAATGCAGATTGCAGTATTCCATCTTTTGTATATATACATGTGTGTATGTGTATAAATGTACTTATTTATATTACAATATTATATATACATATGTATTTAGAATCAAGGACACACAGGGACAGAGAAGCAACTGTTTGAAAATGTGTTTTTCTTTGGCTTTACTTTTGCTTTATAAAATACTTTAAACCTGTAAAACATTATTCCCCTTTCCAAATGTGGTGGCCAGTGGCTGGGGCTGAGCTGAGGATGTCCCTGGATGGTACAGCTGCGGGTACCCAAATGCCCAGGGGCATCTCCGGCAGTTGGAGATGCTCAGTGCTCCTTGCCAAGACCCTGATTCTTTTAGAACTTTTCCACTTAAATTAGTTTTTCGAAGAGAGATTTTCTCATTTGGAAGATGTTTGGGTGAGGATGTTCACAGGGTATGTGGCCAGCAGAGCAGGTGAGTAAAGGTGAGAGCTCTGCCCCGGCCGAGCTAGAAGGGCTGTCTGCTGCCCATCTCAGGTATGTTTTACGTCGTTTTCTAACAGCCCGGGTGGGAAGTTGTGCAGCCACCGTTTAAACGTCTGGATGAAGATTGTTGGCTTTGTCCAAAGTGCTTCCCATCTAGTCTGTTTTCCCCAGAAAACAGACTAGTGGAGGGAGTCTCTCTGTATCTGAAGGCATCATCTCAGGATACCATGAGAATCGAGACCCTCAGAATCAAGTCAGAGACAGAGGCACCTCAGGCCTGCTGCACCTAGCTAGACTTCCTATTACAGAGGTGGAGGGAGAGTCTTGATCCTTACGGCATCTGTAAGAAGCCCTGATGTGTCATGCCTAAGGGAAGGCCGTCGTGTGTGTGTGTTGTGGTTACACCAGGCTTCCAGAGCCACTCACGTGTCCACTTTACACAAAGCCTTCCTCTGTCTCCAGAGCCTCCAGATGCAGTAGGCTCACTCTGATGACAGTTTTGTGTGCAAAGTGCTTTCCAGGCTCCTCGCAGAAAGGTCCTTTCATATAAGTAGACAAGGCCTGAAGTAATTTACAGAGTCCTAGAAATGTGCACTCAGAGAATTTGCAGTAGTCAGATGCTCTTGGAGACAGACTCAGTCAGAGAAATAAAAGGCACTGGAGAGTAGGTAGTCCTTAAAATACCTTCAAAAAACGAGAAGGAAGAGAAAGGGAAAGAGTCAACATCAAAGATCTGGGCTAGTTTTTCTGTTTTTACTCAAATTTGCCGCTTAGATCCATAAGTCCAGAAAGGAATCCTTGCTTTGCCTGTAATCTCCTTTCTCACAAACAAGGATGCACATTCCTGCATGTTCTCCAGAGGTGCAGGGTTTTTGTGACTGGGCATTCGGCAATTGCCAATTATAAATCCAGTGAGTCAAAGAAATTCCTCAAACAGCCCTTTCTGGACTAGAAAATGTGTCCCAAAGTGCTACCCAGCTTTTTGGGAGGAGAGTATCAGACAGGCAGGGACATGGGACAAATGGCTCTTGGAATTTTCTGTCTGGGCTCCACATTTTCAGACGGCTTACGGGTCAGGTGTCCTCCTGGCAATGGGAGTCATATGAATTAGCCTCTGTTCTTCGCATGTTCGTGCCCTGTGTGGGCCAGAACCATGTCACGTCTGGGAATAAACTAACCACCTGCGGACATCTCAGTTAACTGCTGGCATCTGGGACAGCTTAAACATTTCAGTCCTATGAGATGGAAAAATTAGACCCTTGTGGTTGCATCATGTATGAAAGCTCTTGTTTGTCTCCCAGGGTGAAGCTAAGTAAACAATGTAGGAGGTGCAAGATGCAAATATGACTTGGTTAGATGTACGAGAATTCTTTTTATATCCTGGAGGGGAAATGCACACATACACACACACACCCTCCAATCTAATCTTTCTATCAAATCAGTTAGATGTAGATGAACACCTCAGAGTAATTTAGTCTAATGATGGCATCCATCACTCAGGGTAAGAAATGCTTTCCTTGACAGACAAATTCCAGCCTGCTGGATTAGCTCCCATCAGCCTCCAGCTGATAGCAGAATCCTGTGCTCTCTCCTGTAGGATGGAGAGATGTGGTCCTCTGTCAACTGCACCATCTGTGCTTGTGTGAAAGGCAAGACAGAGTGTCGCAAGAAGCAGTGCGTTCCCATCAGCAGTTGCCCTCAGGTATGTGTGCAGGTTGACTTTCTCTCTACCTGAGCATCTTGAGAACCATCCTGTGTGTGGCATGGTCACCTACCACCTTCTGAACACAAAATCCAGATCCTCCAAAATTGCCAAGTTCGCAAACAGCCACATGTCCCTTGCAAAGCTTGCTCCTCTGCTTTTATGGTTCCCACTCAGATTGTAGCCCAGCGGGACAATAGCTCTTACCTTGCTCCATTTCTTACGGACCTCTCCCAGTACTTTGTTTCAATGTCTCCAACTCCTGTTTGATCTGCTCCCTTGTTTCTTTTGCTGGGTTTTCTGTTGAACATCATAACCGTCCTTTGCATTTTCCTCCTTTCTCTCTCTCTTCTCAAATCAGAATTTTCTTCCCATTAACCATTCAAAGGAATATGTGGTTGTTTGTTAGTAAATTTCCCAAGGGGTTTCACCTGCCCAGCAGTACCCTCCAGCCCCTTTACTGAAGTTTTCCCTCTCTAACCCTGGCCTCTGTTGTAGCCCCAAATGGAAATAGCGTCCTTATGGAAATATCTCTTTTCAGAGACCCACAGTTCCAGCACACTGAATAAAGCAACCATTATCTTCCAAAGCATGAGCTTCATTGAATTCACCTCAGCAACTTGAAACCTTTCAAGGTTTTATGCATTTTGGGAAAATGTCAAGCCTATTCAATACCGTCCAGTGAATGAAAAAATACATCCATATATTCAGGACATGTCTTCCCTTCTCTGTTAGAGACAGCTTTTAATTTTATTCACATCTGTTATTATTATAAACAAAAAGTTGCTGTTTTTACTTGAGGGCCAAATGAGGCACAAAAAAACAACAGCTGTTGCTATTGCACAACTGAATAAAAGGGGCAGAAAAAAAAAACCCTAATTAGTCTTGCTTTAAAAAGCCTCAGACATAAAACTGAAAACCTCCTATAAAAAAAAAAAAAAAAAAAAACCAGGAGATACAATAAGGAGACTTGAGCATGGTCTGCTTATAAATATTCATTGGGAAAAATGGGATCACATCATCTCTGCCCGTCCTCGGGGAACCCTTGCTGCTAATGAACTCTGGCAGCACATGTTAGTAATAATGGGCTTCCTTATTCTACAAGACAAAAACAGAGGGCTGTGCTGCAGGCGTGATGGTTTTCATTGTCCTCTTGCCATGGGGAGGTCAACGCTCTTTCAGTCACCAGCATCTCATTAGTGTCTCTTCTTTGTGGACCGTATTTGGGCCAGGAGCATCCGTCCCTCCAGGCGGGCCTGTTCCCGCCTCACCCCTCCTCGGCTTGTCAGAGCCCATCAGGCAGTGCCCGGCTCCTGCCCCAGGGCTTACCTTTCTGTTTAGGCATTTTTCCAACCATTCCTCTGGTTCATACTTTCCCTCCTCAGGGGCCAGCACAAGCACTTTGGAAGATAACTTAGTTCTACCATGGAAATCCTGTTAAACACTTACTTCCCCTCCCCTGCATTGCCTGGGGAAATTAAAAGAAAATTTTCTGGAGAAGCAGACTGTATTCCTGCTCTGTCCTTCCTGGCTACTACACATCTCTTTTTCCAGAAGTATGCGTGCCTTGTTGAAAAAGAATTTTGTGGTTGGATTCCCTCCCTGACAGTCCCCCAGGGGCAAAGGAGTGCCTTTTTTGAGAGGGACTGAGGGTTCCACTGGGGACAAGGTCGTTATGACACTGTCATCTCATCAGTGTTAATATGTACTGAAACTTTCTCTGTAGTCACAGGACCAATCTTGTTTATTGCTGAGACCACCCCTCCGAGGTGGGTGTTGTTACTAGACCCTTCTTACTGATGAGGTCACAGCGGGTCCAGAGTTCCACAGCGAGTTACATGTAACTCAGGAGCGCAGACTTCATAGCTTGCACTTGATTTATTCCCTGCCTAATTTAGTGATCTGACCAGCCCCATTCTCACTTCCTGAAGAAGGGAGCTGGCTGTTTCTGTCGAGGTGCAGATGTAGGGAATCATAGTCACCCTTTGTTGAGGACTTGGTTTATACAGCTCTGCTCCGTTCTGTTAGCGTACCTGATGCCACCCTCTGGTACTATCATTCCATCAGCCTGAGCCAACCTCCTCTGGCTTTGTCCTCAACTGTTTTCAGTCACGAGAAGCCGAAGGAGACCTCTGTGCCAAATAGAAACAGATAAGAGAGCTCTTGGCCATAAAATTGTCATGGTGCCCCAGCCATGGGAGGGCTGCCAGTTTTAAGTCTCATTCAAACTTGTCATAGTCTTTAATGTACCTTTTAAGGCTTAACTGATGCAAAAATGAATCAGACATGGTTCTAATTCTTCAATAATCAACTAGTGTCTTGGTTTATTTTTGGTTAGTATGATTTTTTTTAAGCACCTAAATCTATTCCTGATGCAATTGACAGGTAGTAAACCAGTGTGTGGCCTTGACAGAAGTCTTGGGCCACCTCTCTGTGGTCTGTTTCCTTAGTTTCCTATAAAGATGGGAAAGGGGCATCTATATTTAGAGGGTTGTTGTGAAGCATACATGAGATAAAGTAAGAAGAACGTATAACATTCTTTCTACTGTATAGCAGATACCAAATAAATGTTAAGTTCTCTTAAAGATTAAGATGAGACCTCTCTCATCTTAAAAATCTGGAGTGGAAAGGGCTTCCCTGGTGGCGCAGTGGTTGAGAGTCCGCCTGCCGATGCAGGGGACACGGGTTCGTGCCCCGGTCCGGGAAGATCCCACATGCCGCGGAGCAGCTGGGCCCGTGAGCCATGGCCGCTGAGCCTGCGCGTCCGGAGCCTGTGCACCGCAACGGGAGAGGCCAGAACAGTGAGAGGCCCGCGTACCACAAAAAAAGAAAAAAAAAAAATCTGAAGTGGAAAGAACGTGGCCTATAAAGTCACACAAAATCAGGTTTGATTCTGGGTCCTACGACCCTTGTATTGCGTGACATCAATTTCTTCATCTGTAAGAAGGAAAATGCTCAGCTCATAAAATTCTTGTGCATCTTAATAACACAGATTATAATAACCTAATATTAATTAAACCCTAATATGTCCTTAATATTAACTTATAAAATCCTTACAATTAACCTGATGTTAGATAACCTAGGGGAAATATCTAGTAGGATGTTTGTTCCATAGCATGTGCTTCCTAAATGTTAATCCTCTTCCACATTTCTTTTTCCCTGTGATTCCACTGAGTCAGAGATAAGAAAGATCCATTCTCTGATAAGGGTCCTGAGAATATGCTTCTTCCTTTAAATGTCAAGTATCAACAAAAAATTGAAAGAAATGCAGTAGAGGAGATTACACTGTCTTTCCAGAAAGGTAATGGAAAATTACTCAGGATTTCAAAACCCTCAGCCTCATTGGCTTTGACTACATAATAGTGACTTAACAGGGATAGCATACTGCTTTCTGAAAGAAGAAATCAGACTGAATTTGATCCGTAGCACAGATATTGTTCATATGCATAGGCCCAAGCTTGGGTTACTGTTTATTTTTGGGCCCTTCCAATAAGCAAAGACAGAATGAAGGCCTTGCATGGATTGATAGCTTGACAGCCAATTCCCATTTCTATGTGTGTGTACTTGGTCTCTAGAGGGCTAGATTTGGGTATCAGTGAAAAGGTGGAATCCAGACTGTCTCCATCTTCGCTCCATGTGAGAAAAATCACACCAATGAGGCCTTTAGATATTGTATTTCTCAGAGGATAAAAACAGGAAAGCTTTCTGAATGACTCTGCCTGGCCATAGAACCTGATACTTGAAACTTCATTTTTACCACCATCATCACCATCTGGGCATTGAGTTCAAATACAGCTGGGACTGATTTCATTGGTTTGTCTGGTATTAGATTTAAAAAAGAATTTTGTCCTCAGCAGACCCTGTTTCTTAACACTGAAATCTTATTTGTTTTTCTCTTGATTAGGGTAAAATTCTCAACAGGAAAGGATGCTGTCCTATTTGCACTGAAAGTAAGTTTGTTAAAAATATGCTATTAATATTTATTTTGCATTTTATAGTGCAACAAGGAAAATGGTGGTGTAAGTTTTCAGCCTATTTTAGTTCTGTAGGTCTAGGTTGGGATCATCTCACCTTTCTACAGACAATTTAAGTCAATGGTAATCCTCGAACAGAAGTACAACTGAGACAAATGTAGATGTTTCCGCTGGAATTTGTTGCTCTGAGAAATTTAGAAGACAAACGGTCTGATGAGGTTTTAGGAAGGACCAGATAACTTCATGTGCCTTTTAACTGCTAATAGCATTTGCAGTCATAGCGGCTAAGATAATGATATCCAGTAAAACCAAACATTATATTTAATCTAGGAGAGATTTTCCTTCTATCATTATGAAGCCAAACAGCTGCCCTTCTTCCTCCCTCACCCCCACCGTTTTGCCCTTTCTCTTGGGCACATCCCCTGTTGCTGTTGGTAGAGAGAAAACAAGAGTTCATTAGGTTGGCAGTGGTTTGGCCATCCTGTTATTTTTTACTGAGCTGTTGAAGGTTCTCTCTAACATGGCTTATTCTGAAAGCCATCTGGGACTGTACAGAGAGCATAGCAACAGATTTAATGTCATCCCCACATGTAGGCATGCCCACATCTATTAGCAAACCACTGTGTTAGTCCCCTCACATTCATATGCTTTCAAGATAGCTTTCTGAAGTGTTTTGTTAAAGGAGTAGTATTCATAATGTCACTGTCAAATTAGTATGATAAGCAGGATTAACCAAGCCATGGAGTCTATTAGAAGGTATTTTTGAGCCATTTAGGCTTAGAGAAGTGGGCTTTGATGACAGTTGAAAAGCAGCTTTCACATGGGAACAAGCGTTCCCATTTAGACAATGGATGCATAGGTTCGTTGTATATATTACCATATATACATATATTACTATATATATACACATACATATCTATATCTCACTATTTTTTGAGACTGAGAGATATTAGACAATTATACACTATACACTGGATGAAAGTGCTGGCTGAATTAATGAAAATTAAATTATAGATTTAATAAAAGAATTTTTCTGTAAAGGTAAGGAAGTACATAAAATAACTCAAAGGAGGCCAACCAAGTATGACTTAGTAGAGCCTCGGAATTATGCAGAAAGAAGAATTAGCTATGATTAACACACCAGTTGATCTTAAAACATGTGTATAAACTATTATATTTAATCATCTTCCCAGAGACTCTCTGAGGAAATTTTGTTTAGGGATGGTTTGGAGGCCGCTTCCAGCTTCATTCCTTTTTGGATGAGCAGAGTCGAGTCTAAATTGATGAAGTTTTCCTCTGTATCCATGTCGATGAAGATGTTTGCATTTCCCTAGAAAGTACCTCCTAGTTGAAGCAGAGACAGACTTTAATGAACTCCTCAAATCTTCTAGCTGACCCTTTCGATTTGCATGGACACAGATAGGTTACATCTGCCCATCTCACTGCTGTCAGGCAGGAACACTGCTTATCAGCGTAATAAAAACATATGGCCAGTCTTGTACAGAAACAGCCTAAATCTTGAATTACCTGACTTTATGTTGCAAGAATCAAGAAGGATGATTATTGAGATCGTTGAGAGGAAAGCTACATTTCATTATTAGTTTATCCACTATGGGCTAGACTTTCCAAATATAGAATACTGGTGGCTTATTAGAAAACAAAAAGGAAAGAAAAGAAGCATAGAAGGATGGGCGTGACGAAACTAAATCAAGTTTGTAACTGGTCATATTAAATATTTATTGTACATGTGTTGTACATTGTATTGTAAATATAAATGTTGTACATGTGAATGAGTCTGTGACTTCTGTCACTGAGAGAGGCAAGTTGGCAAGGGAGAAGCCACCCAGCTGGAGGGGCACCAGGGAGATCACTGACTCTGTGCACCTGCGTCCAGCAGGTCAGTGTGGGAAGAGCCCAGGCGTGTGGTTCTTGGTCCAGATCGAGATGATATCATCAGATGGTGATGTCTCAGTTTCCTTTGGTGTTCTTTCCATCTGTTTACTCTCTCTTGCTCTCCAGCAGTTCTTCCATCAATGCTGTAAAACACATTCTATTTGTAGAGGTTTATTTATTCAGATCGAGTTATGAGATGGGATGACTTCCAGTTTTTTTAAGCAATGCCCAGATTTTCATAGCACATTCAGGTAGACTTATTCCAATGTCCTTTAGCTGCGGCCAAAAGACCTCCTATTTTGAAATTCCTTTGTCATTATACCCAGGATCCAGAACAAACCTTAGGGCTCGTTTTTTCCTCCTACGTCAATTATGACAGTTCTTCTGGTATATGGGTTCCTAGAGCAGACGAACGAAGGTTGAAGTCCAAACTAAGGTTAGTGTGTTCTAAAACCAGAAAAATGACCAATTTCTGTCTCATTCAAACAAGATCACACGTGCACATATATACCCCATTAGTTACTGCAGAGTTTTCAACCTCAGGATTGCTGATAGTTTGGCCAGATAACTCTTTGTGATGGAGGCTGTCCTGTGCATTGTGTGATGTTTAGCAGCATCTCTGGCCTCTACCCACTAGATGCCAGTAGCATCCCAGCAATATCTCCCGACATTTCCAAAAGTCCCCTGGGGAGCAACATCACCCTTGGTTGAGAAGCATTGGTACTGCAAACAGGGGTAACAGTGTAGGTGAATCCAGAAATAAACACCTGTGGTACTAGTAACAGTAACTTGACTCTTAAGACAGTGATTAGATGAAGCAGGAGGGTAAAGTGAGGCTGACCTTTGCTGATGTAAAAAGTGACAGGGTGGGGGAACTTCCCTGGTGGTCCAGTGGTTAAAACTCCTTGCTTTCACTGCAGGGGTCACGTGTTCGATCCCTGGTTGGGGAACTAAGATCCCACATACTGCACGGTGTGGGGGAAAAAAAAAAAAAGACAGAGCAGAAGCCTCTGGATTTAATTGAATGTATTTCTATATTTTCATTGCCTAGCCCTAGAAAAAAATTGTAAAGGCATATTATATCTTGATCGATTCACGTCAACTAAACCATCTTTGCTTTAGTTGCTAGGAAGCTAGAAATAAATTTGTGCCCCATCTCTAACAGCATGTGGTTCTTGAGTAATAAACTTTCTCCTGACTTTGTCTTATATGTCTACTACCTTTATGTGTTTTGGATTATTTAGCATGTATGTGTGTAAACTACTTCCAATCCGCTTTTGGAAGGAGACAGGAATAAATACTTAGATAGATATATATACATATACATATATATATACATATATATATATACATACACAGATAAAATGGACTGATTACATAGCTTCAGATCTAAAACTTACTTTGGTTATCTGCAGTGAGATGAGTGTTGCATTGTTTCCAACAGTGACATTGCCTTGTCTGTTTCTAAAATCCCACAGAATTCCTGCTTTATTGACTGGCTTAATCTGTCTTGGTAGTGTTTCGGGCTCTTTCAGACCTCTGAAAGGAATAGTGAAGAGAAAACTCGAAGTAAACGTGTAGAACATTTTTAGTCTTCTCCTTGCAAGTCAGTGATAACAGTAATTTATAATTTTGTAGGTAATAAGCAGTAATTGAGGCACAACATTGTTATATTCCTTATAGTACAGTAGTCTTTGGGTTGGTCTGAAAGGCCAATGATGATTCTATCAAAAAAAAAAGTCCTTTTAAAATCAGACCTGAAGGAAGTATGAAAAGGACTACTGTCTTTTAATAACATGGGACATTCTCTCTTTCCAACTGAAAAGAATTAAATTTTGTTTAGATGATTTATTTAAAGTAAAATATTTGAAGTGAGCTAAACAAACTTTATAAAGCTTTGGTGCAAATGCTGTTTCCTGCCAAAGTATGAGCTGTAGCCTAAAGCGAGTCCTGCTTTCCCTGAGCTGAGTGTGATGGGATCATGAGTTGGGGGCCAAGAAGGCCACTGTCTGTTGTATGTATAGCACTTGGTTTGTGTGAAATGTTATCTTACTGTGTGTTGGCAAACAGTAGGTGGAATCTTGACCTAGCCACCCAACAGAGACCTGAATCAGATAAATTCTTTGCTGGCCGAATGTCTGTTTTCAGACATGGAAATGGTACTTAGTGGCAAAGTTTTCCCTGATAAAAGAGGGAGGGGTGTGTGTGTGTGTTGGTGTGTGTGTGTGTTGCGGTGCGTGTGTGTGTGTGTGTGTGTGTGTGGAGAGAGAGAGAGGGAGGGAAAGAGAGACTGACTTTGAGAAAGAATTTATTCTCTTAACCATCTACAAGACCAGAGGCAACCAAAGGCAGTCCAGACATTGATGCCCCATCTCCGGTCTTATAGATTCATTAAGCTGTGCCTGTAGCTACATCAATCCTCATCATCAGAATCCCAACCCCAAAACCAAGTTCACGATTACGTAACACAGAGGAGGGTAGGGTATTCTGAGCACAGATGTGCTTTTAATTGAAATAACCTCAACTACATGTCCCACAAGTAACAGGAAATATCAGATTTCAGCAACTCAGGGTACAAGGAGGCTCACAGTTGCCAGGTGACTTTTTAAAACCCCCAAGGGTTAGATTTCCAGCTGTGCCCAGCACTGGGGTGCCTGCTGTCCGAAAGGGGCCCTGCCTGCTGCGTGCACCCACCACGGGCACGGTGGAATTGCCCTGCCTGGTCTTAGCTCACCTTTTTTAAGTCCCTGAGCATCCCTACAGCGATCTCCAATTAAAGAGTGGTTGTAAGAAGGGGAATGCAACAAGTTAATGAAACAGTGACCTTAGGGCCCATTTTATGAGAAATCTCCACTGACAGAGGTTCCGCAAATTAGTAATTCTGTGTTTGAGCCTCCAAGACTGTAAGCAACTCCAGGTCCCTTAACGCCAAGAGTCTGTCTTTAACTCAGGAAAGCAAGGAAATTTGAAACCGGAGCTCAAGATGCTTGTAGAATAAGAATTTGTGGTGTTGACTTTAGCCCTGCTGAGGAGGAGGAGGAGGAGGAGGAGGAGGAGGAGGAGGAGGTGGTGTTAAGCTAAGTGGCCACTGAAGTTAGCCTCCAGCATCTGGAGGTGGGTTTGTCACAGCTCCCAAGGCCCAACCAGCAGACAGGGTGGCAAATAAAACCCAACTGTACCGCACGCGGCGGCTGGGAAACCCCACACAGGCAGAAGCGGCAGTGGAAGGGTGTGAGGAAATCGGTTTGTTTTCCATTTTGTTTGCAGTTCTGTTCTACGGGATACTGTTACCTTCAATGTTCTGGCTGTAAATTGATGCAAAGTTGGAGGAGCCTGAGGTTATTAGGGGTTATTATCCACCACGTATTGTCAGTTTCTACAGGGTGTTAGTAACTTCGTCAGTTCTGACTGTTTAGTTAACAATCATCATCATGGAACAATAATGGCAGTCATTGTAATAGCAGCAGCAGCTAATATTTATTTATATTAATAAACAGCCCGAACACTGTCCTGGGCTATCTTTGATCTTTTTTGATCCTCACATCCATTTCATTGTCAAGAAATGTTATTAGCTCCATTTTACAGCTGAGGGAACTGAGGCTCAGAGGTTAAGAACGATGCCCAAGGTAGGTAGTGGAGCCCAAATTCCTCCAATGAAGTCTGGCCCCAGGGCCTGGGCTGGAGTTTCTACCATTGACTTCTTAGTCATTTTGTTCAGTTTGACAACCAGGTGCAGTTAGGAAGGGAAGAGAAGGTCTGAAGGGCTTTACAACTGGGGGGGATTAGAGATTGGAGAACGATTTTAGGAAGAGTTTCCAATTTGATAGTGTTTCCCTCCACGCCACCCAGGGAGAAAGGTAGACTCAAGTGCCCACGTTTTCATCTACCTGGCGACACCTCCACCTTTCTGCTCAGGTCCAGAACAGTTGGTGACTCAAACTGGCGTGGTTTTTCCATGTCCGCTCATTTTTCCAGGTATTTTTTTCCTTCTGGCAACTCAAGGTGGAGGTATTTCCAGCAGTAAGTGAAGATCTCCCCAAAATTTCTTACTTACAGTGATAAAATACATATAGTTTTAAGTTTGAAATCACTGTGTATAAATTCCATTGGGAGTAAGAAAGAGCAGAATTGCTCTGCCAGTCAAGCTCATCATCATTTTAGCATCATGGAACTGTATAAATGAATGGACCTTAACTATGAGGTCAGCCTTTCTACTTCTTAGATGAGGAAACTGAGGCTCACAGTAGTATTAACTTGAAGAGCTACGATGAAAACCTGCATTTGTTTACCTCCTTCTCCAGTATTCGTTCTGTAACATCATATGGCCTCCCTGGATTTTTGCTTGGGAAAGTATTCTTAATACAGATATACCATAATTAAATCATTCAGTTAAAAGTTATTCTCTTGCCTAATTTTGAAAGAATATATCTTTATACATAAAGATATGTATAAATTCATTATTAGACATCTGGCACATTTGGCCAAGGCTGCCATCTTGAATCTCAAGGAAGATGCAAATACCCAGTTGTTAAAGAAACTTGTGACCAAAACCTCTTAAAAGTGGTGCACCTAAAATACCCCTAAGTGACAAAACAAAGAATACAAATCCCAAACTCTGAGAAGTATACTTTGTGGGAAAAACTGTATAATAAATTACACATGACTGTATGCAAAGCTGAGGCAGATTTATACCTCTCTGGAGGTCACATCTCCTCTGAATCAAATAAGAACAACAAAAAATTGCTACTCTGCTGCCACTACAATTGCTCCTCTTACCAGCCGCGATTTATTGAATGTAAATCTGTGTCAGGCATTGTGATAAATGCTCTCCGTGCATTCTGTCACTTAATCCTCACAATGATCCATGCAGTGGAAGCTATTGTTATACCCATTTTACAAATGAGAGATCTGAGGGTCTGAGAAATTAAATAAGGTGAGGTCAGCCAATAGCCTGGTCCATGTGACTCCAAAGCCCAAACTTTAAGCACTATTATATGTTCTTTGTTGACTACATTTTTACTCATTTTGGAGGTTTACTGCGAAATATATATGAAGTTTGCCAATTTCTTTCTTCTGTACATGATTAAGGGCTTCTATTTGAGAGCAGCTGTATTTGCTCACCTTTTAAAACCTTATCTATGTTTCTGAGGTCACTTCACCTCTTCAGCTTTTTGGATTACAATACTTGAATTGTAACCTTCTTTGGGAGTTTGGAGATATGACTCATTAGCTGCACTCGGTGGTTCCCTTTGATGTGAAATTCATATTTATGAGTAGTATCATCCTTTTCCTTATCGCAGTCCCCTTCTTGGTTAATGCTCTCCACCCCCAACCATTGCTCCTTTCCTCTGCTCTGCCCTTTCATATCTCTCCTTAGTACACACATCTGTTCTGCTTTTACTTTACACCTTTTCATCCTGTGAGCTCACAGCCCTGCCTGCATCTGCAGTTACTCTCTCATTTTGGTTTCACATTTGTCCAAACTTCCAGGTCCTTAACATAGGACTTCTTGACAAGATATGAATATGGTACGTCTCAGCTTCTAAATTTTTTGGAGAGTACATTCTTCTTTCACAAAGGAATGTATTTGAATTTGATTAACAGTTGCTACCTTTGATTCTGTAAATTATCTGGGTTGGGAGTTGGATGGAGAGATCAATGGCTGTTTCCAGCCCCTATCTGTTGACTGAATTTTGGCACCCCCTTTATCCCAGCTGCACAGGTTTTGAGTCTTAATGTTATTTCTCATACTTCGGGCATTTCTCTCCCTTGTTGATAATCAGTCATCAGGTCTGGTTGATTGTCTCTTTGCGTGTTTTTTCTAATAAATAATTTCTTTCCCATTCCCACGGCAGCCAGAACCTCATCTTATTGCCTGCAACTAACTCTGTCTTTTCTCCGTCGGCCCCTTCTGCATACCACTGTCGGAATCCAAACTTGGCTTTCACGAAACCAATACCGGCTTCCTTCACTGGTCTCTCTCAGAATTTCCCAAAGTTTGTTTTATAAAACTCTAGTGCTGAGGGATAGTAATGAATAAGATTTTCAAAACAAGGTTCTGTTATTAAATACGTTAGGGAAATGCTGGGTCAAGTAAACTGGAATTTGTTTCCTCACTGCAGAATTCGCAGAGCCCTTTCTATGCCAATGTGCAGGGTAGACTTGCAGGAGGATGGTGGAGCGTAGAGTCCCTCCCAAGTTAATTTGGGCTGCAGAGGTTTTTTTATTTCTACTTATTTTGGCAGAGTAACAGGCAGGATTGATGTTTCATAGGAAACATGTTAAGAAATGCTGGTTATCTGGAATACATTTAAACTTCTCAGGCTGGCAATAAATCTCAGGCCAATTTATTTAGACGGCTTGGGTGTCTTACATCTCCTGAAGCAACTACCCACTCTGGGCAGATCAGTCTCCTGCTATTCTTGTGCAAGCTGCCTTCTCTCCCATGTCCACGACTTTGTTAACATTCTTCTTTTGGTCTAGCGGCTTACTCCATTCTACCCCCAAATCTACATTTGTATGTCTTTTATAGATGAACTAAACTCACATTGTCTTTTCAACACATTTCCATTTTATAAGTATGTTACAGTCTTATCCAGCCCTATTTCAGCAGGCAGTGGGTATCTACTTGCTAGATTTGCATAGCATTTATAATAATACAACTAATAATGACTACTCTCTAAGCATCTATTATACTTTGGGCACTTTTGCAATGCTATCTTTGTCTTTATAACCACCCTGCAGAGTAGTTGTTCTTCAACTCATGTTACAGGTGAACAGACTGAGGTTATACAGGTAGTGTGCGCATGTTTTTGTAGTCATTGGGTAGCAAGACTGGGATTCAAACCCAGGGCTCTCTTCTAAGCAACTTACTTAATGTTCACAAAGCTCTAAGGTGGCTTTAAAGCTGTAAGATAGGTTAATTTAGAGATGTGAAACCCATCTTTTCACTCAGGTAAGAAGTCCTCTTTACTGATAGATAGCGATTTCTAGTTTAAAGAGGGCAGACATTTTAAGGTCAGAGCTTGGATGATAGAGTGGCAAAAATGCATCTTCTATAACAAGTTTGTATTAACACCCAATGAGTTTCCAGCATTCTGGAAGGTGCCCTGGAGGACATGGATAAAAAGCTGATACAGACCCTGAGTTTAGGAACTTGTAATGTGGTTGGGGAGATGAAATGTAAACACATTAAATGAGAGAACCGTGTAATATAGTTTTTAATTAACTTCTAGATAGATGTCGTTAAACTGAAGTTCATGAACTCTTAGGAGGTCATTGATCAGTCTTAGGAAAGGGTGTCTGTGAGCCTCTACATTTGAGTGGATATACTCATGTGCACTTGGAAGGAAGAGTGTCTATACATTTCTTCAGATTCCCCCAAAGCTCTCTAATCCCAGTTTGTTAACAACAATGACTGCGTAGGATGCTGTGGTATAGGGTGTAAATGGAAACATCAAGTCATGGTGTGGGAGGCACTGGCTTCAAAGCCACAGAGATTAGGTTGGACTCTATCTTTACTGCTATTGGCTGGGTGACCACGGGCAACAAGGAAACCTCTCCAGACTCATTGCTAAGAAATTAGGGTAATAGTATATACCATGTGTAGAGAAGTAGTGAGGATTAAAGGAGATAGTGAAAATATGGAAAACATCTGGCATGGTACCTGGTGTAACCTAGTCACTCCAGACCAAGTTGCCTTGACTTTTGCTAGATTTATTAGTTTCCTATTGCTGCTGTAACAAATTATTACAAACTTAGTGTCTTAAAAACAATATACATTTATTATCTTAAGTTCTGGAGGTCAGAAGTCTGAAATGGATCTGAATGGGTCAAAATCAAAGTATTGGCAGGGCTGCATTCCTTCTCGAGGCTCTAGGGGAGAATCCGTTTTCATGCCTTGTCCAGCTTCTAGAGGCTGCCCATTTTTCTTGATGTGAAGCCTTCTTTCATCTTCAAAGCCAGCAATGGCAAGTTGAGTCCTTCTCATGCTGCAGCACTGTGTGACACTCACTTTCCTGCCTTCTTGCTTCATTTATAAGGACACTTGTGATAACATTTATCCTGCCTGGAGATAAATACCCAGGATAATCTCCCCATCTCAGGGTCAGCTGGTTAGCAACCTTAATTTTATCTGCAGCCTTAATCCCTTGTCCTGAGAGCATTAGTTAATTATTCAATTAATTACTTGATTAAGCAAAATTCTGTTGAATTACCTGCTGTACACCATTTATTACACTTAAATATTTTAGTGAGTTTAGTGTGGGCAGTTTATTTTCCTCCACTGAAATTTATTCTTTAATTAATTAACCCATTCAGTTAACAAATATTTGATACCTAATATGTATTATACCAGGCATTGCTATGAGTAATGCATAGATGAATCCGTTTATCATGTATATAAATGTAGATTCCCCCAATATACAAGCCAGTGTGCCACGCACTGAGAAGTATACACAAAATTTACGTGTAAGGAGTTTAAGGCCTGTTTTAGGCGTTAAGGATACATTACAACTAAAAGCTGTAGTTGGGTGGAAAGTGATTTATCATAAGCGTTCTGTGGGTATGATGACCATATTTTTAACCTTTAACCTTTTAACCTTCAAACTGAAAAACATAGTGTGACTGTAAGATAGAGTATTTGAATTTAAGAAAAGTCCCAGAAAAGATGAGCTGTGTGGTCAGTTTTGCTTTGGGGACTTATAGGAAAGAGAAGCGACTTTGGCTGAGATGTGGGGAAGGTTGGCACGTGAGCTGATGAACTCCAGTGCTGTGAACTGAGGTCTGGGGCAGGCACAGGCCACTGCACCAACCAAGATGAGAGGTGGGGAAGCCCTGGGCTCAGCTGGGGAGGCCGTAATAGGATGTCAGCCTCGGCTTTACGTTTAAATTTAGTTCAAATTAGATCTCAAAGGTAAAGATGCTCCCTGTTCTCTTCTGTTTGAAGTTGGTGAGGATATGAGGTTATGGAAATTATATGAAAAGAAATTTACATTCTTAACAGTATCCCTACCAAACCTTTTTTTTTTTTTTAATGTTACTTTCAGGTACCTACTCAACTTTTTAAAAAAATGAGCTTTTTATTTGTAGATTTGTAAGTCTGTCTCATGGATTAGGGATGGGTGGAAAGAAACCCGCTATGACCTAACCCCACATTCACACAGTAAAGTCAGATTAAGTTTTGATTTAAGAAGCCAAGGATGTAAAATCTGAAAGGAATCCAGGTGCCCCTTGGTGGAGCTTCTGTTGGCTTTGAGGTCCCCTGGGGGCAGCAGCTGTCAGGGACACCTCTGAGAGAGGCCAGAGCCTCCTGTGTGGGGAAGTTCAGTTCCTGCTGGATCACACACAGCCTGTTTATATTGGAGGCTTACATCATGTCAGGAGGAGCCTAGACAAACAGCATAAGGGCTTGTGTTCAGGGCAGCGTTTCTAACCCCAGCCTTTCCTGGTTCTTGACCCAAACTTGGCATTATCATGGCTCTTACCCACCTGGGATTCCCAGGAGCCCCTGCATGACCCAGTGGCGCCGGAGTCCCACAGGGCCCGTTTTACTGCAGTTTATGTTGAGGAAAGTTTAAAGCCATGTTTTTCATTTGATAGACCTTCCTCATGGTTAGAACACTACTCTGGAAAGGTACTGTTCTGTGTAGTAGTGTGGTATTCTCTTTGCAGAGAATAATGGACTGCGGATGAAAGTCATTTTCTGTGTTTTCAAAGTGACTTTAGTAACTGGGGAAATCTTACGGTAAGTGAAGAGGAAATAAAATTTCATGTACAGGATAATCTTAACTATGTTAAAATGTACACAAACACAGACACACACACACACACACACACACACACACCCCAAAATGGTAAACAGTGATTATTTCTTGTTGGCGGAACCGTGAATGATACTTTTTTTATTCTTATGCTTTTCTGTTTTTGTTTTGTTGTGTTTTGAGGGAAGGGGGTTAGAGTCTTCTCAGTTTCTCTTATTTTTTATGACATGAGGTTGTATAATTTTCCCTTAATTTTCGCTGATGGATGTTTTGAGAATAATCACTGTTCTCAGAAGGAAGGCATCTTATTAGAGTAAATATACCCATGGGAGAAATAAATGTACTTGATGAGGTTAAGAGAAAAACATTGGAATTTTGTTTTCAGAAGCAGCCCGACTCTATTAATTCTCATAGCTGTCTTATTAAAATAGGTAAAATCAAAGAGGTATGTTTTAATCCAGTATTTTTATTTTTTTAAAATAAATGTCCTTATTCCAAGAGTATACATAGTGATTATAAATAATAAAATGTAAATAATAATGTATATACACATAAACAAGAAAGAGGAAAATAAATGTCACACGTAATTTCATTACCTAAGAGAAAAAACATTCTTAATATTCTACTCTTTTTTTTCCAGTTCCTAGACATTGTATACATATTATTGAAAACAAACCAAAACAAAAATGACGTCTGATAATTTGACTTAAAAGACTATGAAAGCACATACCACTGCTTGTAAACTGGCTTTTTCTCTCCATCGTCTGACTTAAACATATTCAGGCAAGGATAGTTACGGAAGGGTCTGTTTATTTAGCTCTAACTGCCACTCCAGGCTTTCCAGAAGAGTGTGACCAGACATCAGAACATCTTGGACTGTGACTCATTTCACTGGGTCTGCTGAGCAAAAATTATATGAGGATACAGTGTTCATTTTTGTCCCTTAAGTGTTTCTATAGTTTTTTTTCCTTTTCAGAGAGGCAGATTTTTTAACCCTGAGATTCTCACTTTCCGTCATTTTCTGTGCATGTGTTCGCTGCTCCTGCATGGACATCTCGAGGATCTGGCATGGGGACCTTGAGGTGCCAGGAGAAAGGGGCAAGGTTTCAAAATTATATTAGTTTGTGATAAAAATGTCCCAAATGACACACATAATTCTCAGGCATCTTCCTCATCATGAAATTTTGTTGGCTTCTTCTATATTGCCCTTATACAGAAAAATCATCCTGATCTCCAGACCCTTCTCTTCCACAAGTTATGGCCTCTTGAAAAATATCTTTCCTGACAGCCCTGCTCACACATGATTTCCCTTGCCTGGTCTCCCTGGATGTCCCTCACAGCTTCCTGCCCAGCTATGAGCAAGCTCAGATTTCCCTAGGGCCCCAGGGCCATTCTATAGGCAGTATATTTTCTGTTGCTTCTTTGAGGATTTGGTTTGTCACATAATTGACCTTATCTACATGTACCCACATCTTGACTCTTAAAAACAAAACACAGGGACAACAAAAATGAAAACAGAAACATAAGGCAGAAGAAAAAAATTATCGCTCATGGTTCTACCACCAAGAAACAATCTCAGTTTACAATTTTGGGGTATGTGTGTGTTTGGATATTTATTTTAACACAGTCAAGATTATCCTATAGATAGAATTTTGTTTCCTATTTTTCACTTAATATGGCATAAGCATTTCTTCAATCATGAACATTATTTACAGACTTTTTCAATGACTAGATAATAGTTCATTTTATGGATTTACTACCAAGTGCTTAGCTATTTGTTTAATGTTAGGAGACAATCTAAATATCCATTTTCTTACAATGTGTCCATGATCAGTAGGCATGAAGAATAGTGCTAGGGTATGTAGTGAATTCTTGGTAAACGTTAGCTGTTACTGTTTTTGTTAGTTGTCATTTTGATGCAGTTGGGGTCAGAACACCTGGAGAAGCTGTATGTTGTTCCCTACAGACTCCGGGCAGAAGGTGTAGGCATGCCCTGTGCCTGCCTGCTCACAACTGAGAGAGGATTTCTCAGGAATATAATTGCAGCTCCTTCACTTGTGCCTTGGCCTTTGCCAGCTGAGGTCCATCTATTTCAAGCTCAAGAGCTCAAAAGCATTGATTGGTTCTGAGTTTTCTTGACAAGTATGTGGCATTAAAAGCTCTGAAAAAGCCCTTTTCTTGAATTTGGTGCATCTGGCGGTCAGGTTAACATTTAGTTCTTTGGGGGCACATGGTAGCATTAACTTTGAACTATTATAATTCTCCTGATGCCACTTGAGGTGTCCCAAAGAACGGCCTTGCTCCCTGTCAACCAAAAAGCACCATCTTCATTCCAGGGAAGGATTCCATTTGTCAGACTGTGAGAGCAATGTGTGATAGGACAATTTTGAAGTAATCACATGGAGAAAGGACTGGAAAATGCAGTATGGGGTGGTTAGATAGGTGGGAACGCTATTTGGGGGGATATAGGATTAAGAAGGTGAGGGTGGGGTACAGTGTGGAGCAACAAACTGAGTAAAACTGGAGTCACAAGGAAAGACCACCATAAAAAAGGATAAGAAAGGAATCGAAATGGCGGGTGAATTAAACTGTTGCTGGTGAACTTTCAAAGCTTTCTCTCCCACCCTTTTCTTCCACCCTCCTCCCCCAAGTAGTGCCTTTTTTATATTCCTTGAAGTATTTGCTCATTGAAACTCTCCTACATACCAGAAACAATGTGTTCTGTGAGTCTCTATTAAATGTTGACAAGGAAAGCTAACTTAGAACAATAATTAATTTACGAAATTCCCAATACGTATGATTTATATGGAGTCATGTGAAATTGACATATGAAATGACATAATGTATCATAAAACAACATTACTCTCCAAAAATTTTAGAAATTAAAAGCAAATGTTTGCCTTGGATCCAGTTGGTCCCATCAGATCAGTTGGCACATCCTTCTTCTGTATTGATGCTTACTTCTTCTGTTACGTATTCAGAGCAATTATTTGTATAGGATAGTTTCATATTCTTGACCTGTTCTGGAAATCGATCGTTTTATTTTAGTTCTTTCATCATGTGGGCTAATTTCTCTAAATGAATTTCTCATTTCCTGGTTGTTTATGCCTTCTTAAAAACAGATAAAATATCTTTATATAGAAAACAAATCAATGCCAAATTTTGTTGTAAAAAAAGAAATGATATTTAGTTTTCTGTATAAACCTTTGAAATGCCCTAAAGTGTAAAACTTTACTTGGGTCTCATAAGTATTTGAATTAGTGGTATTTTGAAGTGATGAATTCATTGGAATTTCTTAAACTTAATGAATGATGGGCTTTACAATTGATTCTTTATCCAACTTTAGATGTTGATACACAGATCAAAATATAGGAGACTTGTATTTCTAGAAAATACAGAGACTGTCAACTTTATCCATGTTTGGTTCTTAACAATATTAAACATGTATCTGTTTGGCAGTTCTATTTATCTGTACTTAGAAATACATGAGTGTTGAATATAATACTTTTCTAAGACCGTGAATAACACTGAGAATACCATGTTTCCAAATTTTTTGAATCAGTTAAATGGAAACCATACTAATGCTTTGGTGTATTGTCATTTATGTTGCTGCCTTTTACTTATATTTTTGTTCTTGTTTATATGGGTTATGAAATTAGGCCAGTTCTGTTTATAAAATTATCCTAGTTTCATTTATCTGTCTTTGACATTAAGACCATAGAAGCGTATCAAGTCTCTAAAATAGAGATGCTTTAAGAATTCAGAAGTGTTGTAAATAACTTTTAAGTATAAAAGCACCAGAAGTATTACATGTCCTGTGAGGTTTGGTACAAACTTTTAGAACAACCAAACTTTTTATTTATTTTCTTTTAAGTTGATTTTCCTTAGTGCACCTCTGCTAAGGCCTTCCCTTTACCTGGCAGGTGCTCCTATCAGGTTTATTGCAGGGACCCCTGATTTCTCTTTGAATCCTTCACTCGGTTTATGACCTGCTTTTGTCTCTCACTCATCCGCAGAGCCTGGCGTTTGCACAGTATTCGGAGATCCCCACTACAACACTTTTGACGGACGGACATTTAACTTTCAGGGGACGTGTCAGTACGTTTTGACAAAAGACTGCTCCTCCCCTGCCTCGCCCTTTCAGGTGCTGGTGAAGAACGATGCGCGCAGGACCCGCTCCTTCTCCTGGACCAAGTCGGTGGACCTGGTGCTGGGCGCCGGCACCGTCAGCCTCCAGCAGCACCTGACCGTGCGCTGGAACGGCTCGCGCATCGCGCTGCCCTGCCACGCGCCGCAGTTTCACATCGACCTGGACGGCTACCTCTTGAAAGTGACGACCAAAGCAGGTGGGCTTCTAGAAGCACCGGCCTTCTCTGTACCTCTGGCTCTTCCCTCTGTCTCACCAACTTGTGCTCAGGAGCTGCAGCTGCTCCTCCTCCGCGGAGGAAAACCAGAGGCAGAGCAGTATTCCAGCCGCAGGTGTGGCCGCACGCCCGAGGTGCCACAAAACAGCTGGAGAAATTTGCACACCGAGGAGCCTTGCAGTCTGATGCCAGTTACACCAGTCTTGCAATCTGTCGACATCCAGTGCCTTTCCATCCTCATTCCAGACATAGCGGTGGTTCTCTCCAAATGACCCCTTTCTCATGTTTTGTTGCTACTTTAGGCCATTGATGTCTAGCTTGGAATTGTGTCTTTCCCAGCTCAGCCAGTAATGTGCAGTCTCACATCCGTGAGAAAGAGTGTTTCCTTGTTAGCATCTGTCCAAGAAGGAGGGACTCCTCAAAAGCAAACTGCAAAAGTGTGGGTGTGAAGATGGGAGTGCAGATGGTGGACTGTGTGACCAGCAGTCCTGTCCATTCTTGACCCGGGGCAGGATGCTCATTGAGTTGAGGGGTAGAACCACCGGCTTCTGCTGGAGGACACTTAGGATGCTTGCTCTGAAAGCACTTCCCCCAGCCGTGGGCACAGGCAGCTGGCCGCTGAGGCCTTTTCTCAGCATCACATGTTGCCTGAGGCCCCCTGGACTCTGTGTTTCCCCTCCACGGGCAGATACATTCCCCCTTGGCCAAACTGTTCATAGTTGCTAGTAGGTTACTCCTAGGCGTTCAGTGAGGCTCAAATTTTTGTCTGTGAGGTGCTGCCTTAGAGAGGCATCTTAGAAGCAGAAATCAATCCTTCATTCTCAGCCCCAAAGAATGAATTCAGTTCATTTACACAGTTTATATTATATCATGTATGGTTCCTTCCATGCTGCCTTTGGTTAATGCATATTGTTTGTCAATTGGATTTTGAACTGTATGTCCTCCTGGCATATGCTATTTCTTTAAGCACGATACTTGAGGAAATCAGCATATTTCTTACTTTTTGCACTGATGAGAATTTAACAATGTCAAAACATCAATTGGATTCCAGTTTCTTTAGCTAATATGGATTGAAAGGGAAACATCTGATAGAGCAGGCACTTTTGAGGGACTGCAGAGACTGTTCTCCACGGCACCTTCAGAACCCTGTTAATTGTTTCTGTTCAAGCCAAAATATATTTGGTAAATTGATTTGAGCCGATGGAATGCCAGCTTAGCTAAACAAAGGCAGGAAGCCAAGGAGAAGCCCAGGGAGCTTTTATTTAAGAAATGTTAAATATTAATGCATTGGGACATTCTATAAAGAAGGGAAGATTCCCATTGTTCACTTTGACAGTGGTAGATGTGAAGAGCTCTGTTCATTCAACTTTAGAGGGATTAATCCACCCCAGACAATTCAGACACCTGTTGTTGCATTCAAATGACATGCCACTCCGCACATGTAGGCCTCAGCTCATCCCTTTGAAGGAAGCAACAGTTTGTGGCTTCACGTAGAATGTACACAAAATGACCCATTATTACACAGTTATAATTAGAAGCACCTTGCTTATCTGTTTGCAAGCCAGGTGGACACAGTGGATTCTACTGATATGGAAATTATTAGTCATCTACAACCCAATACTCAAAGGGATTCTGCATATTCAGATATTACTGACAGTTGAGGAGTTTCAATACTGTTCCTGTCACAGCTGACAATACCTTACGGAATAAGTGTACTCTTTGTAAGGATTTCACATGGCAAATATGACCGCAAGGATGAGGCTGCTAAGAAAATAATAATATATCATAAATACCATAATTAGGATAGTGAATTTAACTCTTCTAGGCCTTGAACTCAGTTTTACAATTTCTTTTCTTTTTCTGTCTCTCTTGCCATGATGCAAGTAATTTATGTGCCCTTAATACCCAGCTGAACAGCTTCCTGTATTACACGGAGCGCACAAGCTTTCTGCTTGCTAGGGAGGAACTGTATTTCTTTGGGCACTAAACTTGCTTCGCGATTATCCATTGAATGGAACAATTCCATTTCCAGACAATGGTCTCTTCCACTCTGGTCTACCAATCTCAGTTTGTACTACCCCTTAGGGATATTTTCTTTTTATTACCTATTGATTGCCTATCTAAAATATCACAGTATATCCTTTGAGTGTTTGTTCTTCCTCCATAATTTGTTTTCATAAGCTCATGTGATCAAAGGGTACCTTCTTCAAAATAGCAGCTTAAATCAAGCCTGCAGCTGGAAGATGGGAGATGGGGAAGAATGGCTCTGTGGCCCTGTGGTTTATAGACTTAGCACTTCATGATGGAATTGTCTGCCAGAGGAGCACAGGTAGCCGTGTAGCTTGGGTGGAATTAGGCTATAGCTACATTCCTAATAACAACTGGGGTAGTACAGAAGACACAGAACAAGGCTCAGTAGCTTGAGAAAGCTCTGCTCACCCCTGTCACACACACCCCCACCCCAACTCTTGGCACTTAGCGAATCACTTAAAATATTTCCTTTCTGCCGCCTGTTCACTTCATCAACTCCACCTGAAAGAGTTACATCAGATCCACCTGAAAGCATTAACATGTGGGAGTGCGACTTTTTATTTTACTTTTGGTAGAGCTCTACACTTGATGAACCTAGAGTATATATATATATATTTTTTTCTTTTTTTCCTTTGGTGTAAACTCTAAACAGAAAAATTATCCATGTTTAAGCATCACTATGGTATGTCGACAGATTTTGCCTCTCCTCTCTCTCTTAAAAGTGGACTGCAGCAAAAGCAACAATAACAACCAAAAAAACAAAGCAAAGAAAACCACAAAATAAAAGAACAACAATCCCCCTACCAAAAAAAAAAAAATTAGTAGTGTGGAGCCAGGTCACACACTTGAAAGGTGAAAAACAGGTTGGTAAAATATTCACTGGTGAGAAGGGAAAATCGGAAAGCTCTTCACACAGTGGAAGGAATGCAGCTGCTGCTCACATCCCACATGAGACGTGTGCTTCAGCATTGGCCTTCTGACTGCCAGTTATTTCTACCAATTTCCCATGCAGAGAACTGGGAAACTCATCCCAGCTGCAGAAAGGACTAACCCCAAACTCTCAAACACTTCCATGGCATTTTCATCTCATAAGATGCCTATTTAAAATATCTTTAGGAAGAGCAGTTTTTTTTTTCAATTACAACTTATTCATTTTTTTTTTTGCCTGTCACTACTGTAATTTACTTTGCATGGATTCTACTCATGTAGAGAGTAAAAGTAACTGTGCAAACACATATGTATATGATACAGCAATAGACAAAGGCATC